>NW_009260028.1:10060710-10064948 GCF_000687185.1 Egretta garzetta | reverse complement strand
GCAACAGATGACCTGCTCAAGTCCAAATAAGCAACTTCAGAAAGGTTGCTAGCAATTATAACTGACCATCACTTCAGTAAACTCTTATGCTAGTCATTGTCTGTCTATCTAGTCTAAAAAGACCTTGTACACAAAACCACAGAAAGCAAGTCACCTCTCGACAACTCGCAAAATATTAAAATCAAAAGAGGTGATCAACCTAGTACCCAGCCTCACAGTGCTCAGCAGACCCAAGGCATGTACCTCCCATTTCCCCTCCTTCTCACCACTCCACTAATTCCCTTTACACACAGGTATCTACCAGTAAGCCTTAATTTGATTAAAATTAATTAATTAATTAATTAACTACCAAGAATCCAATCCCAATATGTTTTCCCATTTTTTAATTCTTTAGTTACATCTAATGGTTTTGTTCTCAGTAGCAGGCAGGAGCAAGGACAACAAAACAGATTCTTTGTCAGAATCTCACTCATAAGCCTCATACATGAAAGCATAAACTGATGTGCACTGTTCCAGTCTCTTAGCGAGGAAATCTGTTCCCTCGTGAATGAAAATGCTGAAACAGATATTAACCATGCCTCCTGCTACTAAATATTTAGAGCTGTGTTATTTATCACTGCATAAAATCCCTGTATGGTTAAGGTCTAATTCTTAAACTTAACTTTTCTTCACATTACTTCACATTAGCCTAATAAAATATGTACCCTTACAGTAAGGATCTTTTTATATATAGCAGAAATGCAATTTACGTTACAGGTTTGAATAAATATGGGACTTCCTTATCATATTTATCTGAAGGTAAGCTTGTACAAGCATACCTGCATGCATGGAAAAAAATTAGTAAAACCATTAATATGTTGGATGTCCAGCTTTCTCTGTTAATCTTATGTTTATATAAATTTCATGTGTTTATCCCATACAAAGCTTTTCTCAAATTAAATAAATACCCGGAAATACATAGATATGCCATATTTTGGTCACTTGGATGACCCAGTCTATCACTTTGCTCTGTTACTAGGAAATATCTGCACACTGTCAGCATGACAAGCAAAATGCTTCGAATGGTTTGCACAATGATGATGTTACTGAACAACAGTCACTGTGCTTTGGTTAACTTGCAGACAGTATTTGCTGATGATGAACACAGGATGTATATGACAAAAACCGGACATATATGGTTTTTAAGAATAAGAGCAGAATTGCACACCAGAATTGTTTTTCTGATCACAATATAGAAAAATACATAAGTGAAAATTAAGTCTATAGCTATTCATAATTGCTCAATATCCTTCCATCCAGAATTCTGTCTAGTTAAAGAAAATCCTTTGAAAATGCAGGTTTCCAGATTCCAGTCTGATACACAATGGGAAAATTCTGTTTAGAATAACAACAGAAAAATCTTACAAGGCATGTTTGAAAGAGTAAAGAGCAAGATAACAAGTGTATCCAGAATAAACTGTATGAATATCTGTGTACATTAATTATTTGATTACTGAAGGTCATGAAGTAGAACACAATGCTGCAAATTACAGCACCCGTCATAAGCACCATGAAGCCCAAGATGTTTTGATCAACACCTTCAAACCTCTTCTTTCCAATGATGAACTTCAAACTTTGTGAATTCCATATAAAATAATACCAACTATGTTTTACATAGTGTCATGTGTCAAGGGTGATGGTCAGTAGATACCTCATTAAAATTAATGGCTTAAAATTAAAACACGCAAAGAGCGTAGGAGGAAGAGAGGGAAGAAAGGAAGGAGGTTTGTAAGCGACATTTTAGGAATGCTGTTCAAAAGACTCTGTTTTGGTCAATCCTTTATGGTTTCAATGAATTCTGAATCACATTCCTAAGAGATGTATATACAATAAAATCTGTAGTGGTATTTTTATAGGCATACTGAAAAGTATTATTAGTTTACATCCTAATCTTTACTAAGTATTTTAGTAATATAATCTAATGAATAACAGAAACGGCTGTGTTTTCACACCATAATTGCATTATGTGTAATTCACCCCTGTTGTCTCCTTACCAGATGGTGTACTGGTGGAATTTAGTGGATATATAAATGATGGATTTGGACTGAAATAAAATCAGCCTTTGCTTGTGAAATGCATTTTACATTCAATTACTGATTTCAGGACAAAACTCTCAAATGTAAAAGCTGGAAAATCGGCAGAGGGAAATAACACAAAGGAGCATTATAGCACCATACAAATGAATCATTGCCATTCACGCTCTTCATAGACCATACTTTTCTGCATGCTCAGCTCTCACCGATGTAGCAAGAGTGGGAGACATAAAATTACCATTTATGAAACTTGTGGAGGACACAACGAACGGTAAATAATATTGAGGGCTGATCAGTTATACAAAGCGATCTGAATTGCTTGTTAAGCTGAACATATTGAAGTATTACGCAGGTAAAGAGTGGAAAAAGCAAAGTTATAGGAGCAAAACTTGTAATTTTCAGCTTGCAAAACTTGTAAGATCTCAAGAACAGACACAGGAGTCTTGCCTGGCAGAGTTTGCGCAATGGTCTCAAAGTCACAGGAATCACATAGCTCAACAAAAAATATGTTAACATAATGTTTGTGCTTCCACAGGGAGAAGTAGCAAGAAGATGATTTTGCAATGGCAGTGGTAAGGGTGATATGGGTTTGTTATGATCAGCTCTATCATCCACATCCCAGAAAGAATAAATGAAAAATGGGAGAGAACTACAGGAAAAATAAATATCCCAAAGGGCTGGAGAAGCCACTGTACAGTTTAAGAGATGGGTATTTGACCAAATGAGGCAGTTATTGAGGAGAAGATAGTATGGTGATGCAACTACTGTTTATAAATATCTTGAAGATGAGAAAATAATTGACAATAAAGGAAATTTCGGTCTAGTGCAAGTTGGTCTTATGAATTATGGATAAATACATTCACACCAGATTTAAGCCAATTATTTTTAACAGAAGTGTGATTAATCATGTGTAAAAAATACCATGTGCCTTCCATTCACAAGAAGATGAGGGAGGCTATTTGGTATATACGTTTTAACCAAAGATTCCAAACCTGGGCAAAATTCTTCAATAGAATAGATTTTGGGGTGATCTTTCTAAACCTTAAAACCTCAACATGGTCCTCATGGACCAAAGGTAGCTGACGTAATGCTCTTATAGAGACAGAAATCATGACAGAGATGTTACTTTTTAAGGAAATGAACTATGTCAACTTTTGCCCCCCTGTTAACAACACAGATAGGAAATGTATGGGGGTTTTCCTATTTCATTTTCTAATATTTAAGATCCATTTTTTCAGTAAAATAAAATATTAGGGACAATACTGATGGCTTTTCCTCCCTCCATTATTATTTCTATAATCGTGTCCAGTGAAATCACTTTAATCTTAACTACAAATGGTATTCACCCCTAAAGCTGGGGTGTTCATGGGAATTAGGATTTCTAGTAGGATGCAGACCCATATTTCCCTTAACTCCTTAAGTGCAACAGAGGACTGGAGGATTTGGCTGTTAATCCTGTAAAAATGACAGCGATTAAAAATGTTGACTCATCTTACCCATAGATCTATAAAACCACCATTAGGCTATTACCACTAGGAACAACACTGTGTGGGTTGTGCATGTGCAAATGAGCACAAAAGCACAGCTGGTATTTCTAATTCTGCCCAACCCAAGAGATATATGATCTCAGAAGTATCTGAGATAATTGCACAAACTAAACCAAACCAAACCCAAATACTGAATTCCCAAGTGAAAAAACCTTTAATATGTGTCATATATAACTATTGAACCATTTACTTTCCATCTGCATACTCCCTAATTTTTCTTGTCACATATTCTAATTACAAATAATGCTCATAACCAAACACGTGTTTACACCTCTTCCATCCACTGCTCTAAACCCTGCTGAGAGGGTACACAAACTTGTTGCTCTGGCATCCTGTCCAGAGCGATCATATAATAACTCAACTTGCAACTTCAGCAAGTATCAAACCAGAAAATGATTCTGAATGTTGCCAGAAAGTATTTTGCATGAGCACAGTGGATACCACACAAGAAATTGCCTTTTGAATAAAGGCTTTTTCTTTCACTGGTTTGCCACCACATGAGCAAAAGCATCACTTTTCTCACATATTACATTTCAAGATGGACTCCATTCAGATCGCATGCAATGGTTGTAATTACAGCTTTAAATCCAGACTGGAGCTAGCCTTGTTACAGTACATC
>NW_009260028.1:10057228-10060685 GCF_000687185.1 Egretta garzetta | reverse complement strand
TCCATATTGCAGCATTTCATCTTCATTCCCCAGTGCAGAACACAGAGGTTTTTCAGCACAAGAGGGACTTGGAGAATTCTATAAAGCCTTATGCATGTGAGAAGAGGAATCCGAGGCTGGGGAGATGGAAGGAAAGGGTAAAAAGTTGTGGCAGTGTGTACCAATTCAATTGCTAGAGCTCTGTTTACATTAAATGCAACCCTGCGAGCAATTGACTCATGAGTATTTCTCATGTTATATGCAAAAAGTAATTAACAGAAAAAGCAGGCTGTGCATAAATTCTTCCATAATTCAAGTTGTGAAAATATCGAGCTCAATGCTGAGCAGAACTAATACAGTTTCTTTTGCTTATAATCCACATTCAAGTTATTTTTTTAAATCTATTTTTTGAAATATTTTAAAATCATATATCAAGCAGCCTGTTATATGAAGTTCTATATAATAGTATGGGGCATAGATTCTGCAAATACCTTTTAAATACTCATATCAGCCGTGATATCTGTGATACACGCGCACTTTACAAATACCACTGCATATTATACCCCTATATTTACATATAGGTTTGTAAAAACAAATGCATCATTTCGTCTTGTCTTCTCCAAGGCATAGTCAGTAATTGTACCATCACAGAGGGAACGAAAGCCCGACCTCCA
The DNA here is from genome assembly GCF_000687185.1 of Egretta garzetta. Lineage (NCBI taxonomy): Eukaryota > Metazoa > Chordata > Aves > Pelecaniformes > Ardeidae > Egretta > Egretta garzetta. The sequence continues at coordinate 10,060,032 of NW_009260028.1, read as the reverse complement.
CGTGCCTCACTCCAGCTGCTGCTGCTTAAGCAGTATTAGCTGTAGTCAGTGCCCAGTTCTGCCCTGAGATATTCATGCAGGTCTTCTTCTTCTAAAGGCATTAGGAGTCACTGAGAACGGGTGACTTCATTTCTAAATAAAACTGAGAACCGAAATAATTCCATGGGTTAGATTGCTTACATTTTTCTCTCTGTGTGTGTTCCACTAGGCAGGGAGAAGTCTCTTGTTTAGCACCTCTAAATAAAGATGCTGAATAAGTGACAGTTTATTTATGAAATATTGTATCATTTGGTGTAACTACAGCTGGCACAAAAATCCCTTAAACATATGTGATTGTTTGCAAACGTGTCCAGTGAAGGTGAAAACAATAATATGTTTTTTCTTTAACCTTTTGCACCTGAAAATGTTGGATGTAAAGCATGAAGTTTTACAAGTTACATTTTTTCAAATACTCTGCTTAAAATATGCATGGAAAATATACATTATACGATAACCACATACATAAGCGGTTTTCATTGTATTGCCGGTTTTGTAAAGGGGAGTTGTTCATACAAGGGCTTAGAATGCATTTGCATAAAGCAGCAGGGCTCCATCTCTGCGGTTACTTAAAGGCAAACTGGTAAACCACAAATAAACCATTTGCCCTTAGAAATGTATTCAGGGGCAAGTTAAGTGCAAACCAGTTAGGAAGGCTGAGAGGCAAACTCCCAGTGCTGGGGCAGGGCACCCAAACGTCCTCTTGCCTGCAGGGCGGATGAGCCCCACTCTGCTTTGCTTAACCCAGCGACCTGCAGGAGAGCCCATCTGCTGTCCCAACTTTGTCACATACGAGCCTGACCCCGGGCAAATAAGAGGGCTGGTGTCCCTCCCGCATGGCTGTGAGAATCACCCGCTGGCAGAGCAGATGGGATTTGTTGACAGCTTGAACCTACGTAGACTACCTGCCTGACAACGCTGGGTCTGAGGGGGCCCGTCAGCCACCTGAGCATAAAGCCGCGCTTTAACCTGCAGCACTGCATACGGAGACTTTTTTCTGACTGAGCAAAAGAGACATTTTTTTCCATGGTCACGTATCAAATGAGTGACAGAGCTGGAAAGAGAAACCAGGAATCCCAGATCAAAGTATCCTAATTTATAACGAAGAGAGACAGAAATCCACAAAGGGAGGGTGAGGATGCCTCTGTCAGCCCTCGGGGCAAGAGTCTTGCTGACAAGGAGCAGCATTTCACTATTCAGTGTAACTAAGAGTTTGATTTATAAGCGAACAGACGCTGAGAAACGGTTACTTCAGACTCCATCAATATTTGCATGTTTTCTGTCTCCGCGTCCCCAGCAGTTCAGCACGTCATCAGAGCACTGCTGATTTTAATGACTGGTTGCCAGAAAATGGTACAACTGGGAGAAAATGGGGAGCTGGTGGTGCTGAGTAAGTTACCGTTATTTACTCACAGGGTGGATATGGAGTCACAAGCACAGACGTGCACAAGTTCAGGCTGTCTTCCTTCCTTCATCTTACAAATCAGTGCTTTGTTTTTAAAATTTTTCAGACACCTCAGCATTAAGTCTGAAATGGAAAACAGTCAGCATTTCCAGGGTGCAACAGCCAAAATTCATGTAGGAAACAAAATGTCTTGCACTGAAAATCAAATGATGCTGCAAACTACAGCAGCAGGAAATCTGCGCTGGGAGAACTTAAAGCTGGTATCAAACCCACAAAGTTTCCCAGAGACTCAAGATCTAACTATATAAACAGGAAGTGTGAATTTTATATATCTATATATCAGTATGCAAGTGCATGCTGCAACTATAATTTTATGCATATTATCATTTAATAAACTGTTACTTAGTTTATGTACATAACCCATATTGCACTATAGTACCATATTGTCATGACACCCCTATATTAAGCAGCTCCTCCTTTCTTTACCATGAATGCAGTACAGATGAACTTCTCAACCCATTTTACTCCAGAGTGCATCATGACTGTTAGGTTAGAGGGGAGAAAAAAACTTATGGACGGTCAAGACCCAGAGGCCTGAGGAGCTGCCCTCATCAACAGGCAAAAGAGCATTTCATAGATGATAAAATACTACATAGATCTACCAAGAAACAGATAAGAAAATGAGCAAGGTCATAAATCCTTAATATTTAATTCCTCTCAACCCCACTGAAGAAACACTTTTTCAAAGAGAGTTAAATATAACCAACCAGTAAAATGAATCAATATAAACCATAAGCAGAGGGGGTGAGGGGAAATTTTAATAGTTCAGGAAAAAGAGTCAGAGAAAACTGAGAAATGCAAAGTCCTGCTGATCTCTCCAGGCAGGTGAGGTGGTCTTTTGTAACAGGTAACACATTTTTTTTATCCCCAGATAATTAGGAGAGTTAATATGCTTCAATCAATAAATGTGGGTTGAAAAATAAACTGCATAAACTGACAAACAGTCTTTTTTCTTACTGAGCGCAAGTAAAGTTGCCTTGTGTGATACAAATGACACCACAGAGCATGTCATGCAATTGTACCTAAACAGTCCTTAATTAGTATCAGACATTAACCTTCAATCAGTGGATCACTGAGGTCAGGACTGGGGATTTATAATCCAGCCAATTTACACCTATCTCCCCACAGTCAGGACTGCAGAAAGGCCTCTGATCAGAAGTGTTTTCTACACAACCACAGAACCTTTTACAAAGTAATCAGGCCCAATTAAATTCCAACTCAAACTGTACAGTTGGCCTGTCCACAGACCAAGCCAAGTTTTCTAAGTCAGATGGAGGTAAGCTAAGGCTACCTAAGCATGTTT
>NW_009260028.1:10043280-10056254 GCF_000687185.1 Egretta garzetta | reverse complement strand
GCAGGAAATCTGGGGGTTGGCTAAGCAATTCATTAAAATTATCTGCTGCAAAGAGGAAAGAATCTGCTTTTGTCAAAAGCTGACTACCACAGAAGCTTTCATTTTTCCAGTAAAGGAAAACCAGTTGACAATTTTGTCATGAAAATCCAGTCATTCTGATATTCCTGTGCCCCTATTCTGGACTGTGAGTCCAGAAATCTCCCAAGCTGCACCACAGACCCAGGATGCACAAGAGGGGTTCAGTGAAAAACTGTGGTGCACCAGAGAATGAGTATGTTGGTCTGTTGGCCAACCCACAGAACGGTGGTGACAGGCGACATCTAAACTGTAACATCTACAATGTACAAATACATCTCCTTTCAGCCAAAGTTTTTGCACAGAGCAAATGCCATCTCCTCAAAAAACTGTATGATTGAGTGAAGCAAGATGGTCAAAGACACAAGATGTGCTGTTGAGGCAGAAGAGTGCAAAATTCCCTCTAAAAAACATCAGTAGACTTAAAGGACCCAATCCAAACCTATTAAGTCAATGAGACTTTCTATTAGAACCAACTGGCTTTCCATTTGATCCCACACAGCGAGATAGAAATTTTATTCCTTTAAAAAACCCAGTGTGGATTAAAGAGCATTTCCAGTGAAAGGGCCTTTTATACTCTCATATTACAGAAGCTGTAATTCTGCTATTCAACCAGAAAACCTGATATTTTAGCCTAATGTAGTGTATTTCACTCCATGCTAAATTTTTTAAACATTTTGATGGACAGAGGGGAGCACAGAAGCTGCACAAGTGGTAGTTCCTTCTTTGCTTGAAAATGAACTATTTGCTTTTCAGTGCTTGAGCTGCGGTAGATGGAAAGTAATTTAGACCCTGGCAAATCAAGAAGAATCCACCAGATTACTGGCAGCTTAAACTGCAGAGTGCTAGAGAAGCCCTAACTGCTTCAGGCCACTGCCCACCACTTGGCAGGGCTACCAAAGGACTGCAGACTTACAGCTATTCTATTTCTTTTTTCTAAGACCTTCTTATAGACTTCCCGCTGAAGAATAAGGGTGCCAGGAAGCAGAACAAAGCCAGGAAGACATGCAGATTAGCATCAGAGAGAGAACAGCCAGCAGAGGCAGGGGCAGGAGTGAAGTTAGGGAGCAAGAGCGGTAAGAAAAGGATACCAAAGGAAAAATAACCAGCTACCCTGGCAGCCTCTGGATGCCACTCAAAAGGAGTCCTGCCCAGAATTTCACCTGAACGTGTGCCCAGGGAATAGGCCCATGGATACCCAGCAGCAAAGTGCTTTCTACGGTGCTTCTTCCTGGGTGGAGGACAGAAGTCTGCACCAGAAATAGGCTGACCAAACTAGGTACAACAGGAGCTTCCCCGCGCAGGTCATAGCACTGAAAACAGCCCACACGTGACTTCACGAATCTACTTGGGCACGGCACAAGGAAACGCAAAGACATTTCCGTGTCTAAGTTCATTGCAGTCTTTGGCTTCTCTCTGGAGGCTACCAGCAAGGTTACCAGCGACTGCCAAGCGTAGCGATGGTGTCATTATGGAAACACCTGTCCACGGGACCACAGCGATACAGCTCACCCACAAAGGCCGCCAAACAACAGATGGTAGCAACTTTTGATTGCTACCAACATGGACTGGATTTGAACCAGGGAGTTAGAAGTAAAAATATTTCCAACTCCTTCAGCTATTTTTTCCCCTGCTAACATTATATATTATGTATTACCTTGCATTAAGTCCTGGGGAAGGACTTGATTAAAAAAACAACAACAACCTTCTCCTTACTGTGTAATACAAAACAGAACTGGCAAAGTTGGATGCCTACTGTTTACATTTTACAGTAAGAGGGCAATTTCACACTGCCTACTACCGATGCTGCAGTATTTCCATACCCACTTTTTCTTTGTTTTAACTCAGTTCATGCCAGAATTAAAATGAGAAGACTCATCAAAAATGTCATGTCTTCTCCATTATAAGGAGTTTGTGTCAGCCCTCTGTCTGCATTTTCATTGCATTATAGCATTGATCCATTTACAGAACCAGGTCAGCTCTGTGGCTGGCCTAGATAAAGCAGCAGGGATCCATCCCTCAGCCAGTCCCTGCTGCCCGTCAGCCAACCTGCAGCTGTGCCCCTGCCCAGGTGACTCCACATGCGGTTGTAGGTCTGGCCCTACTAACCCAACTGTTTCCACCAAAAGCACTCACGGCGTGGGATTTCTTTGTACCTAAAATCATCCAGCCCGCTCTCATCCAGACATCTTTTGCCGTCCACAGAAAGTCAATGAATCAAAGGCGAAGCAGAAAGCTAAGAAGTTAAAAGCATCCGAGCGGATCGCTGAAAGCATACGTCGTACGGCAGGCATACTGCAGTGATGTGTGGGTGGCCGGCTGCTTGCCTGGCTGCCTGCCTGCCGCTCTTCGCACGCCAGCGGTACACCTCCAGGATGCTGCCGTGCCATAACCAGCCTCAATGGCACAGGCTGCACAAGCTTCAGGAGACGTGCGCAGACCTCTTGGGTTTGGAGAGCTTTTGGATCTGCAGTTATTTAGGCTTCTATTTATGAGCCTGTTGTGTAATAAAAGAGCGTGCTAGGGGAAAAAGAGTGACTTTTCCATATCTCAGACATTATTACTTTGACAGAAATTAAATTATAAACCCTTATCACCACTTAGGAGTGGAAAGCGCTGGAGGCTCTAAACCTCCTGGGCGAAATCTTAACCCTGTGGAAAGCAAGGGCAAAATTACTATTGACATTAATAAAGCCAGGATCTCCCTCCATGTATTTGCGCATGTGTGTGGCTTGCATTTTCACAGAGAATTGGGATTACTTATTAACTGACATGCAGAGACTGCGGCAAAGACTGCCCACAGTATCATCAAAGCTTATGGAAATGTTCCTAAGATTCTCGCTTCCTTTGAAACTGTCTGTACCAGCCAAATAACAATCTCCTAAACCCAGTACATGTTTTGGTTTAGATATAATTTATTTGTAAAACAGCACTCTTGAGTGATTACATGTTTTTTTGTTGTTTTGTGAGATTAATATTCATTTGGGAAAATGAAAGTAGGAGTGCATTATTCTGTGTTTTATTAAATCACATTAGTTACTGAGCTTTAAGTGGCCTTCTCAGTTGGAAATAAATCTCACAACATTGGCTAGTAAGTTTCGACTGTAGATACCATACAAAAGCAAACTGGCTGTGAATGTATTATTTATAATGCAGCATTTATTATTTTGTATCTGTAATTTCTGACTTTCCCAAAAGCGAGATGCATGCAGTTTTTTGTTGGTTTTCAAGCAAAAAATAAGAATGTAAATTCTGTGCTATAATCATTCCTAACTCATCCATTTGCTTATTCTGACATCTCCATGGAACTAGAACTGTGAATTTTATGAAATTCAGCTGTCTGGGTTTTTTCGCCTAAGCACTTTCTGGCAAAGGCAGATCCTCCAGTGACGCTAATGACTACAGATCCTTTGGCACACATGGAAATATAACAAGTAACTCCACTGGAAATCTGCTCCAGGTAACCAAAATACTGAGTTTTTTTCTCAACATCCACTAAGTTTCACAGTATCTGGGTAAGAAACAATTAAAGAGAACTGGTAGCTTTTTTTTCTTCTTTAATACAAGCTCTGAATTTAGACCTCCACATTTCTCTTTGTCACTTCTGTCTGTATAAACACAATATTGCTTTAGAACAGGCATGCCCTGTAATAATTTGTTCTTGTTCTGACCAGAAGCTTCTTCTACTTTGCCTTAAGATTTCTCCTAGCTGAGTGCCATCCCTGCATCGACTTTTCTCAGTTTTTCTCACACAGCCACACTTCTGCTCTCACACAACTCCCCAGTGACCCCTTTCTGACTGAATGGAAATGGATCCCTTTTTCCAGGTTTGCCCCTTCAGCCCTTCTGTTTCTCAAGAAGCCGTGCAACTCAGTCATCTTTCAGACTTCACAGTTCACTGTATCCCAGGACAGGGTTCATTTCAGCTACTTCCAGCTGTTCCAGCATAGGTATCTAATCTACATGGTTGTGAAAGCCCTCGGAGAGCACCCAGAGAAGGAAGTATGAGCAGGGGATAATTCATCTCATCATTGCTGCAACCAGGTCCTGAGCTGCCCAGGTTGCTGAGGTTTATGTGCCTGCACCTTTTCCTCATGTCAACCTCCACAAAAAGGTTGAGATGTTTTTAAACTTCAAGAGGCAAGGATGTAGTTGAATATGAACTAGGGCGATGGACTTTTAGATGGAGAAAGCTGTTACATGGCAAAAGAAGGCAGAACAGAAATAGAAAGGATTTAGTTACTGGTTTTATCCCCTGCTCTTCTTGTTTCCATGGAGGGCCTCAACCAACCCAGGCAGCACTGGCAGACACTGCCTTATCCTGGTGCTTCTGCACCACTCTTCCTTCTGTCTCTCATCCCCATGGCACGTGTCCTTCCTGATCCTCCCAGCAGTTTCTTAAGCTCTTCTGGAACAGCAAGCCCTGAGCACCATGATGGGCATTTCTCCCTGCTTCTTCTGCATCCCCTATTCAGGGTTTTCTGGCACCTGCTCCTCTGAGAAGGCTCTGCAGCTTCCTTTGAGTAGGGGCAATCTCCCCTCCCTTAAAGGGTTCCTCCTTATCTGCTCTCCTTAGAGGGGCACCACACCACTGGGAAAAAAATGATTTAAAACCCCAAATATCTTCCATCACACTAGGATACATCTAAAACAGGAAGAATGGAATGGGTCTCATTCTCCACTGTTCACAGAAAAAGCTTATTTCATTGTGCGCCTAGATTTTAGATGAACATTAACTTAATGGCCAAAGATACCATTGCAAAGCAAGTATATAAAATATCTTACTCATAAGATGACAGGAGGGATAACAGCTTTAGCTGTATCTACTTTTCATAGATACAAGTGCTGGTACAATGCACAGAGCACTGGGAAAAACAAGTTTTCTGGTTTGTAGGAGAGTTTAGAGCATAAACCATTTTACAGAATCTGGGTCTGAGTTCTTTAAAAACTATTTGAAAGCACAGACGATCTAGGAACACCTTTAATTTATCAATGCTATTGTCACCTTCCATTTGTTGACCATGAAAACCATTGACCATAGAAATACTAGCTAGGCAACAGAAAAACTGGATGTTGCACTCTGTCCTTGGTTTATAACATTGCCTGCCACCGAGTGGGGTTTTTTTTTGAAGTGTTTGATACTCTAGATCTCACTGTTGGATGTTGGAAGTCTGGTGAGCCAGAGAACAGAGACCTAGCGCCTTACACTGACCCAGTCCTGTGTTGTCTCAGAGGTTTTACAGGCCAGATACTGTTTTGTGGATTTGTCAGGTTATGACACTCACAGTGCTGAACTTGATAAGCTTCAGCACTAACCCAGATCTTGTCTAGAAATGACATATCAAGCCTGCTCCTACATGCCTCCACTATCCCAGACCATGAAGGGATGGGCACAGGAGTGTTGTCCTTGTGGGTCAGATTTAGGGCAAATCCCTCAGGAGATGTGCCAGGTGAGGAATCCCAGGAGCGCATCCGAAACTTGCTGTGTATGAAAGAACCAAAAGAGGGAAGGATCTCACAATCTGGCCTGCTGCTATGAGTAGCAAGTTCACCTCCAGTTTTTCCGCAGCATATGTCTGGGACCAGTTCCTTTAGCTGGACTTTAGAAGGGACAATCACCCAATTGCCTGCTCCTGGTTTAATGCATTACCCACGAACTGTGAACTGCCTCATGAAACAACTGGTGGCAGCGCTATGTGCATTTCCATTACATGTAATTTCTCATGAGGCAAGAGAGAAGAGAGACACCAACACCACAGCTGGTGTGTCTCTGATCTCATAGAGCTGGACAAAAATTCGAGAGGATAATCCAATTCCTTTCTATGCAAAGTCCATTTTTCGAGTTCAGAATTTACAAATCAAATCAAAATGTAATTATAACTGTAGGAAGAATGGTATCAGCTTGTGATTAAACTGTCAGGGATTACAATTGCTAGCACTGAGCTCTGCAGCAACGCTTTATGTCTGGCATGAAACAAGTTCCTTTTACGTTAGCCCAACTTGCCCAATTTTTTAAATTAAACAGCAATCCACCCATATTTGTGTCCTTGATTTAGAGAGCCCATATAGTTTAAATAAAACCTTTTTTAGAACCAGTAGGTTTCTGTAGCCAGACATAGCACTCCTCTTACTTCATCAAACTTGGTGCCTATGCGTATATGAGGACACCCTCCAAAGATGGATGTGCACACTTTAACTACAGAGTTTAGCCTCCTCGGGAATTGTCTGGAAATTATGGGTGGATGGAATCCATCTTCCTTAAAAGCCCCCCAGCAGAATTGTCCTCTGCGGATGTCATTCAATGTCAGGGTATCTATTTGTGATTGATATGATCAGTCTGCAGTAGTTTAACTCACCACCAAGTTCTACCTTAAAACTAGGGCAGGAGCCAAAAAAATTAGGGTAGCTGTTTCTTACACGCTTAAATACAAAGAAGTAAGATTTGCTTTCTTTTTTTCCTTTTTTTTTTTTTACCCTCAAATGATGACAATATATCCATTACAACTTATGGAGCCTTTTTTTTCTAAATTGCCACTGCTTTCTTTAGTTTGTTTCCTATACACAGATTTGTTGTTATTGATACAGATCTTTTATAACCTTGAACTCAATGCCAGTTTACCTGTGGTCTTTGGAGAAGACACCTGCAGTGACACAAATGGCAGCTGTCTGGCCAAGAATTAACATATTGGTAAGTATTTCAAGCCCCTTTAATACCACAAGAGGTACAGAACAAACAGAGGCAATATCAGCTTTCAGATCTCTCCATTTAGGGCAAGGGGCTCCTTGCTTACTGTGCTGAGTCAGCCTGAACTGTACCGTGTTTCAAAATATTATTATTTTGTAGGAGCATAAGGCTTTTAAACTAGTTATTATACACTTTGGAGCCTTACCAAAGACACCAACCCCCAGATAAAATTGTAATAAATAGTGGTAGAGAGAAAAGTAGCTACTGCAAAGCCTAATTGAGTATTTTGATTAGTTCGTACTTGCTGCATGTTTGGCTGCTGTTTATAATTAATTTTGTTATCTGATGTCTGTCACTGCTGTTTTTTCAACTACTTCTTTGTTTACTTAATTGGGCAGTTTATAATCATCACTTTGGAAAAATGAGTTTTCTTCTTTGCTTTTATAACTGATCATATTCACTAAGCCTTTTTGCCCTTTCAGTTTCAGTACCCTTCATAACACTGGCAGGATTAACCCCAACCAACAAACCAGCTTTCCAGTGGCAATGGCAGGGTGCTGAGCATCATTTCCTACTGATGGTCAAACACAGACCTTCCTTTACCTGCAGCCACCATTTTCCACACTGTGCAACCTACTCCCCTCGAACATCAATTTGCTATTTGAGTCATTAGTGCACCTATGGAGAGGCCCACGGCAGAGGAGGGTCTTGTGGACACAAGCAGTCAGCCCTGCCGTGAAATGACTGCAGAATCACAGCCAGTACTGAAAAATCACACCGATTTCGCAGTATGAAGGAGCCACCATCATTTTTAATACCCTGTTTTAGACTTTCAAAAAGGAGACTCACATTTTTTAGCCTTTGACTTTTGAGGTCAGTTATTTCATTTCTCCTATTTGGGCAAGGCAGTAATTCAGTAAGAAGAGGAGGGGTGCATAGCCAAAACTATTTTATATTGCAAAGTAAGAAAGTACCAGTGAAATGTGAAATTGAGGCACTGCTGTCTGTAAAACAGGGAGATTGGGAATATCACAGTGACTCGTGTGACCTTGAAAACTAGAGTAATAGGTATGGAATGAGATTTAATAGAACAGAGTGCAAAGTCATGAATTAAACAGAAATTCCTGCCCTCAGCTACGAACATGATTGGACTGACAAGGAAAGAGAAGGAATTGACTGTATCCTCCTCAGTCAGAGGATAACAGAGCCATGAGTGAAATACAACTGTAAAGAAGTAAATGTGATCTTACATCCCGTCAGCTAGGACGTTTCCTGTAGGGAGAGGGGAATATTGTTTCTGTTGTACATGACACTGATGAGCCCTTTGCAGCAATACTGTCACAATTCTGGTTCCTCTTGCACCAGTAAGATGAATTTAAACTGATTTTGTACAGAGGAGGACCAGCAGGCTGATAAGAAGAATGAAGAGCTCATGGTACAAGGGAAAAATAGCAAGAATTGGTGTCGTTCAACCTAGGAAAATAAAGACTAAGAGGGGATTAAGTTATTCGCTATGAATGTGTTAGATCAGATGAAGGCAAGGGAGACAAGGAGGTAAGCATGGTTCTAAATTAGTGGAAAATTCACTACCTGAACAAAAATATTTCAAATAGACAAGCAAAATTTCAAAGTACAATGTCAAGTAATCATCAGAGGAGTGAGTAATGTTTCAGGAGTTGTACCAGGGATAAAAAAACCCCACAAGCCCAAAACAGATTGGTTTTACAGTAAACAGCAATCACTGGAAGGAAGGAACTGCATGGCACAGTGCAGACATGATCCAGTGACCCTGCACGTTGCTTCTAGACCTCTGATCCTAAACCAGAACAGCATAACAGAGCTGAGAAGTTTTTATGAACCAAATGTCAGGAAAAGGGAGGCTGAAGTAGAAATGGGAGGCAGAAGAAATAGAGAAGAAGACCAGATGCAGTGACAAAGAAGCAGTGATGAACTGCTCTATAATATACACAAGGAAGATGACAAATGCGGTATTTAACCCGACCTCCGTAACAAGAATTTACCTGTTGAAAATTAAGATTCATAATTGATCAAGAAATCCCATCCAAACAAGAGAGCTGAAGGGAGTCACTTGAGATTTAAAGAGTTTAAATAGTTACTCATAAAAGGAGTAGAAGGCGATTAAAATTGAACAAGCCTTGATTAATTAAATTTGCCAGGGGGAGGAGGGAGTTTCATGTGATTGGTGTGTGCCCTACAGTTTACAGAGAAAGGCGAATACTCGGAAAGATATTTTTTGTCCAGGCATGAAGCTACATTATCAGGGAAGACAGTTTGCACGTCAAATGGGATACTGTGGGAAACATGGGGAGATTTTTCTTCTGCATGCAGCAAAATTCCAAGCTTGCTATTGCGTCTCTGCGATGGTTGCAAAACAGCTTTACATAAGCAGCTTTTATAATGCTCCATGAAGATCAATAGCTTTAGGTTGGCTTATTTGTTTTGTTTTGTTCCCCTGTTACAAAAGTACTTGATGCAGACAGGAAAGTTGCTTTGTTGTGTCAGGTACTATCCAAAAATATCAGGAAAGATAGACAGAATACAGAAGCTAGATAAAGGGCAAAGGGGAGAAGGTTATTACAAACCTCTCCATAATGAATCTTGGCAACTGTGACACCTAACTCCATATTTATAGCCATTCCCTATCTTGACATCCAGAAATGGGAAGGCTAGCAAGTGAAACAAGAGCTTTTACACAGTAAAGCAATCTTAAATATCAGGCAGGTTTTCAAAACAGCTGTGCTAGGTTTACCAGATTGCATTATGGAAATGTTAGAGACCAAAAAATCGTGCATTGATGTGTAAATAAGGAAAAAATGGGGGTGGTAGGTTGGGAAAGAGAATTCCCTCTGGTATTCTTCCTGCCAGAAAACAAAATCAGACAGCTTCCACCCACTAGTCTCTCCTTATCTCCCCTTCAGTTTCCAATGGCTTGCTCTGCAAAATTTCCCCAACTCCAACAAGCCATAAAAGCTACTGAGGATTTAAAATTACTGTTAGATTAGCAAATTTCGACCCTTTGTCAATATTATCAGGTTGTGCGAACCAAAACTGTTTTAGCTGATCTTTAAGCAGGCATTTCTAACCATAGCTTTTCTTGCTGTTGTGCAAAAAAGCTCTCAGTGTCGCCATATGGTCTGAAGCAATATCTAGACTTACATTTTCTCGGCCAGTGAGAAATAGTGTAATAACAAGAGGAGGAGAAAAGGAGGCTCTAGGCAGGGCAGCTTCTCCAAAGCTGCCAGATGATTTGTTCGCTTTGTATATTAAAACACCCCCAGGCCTGATCTTCATGTGCTTTTGGTTTGTGATGGTGTCTAAGAGCCATGGGTCAGGATCAGCTAGCCATATGACTGTCAAAGTGTACAACTCAGTCATAAAAACAGATGCTTTTTGATGCATTCAAGAGTCATTTTGATATCTCCAGGTAAGTGCCGTAATTTTGAGAACATTGGACAAACTTTGTCTTACAGCTCAACAGCAGTCCTATAGTCAGACAGATTAAAAACCAATGACTCTTTCAAAATAGTTAAAACTCAGAGTTTATGTATGAAACATCATTCTGTGGCCAAAATTCTTCTGCAGACATATTTTTGATTTGACTACTCACCCCCTTCCAGAGGAAAGCAGGGACATACACCAAGAAAAATAAACACTTCAGAACTTGAAGGGAAGAACCGATAGCTCTGGCTGAATTTCATCAGACTTCAAACATGTAATGCTGTTTGTCATGCATGGGATTGCATTTGCAGAATGCACACAGCAAGGAAAACCTTTACAGGCAGGATTGGTGTAGGTGATCCAGCGTATCAGAAACTACAGTGTAGGTAGCAAGCTGATGGCATTGCATGCACTTACAGATGTGAATTAAATTAGTGCTAATGTGAAGCTATTGTCATGAGTTTGCAGGATAAAGTCATGGGAATAACACATGCATTCACATTTTGTACTGGGAGCTGTAGCTTCACTGAAATACAAGTATCTCCAGCTGGCAAGCATACATCAAAATCACTCCTAGAGAGGTGCTGGCAAGTGATTTCTCCTTGTCTAAATGCCATGTTGCAAAACAAAAACTGGAGGGGGATAACCATGTGTCAGATCCCAGATTAGGCAGTTAGTCTCCATATAATCTCTCCACAACCTCTACACAATCCCTATAAAATTAACAGAAGGTGAGGGAGGAAAAAACCTCCAGAGGGCAATTCAGAATGGATGTTTAATTTAGGTGCACTGAGTAACCCTCCATGGGCTCCTCTCTCTCTTCAGTGGCCTAAGTAGAGCAGAGTCCTAATGTAAATCCCTATGGCTAGGCATCAAAACTAGGATGTCTCTTCCGCCTCGTATCCTTACCCATCCATGCCTCTACTTTACCTATTGTTTAAAAAACGTACTTTCCAAAACCAGTTCCAAAAATCCCAAGCTGGTATAAACTTCAGTTCCTGACATAAACTGTTCCCGCAGGAAAAGTACAAATCTGGTGAGGTCAAGTTGTTTCTGGGACTACCCATCCAAAGGGAAGTGGGAGGGATCTCTGAGTCAAAGGCCATTAACTGAAATCACCCTGAACAAGCAATACGGCTTTAGAGACTGCCAGTTCAAGTACTGCTTTGGCCTTCAGCTGTAACACAAAGGGAAAAGAAATCTCAGCAATGCACTAGTCAGGCATTTCCCTGGGACCTTAAGAAAGTAGCAGGCATCTTTTCTGTGTGTGCTAGCATAAGTATTAATAGACTCTGAGAGGCTCTGCAATGAGATTCATGGAGCTGGCTTCAAGAAAACTGCAACTGAGACAAATAGATTGAAGGGGGACAGCAGGCTAAGTATAAAATAATTATTTGTGCACCTGTTCAAGAGCCATTGTAGTTTGTGTGCCCCAAGAGAAAAAGTGCTGTTTGGAAAGCACGAGGGTTTGTGCAATTTAATGATGCTATTATGATTCCAAGCTCAACGCAACCATCCATATGCTGCTCCTCCTGAAATATTTAACAATTAATAGAGATAAAAGGCCCTATCACACCTTGCGTTGTGTCAGGATTGTGAAGTCAGGAAGGATAAGATCATAGATATCCTTGTTCCACGGAAACCCTTTTTCCATTTTGAATATGCCCACTTTTCCTGCTGTGTTGGCAAATGAAAGCATAAAAAACGAGTAACCGGTGGAGCAGGCTCTAGAAAATCAGCTTCAGCTTGGAGAACAGACACTGTTCCAGTAGATACGCCCCTAGCAAAAGGGAAGAGATATAGCACGGTAGTTTGCAAGAAGAAATGAATAGTCATGCAAATCTCCAAGGAAGAAGAGTCCTCATGTTGCTCTTTTCAGTGAGGTTCCCTTTTATGGAAAAAGTTTAAGAAACTAGAACACAGCCATGTTTTTGACTAGCATGAGATAATACATCCACAACACGAACGGATGGACTCAGATGAGATTAGACAGAGGAAAAAAAAAGATTCCCAGAAAGTACATTAGGAAATGTAGGAAGGTGTGAAGAGGAAGGGTGAGGTGAGAAAGGAAATGCAAATAAGGAGACTTTACAAGCTAAAGTGGTGCTGGTTTAAAATACTACTTTTGTCTCAGAAGGAAAAAAAAAATAATTGGTGAGCCATGGCCACAGAGCACAGATGAGCTGTGGAGCTGGGCTTGTGGCTAATCTCAGGAAAAACCAAACCAAACCAAACCAAAAAAAAACCCCGAAACAGATAAGCTTACATGACTTGCAAAAGTGCAGATTATTGTTATTTATGTTACCTGAAGGGCCATGGACCTATTCTGCTTCCCACTGACTAGGTGCCTTAGTCTGGAATATGGGTAATAAAAACAATGTGGGCACAAAAAGTGGAAGTGTCAACTGGAGTAGTCTGGAAAGGACTACTAAGAACAGGAGGCTTAAGTAAGGTGTCTGCTGGTGTCTGAACATGTGCACCTGCCTGTTCGTCTGGCAGCTGCCCTTCCTTCCCAGGAAGGTGGTATCTGGTGGCCAATTTCAGCCAAAGAGGAGAATGGGAAACTAGTGTCAAAGGTATTACCTTCCAACAGGCTCAGTCGGCGAGGAGGGTGGGCGAAGATGCTGTTAAGTGCCCTCAGGGAGGCGAAGGCGTGTTTGCAGTGGGAGATCGGCCCTTATTATGCACCAGAGAAGTCCCGCGGAACACAACCTCGGGCCTCCGCCGGTCCCCCGGATACACCTGCGGGGCCTTC
>NW_009260028.1:9993109-10040751 GCF_000687185.1 Egretta garzetta | reverse complement strand
GCCGGTGTCCCCACGCGAGAAACGGCTGCCTTTCTCTGCTAGAGCCAGCACCGAGCACGGTGCCACTCCCCGCTAGGTGCCAGGAGCCAGAGGAAGCCTCACCTAGGGCCGCTAAACTTCCCTGAGCCAAATGCATGCAGGAACTGAGAGCAAACACGTTAACAAATGGCATCTTCTAAACGAACTTGCTCGAGGTTGTTTCTTACGACTCTTTTGCAGTGGTTCTCAGTAACTTGTTACAGCTAACTGATTCCCCAGCAGGACTGTTCACAGGCGCAGCATCCATAAAATGAGTCTTGCAGAAATTGTGAAAAATGCGTGTTCTCAACTTGTTTTCCTTAAGAAAACTTGTTGCGAAATTGCACTTGAAGAAATTGCACTCTTAGCTTAGGGAGCTATCCCACTGCTGAGGTGCACGATTACACAGGTGGAGTTTGTGCCAGTCAGACAGGCGCGTTCAACTAATCAGAAAAACACCTCCTGATCAAGAACTGTTATTCTCAGACATTCAGTGACCAGTTTAAAGAAATATACAGAGTGGGGGTAAAAAAGCATTCAGGTTGGTGATACTTCATCGAAAGCCAAGAGATATTTATCACACTGATAGGTTGCTAATTATCGGCTCAGTTTTCCTATACATATCTCATGCTAGTAGTTACATATCCAATTGTTGCTTCAGACTAAGAAAAAAATATTCCAGAAAAGCAAACAGCATAATGAATAATATTCACTGGGGAAGATGGAGATGGATTAGTCACTTTTGTGCTGTTCACTGTGTCAGGATGTTCTTTTTTTCATTAAGCAAACAAGATTTATTTAATCTTGCCTTGGTCCTGATAGGCAGTAAACTATAGATACATGTAGAATTATTGGGTTTGAATCCAAATCCTCAGCCTCTTGAGGTTATGCTTTACCTATAATCAAGCTGTCAAATCACACCAGCTACTGGGTTCCTTCTTTGCCTGCATTCCTTCTTTGTTATAAATTGCCTGTTTCAAAGAAGTTCTAGGCTTGCAGAGTCAACCACATAGGTTAGTCTTATTCATGCATGGGAGGTAGTCAGGCTTTGTACTTATGCAGGGACTCCAAGCAAACTCATCTCTAAGAATAACAAGTTGAAGTAGAGTCTTTTAACTGTAGATCCACATTGTGCCCTAACTACGCTTCTTGACAAGCCAATGAGTTAAGCCTTTATGGAAAAGGAGACCTGAATTTCTTAATGATGCACCTCACATTTTCAGACCTCTCTCATAGGGAGTACAGAACTAAAGGACTGAACTGTAAGTATAGGCCTGGGAGCTCATTACTTTCCTGTGGGAAAATGAGGAGAAGTAATAGAATACAGCCTTCAGGGCAGTTACCACATCATTTATAATACTTCAAGCTATTGATTTTGTTATGTAAGGCAATATTCCTGCAGTGTCAGAATAATTTTATCAGATAATTACAAAATGATTTTGCCTTATAAGACAAACCTTATAAGCCATGTAAGAAGAAAAATTAATTATAGCAACATCGACAGAAAATCCAACAAGCACAACCTTAATCAGTTTAGTAAAAGTCAGAATTCTTTGTGGAATTTCTTCCAGTGCATTTACACCACATTTAATATGAGCTTCTCAAGATACATAATCACTGCAGAAAATACTTACTTGTTTTTCATAAACAAGTATTTGTAGCCTTGTTTTATAGTCATTTTATTGAAACATGGTATTTTGGAAGGAAGACAAATTCTCCTCCAAACTGTGCCAGAGAAATGGAATTTCATTTATATTTTCATAAAATACCTGTTAAAAAGGATTTATGCAAATATTTCCCAGGTATAAGCTCTATGTTGTTCTTTCTTTCACCTATAAAATGTCAGGAACTCTGGACACCTTGTGTAAGGCTACTGGGTTTGTCATGACCTTCTAATGGTATTTTCACATATACAAATAGATTTTTGTTCAGGAGTTGCTTATATGCTTCTAAAGAGTAACAAGTAAAAGAATTCATATTAGCATTCTCCCATTAAATAAAAACTTTTAAAAAGTAAACTATGAACTACAGTAAACTTAAACTATATTAAAACTTAAACTAAATCTTAAGTAATAGTGGTTGAAGAAGACAAGTAGAGAACATATTTCTATTTTATTATTTCTTTTATTTTTATTGTTGTTAAAAGCTCGAGAGCTCTGCTCAGTGTTTTCATCATCTGCTTGCTACAGAATGTTGCTTTTTAATTGGGACAATTAAACACTGGCAGTTTTTAAAAAGAGATATGGTTTAGGTTAATGTGTTTGTTACATTTATGTGGATGTACAATTTTTACTGGTGGAGGTAGTTTGATAGCAGAAAACAATATTCCTAGTATTTTAAGTATCAATATTTAAATATTGATCATGCAGAAAGAGACCAATGCTTCTTCAACAATGAATGCTAAATTTACTGAACAGTAAACTCAAAAAAGGGGGTTTAATCTCATTCTTGCTTAATAGTGACTTCCTGAAAGAATTTTCATTTTCTCCCCAAAAACTGTGCATCAGGTGTGCACTAGAATGCTACTGATATTGGAAATACAATTTTATTATATGTGTGTTAGGAATAGCTGGAATAAAAGTATCGAACAATAGGAGGTTAGTAACTCCACTTTTTCATACACCGCTGCAATTTTTAATTATGCCTGAGGATGCTGGCTGTCATGGAAGCTTGAAGCCTTCTGACAGAGCCTCATGACAGTGTTGTGGAGTCTCTGTCAGAAGGACAGCCCACACCAGGCTACCTCAACCCAGCGTACTGCAGGAGGTGAATGGGACCAGTCCTGGTGATGCAGGGGCTGGAGGAGGAAAACCTCTGTGGTCAAAAGTCATGTGCAGAGACTGGGAATTTTTCGGTCATATACATTAGCAACTCAGCTGCAAAGGCACTGTGCTGCAGATATGAATCATGTCCATAAGGAGGCTCAGAGCACCATCCTCATTTAACTCATCACCTATGGTCTGCCTAGTAGGGTATCATACAGGGCCAAGATAATTTGACAACTAAGGAAAAACATCTCATTTATGTTTCAAAGGCTCATTAAAATGGATTTTTGCTAGCTAGTAACATGCACTATATTCACGAGCTTTTACATATGGCAAGCAGAAAATCCTGTCTTCAGATACAGGACAAAAAAACCCAAAAAAGTAAATTTTAAAGTTGTTAGAAGATATGCAGTTTCTACCAACCGTTCACGCGAATGGACCCTCAGAGTCACACAATGCCCAGTAAAATCAGTGAAGAACTGCATGAGTGCAAGGACTGTACACAGAACTGATTGAAAAAGCCCCAATTCATGCCGGAGGTAGTAGAAGGAGCTCTAACAGAAATGAGAAGGACCTCTAATAGAAATTCTTTGGAGTGTTAGTCAATAGAGTTTTGAATTAAAAAATAACTAAAAGGTGAAAGTCCATTGATTCCCTACTTCTATTTGCCAGTTGCAGCTTCAGGTTAGCCATTAGTGGTATCTGGGTATGAGGTACAGCATGATATTCTTGGTCTAAGCATCCACAAGTATAGAAGTCATACTATTACTGTAGATCTAACTGACAATAAGATCAGAAATGCCCTCAGAAGACACGCTGTCCTATTATGATGGTAAATATTACCTTAATATTAGAAAATTAAAGACTCATTCTATCAGGCTTGACTTACCTCAAAAATAAATGCAAGTATATGGCTGGAAGTGTATATTCAGGATATACATCATTCGGTTTGGTATTATTTACTTCCAAGAAGCATTTACTTTCTTGTCTCACTTCAGTAGGAAAATAGTATCATATATCCAAGGGCAGAATTAGCCTTGCAGTCAGAAAACTCTAACATTTTCACACATAGCTTGCAATTCACAGGAGTAAATTATAATACCACAGAGATTTAAGTTTCATAAAGCATTTGCATTAATAACATTGTATGTGTTAGTGCAGACAGTGAAGCCTCATTCAAATATTTAAGCCAGAGAGCCTACTATTAATCCTTACTACCAATGACCTACCTTTTGTGTCATGTGCAGAGTGAGTGGTTCACACTGAGGGAACTCAGCTTCAGACTTTGACATGTATGTGGACATCTGAGCCTTCAGAAATGCCTCCCAACCAGAGGAAGTATCTGACTTACTGTAACACAGAGACTTCAGGATGCTGGCACAAATGTAAATGTGATCTTTGCCATTTGGTCTTGATGCAGTGCCACCTGATCCTCATGTGTCCCATGGCTAAAGGCAGTGGTCAGAGAAAGTATGGATGGGGTGAGGAGCTTCAGCACAAGCTTGGATATGCTCCTACATCCCACCACAGGCCTGCAGACACAGCCTTACCTTTGGCTTTGGTTTCACTTCATATCATTTGACCTGACTGTGTTGGGTTTTAAGTTCAACTGTGCCTTTAGAAAGAGAAATCCTAAGTCTGATTGCTACTGTCATAGCAGTGCCAGCATTTCATAGGCAAATGAACACTAAAGATCATAGGTTTATACAGCTGTTCCATATTATTCCACATTCATTTAATCTACATGGACTGTTAGAGCCTGACCTGAAGAAGCCATCATGTGCAGGATTTGTTGGGACTCACTGGAGCAGAACGCTGGGGCTTGTTTCCTAATGAAAGCCAAGTGCCGGCATTTGTGCTGAATTCTCAAAAAAACCTTCTGGACAAGAAAACAATAATGTGCAGATTGAAAGGGTGAAATAAAAGGCTGAAAGAACGAACAAGATGATGAGAGAGAGAGCTCACGAGAGCATAGTTAATTCAATGTTCTAATCAACTGTGTTCTGCAGTGCTTTATCATAAGCATCCCTGCATTAGGCTCACCAGTTCAGAGCACTTTGCAGCATTGCAGGAAATCCTCTGCTTTTTGCTTCCCATTAAAAAATGAAATCTCACCGTGTCTTGTCAATACAGACAACTTTATCAGTGAAAGCAAAAGAGAAATTATATTATAATTTAGTATTTATCATAATCAAGAGCAGGGGTTCATTAGAACAATGAGCAATTGCCAAATTATTCCTCACAGTATTAATTTGAAGAATGAGAAAATAATGACATTTTCTACCTTCCTACTTTTTCTCCCCCCTCTCCTGTTGACACACACAGCCTGCAGTTTCTACCAGCTTGTCAGATCAATTTCACATTCTTGAAAAGAAGCATTTATGCTAAATGATTGTAATTACGAACCTTTTTTTCCAGCCCAATAGCTGTCTGGACATGGAAAGGTAATTCTCCATTGGGTTCCATGGGTTCAGATTTTCACAGAAAAAGCTTCAATAGGCAATGCCTGCTTTGGAAGTATAGCCTCCATGGGCTCCCTATAGCATCAGTGAAAAGAGCTGGGCGACTCTAAAGGGCAACTCTAAAGAGCAACTTTAGTCCACCGAAGCTCTCAATAGAACTCTAGAGATGTCACGTTTTGGTGCCTCTAGTTTCATGGGATGTGTCTCAAGTAACAAAATGAATGTGGCAGTCTACAGGTGTAGAAGGTGTGATGAATCCCTGTCTTCAGAGCTCCCATACAGAACAGTACCCACTAAACTTCTTCATTTGCACGGTCCTCCATCACTGTCTTCCTGGCTGGCTTATAAGGATCTCAATATTATGTAGAACTCAGGCTTATTTTTTTCTCCCATCATTTCTGACTCTCTCTAGCTGCAGCATGAAGTAGCTCAGTGCTTCCTGGTCTCAGAGGTGGCCTTAGACTATTGGAGCTGGAACCAACACTAGCAGGGAGAACAGAGTTATGCAAGGAAATGGAAGGAAACATTTTTAAGTAATTAAAACCAGTGGCTGTTTAAGGACATCAAGGTTATCATCAATTGCAATGAGCTCTGATTCATGGCCTCTGTGTCAAAATGGAGAGGAAAGGTTGAGCTGGAAGGGAAGTAAAGGAAGCTGTGCCCGCTTTAGTACAGCCCTAGTGCTGTGCTCTCCTTAGTGTGCTGCTGGCTTTCTCTGGTACAAATGCAGGAAAGCATATCAGTTAGATAGGAAATAAATAAAATGCCTCATTTAATTCTTTACTGAACGGGAAATAGGGATTATCAAATCTTCACCCAGCATCATTTTTACAGGGGAGGAGGAGAAAGGAGGCTATTGGATCGCAGCCCGTTAGCTCTACCCAGTGTGGTGTGTACATCAAACTGGGGCTGTCTCATAAATGCAGCGTGTCTCCAGTAATCTTGCAATCCATGGCTGTTGTGAATTACTGTATAAGAATTCTAATAATTCAGGTACTTAATCATGTTAAATAAACTAGATACATGTTTATCTCAGCCAAGTATCCAGCAGGGATATGAACAATCTTTATGAAGTTGCTGTATTCCATCTATTAGGCATAATTACATTAAAGCATAAAGTGCATCAGAAGTCTTTCAGGATTAGAGACAAAGTAATGTTAATCTACTTTCCAGAAATATACCAAAGTTACCATTAAAATCAGAAAGAGAAACATGCAAACAGCAGACCATAGTTACTAAGAAAGTATTCCAATGATATCTGCAATATTCTAGTGATGATGTCTGTAATTATATGTAGGATATTTACAATACAATTTTGTGGTAGTTGTTGGTAAGTGTTGACTTTGCACTCGTGAGTGCTATGCAGTATGTGAGAACACAATTGTCATGTAACTGTTCTCCAGACATTTGTTACCATTACTTTTTTCTCTACAAAGGGACTTAAACTTTTCAGGGGTGACCACAAACTTGTGCTGCATCCCAGTGCCAAATTCTGGGTCTGATTGAGTTCTTCATTGCTGGTGAGATATTGCAAAGCTATGTAAAAATTTAGGAAGGTCAAAAATGGGAAGAGGTGGGAAAGAGAAGGGCTCGAGAGAGCAGGAATAGAGACATACAAAAAAGGGAAAGGAAAAAAGCCCTAGAAGTGGATCATAAACACTCCCATATTCGGAACAGTCCATTCCACAGTTCTGGGATGGCTCATTGAAAATGTAGGCCTATTTGCAACATCCAGAATTTCTGGCTTGGACTGCTTGCAAAGGACAGAATTCATGGTTCGTTGTTTTGCTTTTAATTACAGCTGCATTCAGAAGCGAGCCTGGTGGGTTTGAGGATCCACACACAACTCACATCTTAGAAGAGAATTAAGCTGCTGGCTGATAGGAAACTCAGGGAGGCCTTTAGAGATGCTGAAGATAAAAGATGTGTGATATTATCATGAGGAGAAATAACAAAAGAAACTGGAAGATGCCTTGCTGGAAATGTATCGGAATTGTAAATCCTGCCAAGCTGTTACAGAAATAGAATCATGTAAAAATTGTGATCTTGTATATGCATTTTAGTCAAAGAGCATTAAAGTCTTTTCATTAACTTCAATGAGTCTCATATCAGACCTTAAATGTAAATTTATTTTAAATAGGCTACCGTATACGAGAGAGGGGTCTGACATACAGCTTCCTTAGTACATCTCAGGATGACTTCATTACTTAAAACTGTCATCAGAAATCTTTGTATAATCCAGCCTAAACTTTGTTCCTATTTGTACTATGTAATTCTAAGTGTGCAGCCAGCAGATAGAGGGAAAGCAATCAACTACCATATTCTAGAAATGTCTGCAAGTATTCCAAATCCTTTTCCTTTATGATGATTTTAAGAGGCAGTTTCTCACATTTTGCCATAGTGCAAGCACATGGTACTCCTATGGGAGTTTTACAGCTCTCTGGGAGTAAACATAGCACATTTTCAACAGAGATGGCAGTGTATCAACCCAAACATTTACCAGGAGTTGGAGCCTGAGTATTCCTGCTTGACCTATAGTAATGATCAGCCTGCTTTAGGGCCAAAGCATGTATTGGGAGTAGATATAAAAATATATTTCAAAGCAGGTTATTTAAAATTAATGGTTGTTGCAACTTGCATGGAATGTCAGGCAACAGTGAGCACACCTGAAATGGTCGCATTGGAGGCATAAAAAATGTCATCTGTTATATTTCCTCATGCCAACCAATGAAATACCATAATTCCTTTTAAAAATTCAGAATAAAGTCAGATTTATGCTATTACTACTTTCCCTTAATTAAGTTTTCCCCCATATCCATTTATGGCAGTAAGTCCAACCATTCCATCAGCTTAAAAGCAAAGCAAAAATAGTTTAGATCGGCTGTTTATACAGACAACTGTGATGAATAGAAAACTGAAGGAGGAGAAACCATTACTTCTGAAAGAGATAACATGGCTTGTAATTTTGCAGGACTATATCCTGTGTGAAGAGAACCTTTTCAGTAGAAAGCAAACATTAGATCAAGCCTAACAAAAAATTCTTTTCTTGACCCATAAGCCCATTAAAATGCCAAGTGACGTTGTAGCTATCAAGTGTGTAGGCAGGGATACCCCCCATTGTTCAAGAGAAAGACAGGCTAAGGAGTTCAGCTGTGCAACTGGGAAAGGTGAGTGTAAACACTGGCAATTGAAATGATAAGAGATCTTCATTTTGCTTGAGGCACGCCCCTTATGAGCAGAAGAGGGAAAAAAATCAGCAAATTACACAAAGAACTTTAACTTTCTACAATTAGATTTCTGGCTTCAGGCTAGTTTTTCATTTCAGTGAAATCTGAAGTTGAGTGAGGCTGGACCCAAAGCATACTCAATAACCTAGAATTAGCACTTCTACATAATCCTACACACCGACATGGGAGGCAAAGAGGAGGAGAACAGTGTAGTTCTGATGCAGCAAAATAAACATTTATTAATGATTAGTACAGAGGTCAAAATTAGAACTATTAGAACTAAAAGTCAAAACAAGTTTTTAAAAAGCTTGCCCCCCAAATAAAAATATTTATACAAGTAACTGGAAAATAAAATGCTTTACTTTTATATTGCCTGTGAATATTTCTTCTGTGCCAATAATCAAGGACCTAATCCTGTATGTCCTACCAACTTTCAGATTGTGGTTCCTGAGAAAAGATTGTTGTTCAGTGTATGTATAGGTATTACTCTAACTTAACCCCTATCACAGACCTCTAATGAACTCAGAACAAAGCCTAATGAACATTACTGAATATAAGAATTATGAAATCATTTCATGGAATTATAGAAAAAATAGGTTAGAAGGGACCTCTGAACGTCTCTAGTCAAACCTCACCAGTGCCAAGCAGAAGGGAATAATTAAGGGTACACAGCTGATCCATGTGCAACTTGCTGCAGAGTTGCTACCTAGCGAGTTGGTGCCCAGCCAGTATTGATGCATAGGTTGCTCTTCCTCAGGTGCAGGACTTTACATTTGTCCTTGTTCAACTTCATGAGGTTCTCAATAGCCCATTCCTCTTGTTTGTCTAGATCCTGCCACGTAACAGCCCTACCCTCCCTGTGCATTGGCTGCTCCTTCCAGTTCAGTGTCATCTGGAGGCTGGCTAAGATGCCTTCAGCCCTGCTGTCCGGGTCACTGAGGAAGGCATTGGCACTAGCTCTGACTGATATCAACCCCCAAGGAACACCATGAACACCAGATTTGAAAGTGTAGACCCTTCAAGTTCAAAGGTCCAGCCAATTTTCCACCCCTCCTTACAGTCTATTCCTCCAGTCCAGTTGTCCTTCTTTGGCTAGCAGAAGTTATGGGATAGTGAAGAAAGTCTTGCTAAAGACTTGCTACTCTCCCCTCATCCGCAGATCCAATCATTTCATTCTAGAAGGCTGTCAGATTGGTCAAGCATGATTCACCAAGGCAAAAATCCAAGCTGACTCTTCCTGGTCATGTTCTTGTCTTTATGTGTCTGTAAATAGCTTTTTTGAGAATTTCCTCCATATTTTTCCCAAGGACTGAAGAAAGACTAATCAGGCTGTAGTTCCCTAAATCCACCTTCTTGTCTTTCTTTAAAGGAAGACACATCATTTTCCTGTTTACAGTCGTCGTAGAACTCCTTATATATTTTGATTTTTTAATATTCTCATGTTCATTATTCTCATTTTTAGATTTTATAATTCCTTCCACTTTAAATATCCTTGTCTCTTGCTGCTAACTTGGCTGATTCTTGGGGTATAATTTGATTTTCTGTGTGAATAGTCTATCATCAAGTGATTGCTTGGCAATCGTTTCCAAATTTGTGTCATATTTTGAGAAGGTTTATATTTCATTTGTAAATCTTTCTCCTGCACAATATAGGTCCCAGCCCAGAAGTAGATTTGGAATTTTCCTTTATAAATTGCTACCTTTCCGAAGTTCTTACCCTCAGCAAATACTTCATCTATATTCTTGATGTGTGCATGTGTACCGGAATAGGAAGCCACATAATTTGGAGAAACTTTGAACTCATTTGCAGCAAAACAAAGGTTAATGTTCAAAATGTTTAATCATTCACTTGGCAAATGTTTGTTATGTGAATAGCTCTACACTACTGAAGTCCATAGAGCTATCTGGGCATATACAGTTATACATAGGAGTATAGCGGTTTTGGTTCGGTTACTTCCGAGTCCTTAGCACAAGCTTGTTTTCTTCTGATATTTTCAACTGTGTATTTTTGATACTAGTCATACATAAAAGGTAGCTGCTCCTTTTTGAAGTGAATGAGAGTTTTCCTACTCATTTCAGTGGGAATAAATTGAAACCCTTAATTAAATTTTGTCACCTATATCAATCTTCAAGGAAGAACGTTAGCACAGTGATATTTTCCTCATAGACATATCCTTGTGGAATAATACTTGAAAATGTGAATTAACTGCATTAACTATGACATAATCAGTTGGGTTTTTTTTCTGAGAGTCAAATTTCTGATTGACTTGCACTGCTACAATAGGGACTTGAGTTAAACTAGTGCCATTTCAGTCCACTCATAAAAGCACAGCAAGAGCATTACAAGGAATTCTGAAACAAAATATACCCCTGCTCTGCTTCGCTTTTGATCAAACTGTTTCTCCAGCTTCATTCTTAGCTCCATGAATACAAGTATCTCTAGACTGTACCCTAGGCTACCACAGCTGTTTCAGGTACTGAAATAAACTAGATACTCATTATTTACTCCCCCTCAAGTGGCTGATCTTTCCCTCGCCTTCTTTTCCCCTTGCTCCTTCTCCTACTCCTTATATCTGTAGAAAAACGCTTTTTTTTTTTTTTTTTCATTCAGTTTGTCAAGGCTGCTGAACAAAGCCTTTTATCCCAGTATCAATACAGGCTGGGGGAAGAAAGGATCAAGAAACTCTGGAATGGGTTGCCACGGAGGTAGTGGAGGCCCCGTCCCTGGAAACATTCAAGACCAGGTTGGATGCGGCTCTGAGCAATGTGATCCAGTTAAAAGTGTCCCTGCTCACTACAGGGGGGTTGGACTAGATGACCTCTGGGGTCCCTTCCAACCCAAAACATTCTATGATTCTATGATCCCCGCTGGGCCTCTGAAAATGTGCCATAGTTACCCTCCACACTTGGAAGGACTTCCCACATCCCTCCTTAAGGTGGTATTCTCTTCTCCTCAATGTACCTTAATGACAAAGCTCAGGAGTATAACAGTCTATCCTGTTGTGAGGATTAGGCAAATTCTAATTTGCCCAGATTAGAAGGGAGTAAACACCAGCCTCTAGTACATGCCCTCACCTATACCAAAATGGTTTTCATTTCTCCTCTAGAATGTTATATATTTTGTCCCCCAGAGCATGCAGGGGTGAAATGCTAAAAAGTGCTAAGAAACCTCCAGAGACAGAGACAGTAGATGATTGTATAGGTTTTGCAACAGTACCAATAACAGAATAGAGGAAGAGGAGGGAAAAAGTTGGCTACATCCAACTTTGGAGACAGTTTCCAGCTCCTGAGTAATCATCTGCTGAGATCAGGATCAGACATTATCATCTTGATAGGCAGAAAAAAAATCTATTCCAAATCTATTATGAAAGAACTCCTCAAGAATTCAGAGGATGCATTACTATCAAGCAGTAGTGAACTGACTAGCTGAAAAGTTCCTCAGGCTTACCTGTACTGCTAACCACACTTCTTACTCCAGACACAGATACTACCTTGAATGAACAAATCAAAATTATTTAGGAAGCTCAGAGAGCAAAAGACTTAGGGAAACACAGGGAACATAAGCATCAGGAACATGGTCTCGGCCAGTTCTTTCAGTGAAGGGCCAAGCTCATGAAGGGATAAGAATTAGGGTTCAGGCCTCCCTGCTCAGATGGTATAACTGGGATGGAGTGTGGCTTCTTTGAGCACAGAATGGTGATCCATGAGCTAGTGATAAGAGGAGTGCCACCTCATGACAAATACAAAGGAAGACTACCTTTGCTTATAAACTTCCTCCTGGAGGAGGATTTTAACTGCCCTTGAAGGGAAATATGGCAGAAACCTTCAGAAAAAAAGTTCTTCGCCAAACGGGTTGTCAGGCACTGGAACAGGCTGCCAAGGGAAGTGGTTGAATCCCCCCCATCCTGGGAGGTATTTAAAAGATGGGTAGATGTGGCACTTAGGGACATGGTTTAGGGGTGGACTTGTCAGTGTTAGGTTAATGGTTGGACTTGATGATCTTAAGAGTCTTTTCTAACCTAAAAATTCTATGTTTCTAGGTATGCATCAACACTTGTGACTTTGACAAAGACCTAAAATCAAAGGCATGCACAGGGCCATTCACAAAAAGGTCACAAAAAGGATGAAGTGAATGAGTAGGTCAATCCATTGAACAAGTCTGGTTATTTCCCTTTTATTTCCTGTCTTTCTTGCTTTCTTACTAGATGATCAAGCTAACAAATTAACTGATGCAACAGAGGCTTGAAGAGGTGGCTGACATGATGAATTTGTTTAGTGCCTATCCAGGCATATTAGGTATAGGGAGGGACTAGATGCGAGTGTCCAGGTAATGATAGAAGAGGAAAGGAACAGGGTGCTAATACACTGAGGATTTAAAATAAGTCACTGAACTAGAAGGATCAGTAGATGAATTCTTTTGTGGTTAATTAGAAGAATCATCCAGATTGCAGGAGCTGTTGATCATTGGGATTTGGGGGATTTTGGTAGAAAACTACAGCAGTTAAGGAAAGCTGTCCTTCAGAGAAAAGGCACACACCCACACACATGCGCACACACACACACAGAGGAATTCAGATGAAGTATAAGAAATGTAGTAAGAGCTCAGCTGAGCTAACTTTTGAATTTCACATTGACCTTACAAGAAGGATGCACACACAAATTATGTTATAACATTGAAGGTAATCGCTGAAGGAAATAGGGGCTAACTCTGGAAGCCAAGAAACAAAAAGAAATTCAGCTTGCAAGAGGTATCAGTGATAGCAAGAAATTAATCTGTAAGTAGATTAGTAGTAAGAGGAAGCACTGGGAGAGTCTTGGCCTGCTTCTCAACAGCAAAGAAAGCTACAGGTACTCAGTAGGATAAAGAGTATTTCATGTGTTTTTTGCATCAGCTTTCACTGGAAAGGCCTGTGGTGAGCAAGGGACTAGTACTGTTCAAAACAAGAAGGAAGATTTTACCCTATAACTGGGAAGGTACTGGCTACAGTGTACATAAACCTAGATGTTTTCAAATCAATTAAACCTGAAAAATACATTGAAGGACTGTCTGACACAATATCAAAGCTACCTGAGAATTCATGGAGAATGAGAGAAATTCTAGCAGATTGGAAAGAGCAAGTGTGGTGCCCATCTTTAACACAAGGATTTTGACAGAAAAAGGAAGAGAAACTGGTGAATTATGGACCACTCACCTTAACTTAAGCTCTTCAAAAAATAAAAACTGCCTCAGGCACCAGAAAATATATGCTGAGAGCTGCCAAAATGGGTTTATCAACAGCACATTGCATCAAGCCAGTCTAATTTCATTCTGCAGTAGATCAACACAGGCTAAGAAAGAAGCTGAGAAGGTCATATATTTTGATTTTATTAAGGCATGACACCATCTGCCACAGTATTCTAATAAGGAAGCAGTGAAACTTGATCTAGAAGTTACTTAGTGATGGTTACAAAACTAGTTGTAAAAGTGTGCCAGGGAAGAGTTACCTGTGGTTCACTGCCAGTATGGAAGGATGTGTCAAGTTGGGTCTGCAGTGTCCAATTCCGTATTACAGTACGTTGATGCTCTGAATGATGGAATTAGCTGCACTTATAAACTTTACAAATATTTTAGAGGATAAGATTAGCATTCAAAATGCTCTTGACAAAGTGAAGAAAAGGTCTGAAAGATCAGATTTGAATTCACTAGCGACACAGGCTATTGCGGTAAAACAAGAATAATTGGCTACAAAAACAAAGGACTGGAAACAACAGCAGAACAAGATACCTTTCCCAAACATGCTAGATCTTGTATATTCCATCCTGAAACATCTGATTCTCTCTTACTCTAGGGAGTTAGGCACAAGATAAGCAGTACATCCCGCTCCTGAGAGCAAGCATCTAACAGCTGGTTTTGATCATGCCTGATGACTTTTTACATTCTTTCTTATGTTTTACTATCACAGAGCCTCTGCTTTAAGTGGCTTCAAAGTTGTTTTACGCTGCTTTTAGCCAAATGTTTCTTCAAGGTGTTCAGCCTTTCAGAAATGTAGGACAGCTGTTTTATCACGTTGCCTGTAAATTACAACAGACTGGTGGTGTCTGCCAGAAGCATCCTGCCCCATGAGCGGATGTTGAGGAAGGATTAAGCTTGCTTGGCTGCCTCACTGAGACATTTGGCGGAGGAGGAGGTGAGAGGAGGCCTTTACCAAGAAAGGCTCCAGAACACTGACTGAGTCACCCTGGACTTGGGACCCCACAAACAGCTATGACTGGGGAGGAGCCTTGATGCCAGTCCTAAAATGTCATTGTCTTGAAGTCCATACAACATGCAGGCCACATAGGAGAACAGGCTGGGAAAAGCATCAGTGCACAAATGCATATTCTGATACAGAGGATGCTAAAAAATCTATGTCCTTTCCAGTCATGCATACTGAAGCAACTGATTGTTCCTTCCTCATTTTTTGGCAGCAATCACAAAAAACAGATGTTACGCTATGTTAATTTTTCTCACTGGCATCTAGCCCCCTGGCAAGATTAAAACAACTGTTGGCATCTTTGGAGCAGCCGGGCAGCAGAACAGCTTCCTTTACTTACACAATACCATTCTGAATAACCTTTGAGCCTAAGATTTTGTAATCCATGTTTTGGCAGTCTTCTCTTCCACTCCCCCTATTCAAATATGGTATTCCCCAATCTTTACAGAGTCTGGCATGTATCTTTATTACACCATAAGCTTTGATGAAAAATAGATGTAAAATCCATTACATCTATGACACCCGTTTGAATTCCATTGCAGAAGGAAGACCATTTTCAGGGTTATCTTTGCAGTTTAACTTCTTAGTGTCTTTTTTAATTCAATCTTCATCAGTAAAACAGGACAAACAGACTTCAGTACTGTGTACATGTTTCACCTGGATGTGTACGTACATAAGTACCTAATTTTACATAAAACATTGAATACTTCTGATATTAGATATGTGATTTAAAAATAAAAATGGCAGTCATCGGCAAAAAATCATTTGAAGAATGAGCACTATTATTTCCAGAATTGATAGGTGGAATAAGAAAAATTATTTCTCATAGATCACAGTTCTTTTGCTAGGAGCTATATGTGCTGTCTTCTGGGGGAAAAGTGGAAAAAAAAATCAAATATAAAAATGGTCTACCTATTGGTCAAGTGTACAACATCAGGAATGTGTGACTAATACAATATAAAGAAGTAGAAAGACTATACACCTGGTTAGACATCAGACATAACTTTTCCTCTGTTTTAGTTAATTGTCATTAGAAAAGAAAAAATTAGTCCAAAAGTAAACAATCTGCAGCCTATCACTTCTGCAGTCTACACTCTAAGTTGTAAGATCACACAGTAAAATACTAGACAGCGCTATATAATGTAAATCCCATGGGTGGGTGTTCCAGCAGTAAAATGGGAGATATACTTAGTAACTAGAAAAGAGAATCATGATTCAAGGGAGAAGGGGAAAAGCTAAATGGAACAATGTTTCGACACTCTTTGAGCATTTTAATGGGTTTTATCATAATGTTTGTAGAAAGAAAGACCATGTTTGTTCAAACATTACCTCTTAAAAGTGTTTTTCTGTGAAGTTGAGAAATAAATTGATACCTTTCAACTAAATGACCCCTTATGTAAGCAGCATTGTAGACATTTTATTTTCCCCCATCAAATAAAAAGCCAAATCAAATAAAAAGTTTAAAAGAGTCTTAAATGAACTCCGTTTCCAAATATATAGATGTAATAGAGCTACCTTGCCAGAACCAATAGGATACCTGTAATATATTAAAAGCAATTTTACGTGACTTGGAATCTAAACACCACTGACCCCCTAGTGCCTATAGGACATGTAGAGCTGCTGTGGCAAAGCCAACAGAAAGGCTTTACTAATGCTAAAAGTCTCATGAAGATAAGAGGGGGAGCACAGCTAAGTAAGCCACTGTGATCATAGACTAATGCCTGGGACTGTCCTCTGACACAGAGGCACTAGTATGAAACCCTCCCAGTCTCCAAAACATATAGTTATGTCACCAATTGCTTGTCAAGAATGGGCTTTGGCCCAAACAATACTTGAGAGTGGGAGACTGCCAGTTGGCCTAAGCCAAAACCATGCTCATGGGCACTCTCACAGTTCAGAATTACAGACAACTGAGTTCCAGTGGCCACAACATTCATGCAGATTTTTTTACTTACTCTTGTAGACAGAGCCTTGGAGGACAGAGGAGATCTAAGCAGCATCTTGATTTGTATTATGCCAGGTATTCCTCTTTGACTCTGGAAAGGAGGACACAACCGCTCTGTGCTACCATTTCATCATTGTGTAATGCAATGGTCAAAAATTGTCATGATTTCCAGTATACCTTAATAACTATCAACCATTTCAGTCATGCTAACTGTCAAAAACTTAGGCATTTAGAATAAGTTGGACTGTTCCCTCTTCAGTCAGTCAATGAAGAGGAAATATATTTTTCCTATCTCAAATCCTGTTTGATCTCTGGAAGTCCCTGCTTGTCGCCTGCTTGTTACCTGCTTGTCACCTGCTTGTCTTTGCCTCCATTGACTACAGAAGGAGCACAAATGGCATCATCAATTAAGAAGGAAAAAGCAGGTGAAATTAATTTCACAATTGCCACCTAAGATTTCTTTAGCTTCTGCAGGCTTGGTGAATATATTTTCTAAGGGAAACGTGGCTGCATGGAAAATTCCACTGAAAGTTTAATTTGGTGCATCCTCTTGAAAAGAAAGAGACCTGTTACTAAAGGGACAGAACAAGTTGCTGCCAGAATTAAGGAGTTCCTGGATTTTAGCCTTTGTTCACTACACTGAATCTTGCCAGCAGAGACAACCTTCTACATTTGGAAGGAGTAGGTATTTTAAAGGGAGAATGGTGTGGTAAAACAGTTCTTAATGAACAGTTTGGGGGAATACATTCAATGTAACCTCATGAATCATGTGTGAAATATCTGCCTGTACTACTACCAAGGTTTTCAGGCAGCATTGTGCCTTATGGAATGAGCTTGAAGTAAAATGGTCTTGATATAAGGATATGCTGTAACTAAGTCTTTCAGATTTCACTGTAGGATGGAGAATAACTTCTGAACATAGATAGCAAACCTGAATATTCTTTTAATAGATATAGAAAACCTATACTAGATTTACCATATATCTGTATATGCTGTTTATGTCTTTTTGGGAATCATAGACAAAACCCTGCAGGATGTATTTTTAGATTACTGCATGATTTCACGTGACTTGAATCTAAAATTAATCCAAAATTAAAATGAGTAACTACATTATTTCAAACCCCCAGAAGCTGGAGACCATTCCAACAGATAATTCAATACCAAACCAAAGAACTTGACATTCAATGGGTACAAATGTAAAAATGTATCGTCACTTAACAAAAGAGGTGATTAACTAGTTGAAAAAACAACACAACGTGTCACCCAGGGACACAGAAGGGACTGCTGTCTAATGAAGAGAAAGCTGTCACTGCATTAAGCATTCCTACAGTTATACATTTTAGAACACTCTCATTAAAATAAGGTGATTCAAAGGCAACTTAAGTAATTTATTTAGATTCACTGTCCCTTCTGCGTTGAATGCGAATCTAGAGAAAGATGCTTAACTGTTGGCAGAGAGGACCAAAGTCCCTAGGACATCCAGTGTTACAAGTCCCTGGTTTGCCATGAACATATGCTGTCAACTCGCATGCATTAATAGCAGCTAGTGCTTTATTCCCAGGTCTGCTAAGCCTTTAGTTAAAATTCTACTTTTCTGGGGACAGAGCCTGCAAAGCAAGGGAAGCACATGACTCACAGATACCTTTTTCTGTTGTTTTTAAGAGTAGGGGTCACCGTTAGTTCATTTGCTCTTACTCCTATAAAAAGCAGACCATACTACATAACCCCAGCCTAGAAGCTTGTCTTTGGCAAAAGCGTATTTTTCCAGGCTGAGTCCAGGTCTTGAGAGAACTCAAGACATAGTGAATCCACATCATGCCTGGCAGCTGGACACATGGGTAATACGAACATTACTAAGTATTTGTGCCTCTCTTTTTGTTTGTATTTGTCTGGCTTTAACTTCCCTGTGTTGTTTCTCATTACTCACACCTTGCTCCACTGCATCAGAAGTATTTACGGTACTAACCGAACTGTGATTAATTATAGAACTGGGATTAAATTGTCAAATAATACCATAAAGACCAAATATGGCAGTGATGTCCAGGACACACTGGCTTAAGTTTGGTATAAACTACAGGCTTAGAAGAAAAACTTGTTATCACTTCTTCCAACCTATATGACCTGTTAGAAAAAATCCAGGTACGTGCTCTTTGTAACAATCTCCCATTCCCCCCAGTGTTTCCTAGCTGCCTGTATCCACCTTCAGGTAGGCTGCATTGAAACCTTTTTAAGCCACAATACATTCAGTTTTTAGTAAGTACGGAGAAATGACAGTTCATAATAAGCCAAGATGAAATATTTAAATATCCACTATTTTTGTCAGGTCTGAAAATGATGAAAGCTTCCCAATTCCATTATATATGCAGTTCCATGCCTCTGCTTCAACACTGCAAATCTACGAGTAACTGTTATTAACTGTTTTTCTGTATGAAAGGTTATGTAGTCAGAAGTCTGTGGAGGACTTTGTTTGACTGTAAATAGCAAATTTTCCTACCAATTTTCCCTGTGAATCACTCATATTCTCCACTAGTTCTGACAGCACAACATTCCTTGCAAGCACACTGGAGGTACCACACTCATGGGTAAAATGTACAGCATGCATCAGAAATGTACATTGTTGTCTAGAGAGAAGGGTTTCCCTCAAATTCTTTCTCCATATATTTTCTTTTCTATTCATTTGCCATGAAGGGAATCCAGGAATCAATAAGGAGGGAAGAAAGGAGTCCATTAAGACCACTGGCAGGAATAACAAGAAAAATAAGTGTAGTAAAATTAAAATGCAAATTAAATGATGCGCAGACAGTGTGTTTGTGCCCACATGCTTGCATACATGAGCACATGCAGAGCTATGTCTGTACATTTGTCGACTAGCGTGTATAAATTCAAAGGGACAGCTAATTCAATAGCTTGACTGTAAATGAATTTGAAACAGTCACCTTTCTTGTGACAGTCAATTGCCAGGCATATGTATGATCTGCCTGTGTGAAGAGGTGATAGCGCAGCACAGAGGTATGCAACGATGCTCAAGCAGGTCCTGGAAACAGCAGTTCGGAAGATATTGGCAGCAGAACAGGTCATCCACCTAGCATTCTTCAAAAGGAAATTAGCCCACATGTGTCTGGTCATTACAATGGTCATGATACAGTTCGGACATGCATGCTTCATAAAGATGAATGAGTCCCTCACCAGTTTGCTTCTAGAAGACAGGGCAATAACATGAGATACAGAGCTAAAACAGAGAAAAAATAACCTTAGTGAATCAAAGTCTCACAGGATTCCTCCAGCACAGCAGACTGCAAGATTCAGAAGTTCACTGCCCTGGTTGATTTCTCACTCCCTGGAGCAATTGCAGTACATTTGAGGAAAGGGAATGCCACCACCACGTTCTCCTAAACAGATCGTCCTTCTACCTTCTCAACTGAAAAGCAAGCAATGCACCTCTGAGGCACAAATATTGCAAAATCTTTGAATTTGCAGAAATCTAACTGGGTTAAAGCAAATTTAGTAAGTTCAGTTGATGACTAAGAATTTTTTCTGCTTTTAAAAAGACAGTGTGTTTTGTTCTTGTAGGATGTTGAAACTTTGTTGTGTGGTGCTGCCATCAGATGTGCATTATAATGAAAATGTAGACGATGCCAAGCCCCAGCATGTGTTTCCAATTAAGATTCTTCATTTTCTGCTCAGATGTTAGAGTATGACCTGATTAGCTCTGCCAATTATCAGAGCTCAGCTTCTGTGACTGCTTATCTTATTCAACAACTAGTGCTTGCCTTTGTATATTTGGAAAGAACCATATCCCTCAAAGATTGGGAAAATTTTTTGAAGCCCATTGACATAATGGAAAATTTAGTGTGGGTCAGGGGAAACACTTCCAGCTTGTTTTCTGTCCTTGAGTCTCCCATGCCTGTTCATACACCGTAATAAGCAGCAATTAGCACAGCTCAGACTGCAACTTGCAACCTAAGAGTGCAGGGAGATGTCTATTTCTCGGGTGCAACAATTTCACATAGTAGAATTTATTGCAGTAGGATTACCTGAAAATTGTTAAGGCTTAACATGCTAGGAAAAGTTATTTCTTTCTATCTAGGATTCCTCAGTGATGTTATCAAATAAGGAGAAGCAAGAAAGTCCTTTCTTAAGAACTGCTGTATTTTGTCAGCAAGAAAAGAGCAGTGTATTATTTATGGAAAGCAAATGATATGGAATCAGAGTGAAAGCAACTGACAGGAAGGGTGGTAGATGAAGTGCCAGATTAAGTCTGAGCTTTGAAAATGCATTATATGTCACACATAAAAAATACTTCAGAATGTCTGTTAGGTAAAATGAATACAATTATCAGAAGATACCTTTTTGTGTAAGTAAGTTCGACTTTAGGTTTTAATTTCAAGTAGTGGTCACTTGTATTCAGACAGGGTCATAAAAATTCTTTTTAAAGTGCTTCTGCATCCTACGAAGGCAGCAGCCGCCTCTCCGCACCTTCCCCAAAGACATACCCGTACATATTATGCAGCCGTTTTCAGTGTCTTGTTCTGCACCAGCAACATGAAAGAATAGCTAGAGAGATGGGGAAAACAGGAGCAGGTTCTCCAGCTGAGAAAGGGAATGTTTTTAGAACAGAGCTGCATACGCAAGGACTTAGCCTGGAGGTGGGTGTTAACGTAACTTTTTTAAAAGTGACAGTAAAAATCCAGTGCCCATAAATGGTGGGCCAGATGGATTTCTCTCTGCTTTCACAGGTTATGCCTCAAATACCACGATGCATATGTATTTAGTGTGTGAGGTGATTTTCCTTCTGGGTGAAATATACTCCTAGTCATTGCACCCAAAGCTTTCGGTATTGATAACGCCATAGACTGAGAGTTTTCCAGGCATTGAGCTGACAGGTTTACACTTTATTGACAAAGGTGTCTTATCTCTAGTTTTGTCCTTATGTTTACCCCAGACAGCCTGCAATACACTTGCCCATACTGAACCGTACCTTCAGTGTGAACAGGCCCACGTCAAACAGAACTGAGAAGACTATGCACCTGGAGCTCGTGGAGAACATTTACTGCACCCAGTGAAAAGGAAGAGGACTTGTCTCACCAAGAATTTAAACCTCTAGGTTCAGGCCCTTGTCTAACAAATAGGAGGTAGATTCCTCCAGGGGATGATTCCCCATGCCTTCTTTAGGAGGGAGCAAAGCCGTGCCTTTTCTTCCCAATTGCCTGTGGTGACAGCCAGGATGACCCACAGAAGTAGATGCTTAACTTGCAGGTGGCTGAAGCGAGGCAAGTTGAATGCTGTCCTGAGCGTGTTCACACAGTGTGTTAGCGCAGGATAGCAAGCCTCCTAGAAATGCTCACCCCAACATACCACTCAGTAAATTCCACGTAGAGACCAGCAGGCAAACACAATCTGACTCTCTGGGAATCCAACAGATGAGAAGGAAAAAGAAAAAAGCCCATCAGCCCATGTATTATGATGCATGTATCTGGAATTATTAATGTTTATTTGTTTCAGTGCCGTTTAGGATGTCTTCACCTCTGCCTTTCCAAACCTTTTTCAAAAATATTCTTACTCTTAGCTTTGCAGAGTTGTGTGGGATTGCAGTGATGCAGATTGTACTCTGCTAGAACTTTCTAGCCTGAGTTGCACTCCAAACTCCCACAGACTTGCACTAGAAATTTTAGGCTCATATAGTCTCAGTGTAACTTTTCAAAGTGGGATAACAGAACCTATATCACTTGGATGCTTTTATATACTAAACTTCTTTTTGCTTAAGTCTAGACCCTGAAATCTCTCTTGTAACCAGTCCTTTCCAGTAAGGTTACCGTAACTGAAAGGAGAAAGGCTTAAGGAGCAGGTAATTAGTGTGCTTACTGTGGGAGGGAACAAACAAAGGAAAAACTGTACCTTAGGGAGGTTTATCACATTGTGTTTCAATAACAGGAGCTTTCTCAAGAAAAAAAAAAGACAGGAATGTACAAGGTTCTGCCTTCAGACTCCTGCTGAGCAATAATGGAAGTATAACTAATGAAGGGCTTGATCAAGGGCCCATTGAAGCCAAGTGAAAGCCTCCCACTGATTTCAATGGGCCTTGGATAAGCTCTAAGTGCGTGGAGTGTAAATATGACTGCATTAAAAACACGATGAGCCAATGTCTGCTTTCAGCCAGAGCTGGCTGCATTATGCTGTGTCGCATCCAGAGCTGGCTCAAAGCTGCTCAGGACCATTGCATGGTCAAAGGTTACTACTCCAAAATGGAGAGCTTGAGCAAAGCTTATCTTGATCTGAAAAGGGTAAATAGGCAAAGCTGGTAGAGAGAGACCTTGGGGAAAGCTGTGGTGAGCCAAGCTTGCTGCCACTCCTGCCACTGGGTGGATGAAAGAGAAGAAATAAGTACCTCTGCAAGAATTTCCCTCTACTCAGCAGCGGTGAGGCCACACCTGGAGTATGGTGTCCAGTTCTGGGCTCCTCAATGCAACAGAGCCACGGACATGCTGGAGAGAGTCCAATGAAGGGCCACAAAGATGGTTAAGGGACTGGAGCATCTCTTCTGTGAGGAAAGGCTGGGAGAGCTGGATCTGTTTAGCCTAGAAAAGAGAAGGCTCAGGGGGGTATCTTATCAGTGTATATAAATACCTGAAGAAATGGTGCAAAAAGGATGGAGCCAGGCTCTTTTCAGTGGTGTCCAGTTACAGGGCACAACCTGAAACGCAGGGCACTTTGTCTGAACATCAGGAAACACTTTTTTACTGTGAGGGTGACTGAGAACTGGCACAGGTTGCCCATAGAGGTTGTGGAGTCTTCCATCCTTGGAGATATTCAAAAGCCATCTAGACACAGTCCTGGGCAACTGGCTCTAGGTGGCCCTGCTTGACCAGGGGGTTGGACCAGATGACGTCCAGAGATGTCCTCCAGCCTCAACCATTCTGTGATTCTGTGAATTTGTCCCCATCTCCTCAGGCATACCCATCTCAACTCAGCATCCTGAATTTCCAGAGTTCTGGCTAGACCAAGATGCAAGACAGTAGTGGTTTTGAAATTCCCAGTAGTCTGTTGTCTACTTTTCCTGTGCACAAAGTCAATCCTGCTCTTACTGATGACAGTGATCTTTGTACCACACTGTCCAGGTAGCCCTTACTTGTTGATTTGTAAGAACTGAAAGCTAATAGCTCTGTAAGGAAATGGCACTTATCTTATAATTTCTTTTAAGACAGAGTCCTAGCTAGTTTGGTGCTAAACTATTTGTAGGGAATGGAAAATCTGTAGTTGCATTATATATTCATCCTCAGATTCCACAAATGCTTCTTTTCAATTCTTTGGCCATTTGTAGTTCATTAGCTTGATTCCTAGTGAACAAATATTCTCCTCAGTTTCCTAGTGTGGGCTGACCTACAGCACAGTCTTCATATGCCTGTTCCTGAGGTCACTCTCTAAAGGCTATGACATAACTGAATATAAAATCTGACACATCAATATCATAGGAAAAAAAAAAACCCCAAACAACTAGTTTGAAAGGCTATTTGCAGTCCACATAGGAGCGTGGAGAACCAAACCTTTGATTTCCAGTGTGTTACTCCTCTTTTTTACATCTTGCTAAAAGTGTAAGTTCAAACTGTCTGGGGACCTTCCTGCATGCACTGCTTCAGAGCAGCCACACCTTTTCGCTACCACAAAACATAAATAAATAAAAGCCTACCCATGCAACATCTGTTTTCTCCCTTGTATTCTGAGTCAGTAGACTAGACTTAGAGAAGAAACATAATGTAATAGGTTAACACCCAGGAAAAAAAAAAGACTCATCTGTAAGCAAAAACCACAGAACACAGTTCATTCTGGTCTTAATTCTGCAATCAGCAAGAAAACTGCTACATGAGAAAATATCCAGGCTGAAAAAATGTATCTTCTTTCCATTACTATACTAATTCTAAGCTGTAAAATGCATGTTCTTTTCCCACAAAAAGGGGATTAGTAGGCAGAGAACAAGAATTTGTCAAAATAATTTATCAAGTCAGGCCTGTTATTACATGAGTTAGTTTAAAGTCATAGACTCTGCCAACTTTTAACACCCTCTTCAGCCTACTAGAAGGAGGAAGTTAAATTAGTAGACTCTGGTGTAATGGCAAATATTTTAAACATCTGAAATGCTGGAACTCCACATGCCAGGCAAGTCAGATGTAATCCTCTGTTCTCTAGTTCTAATCAAAATAAAAGCATATCCTCAGTTCCAGCCAGAATACAAAAACACAGATAAACACACAAGAGCACATATTATGCAAGCTGAGAAAAAAATATCAGCCTTATCAATGACGAATAAAAAAGGAAAAAGAGAACTAGGAGTCAATCTGTATCCTTTTTTTCCTATTCTTTAATCTACCAGTTGGATAATGAATGGTATGGCTGAATCCAAAACCTGCCTTATAAACATGCAGTATGTGCAGAAGACTAAACTGACCCTGACAGGAAAATAGATACGACCAATAATAACTGGTCTTTACAGGATGGGTTTTAGGTAGAGGAAATAACTGTCCTCAGATTGTCATTGATTTTGTGGGTGTCTCCTCCAGGTTAACTCAGAGCATTGCCTTAAATTTATTCAGATTTACTCCTTAGGTACTATTTTACATATATTTTCTGTTTAATCAATGATCTGTTGATAACTAATTCTGATAATCAATACTTTTTTCTTGAAAAATGAACAAGTAAACATGGGGAAAAAAGATGCAAAATCAAGAAAAGTCAGAGAGAGTGAAAAGTCTTTAAAAAGAAAAAAAAACAGCAAAACTAGAACAAAAAGGAAGAGATTTTCCCTTTTGCAGACAAGATGCAATTTGTCTTCTGAGGTAATGCATCATAATGTTGACCAAAGAAAAATATTCATCTCACTTGGCAAAGTGATTTACCCTCATAGGCTTAAAGAAATTTGCACATAAAGCACTCTGAAACATGATGTCACATTACCATTACCTTGCTACCATCAATGGAAATCCAACCTTGTCTGGTAATGGATGAATCAATCATATCCTTGCTCTGCACGAAGTGACAATGCAGTTTCGGTCATGATATTATTAAGTAAGCATTCATATCACACAAATGAGTGATAGACAGATAGATAGATAGGCAGACTGACTGATAGACAGACACATTTGTAAATATATATACATACGTATATATACTTCTCTCATTGTGAAGAAGCATGTGACAAGAGTTTTTACGTTAGACCTGTGCTGCAGATGGTGGTTTTAGATACCACAAGCAAACCCCTGCTCTGTGTTTAGGAAGATCCGTTCAAGTTCAACATGGTCAATGCAAACCTGTCTCCTGAGCTTAGCTTCCCTGGGAAAGTAAAAAGAGAACCATAGCAACGAAGGAAGAGATGATAGCAAGAAAAGATTCAGAGCACTGCATTTTTAAAGTGTTGGTTCCACAGAAAGCCACAGTGCAATTCTTCACAGTGTCATGAAAATTCCTCCCTTCAAAGACATGAGAACTTTTAAAAAATATTCATAATGCACAAAGAGTTCTTAAAAAACAGGTTCATTTACAAAAGAGGTCTCCCCAAATCAAAGATAGGAAAACTGCAAATAGGTAGTTTTTCAGATTCTCTTTGGATGCTTGTGCAATCTCTTTGTTTAAAACAAAATCAAACAAACTTCTCTAGATGACTTCCAGCACTATGCTTCTGAC
The DNA here is from genome assembly GCF_000687185.1 of Egretta garzetta. Taxonomy (NCBI): domain Eukaryota; kingdom Metazoa; phylum Chordata; class Aves; order Pelecaniformes; family Ardeidae; genus Egretta; species Egretta garzetta. The sequence continues at coordinate 10,014,430 of NW_009260028.1, read as the reverse complement.
TACAGCCAAAAAACTAAAGGAAATAGTATCTTTCATACCATTGGTTTTTTCCTTTTTCTGATTAAAAGACTGATACAAGTTTTTTGGGATAGAAGACAGGTCTCAGTATAATTGATTTTGAACTAGGGTTCATAAAAAACCAAATATTTGTAAAAGGGAAGGTCCTTATTTTATCCAAATTGAATGATTTGTCCATAATCCAAATCAGCCCCCCCTTTTTTTTTTTTTTTTTTTTAGACATAATTGAACACCTTAGGGCACTCATGGAAAAATTGTATAGATATCTGGCCCAGAGCCTAAAGAGATTTCTTCTGGCCAAAAATAAAATGGTCCATTTTACCTCTGAAATCTTTGCTTAGTAGGAAGTATTGCTGACATTTGCTACTATTATATTTTAATTTGTCCAACTTGAAAAAATCAATGGTTTAACCTAATGATTTTTCAACAAGCAAGAAAAACACAGAACATGCTGCTGGGCAATTGATAAGGAATGATACACACAGGAAATCAGGATACAATTTTGCTAATAGACACCAAAGAATAACAGCAAACAACATTTGTCGAGACTGTATCATCATTTGTATTGGCTATTTTTACACTGGTTAGAGATGTGACAATTTGTTGGCATAGCTGTCCTGACAGGATATCCTGGGACAGACACACCAGCTCTAGCAAGAATATAGTTCTATAATATCATTTCTCATTTTGCTTGGGACAATTGAAGTTGTCACAGAGATGATGATACCTCTTACTACAACTCCAGAAGCTATTTTCCACTAAAATGTGAACATGTTCTCATAGCAGTAAAGAGATCCTCATGTATATAATAAAGAATGAAATATGTAACAAATAATACAGTACAACAATGTCCTAAAACCTTCTCAAAATATATTTCAAAACCATTTTTCAACAGTGCCAGTACACACTGGGTGTTACTTGCAGCATAGATTACAGCTCCCCTTTTGAAGAATTAGTACTTCTAGTGCTAACAAGAGTAGCAATGCAACCCTTGCATGTTACTTATATATTATCATTTGTAGTAGTTTAACCTACATGTCTTTACTGTTTTCTGGGGGGAAAAAAAAACAACAAAAAAAGGGGCCAGGCTTTTTTAAAGTGTGTAGGCACCAAAATAAGTAGATGTGTCCCACAAACTGCTTTCAGAACTGGCTGGACATCTACTCCCATCCATTTCTCAGTGTCAGCACATGCTTCTGAAATTTCCACCAGTCTCTATATGTGCTCCGGACAGATCAGTGTTCTTTATAATTTGACACAGCGCTTCCCATGCTGACAGGGTGCGAAAGAACCGTGACAAGAGACCACAAATAGAAGGTAATAGGAGGTGCCTTTTCTGATCAGTGCAGGCCTGCTAGGTTAAGCCAAAGTAATACCCTTCTGAGCAGCCCCGAAGGAGTTAAATAATTCACAAGCACTGGCAGACAGATGAATGAATTCCCTGCAGAGTTCACCAATTCAGTCTGGGGTACTCCTAAAAGGAGATTGGGTATCTTCATGGGTTACAGTCTATTTGAAGAAAGTGATAAATAGCAATAGAGGCCACAATATCCCGTCTCACCTTCCCCTGTCAATTCCACTCCTGATAGACTGTACACATATTAAAAGCTTTTTATGTCTTTCAAGGGTATGTATTTCTGGCAAGGACATACACTTTTCTGACAAGGTTTACAGAACATTTTGTTCTGCACCATGTATACACATGCTGCTGGATCCTATTCCTATTATATATTCAAACACCACACATAAGATTACCATCACACAATCTGTCTTGAGCTGTCCCAATGAGCAGAAAAAGTCCAAAATATGATGTAAAAAAATAATCATCCTTTACTTAATTCTTACCCAGAATCAGATGGCCTGGTCTTTCTGTACTGATAGGCACACCATGGGAGAAAACCACTAAGGCATCCGTTCCCCACCTCTCCTCATCCGTTCTTTCATCGCTCTGCACCTGCTCTTAATAACATCATGGATGTCTGTAATTTCAGAAACATCTATCCGTAGCTGTATTCTATCAGTACAAGTCCTCATGCCCTTCTCCATTATGCCACCACAAAACAATTTCTGTGGCATTTAACCATCTGTTTAAACAGGTGTGCAATTGATTTCCTGACTAGAGAGGTTTTGCAGTATTACTACCTTAATCCATGATGAAGGCTGGCAAGCGGAGGAATAGACTTTGTCAAGGATTCTAGACCCCCAATAATTTTCAGCTTAGCCAAAAATACTATGGCACTAAGGGTACTGTGTACAGTCAGCAGCAGGTCGTCTTAGGAAGTGCTGGAACAAAGGAACTTATACTGTTGCAGAAGAAGGAAGAAAGCAATGTTAAATTAATTTCTAAAAAGGATTAATAATGCATATTTTACATTCAAGTGGTACTTTTGTTCTACTACTGAACAACTTTACTTGGGTATGGATAAAATGAAAAATCAAACTCATTTTTCATGGGTGATGTAAAATCTAAGAGACATCCATTTAAAAAGAAATAACATGACAATCCGTTCTAGTCAGGACTGTTACACAGTGAGTTATTCTCCAGGTCTTATCACATCCAGAGTTAGGAGGACATAACTTTATACTCTTCTGAGAAGACAGGGGGCTGTGACAAAATGAGAAATACAAAGAGCTGCACAGCAACAGAAAGTTGTGCAAGCAAGGCTCTGTGCAGTACATTTAAATATAAATTGTTCCCTGAATAAATTTTCTATCCCGTGCCTAGGAACTTGTAACTTAACCAAATACACCAAAGACAACTATTACTTTAGAGCTGAAATTGTGCCCCAGGGTAAACATGTTGACTGCCGTGGCTTACCAATGCCTTCAGGGAAGCTACTTAAGTTAAATGAATCACAGAACTGCCACTGTTTGAGGCCCTGAAGGTGCATATTCTGCACCATCTGTGGGTAATTCTTTGAGCAGCAGAAGGCACAAATTCCTGTGGAACTATCCCATGTGAATTCTCCACTGCCAACAGCAAGTTCAGTCCAAGCAATGGCTCCTTCTCTGCTGCCAATTTTCAAAGAATTTCCAATAAATTAATGTGACTGAAACCTCTAACCACTCTGAAAAATATGGTTGAAACTGATCTCAAACTGTTGAGATGTTGTTAGAAGAGGACAAAAAAAGACACTGTAGTCACAACAGACTTGTTTCAGTAGGAAATCAGAATAAAAAAGAATGATATCCCTGGGGTCATTTATATTTTATTTTAAAACAACTGAATTAAAAAAAAACAAACCAGCAACACAGATGTTGTCATAGAGAAAGGTATTAACATCAATATCTCCAAACAGAAGAAATTAAACATTTTTCTCAGTCCCATCAAATACCAATCATTGTTGTAGCATCTCCATTAAAGTGCAAAGAAGTCACCAGTTTAAATTTTCTTTCGGCACTGCCAGAAAAGACCAGTGATTCATCCGTCTAACTGCCATTGTTGTAGCTGGGGGGGAAAAAAATAATAAAAAAAAGAATTACTTGGATGCACATGTCCACATAATCTACTTAAAACCCAACATTGTCTCATTTCTGGAGTGATTTTATTCAGCTCTCCTCTCTATTAAGCTGTTTTCATACCCTTCCATCAAACAAGTGGAAGCATCTTGGACCCTCAACGTCTAAAGCTAAACTCCAAAAGCTCTATTCTTTCACCTTTTCCTCAAACATCAGGCACTAACCCATCAAACAGTGTCCAGTCTCCTGAGATAGATCTGAATAGACTGGTACCCCTCACATCGTGCATCTTGCATGAATAATTGTTCAAGACTTGAAAACAGTACAGCTGTGTTAGCACAGTGCTATGTCCAAGCTAATAAACTCTGCTTCCCAGCAGGCTGACTGGCTCCTCCAGGAGATCCTGCCATGCCGCCACAGCCATTCGGCCTCCGATCTCCAAACTGGAGCTGTGCTCTACTGTGCAACCTTCCCCGCTTTGCATAGCTCACGTGGGTTTCTCTTGCTTTTCCATGCCTTTGAGCTCCCTCAGGCATTTCTACCCCTACATGATCTTTCCTTTCTCCTACCTGGCATTAACCCCCCACTGCCCCCCCTCTCCCCTGTTCATACAGCATGAGCTGGCTCTGCTGAAAGCAGGTGATTTCCTTAGGACTAAACACAGAAAGTCAAATTCTGATGTTTCTTCCCACAGAAAGCAGCTTTGCTAATCTCTTGAGGTGTAAAGCACCATTCGGTGTGGCTCTGCTTGGTAGAACAGGCCCTGAAGAAGGAGTTCAAGATTTTAGCTCCCTAAAATCATCATCAGCAGCAACCACAAGAAGGGAAAGGGTAGCGAGGGTAAAGCTGTATATTTTAAATGCAACATATTCTGTAGATCAGAGCCTTCAACTTCAGAGAACACCAAAGAAACCAGGTTTAAATCATGATGCATTTCAACAAAATATACAACCAAAACATGGAGAGTGGCATATTTGGCTCTGCCTCTACCAGGAACTAGGCCAGAGGGGAGACAAGGCGGGCTGTCTTTGATTTCTCTAATTTAGCTCAGATTGCTATCATGACTTTCACTAATGGAGATACTGCATATAGCTTCTGCAATAAATAATGTACTGTATTGTGTTAGGCAGAATGAAGAAAGGATTTAAAATCATAATAGCAAAAGTTGTGCTGAAGAATACAGCCCAGGGGTCTCAAAGTAATAAGACAGATTTTATTCACCTAGGAGTTGTAGTGGGGTGTTTCTCTTTTCAGATAAGGAAGCATAAGGTAATTATAAAGTGCCGGGGTTAAATATTCTGTACACATTTTCTGGAAGTGGAGCTGTGATGTGATAAATCCTGTAGTTCTTGACTAATTATGTGTTTGGGTATGCCAAAGTAATTTTCTGGACCAGTTTAGTAATATAGTAATAATGTCTTTCTCCCTGAATCTAAAATTCCCCTAAAATCACAAAACAAGTGATTTTGGAAATGATGTGACCTTGTGGATAAGGTCAAATACAGCCCATAAACAAACAAAAAAAATTCCAAATAAACCAACCAAAGGAACCCCTCCTAAGCAGAAAATTAAAAAATATCCAAAGGTGCTAGAGGTCTTATGCCTGTCTGATAATGTGAGAAAAACTTCTCCTTCAGAGACCTGAGTAGCAGAAAACAAAAGGTAATTACTATCTGACAGCTTTCTCTATATACAAAGAATCAGTAGCTCCTAATGGGCAGGTGCCCACATTAGAAAAAACATTAATTAGTACCCTTGTTGGCAGGCTCAGCTGAGAAAAACATGACTAAATGAGCATGGAAACTGAAGTGCCTTCTGTGATGATAATTGCATGTACCCACATTTATTGTAATTTGGGATGTGATTTTCCATTTGGATCTGAATCACTGAAAGGGTCTAGCTGTTGTGACAACATACAGGGATAATGACTCTATTAAAACACTCAGGGCCTAATTTCCAAAGGTATTCATCACCCACACCTTTAATGGGATCAGAAAACTTTTGGTAGCTTGGAAAATTTGGACACTCATCATAATTTCAGTGCAAAAACTGCCAAGTAAGAATTACGAGAAAGCCACAAAGTAGCAGTGACTGTCGACACAATGAAAAATGACACCAAACTTTAAAAGAATGGAGTTCATAAAAATGAGGAAGACAGAGAAGTGTGAGAGGGAAAATGTTCTGTTTTCTTTCATTTTACATGAAGAAAAAAAAGCGGTGATACATATTGGTCCTGGGAATTACACACACATCGGCGACTTCATTCAGTAGCAGAAACACAAATTCAAATAGTACCTTAAAACTGAACTATAAGGTTTCTAGAAAAGTTGAAAGTAAATTGTATTTTTCACAAGGATAGATTGTAAGCAAGTACAGAATGATATGGAAAAGGCAAGTGTGATTTAAGCTGATCCTCAGAAGTGCTGGCTGAAGCCTTTCACAAGAGGCTGATCCCCAAGGCTGTAACACTGAAATGCCATTCTGGGCTCCAACATGCTGTGAGCCTGTCTGCAAAAAAGATCGACAGCTGTAACCTGGGAATATCTCAGCCATTCTGGTGATGTTCCATAAACCTGGTTTATCTGACCAGTTACAGAAACATTTACGCACCATCTCATAAAGCCCAAACAAGTCATTTTTCCCTCATGTGAGTGTTTGGAGTGCTGCTTTAAATTTTCCAATTGTTATTATAATTACTATGGTAAGCATCAGGTTATTTTAACTTGCTTGATATGAAACCCTTTGTAGCCATGATTCATAACAGCTTGCATCAAATTAGTAGCTACACAGCAATCAATTTAGCAAAGTGAAAGTCATTCTGATCTGGGGAACTGCATCATCAGGGTTGATTTCAGAGGGTGGACAGAAAAATGAAGATACCTTGTTACTACTGTATACTCAGAAAAAGGAAAGGAGAACTGATTTCTCTCCAATAGAATGCAAACCAAGGTAGGCACTTTAATTTGGGCTTTCCAAAAACCACAGAAGAGCTCAGAAGTCAGAGCATTAAGCCCTGACCCTGCACTGAGACATATCTGTCTAGACTGAGCCTACCTGTGGTCTGACCACATCCAGCAGACCTTCATGAAGATGTGTAACGGGTCTGCTGGTACTTAATTTCACAATCAGGGCACATATGCATATGTTGGATAGCATTCTCCAGGCTTCTGTAGCTGAAATTGCTCTGCAAAGAAACAGAAAACCAGAAAGAGATGAAAAATAGTCCACGAAGTTGCACATCAAGGCTTTGCAAAGCAGAACGAGCTGTTCCATTGAATGGTTAGGAAAGCCTGGAACTGATCTTTTGTAGTATGAATGACTAGAAGTAGAGCTTTCTTTTTCTAAAAGCAAAAAAAAAAAAAAAAAAAAAAAAAAGGAATTTTAACTAAAAGCTATCAAGAAATGGCAAACATCTTACCTAAATCTTGTTTCCATTTTCTGTGAGTAAAGATTAATTTAGCCTTAAATTACCTAGAGTTTTCTGAAGTGTTAAGCATTTAAAAATTATACAGCAGACATCAAAATCAAGTCAAGCTGCAAAAGTCAGAAGATTTTTGTGTATCTCATCTATTTTTCACAGTGGTAGAACACTTATGTTAATAGAACAGTATGGGAACTGTCATGTGCTTATCTTTTTATTAACCAGGTTTACAGATAACTGAATGAATGTTGGGTATAATCTAGAATTTGTGGAGGAGAATAGACACCATTAAAATGGAAAAAAAGTTTGTTTTAAAAATTGTGGAAAAAATATTTAAATACTTCTTCTGACTACATTTATTCTTGATTAAAATTTCACAAAACAGCTCATAGGAAATATATTTGTAATTCTGAGTAATAATGAACTTCCTCATAATTGAAAATGCAGGAGACAATGGAGTTAAAAAAGATAACTGTAATGGTTTTTTCTCAAAAAGGTAACCATTGTTAACCACAAATAAATAAAGAATAAGACCAAGAAAACCCCAAATCGGAATAATGTAGCCAGAAAATTCACAAAACAACCTTAGAGACTTCTGACTTCTATACCATCCAGTGCAGCGTGGTGAAGCTATGTCGAACTTATCAGAAGCTGTCCTACCTTGTAAAGTGGAGACACTGCAGTCATGTCAATGCATCCCGGGGCCAAGCTGATGAGCTCCACCTGCAGCGTTATAGTGAAGCAGCTTCCCAGCCTAGCCCCTCCACGGGCGTGCAGCTGCATTAGCTCACGGGAGCGGTAGGCAGGAGGCCTCCGGCTGTACTGAGTCCCAAGTTTACAGGTAAATGCACTGAAGGTGAGAGAAACCAAGAAGGATTCTCAGCTGAGAATCAATTTGTGCTTGATGTGCAATCGAGCTCTGATGCTTTCGTGAGTCTTTGCTGCCTGGCCTTGCCCTGTCTGAGTGCTGACTGTGCTAGCGTGGCTCTGGGGCCAGGTGGGCACCTCACGCTGTCATACGCAGGCTGGGCCTGGGCATATTCCTGCTCTCTGCTCTCTCTGTTCATCCAAGGTGTTCATCCACACTGGGAGCTTTCAGCCTTCACACAGGACACAGGCCCAGGGGCAGCTCCAGAGGCTGCTCTCTGTCATAGTGTTGCTTTATGCACGGAGACATCTCAGACAAGCGGGAAAAGTGGTTAAAACAATCAAAAAAGGTGGAGGAAAAGGAAGAGCTTTGTAATGTCAGAGGACCAGGGAGTCGTTTGGAGTAGGAATGAGGGAAGGGCTCGATGAGACCCATGCAACTCACGCCAGCTGCACACGTGTGTGCATGGGGACATGGGGACTCGGATGTGCTGGATGCCGGGGTCCCCTCTGGCTGGGGTGGAGGGAGGAGTGGTGTGTGTGCCAGGTAGGGCTGGGGGCTTTGTGGAGCTGCATCCTCCCGTGTCCCCTGCAGGACAGGGTGTATGATACAGGAGCTTAGAGGGCTCAGCAAAAACCAGTCATGTGTGAAAGTGATGGACAGCCTTCTTAGAGACATCAAGGTATGGCAGAGGAGCCTAGAAGATATATCTGCTAGTGGTAATATCATTACAGTTTGATAACTTTGTAATGGAATAAAATGCTTTATCCTGTCCCTTCTCTATTAGAGCACATATATTTCCCTTTAGAAGCTAATCATTATTAATATTTTATTACTATTAACACTTAATTAGATTAAAAGCAACAGAAATGGCTAGCTTCATGAGCTGACCTTTTATCACTAGCATCGTATATATTATGTTGGGGGTGGTTAAACTTAGAGCTTAAACTAGTACATTTTGAAATCTCTCTGTTATATGGTGCTGTATGTAAAGTGTGCTGTATATAAAGTGCGCTGTATATAAAGTGCAATCAGCTGTCTTATCTGAGGAACACATAGATTTACTGTGTCTGACTTGTAAATTTTTAGTCAGTCTGATTCACACAGATTTTGTCAGAATATTCCAGTTAAAATGTACTCAAATCTCCAGGACAAAATACAGATGTCTACATGGCCCAACACAAAATGTGTCTAGGTAAAAATCTACCTCAAGTACTAGCAGCACAGTTATATTAGTGCAAGGCTCTTGCAGTCTAATTTACTTGTTGACAGTTATTGTTCTTTCAGAGGCTGCTTGGGGATCTCTAGGCAGCATTGCACTGTGCCGAGATGGCATTCCCTTACAGAAAACAGCCTTTGGTTTTACTTTGAAGCAATGAACGTGAATGCTACCTCCAGCCTCAGCTGCCAATGAGCATGAGTCTCCTAGAGCTGTCAGGACCCTTTGTCAGCTTGGTCTAAGTACCAGGAGAATGGTGAGAGCAACGGTGCAACGATTTTCACTGTGTTTTGCATTTTTATTAATGAACATTTTATGCTACTCTGTCATTTATGATCATGTGTAATATAATATATTGTACACATTATTAAAATAAGAATATGTCCGCAGAGTCTAAAGACTTGAGGTGATGCTATGATCGAGCCTGCGCAGTTCACACAGCTGACAGTCCCTGCCTCAAAGATGCACGGTTTATTTAGATAAGATAGATAGTACGTGTGGGTTTGAGGGGTAGAGAGGGAGGCGTGCACAGTGTGATAGCAACAAACAGCGTGCTAGTTTCACAACCGTTCTTTTTGGAAGTGTGGGAGAGTGTGAAGAGAGGGAGAGGGAAGGTTAGTTATAAAGTTAGATGGAGAGAAAAGGGAAGGGAGAGAGCATTTTAGGAAAGGTGATAGGCTGGATAAGACAAGAGAGAACAAGAAGAAAGAGTACATGGGGGCAAGGAGAATGGGAGGTGAAGGATAGGAGCAAACCTTTAGCACAGCAGGAAGGTGGTAGTCAATACCACAGCAATTCAGAGAAAGGGCACTCCATACCCCAATCTTTAGCCATATAACAAGTAAGTATTTAGTTAGATTTAGTCATGTTGACTGTATTTCTAATGAGTTGAGCACTTCCACCAGCAATTCACCTACTTGAGACACTTGGCTAACTTGCCTTTGAAGGTGCTGGTTTCCCTCTGTTGATGCTACAGGCAGTCTAAACAACTTGCTTAGACTGTATATCCAAATTTTTAGTGGGCAGAACTTAGGTGGCATGAACCCCAAGCCATATGTCAGAAGGTCCCTGTTTTGACTGTTTCTGCTCCAGTTCCTATTATTATCTTCATTAGCTCTGAAAAGCTGGCAGATCAAAGGCCAGGGTTGTGTTTTTGTGTATTTGGGGAAAGACTGATTTTCACCCTAAGGTGGTAAGGTCGCTGCTAACAAATTAATCATATGGGAAGTGCTACAGTCTCATTTCCTGATTTTTTTCTGTGGAAGACACCAACTTGAGGATGAAGTCTCAGTTCTTAAATTCAGAAAGGCTGGTTTACCTCAGCGTTTCTCTTTTTTAATGCTTTTGCAGTGTTGCTGAAAAAGATCTATGTAAGCCAGCCTGAATATCAGCATAAGCAACCAAAAGTTCGATTTTCTCTCAGGTAGTAGTAAATGGGAGGTATTTTCAGGTATTTTTCAGTAGGATAGGGAGGTATGTTCATTATTAGCATTTTTGCATCATCTGACACATTACTTGTTCTTTTTCAACATATCTGCTTTTGAAGATCTTTTTTTAATAGATTTAACAACAAAAGCCTGCTAAAATTGGGAACTGTGTGAGATGCTTTGGTATTATTCAATCGGAGCCAAATCTGACACTGAAGACGGTTCTTGTTTAAGAACTTTCATTGAGTGAACATGATCATAGCACAAAACAAAGAAAAGTGTCAGTTCCCCTAGTTGTATGTTCATCATTTAAGTCTCACAAGGTACCTGAGGAAATAGGTTTGGTTTTGAAATGGTTGATCTGTTCTATTCAGTTATGAGTTATTTTTACAATGCATCAAGGCAAGTAATAAACAAAGCATACTTTATTAGAGCATTATTCTCTTAAGTAGTTTAAATAATCTCTTCTAGATTAGTTCAGGCATGTTTCTACCTATAATTTTTCATGTGAAATACCCAGTCTATAAATACTATTTAAGTGATTCTTATTGAAAACTGGAATGTAATGCTATAAGAATACAAACCAGTTGAGATTTTCCCTTTGGGAGGCAGAGAAGCAATTATTTGATGAAAAACTAAACATATGTATTATTAACAGCTGAAAAGATTGGATAAGCATTTTTAAGTCTCTTTTCTATAGTGAATCACCTCTTTTGTGTTTCTACCAACTTTTTAAAATCAGGTAGCTGCTGTTATCTCAAGATAACTTACATTTCTTCTATTATGATTCAGAATATGTTAATGAATTATGCCCTAAAAAGGAAAAGAGCAGTTTTTTAAGAGTTTGATCCAAAGGTCTTTGAATTGGTAAGAACATTTCCACTGATTATAGAGCTTTTCACTATGCATTAATTGTACACAGCTACCCTACCTGCAGCCTGGACATTTAGATGACAAAGCATATGTAAGATTATCCACTCTGTCTTGAAGACTGCTGAGATGCAATCTATGCTGGTTTGTCCAATGTAGTTTTAACAGCCCTAAGTAAAAAGCTTTCCAACCTTTTTAGTATAGCATCACCACATCACTTTGTTGCCAGGATATTCTTCTCAATTTTCAGCTTATGCTTGCACTTGCTTAGTTTTGCAATGTGGGCTAGAAATGTTGCATGTAAGACTTAAATACTCCATTGCAATTACCTTCATCCATAATTTGTTAGAACAACCAAGCTGAGCTTCTCAAAAGCAAGCAGTACATCTAGTTTGTTGGCTGTCAAAGTACAGAAGTGGAAGCTCTCCTAGTGTTTAGTCAACCCAACTCATTGTCTTAGGAGAGATGTATTTTTGCTGGGATCTGAGGGAATCAAATACATCTTCAGACATTCTGTAGGGTCTTTGTAATGGGACATGAAAATTAAACTGATATACTTCACCTTCTAGAGCAAGGAAACTAAGAAAATATACCTGCCCTTATTTATGTAATAATACCACAACATTACTTAACTCCCACCTTTGGTCTTTCAGATATCCAAAGTATTTCTTTATTAACCTATCACTGTATAATGTTCCCATTAGTTCCTTAATGGCCATTTCATATTAATGTTTAAGTGACTTCTACAGTTGACAGCAGAAGCAACAAGTATTTAACAGCATAAAAATGTAAACCAGAATAGTTCATAAAACAGTCTGCATCTTCTGGCACCATTACCACAATAAATTAAGGGTACTGTAATGGATGTACTTCTGAGGTTTGCTGCCAAAGGTAGGTTTTTTTAATATTTTTTTTAGATTCATGTTCTCTGGAATCAATTTTAATAGTTTAAAAATGTGGAGTTCTTTAGGTTATTTAAGAAAAACTGAAGACCTGAGACTTACTACAGCTTAGATGTTACTTAAAATGCCAAAACCATGAAGACTTTCTCTCACTCCTTTTTTTGTTGTTGTTTCATAGATATGAGTACTCTCTCTCCTGCAAACTCTCAGATTATTTTTTCTCTTTATCCTGTTCAAAAAAGTTTTTGTTTATTTGTGTTCTGATAGATGTAAGTCCATTAAAAAATGTTCATGCATACTCAACAGCAGTCAGTGCAGTCAGTAACATTTATTTATGCTGCTTCTGTTCCTGGAAAGATTTCCTACCCTCAGAACCACAACACCACTGTTTAATATGTGAATATTTGTTCCTCCTAGTTAGGGAATGACAATGTATTTGCAATGGATTTAATACACGACTCTGTGAGCTCTGTATCTTGAGTCTGAGGGAAGCTGACAAGCTTCTCTAGAATTGCTGCTTGATTTTCTGCCTGGAAAAAAACAGAGATTTTTTCATACATATTTCACAGACCAAGTGTGAATGATGAGTAAGTTAGTTAACTAAAAACTATGAGAAATGTAAAAACTATATTCTAGAACCCAGAGAAATAAATTCAGTTCTTCCTGCGGTTAATGCAAATTTCCTCCATGTAAGGCATCTTATATCAGAGCTACTGAGAGTGCTTTATGACATCTGAACACATTAATGAGCCGTACTCACCCCTACTGCTCAATAACTCTACTGAACCCAGCTAAGGCACGCCCTCAGTGAACTCTGCTCACTCCATCTATTCCAATACTGTATTTTAAGCTCATTCCAACTGATGCAAATTGAAATCAGCTCTTGTGCCAAGCACAGGATAGTCCTCTAAAATCTATTCTTAGCCATTCAAATGCTGGGATCACTGCAAGGGAATGCAGATTACTTACTCGTATTCTCACCTTTAAAGCTGAGGATGAAGCCAAATTGCTTGGGATCTCACTGTGCTGGGTCCTGCACCAAAATAGTCTTTACGGTCCCTACAACAAGAATGGATTCTAGAAGACAAGACAAAACAGGTGGTTGGGACCAACCACCTTTCTTGGCATGGGCAAGACAGAATAATAAAAATAAAAAAGACAGAATAATAAAAATAAACAAGATATACGCTATTTTTTAGCTTTGGGACAAGGAGGCATGAAAAGGAACTCACATAAATCTGGGCAGGTCTTCCATACAGCTTGAATTTTAGTAATAGTAAAATAATGCAATAACACAGTGCATGTCGTTGTTAGAGGTCCTAAAGATGGGCTATTAAGCTATTTTTTTCCTTTGTTGGATATGTGTCCAGATAGAAATGAAAGTGCCTACGGCATTTTTTGAAAGGAAGAGTTCCAACTCCTTCCAACGATCCCTCTCAACCTAAAATAAGCTATGCTTTCGAGAGCTGAGTGTAGGCTATTGCTAAAATGAATAACACATAATGAGTGCTGCATTTGCCTACACACCATTGCCTAACAACCAGTATCTAATTCATTACTGTAAAGCATTTGAGGATGTCACGAGTATGAAAGACACTATATTAAAATGAAATTCTATTATTCTCATTTAATAGTGTTTCAAACATAACGCCATTTCCATGTAGTTTGAAAAGTAATTTAAGACATCCCAAGATAGATTACTCTGAGCTAAAATTTCAGAAAAGGTACTTCTTTGCTTCTTGTTCATTGAATTTGCATTTAGTGATTGAATACCTATTGCCGTAAAGGATATCTCAATGAAATTACTAGGGATTTGCCACTTAATTACTTTCAAAAGTAACAAAGCTTCACAAAAATTATGTGTGATGGATATAATATATTTGAGTTCTGATCCACAGCTCAGCCAGTACAGGACTGATGAAATACTATTAGAAATTTTAACCAAAGTTCTAGATTACTTCAATAGATTCCTAGCATGTCAGTGCACCTCTGCACTTGTGAACTGGCAAATGTACAAGAGAAGTTTCAGCCATGCAGTAATGACACCAAACAAAGATAATGATCTCACCAATTTGTGCCAGCTGAAGCTAACGGCCATTGAAGCGGAAGTTATAGGATGTGCCCATGTCCTTCTATCAGACAAATCAGGAAGATCAGGCACTCTCTTGCCCAAAAGTTTTTCCTTACAAGACAAGTGACCTAGCTACTCCATGTTTTGATTCCCACGTGAAGTTTGATGCAATCCTCACTCTCTGCTTATGTATAACACTGAAAATGTTAAGTCTGCACTGCCTTGTTGGCACTATTGTCATCTTCTTGTCATTCACCCTCTGACAGAACCTATGGCAGACCCTGCAGCATGGGAAGACAGGCAAGGAGAGCTTTATACAAAGGTGCCTGATTTTCTTTGGCTGAGAAGTGAAAGAGTGATGTGAAGGCCGCACTTTCTGTGTTGGCACTTAAAGCATCACATTAAAACCATGAACATTGCAACAGCATGATAATAATTTGAGATTAAATTCACTGTAAGACAGGACACCACAGTCTCAAAATACTGTAGGACTGGGGAACTGTTCACTTGCCTTAAGGAGGCTTATATAAAGGAAATATCTTTAAGTCTATCTGACTATACAGTGAGAAAAGGCACCATAGGTTGATAATAATGTTTAAATGACACAGCAGTGTCAAACAAACTCTTCAAAATAAACTAAGATCAGGCACACAGATAAAAAAAAAAAAAAAGAAAACAGCTCCACTAGAAAAGGAAAGTTTGCAGCTTCTTTCTTACACCCTCAGCTGAATGACAGACCTCACCAACCATGCAAAAAGTATAAAGAAGCATTTTAAATAGCCATTTTTACTAGTTGAAGTTAGCATGCTTCATGTACCAACTTACATTTCACACATCCCTTCTTGCAGCACAACAATATCATCTATCACTTCCACTTCACATGTATATCATTTAAAAGAGGGAGAGCGTGATTTCTTGCTTTTAATGCACACGGAAAGACGGTAGCCATCTCACACAGGTATGCAAGGGTAGCAAATGTCTGCGCACACTCCCGTCCCTTGTAAGAGCAGAGTCTGTCTCTGCTGCTCCCCTGAAGTTGTGGAAGATTTGGGTTCTTGGCCCCAGAGCAGGTACACTGTCAGCAACAGCCCATGGATTCAACCCCCTGCAGAAATCACTCCATGCTGACTACACAGCGACAAAAAAAGATATAAGCCTCACTGTGTTGCGAGAGATGAAAAATAAGGCCTGCTTTTTTTGATGTGCTTTCTGAAGTGGCAATTCTTGTTTACCCAGTAACCTTAAGAGGGAATACTACCACAGTTTGGCCTTAAAGAGGAGTTCTGTCCTGAAATTCAATTGAAACACTGTGTTGTTTGTTTGTTTGTTTGTTTTTATTAAAAAAAAAGGCAAGTCTTATTCTGCTGTTGGTCTGTATTCAAAATCACATCTGCTGAAGTCAGGATGAAAAGTATGTTTTAATGTTTTGGGTTTTTTTTCCCCCAAGTTAATCTGTTAGAACTCATTCTGTCAGAAAGGATAGAATTCCTTCTTTATCTGCCATCAAAATCCAAATTCCTTGGAGGTGTTCAAATTTTCTTAAAATATGCCATTTTGATAAAACAGACTAGTGGAAAAATTTGCTTAGAGTTTCCAGAAGAACTTCATAGTGTGTATGTGTGCACATATTAGTGATCATTAGAGAAAGGAGAAAATGCAGAACTTGAGAGAATAATTTCATACAGATTCTACACTTCAGTGATAACAGCAAAAAAGATTAATTTTTTCAATAAAATACCTGGAAAATGGGATGTTATTTTTTAACCTGTCCTATTGAGAAATGGCATTACTACAAGAGTACCTTTATCTTCTAAAGAAGGAAGATCAGAACTTTATTAGTCCTGGTCATTTCTCTTAGGAAAAGTAAACCAAACTCTTTCAATATTTCCAAATGCAGCAATTAGTTGAATCTTGTCTGCCATTTCATGTTGTCTCTCTGATAGGAAAATGCACACACGTGACACTATCATAAACCTGAGAACCTTAGCTTTCTCCTTTAACATGCTCTACCCAAACTGCTGCAGTGAAGATATGCAATCTCTTTACATGTAAATATTTCTGTGCTTACCTGTCAGTGGTCTCAGGCCATTACTGGAGGTAAAAGCACATTCTGTTAGTGCTTGCCTTTACCAGCTTCTTCAAAACAAATATTTGATCATTAGCAGAACTGAGAGGCTCAAAAACTTACACCTTTCTCCTTATATATTTAATACTTTCACTTTAAAAAGAAATTACTTTCTGGTCTCCTATGTCCTTATGATAGACCTCATCATTAGTAAAAAGTATTTAATAACACGCAAGAGCAAAGTATTAATATTCAAAATCATAGCTTGCTATTAGTCTAATAAATCCAGCCTTCCATCTTCAGGGCTCAACACTGATCTTCCCCAACTGTTCGTTCCTGATAAACTATAGGTTCTCTAGTGGAAGGTGTTTTAATGTCACATTATAAAGCAACATGGACACAAATTACTTATGATTTTCACAGTGCTGTGCTTTCCTTTGATGATTAATACCATGCAAGAAATTGCCATACAGAACCTTTTTTTTTTTTTTTTAACCGGCACTCTTGTGTTATTTCGTGCTTCCTCCTTTTTTTCTTTCATAGTAATGTGTGAATCTGATGCTGAATGCTACATTATCAGCATGGCTTAGGACATTAACCTCACCACAGGTCCAGGACATAACCTTAAACCTTTCTCTTAATATGAAACGCTCTAAGGGGTACGCATACAGTTGTGAAGCATTATCTGCTCATTTCATGCCTTCCAACATTTTCTATTACTGTGAAATGTGAGCTTTTTGTTAGCAGAAGCCTAGCTTTCTGAAGCGCAAGTAGCAGCCTATTTGGTATAGAAAATATTTATTTCAAATTTTTTTGCACCAGATAGGAGCCAGTACTGTGATTAGACAGAGATGGACAGACCTTACCTCTTCTCAAGTCATGAGATTATCCTACTCTTTTAAGTAAAGCATGAGGGGTAGCTCTTGTGACAGCCTGGCACCTTTGCAGCAGGGTCTGCTCATGTCATACCCAAATAGCTTTGGAAGACTATGTCTATACTGTCAAGTAACACCTGGCAGGGACCATTCTCACACTCTTCTCAGCCCGTGGCTTGCCCCAGTGCTGTTTGTTGGTATAGACCCAGCCAAAGAGAGATGCCACCATGCTGAATCCTGTCCGCAGCCATTTCAGCAGCTACTGCAGGCCACCCTGCCCAGAAACCCACACCTTGTCCCAGAGCTGAGACAGGGGGCAGAGGGCATCTGTTTGGGGTTGCTGACCATTAAAGTCATATTTTAGAGGAAATTCTCTCCTCTGCTGAGGTTTTGGGGAAAAAAGGGCAAAATACTTTAATTCAGCCCAAAATCTGGCTCTGAAATCAGGAGATTGGACCCAGCCTCCATTGCTTTGGCTGAGGCATGCTTTGGGGCATTGGTCCCTGTTGAGAGGAATTCCACCAAATCCAAGGGCTCTCGATTGACCAAGCCTTCTGTCAAAACAGGCTTAGTTACAACAGCTACAATAAGTGTCTGAAACAGGAAAACAAAGTTAGATTTTAAAAAGTGTGCCAAAACCTACTGACAAAGATTTGGGAAGGTTTGACTGGGAGTCCCCCGTGTATCAAATAAATGAAGGCAGTATTTCTGTCAGTTCATTTCAGTGCCAGGCCCAGTACCATACCACTCACTCCAGCTTCTGTCTGAAATTTATTTATTTTGAAATAAGTGCTTTCTTTGCTTCAGTATATCTGTTTTGTGGGATGGTCATTTTCATATCTTTTGTCAGGAAGTCCTAACACATGCAAATTTTAGTGCAGCGCACAAAACAAAGAAGGATTTCCTCCTTCATTATCACTTCTATTGAATAACTTCAATTAGATGCACACACAGAGGAATAAATAGAAGTTTCACACTTCATAGTTGACACCATCCAGAGACTACAAGAAAAAAGCCCTCAGAGGTGCAGGCTATTTAGGAGTAAAGTTAAATCCCCAAATACGATAGAAATATATAAAGGATTAATGTCCTTCCCTCACATTGCCACTTGCACTCAAGTGTATTTATACTTTTATATATTATATATATATATGTTTGTTTTTTATTTTGTCTGTTCCCCCAGGAGAAGCCCAAAAGAGAAACAGAGATGGCCAAATTGACAGAGTCGATGAGTGAGTACAAATAGGAAGTTCAACCACTTTCTTTTCCCATCTGTCCCCCTCCCTTACATAATGCCACAAAGCCAGAAAATAGTGCTTGCATTCAGGGATCTCATTCAGCCCCGTCTTCACTTCTAACTTCATCATAAATCATTCCACTCCTAAAAAAAAAAAAAGGAATCCCCCAAACAAGGACCGCTACTTTCTTCATGCACTGTTTAAATCACCTCTATTTGGATCTAAATCCAGCAAAGCAGCTACTGCGTGTTTGACTTCATGAGCCTGAGTTTTACTTAAATAGAATGTACCTACATGTGGATTTAATGAGCACCTAATTTACTCAATTCAGGTTAGTGCATATATTCCTCCACAAGCTTACAAAAGGTCATGTTAAATCCAGCGCAATTATTCAAGGTTGTCACCTGTGCCAGAGTCATCCAACAGGAATTGTGACTAGTGATACACATGGAAAGCTTTCCATTGATTTCACTGGTTTCTAAGAGCCGTGTGTGATCTTAAATATGTAAACAACAGGAGGTAGTTTGTACTTCTGCCATAATATGGGATCTAGATAACGGAGTAGTGCCTATAAACACTTGTAGCTGAGAGACTCAGACTGGATAATCTAGTTCTGGACATAATTTGGAGACAATTTAGGATGAAATCCTGGCAAACCACTGTCTCCTTCCCAAAACTTATCTAGCTCCACAGCCTATGCAAGTTTAAATAAATTGTCTTTAAAAGGGAGAAATCTTTTACTCTGCTTAACCAGAGACTATAGAAAGACAGAAACACAGATATGCATAAGACTCATTTACAGTAGAAAGTTGTTTCCAGTTATTTTTTTCTGTTTGTGTACAGAAAGACTGTTCCTAGGACAGCCTTTCCTGCCTTTTTGCTCTCTCAGTTCACTTCACTTTCTTTTGAAATCATTCTCTGTATCTCCTTACATAGGCCATCAAAGGGCAGAGTCACCACCACTAACTATAAAAAATTATTTCAGCATCAGAAATAACCTATCCCACAAAAAGGTGCTGCAGACCTGGGAGATGCAATAGAGGCAACAGAACATCCATGTAGCAAAGGCCCTATTCCTAAAGCTCCATGAGCAGGTACAGGAGACAGAAGTCAACCTAGGAGCTCCTCTCCCCATTGCGAGAACATTGCTAATCAGTAGCAGACAACAGGCAATAGCATAAGGTACCTGGCAAACTACTGATGAATGGATAAACTCTCATTAAAGCGCTTGGTGGAGTTCTTGCCATGGAATTGTGTGTTGTTATCTGAATGCTGTTCTGTCTGCTTCTTCTTCTCCCCCACTGTCTGCATCTCATAAGACCTGGCAAAATTCAAGTTTCTAAGAGAGATTCATAGACAAGACTTTCAATTTTTTGAGCTACCAACAGGGTCTACATTCCTATACTTTCTGCACTATTCATAAGTAGAAAGAAGTATTTCTCCATGGTGCAGCAAAGCCTAGGTGCTAACAGCAGAAAGGAAAAACATTACAGTTTAGCAGGGCCCAAAAGGACAACGATACCAGACCCTAGAGAAACTCTCTGCTATAAGGAATGGTACTTTTGCTCCACTAATGTCTGTGGATGTACAATGTAATTCTTAGAAACATCCTGCAACTCCATCACTTCTCCAGCATTACTGGATGCTGGCTAGCTGTATAATTATGACTTGATGGATGGGTGGGAGATGGATGGAACAATGGAGGAACCTGTTACCAAAGGTGGAAGCAGATAAGTAGTATCTGCCCTATGCATTAGGTGCTTTCTGGGCTTTGCACAGCCTTTCTGAAACAAGGTGAAGGAGTCTCACCAAAAATTGCTAGGGGAACGCAAGTAGACTTTCTGAATGGTCTGAATGAAGAGTCAGATCAGCAGCCTCCGTAAAACTTT
This sequence comes from Egretta garzetta, assembly GCF_000687185.1. Lineage (NCBI taxonomy): Eukaryota > Metazoa > Chordata > Aves > Pelecaniformes > Ardeidae > Egretta > Egretta garzetta. The sequence goes on along the minus strand of NW_009260028.1, from coordinate 9,994,108 downwards.
ATAACTGATCAGGAACATGAGCTCAAAAATGCACTGTGCAGTTCCTTTAGGATTCGTGTTTGTCTTGCAAAGTACTTTGATTTGGCTTCTTTAAGATAGCATGCTTCTTAAAAGGTTTTACTACTGCTTTGTATGAGGATTTGTTCATACTTCATGCAAGCTTTTTATGAAATTTTCAGACATTTCATGACATTTTAAAATATTTTTAATAAATCATAAACTGTGTTGCAAGCTGGAAAGAAAATTCTTAATGAACATACCACAGTGCTCATTTTAAAGCTAGTGCAGAGGAAATAAATGGAACGGGGAAGCAACAAGCTGGCATAGGGTGGGCGTCTGATTTGGACTACAGGGCCTTTTTCTTGGAAATGAAAAAATAAAGGCAGGCCTTTGAGGGCTTAGAGGGTTTCAAAGGCCTCAGGAAATGGCTTGATCATGGTACGAATATAACAAAATTATTATTTGCCTTTCAGTTTCACCCAAGAGCTGTGCTTCTTGTCTCTGTCCTCTGTTCATATCTTTGCACAGTTCCAGAAAAAAATCAGTTACCTTCCCTCCACTGCTCTATATTTTTCTCTCCGTCAAAATGCTCTGATGAAGTTACCAAGCACTGCTCTCTGGATGTTTCTGCAGTAAGAAAATCCCTGTGCCTGAGATCCACGTCACGTTGCACGCTAAGAGGAAAACTGAGACAACACTGATGCTGTAGTTGTTCCACGTCTGTTATCTTTGCCATCGGGGATAACAGTCTGTATTTTTGTCACATTTTGTATTTCCATTCTCAGAGGACCTCTCACATTGTAGGAAAGATTAGTAAGGAAAAAAATATTATAATACTTTCTGTCCTATTTCTGTAGGAGCTCTATGACGATGGAAAGATATGAGGTATCATGACAGAGTCCTCTACTTGTGTGTGTTCAGAGAACTGTCTGCCTTGAAAGCTAAAAAAAAAAAAAAAAAAAAACAGAGGGGGAAAATAAATTTAAAACGGGGGTTAAA
>NW_009260028.1:9980038-9993076 GCF_000687185.1 Egretta garzetta | reverse complement strand
AAACAAAAAAAAAAAAAAAAAAAAAACAGAGAGGGAAAATCAATTTAATACAGCGGTTAAAGTGCAAAGTAGAAAGAAATGTTGTGCTAAATTTTTTGGAATAGTCCCTTAGAGCTGATATAGAAACAGAAATGCATACCATATAGGACCACTCTTTGCCCCAAGTTATTCTTTTACAACACTTGCACAGAATTAATAGAAAGCCACCATAATTGCATTGAGCCTCAGGGAGCTGTCCAAGAATTCCTTTATAATGCCTTAAAATCCATATGCGTTTTGAAAATTCTTTATAGCCGGAGTTGTGCAATTTACCTCATACAATCTCAAAATACTTAAAAGCTGAGAATATAAATGAAACCAGGAACCAAATTATTTTCCCTACGGTTTTTGGTTTTTTCTGTCCCTGTTGTTCTCATGCTTCCCATGCGCTGGTGGTCATTTTTAACCCAAATGATGCCATCATCTTGCCTGCAAATAGCTAAAGCACAGCAAGGAGGGTGGGAGAGCAAATACTAAGCAGCACGGGAAGGTATCAGATGTTCAGCCTGATGTAATTGGCCAGTATGAAAAATTAGATATTCAGAGAAACATTCTGTACAAAACTATTCAGTCCTCAGGAATGATTGCCATGTTGAATAGTTTGGGCAATGAGAATTATTACAAGACATTTAGTGAGTAGCCACATATGGTGATGCCTTGATAGTACCTTAGAAAATTCCTTTCAGGGTCCAGTGTTAGGATATTGAAAGGAATTTCCTCTCTAGTTCCGTCAGTTTCTCCTCCTGATATCCAACTAGTCAAGGTGTATAGCGTGTTCCTGAGTTGCCTTGTGTGAAAGCAAACTGTCTCCATCACAACCCCTAATTGACATCTGTGGGATGTCTACATTATGTCAGGAGCTAGCTGGTTGATTCTTTTGCAACATGATGGCTCGCCAGCTTGGATAGCACCTGCAAAGCTCTCCACAGCATCCTGATATTTCTAAAAGCCCTGTCAGAGATGTGCTCTTTGCTGAAGACCAAGTGAGAATATGAGAGTGTCCCTTCTCTTTCATACAGACTGATCTCTGAGGTCTCCAGATCACTGGTGCACAGACAAGTTTGTACAAGCTCTTCTCCCTAAGGTAATGAGGAAGTCCAAGGTCTCAGCTCTGAATTATGCAGAAGCGTGGGTCTAGCATGCCATATGATATCTCCAGCACAATCAATGCGTGACATGAGCAGTGTGAACTTGCTACAGGCTAGAATCGAAAATGGGCATGGTTGGTTGCCTTATAGCATTTAAACAGAGAAGTGACATCCAATTAAGATGTTCTCCGGCAGTAGGGGCACACCAGTAAACAGTCATGTTTGTTCTGCTACCCAGTTAAGCCACATGATACACCTGCATGAGGACAGCCAGAGGCAGAAGGGTTGGTTTAAAATAAGGATGTTCCTTCATGTGTTACAAAAATGTGTACTTGCAAAGACGGTGAAATAATGAATACCGAGACCTTAGATGACTCCAGATAAAACCTTCTGAATTATGGATGCCATGAATTTTACTCCAGGGGTTAAAAAACATCAAACTAACCTGAAAGAATTTCGGGAGCAGACAAACCCTAGGAGAGATCTGGTTTGTGATGGAGTGCTTTTCCCAAAAACTTTCTTTTTCTTGTCACCAGTGTCTGAATCTGAAGTGTCCCATTGCTCTCTCATACTTGTAGACAGGGTTTATAAAGAGAAAAATGTTACTTAAAAGTCACAGTGTTTTCAGATTTCCATGTGCCAGGGTAGTTTGGAATATTTTGAGCAGTTCTGCTTATTCTGAATTATTGTTTTATAACATGTAAGAAAAATGTTTGGTACCTTACAGTAAATACCTACCCAATATACTCTCTCTTGCTATAGGACATTGTGACCTTTCTACTTCATCTTTTTTTCCCCAATACTACACCTTTTATCTTTTGTTCAGAAACCTGACCTTTTTACCATCACATCACAAGTTGGTGGTGCATACATAAATGCTATCTTGTTTGAACACACACCCATGTGTGCATAGACAGAATCAGGACTTTGAAGAACTAATCCTAAAGCCTGAGTTTCCATCTCATCAGTCTAGAATACTGATTATTCAGTCTCAGAAAGCATTTCTAACTACAAATATCCAGGTCAACATTTTCCACTGATACCAAGTATCATCAGTTTGTTAGAAAGAGCAGATTCTTGCAATGCAAAATTCAAGTGCAAAAACTCGAAAGCATACAGAAAACTTATTCAGGAAAGACATTTGCCCATGCTTGAGGAAATTAGTATCATTTATTTTCAAGCTTATCCTTTTAAGGTTAGCCTTTCTATGAGGGCATGCCAAGAGTACAATAGCAATGCTGGTTTTCCCACAATATGTATTTTCATCACCTCTTACTTTTCTGTAAGAAAAGAGTTCTGTTGTGATAGTTATCTGTGGAGGAGTAGTTTTGCAGCAAATATTAAGCCATAGAGATAAATGTTTTATTAAGTGGAACCTCTAATTACTGTTGATTTGATACTGTATATATAGGTTGACAACAGTTATTTCAAAATTAACTGCTTAAATCTTTGGTCAAATTTAAATTACAAGTAACCAGAATGTATAGTATTTTATTGTTATTTATTGTTACTGTTGTTGTTATTTCAGCAGAATTTAGCTGATGCATATAATAAAAAGAACAGAAAAAAACAATGCTATTATCATTAAATGAAAATACAGCCTGTTCTTCATGGTAAAGGTCAGGTTTTGAGAAGAGAATGAAATTCTAAACCAGGAGTTCATTATGCAAGAAAGCAAGAAGTTCTATTATTTCAGTGATGCACTAGCAGGGACTTAGAAGAACTGTGAATTTATATATGCAATAAGAAACAAAAGAAGCTTGTCTTTATCAGGAAGCTGATTGACAGGGTTTCCAGTCCTCAGTATACAACAGTGTGAAGAGTATTTGCTTTGCATTCTCTGAGCTTGTAAGGGTTTTGTCTTTAATTTCTCTGTGCAAGTGTAAGGGACAGAAAAGTTTTTTTCCCAAATGAAAACCAAGACTCTCATATAGTCATATGATTCTAGAAGCTTAGATTTTTCAAAAACAAATTAAATTTTGATGGCACTGCTAATATTACTTTGATAAGCTAAAATCTTTGTGAAAATTAAACTCAAAATATTGAGGATGAGATAACCAAGAGCTGAATTATGAACGAAGTAAAAAATTCTGGTTTTCTAGTTGGGAACAGTGATTACATATAGGCTACATTGTACCGCTTTTTATTGAAACACGGTATTTCCTGTTACTTACGCCTTTAACATTTATTCTATTGAGTTTGTCATTTTCCATGGTAGGTGTGTGTTTCAATACTTCCCTTACTTTCTTAGCTCAGAATCACCCATTTCTAAAACGGAGGCTACAGGCAGTCTGAAACTATTGGAGAATTCTCAGTGCCTTTCCTTTGCATTGCTATGGTCCACAGCACAGCGAAGCTGGGTTTTTCGGTCACGTGCTTCCCAGAGCACTCATCTTCCATACTAAATCTAAGTGGTCTAGACACAAAGCTATTAGATAAAACACCTCCACAGCTTCCCACAGCACTGCTTTCTACAGAACCCAATCCACAGTCATATTGCAATAACATCTTCTGATCAGCAATAGGGCAAAATTGTGAAACCATATGAGATTTGGTATAAGATACAGTTACGTATAAGACAGTCTTTAGAGAGGAAATACTTGGCCAGTGTTTCTGGGCATGACCAGAATTAATTTAAACATGTGCAGAAATTTAATATTGAAAGTAGAAGTCACTTCAGATTTTACGTAACAGTTTTTGAGGGCCTTGGTATGGGACTGAGCTGCCAAAAATAGTCAGTTAGGCAGCTAAAGCCTTTTTCAAGACATTTTCTCACTATACCCTGAATAATATGGGTATGTTCACATCTGGGCCAGTCAGCATTGCACACTTAACTGTCTATTTCCAGCTGTTTGGGGCTTAGCTTCACAATTTTAATGCTCTTCTAATGCAGAGCTTTTGCTATATTTATTCAACATGCACTTAAATCTTCCAAAGGTGCTAACCAGCAATGGACTTCAGTTGGAGAAGTGCGTAGAGTGCAGCACTGAAAAAAAAGCCCATACTGTATACATACAGAGCAGGAAGTTCATATTCACTCAGGATAAAGAAGTCATTAAAAATATCTAATCAATTGTCTTCACAGAAAGCAGATGAGTTGAATTAAGTGGTGAAAAAAATGATCAATGTTTCTGAAAGCCGTAAAAAAGTGTCTGACCTGGATCAGGCTTATTGAGCTATCAAGCAGATAAGAGACCCTACTGGATTTTAGTTCTAGGAAATAAGCATAGCATGATGAATGGCAAAGAACGCTGGTCAACAGTTACAGAAAAAAAAAATACAGAAAATAAAGGTATTTGAGATGTACAAGAAGAGCTGTTAAACAGGTAGTACCATAAATGTATTGGATTTCGAAACCCTTAAATTTGAATATGAGTTGCAAAGGCATGAAGAATCAATGAATGGAAAATATCATAGAACATGATAGGATAAACTATTTGATATGAAAGAGGAATAGCCCACTTCATTGGGAAAAGGGCCTAGTGGCATTATTCAATATAAACAATGAGAGAAAGGTCTTATCATGGTATTTTATACAGATCTCTTTTAAAAGCTTTATAATTGCACATTGAAATAATCCCTAAAGCTAGACTATATTCTCCCTGTATTTTTCACCTGCCTCCATTTCTCTTCAAACAGTTGACAAGGGATAACAGGGACCATATTAACCATATTACAGGCAAAATAATGCCTACAAGTCAAACTCTCTCTTGTGCACCCAACACTTTAATTCAAAGCATATTATTTCTGAACCACTGCCTGCACTCATAGCTCAGGCTCTTCTACCTTTATTTAACACTATTCCTTTTACCATAAAATATTTTGAACTACATGGAGGACAAAACCAAAAAGACTCTAGTGAGAGTCATTGCTAACACTAAGACAGCTGTTAAAATATAAACCAACAAGAAAGGAAGAGACCTGTAAGATCTGTTCTCCTTTGAATCAGTGCAGCACTGTTTCCAGGTGCAGGGATGGCAGTGATTGTTCAATGGGGCTGTTCTGCCCCCCAACATCAGTCTATCCCAGACTTCAGTGTTGCCCCCTTTGCTGCCTCAGCCCAGGCATGTTGCACAGGAAAGGGAGGACACAGTTGTGTGCACCTCACTGTCAGCACTGTGCACTACATGAAATTCTGCCATATAATGCTTCCTATTATCCCTCCTGTAAATAATTCCCCTATCTCCCCTCTTCAAACATTTGCCAGCTTGCAGAACTCCTCCCTAATCACCTCGTAATTAAACTGCAGAGTTAGGTTTTACAGTCCACTTCAGCGTTCAGGGCCTCCAGCCCTGGTTGTTCTTTGCTGAACTCCCTCCACTTCGTCATCATCATACTGCATAAGCACGTTTCTTAATCCACATACCTATAAGCAAAATAATGGAGAACAGTGTTTCTTTCACTCTTAACATAGAAGTAGCAGCAGCAAAGTTACTGTGAGAAGCCTAGCTCTTGCATTGGCATATATTTAGGAGGCATATATTTGCATATATTTAGGAGGCTGTAGCAAGGTGGGGGTCAGTCTCTTCTCCCTGTAACAGGAGATAGGACAAGGGGAAATGGTCTGAAGTTGCGCCAGGACAGGTTTAGGATAGACATTAGAAAAAAATTTTTTCAGTGAAAGTGTTATCAGGCACTGGAATGGGCTGTCCAGGGAAGTGGTTGAGTCCCCACTCCTGGAGGTATTTAAAAGATGGGTAGATGAGGTGCTTAGGGACATGGTTTAGTGGTAGGATGGCAGGGTTAGGTTAATGGTTGGACTTGATGATCTTAAACGTCTTTTCCAAGCTAAATGATTCTATGATTCTATGATTCTATATCACCCTTCACCTGGAAGTCTTCCACTGGACACTGGAGTCTGAACCCAAAGCTGACTTCCTATTCTTAGTTTGGCTTAATGACTTACATATTCACAAAAAAAAAAAAAAAAAAAAAAAAAGAAATGAACAAAACAACAAAAAAACCCCAACAAAACAAGCGGTTAAGCTGGCCATTGTTGAGCTAAGTTAACTCATCAAAATCAATATTCATCAAAAATAAATCCTGTGTTTCCTCAGGACAGAGACAGGTAATTTCAGCCCAACTGATGGAATAGTACCTTAGATAAATGCATTTCTCTTTACCCTTCCTGACAGCACCGACTTGTGAAGAGGGGAGATGGCAAAAGACAGATTTCAGAAAACCTTAATGCCAGCACATCTGAGGAAATACTTTTCATAGAGCATGCAGCCTATGAAACGCTTTGCCATGAAGCACTATAAAGAGTACTAAGTAGATAAAGAGTTTAAAAAAATCCTGGTAGAGATGGGCTGGTGGGCTACAAACATGCAGTTTAGTAATTCAGACTTTAAAGTACAGGGAGTTAGAAGGAGATGATCCACTAGAAGGAAGGTTTACTGGTTACTAACCAGTAAAGACTAGGCAAAAAGTTCTCCCATGGATGGTTCCACAGAACTTCACATCAGTCTGTTTGAGAGATTGGTTTCTATCTCCCTCTTCATCACCTGTTAACACCATCTATTATCACCAGCACCACCAGCCACACATTAGGAGTATCACTCAGCAGTTACAACTTTCCCTGTCTTCCTATAGTTTTAAGGCCAGGGACCCTTTATTCCAGTGTCAGCATGAGCCACCTGTCTCCACCTGAGCAGTAGTAAGAGCTCTAAGCATGGCTACAAAACTACTCCTGTTTGGTCCCAAGACCTTAGAGATCCTATCAAATTCCCAAAGGCAAAGTAACAGCTTACAAAGAGACAGAAAACCCATGACATTTCTGAAGGTGAGAAGAGTCACTGGCCACTATTACAAGGTCATTCACTGAGCCCTGTCTTTCCCCAGCTGGGTTCTTCCTCACCTAACTAAGGTAAGGACTGAGAGCAATGTGGCCACAGACACTGGAGACAAAACCTACAATATATTTGACTTGTATAAACACATACTTCCTGCCTCAATTCCATCAAATCAGTTGAATTTTAGTGGTATGTATGTGAGTGGGCTCAGACCTTGGGTGAAATTTAATTGGTTGTTTTATCTAGGAGATCAGATCTAATGCTCCTGTCTGACTCCAAACCTGTATCCATATATCTTCACGCAGCTCACACTTTGTGTGTGGAATATCAGGCTCCATTCTACTACAACTGATTGTGAATGACTGTTACAGAGATGATTATGCTTCCAAATCATGACAGTTTAAATTACCATTTTCGTTCATTCACAAGAACTAAATTCACAGAATGATTGTCATCATCTGACATATTTATCATTGTCAAGCTGAGCCTGCTATCTCTACATCACAGGTTTCCTCTGTTGCTCCTAGGAACTTACACAATGGAGTCACGTCACGTGTCATGAAGCATTTGCTAACCTAGCTGCAAATCAAAAGGACAACAAATAGCATGATTACTTGTCCTCAGAAGTGGCACATTTTTGTTGAGTTTAGAAAACCTATACTTTCACTTGACAGATTTGGGAGGCAGTTTAAATATCTGTTCTGCTCTGCTTTCTAGTATTGTTTGAATAGTTATTTTAATGATAGGAGAGAATAATTTCCTCTGAAACCTACTGAAACATAGGATGGTGTATTGGCACACATTTTCTTATCTTTTTTTTTCTTTAAATAAGTCAGAAAAGAACTATCTACAGACCTCCTGCTAAGTCAGTTTGTTTCCTATGGCATATTGCTCTCGCATGCGGTTGAGTGTCTTTTTGGTGATAACATTATTATTTAGGGGAGTATTACTATTTAAGGCGCAACTAACTCATGCTGTTGTACTAATTTGTGGGTGAATGCTGCATATTTTTAGTACCCATTCAATCATATGTGCTGGGCTGTAATCTTTAAAAAATGAATTCATGAAAAGCATGATACAAAACCCATTAAAGTGAACAGAAAATCTCCTACTGTTTTTCTGCCTCCCTAATTTTATAAGGTGCCCATGATGTTAACATGAAAAGGAAGGAGAGAGACTCATGAACTCATTTAAATTATTTCTTCATGTCAGTTACTTTGAACAGGTAGACCCCTGCATTAAGGTATGACCCTACTGACTGCTAGTCAGGTAGAACAGTCCACACAATGGAAAGACTGCCAGTGTCAACGTCTTAAATATCATTGTGTTGCCATGTCTTGAGTATGTGATAGGTTTTTAAAACCCGGTGTTGTCTTGATTCACTCTGTGCCCATACTGCAAGAGATTCTGCTCTGTGTTTTGCCATGCTGTTGACTGATATTTACAGAACTCCCAAAGGCTACTTTAAAAAAAAAAAAACACACTTTGCAGGTGTAAGGGCAACATTTTAAATGACTAGCTGGAAATGCTCAAATTTTAAACTACATTTCTTCAAATCAGTACAGTTTACCCTTTCTTCTCTTTCGGGGTAGATCTGAAACAACCACACAGAAACCTGTTGAGCTGGTAGCAAGGCTTGAGTCAGGCTGTTGGCACAACTCTGTTGTTTGCTATTCAGAAACATCTGTAAAGCTTTGTGCAAGTGTCCATGAAGAACAGTCAAGGCTCCATAACTGATAATGCCTCCCTCTGAGATGCAGAGGCAACAAGGAGAAAGAGACAGTGCTCCCTATGGCCACTTTCACAGCTCGAATGGGTAAGTCCAAATGGTAAACCTCCTGGACATGAGGAGCCTGATTTGAAGCCCTGGAGAAACTGTTGGTAGGAGGAATTAACAGTGGGATTTAGGCTTCATTCCGTAGAATTGATTTAATGAGAATGGGTGCATAAAACCATTGATTTAATGAAAGTGAGCCATTTCCAGTAGGTGTCAGTTCCATCCCCAAACACCCCAGTGTTTAGGAGCAGCTGGTTGACTCCCTCTGCCTCACTAGGGAAGTCCAGTTCTCCATGAAACATTTCACTCCTGCATGCTCCTCTTTTGGACACCCAAACTGTAATCAAACCCTTCTCTTCTCCCTCCCTCCCACTTCCACTTCCAAATCCTTGACAAAAGATTTTGCAGGTCTACATCTTCCCACTCAATAGCAGAAGGCCTGGAAATCCTTCTTAGGTGTTGTTGAAATTGGTCAGTGGATTAATTTTTTTTTTTAAAATTGTCACATTGAATGAGCAATAAAGAGACTCCATAACAGTATATGTCTAAGAAAACTAGGATATAGATCCAAGGGCGATCATTAAACTCCATAAAGAGATTTCCAGTAACCCTTGCAAGTGTTGTTGGCTTAAATGCAGTTATCCTTTTTCCATGGCATTAAACAGAGAAAGCAAAATAATTTAATAATTTAAGAGTAAGAGGAGGCCAAAAATCAACCAGATTATACAAAATTTATAATGTACAAGGAAAATGAGTCCTGAGAATGTGTATTTTAAACTTCAGTAATGCTGTTAGGTGATGGGTTTTAATTTTAATAAACTCTTTCCAAACTTCCTTTGAACAGAAAAGAGGTATACCACTGTGGCAAAACCTTTTTTTTTTTTTTTTTTTTTTTAAAGAAAATACATTGATAAGGGGGCTGGGGGAATCTCATCTTTATCAAGAGATTATAATTTCAAATTAAGTCTGCATTGTGTGTTACTATAGAAACTCCCATTTTGTGGCATGTTTGTGGGGAAAAAGTCAAAAGTTTCATTTTAATGAAGGCAGATCACGCATTAGCTTCCTCAGTAGAGCAAAAGAAAATGGAAGTTTCTATCAGAAATTGAATAATTACCCAAAATAAGGTGAGCTAATTAAGGTCATGGGGAAGGGATATTAAATCCTGAAGTGACAATATGTCATGTTCACTTTTCAACACTAGTCCCCGCCTTACAGATTATGTATTAGATACTGCAGGAGTCTGATGGATTGAGAGGCTTGTTGCCATGGCAATATTTGCTGCTTTGCTGGTATTCCCTACAGAAAGTAAAGGATTTTTTTTTCTACCCAGTTAGACAAATTGGCTATATATAGCAAGAGATGTTGGAGAACTGAAACAGCAGAATCTGGTGGGGGGAGGCTGGGGGAAGGACTGACATTTATAAGTCTTAAATTCTTAGCATATCTTGATTTTAGGGGCAGGGAGGCCAGCAAAGGAGAACAGGTAGCGTTGCCTAAGAGGAAGCTACAGCTTAGTTGGTTTACTATGCTTGAGGTGGTTTATAGCTTCAGGGAGAGCTAAGAGGTAAAACCCTCTAAAATGGAAAAAAAAAAAAAACCAAACAACAATGCAATTGCTTACCACTGAAATTTCCAGTGTAAAACAGTTTGAGCTCCAAATATAAGCCGCCTTCTTCTGTTCTTTTTTTTTTTTTTAATCTTTGCTCACAGCATTTTTAAAGCAAGGTGCTGATACCATTTCCATCCTCCTCTTGGCACAGTGAAAGCAAATGTGCTTCAGTCAGATGTTAGGGAGTACTGTCTCTTATGTATAGTTCAGTCTGTTGCTCAGAGGTGTGGGAAGAGTGTGACAATGTGCTTTCATTTTAATATTAGCCCATCTCAGCCAAGCATCTATGGATTACTGCAGAGGAAAAAAAAGACTGTTTTGTTTCTTCCTCTTTTCCACTCCTATCCCTTTTATATGTAGAAATGCACCAAGCAATCTATAGTATTTTCCCTGAGGCTTAGAAAGACTCTCTTCCAGTAAGACTGACCAGGCAGCTCTAACTGTCAGTGCTAATTCACTTACCATACCCCTATCCGCTGTTCCTTCCTCCTTTTCATGCCAGTCATCCATTACAGCTTTTAAATTTTAGAGTATCAGACACATACACTGACCTGTACAAAAGACAATCTGTGGCAAATCATTAATATACAGCTCTTGCACCAGCTTGTTCACACCTACAAGAAGGAAGAGCACGACAAGGAATATGTACTTCAGGGACCACGACTGACTGGCAATTTCATGACTATGGGACATCCTGGGGAAACGCACTTTTGAAGGATGCCGTGTGAATAGACAGAGGAGAGAAGAGCAGCTCTATAACCAGGATCTGATTTCTTGTGCTTTCTGAAAGGCAGAAGAAGCTTCAATTTAATAATAGAAAGAAAAAGTGTTAGCAGGGAGACAGAAAAAGCTGGGAACACAATTGCAACAGTGAACAGCGGGAGGAGGGGTGTGAGAGTATATATGTGCAGAGGTGAGGAAGGGGAAATCTTAGCAGCAGATTTACAGGCTGTATTTCAGTCTGTGTATATTATACAGAGTGTGCATTACAGCAGTTTTAGTGACGTGATTAGATAGAAAAGACATACAAGATCGTTACAAAAACACTTAACCAAGCAGTGAAGAAGTGAGGGAAAACCAGGGGAATTAAAGATGATACTGAAATGATGAAATTCTATGGAGACAGAAATAACAGAGCCCTCTGTTCACATCAATAACTAGAACAGGGAATGAAGACAAGAGAGGTTTTTTGGAAGGGAGGAGGAGGGTAAGAAATCCTTTCTTAGGCATATTAATGTTCAGCTGTCAGATAGACCTTCAAAAATTAAACTAGGAATCAGAGAATTAATTACAGTTCAATAGAAACAGAGGAAAGTTGGGAGGGTGAAGACAAAGGTGAGAATCTTAATATCCTATTTTCACCTGTATAACCTCATAAAATCCACACCAAAGTACAGGTACTAGAAGACAAGTCCTCAGGTAGCTCACAGGTCAAAACCCCCATGCAGAGGGGTGGGGGACAATGAACAGGGATGAGAAGTACAGAGACTATGGGACAGAGGGATCAGGCTAATGGGAGTGGGGCTAAGTGAGGAATGATGGCAGGGATGGAGGTAAGCTTTCACTCCTATCACCAGCAGTTGTATATAAAACACACAGTTGTTGAATCAGAGATTGCTGGGGAAGGAGGAGTTGCCTTTGGGGTTTTGGGTTGGGTTTGGTTTGGTTGGGGTGTTTTGGTTTGCTATTCTGAGGGGAAGGCTGTTTCTTTACCAATAACCCACACAAAATAAATTTTAAAAATCCAGCATGGCATGGAAGAAGGCATAGTAGAATCCTCAGGAATGAGCGAGAGTTTGTAAAAAAAGGAAGAAAATGGAAGGAGCTCAAAAATGGCTGAAACCCAAGGAGAAAGAGCAAGGGACCTGAGAGTCAGAAAGAGTACAGAAGATTCATTACAGATCTACAGAAGCACAGAAGGGATTGATGAACTCTTTTACTAGAACAACCAAATTAAAGAGGCTATTAGCAAACTGAGCAGGAGCACTTTTGGAGGAGTAGCTCAAGTGAATGTTTTATAGGTGTGACAGAAGACAGAGAATTAGGGTTGTCTGAGGTGAACTGTGTCCCTTTGGAAATCCTTAGCCACAGTGACTCTCTCTGTAATCAACACTTAGCATTTCAGAAGTATTAACTACCTAATCATCATTACATTGCTGAGCATTACCACTGGGGACAAACCCATGTGTCCTGCAAACCCATACTGTCCACTCCTGTCATCTGGCTGTGAAACCAATGGGACACTGTGCTTAAATAAACAGCAGCTGTACACCTGTATGTACAAGAAGTTTGATGTGCTTAGGCGCAAACAGTAAGGATCTTAAGTTTCCACACAGGGCTGCAGGTTACCCTGCCAAGATTTTCAATAGAAAATGTAAAAACATTGACCAGACCAAAGACCTGGATAGGATACGCAGTCTAAGACATTCCCAAGGTGGCAACAGAACAACAGATGAGGCATTTCAGCTTTTGTCTCCCACCAGCAGTGGGGAAGCTATTAGAGAAACGTCTGTTATTGATTCACACTGCTTAGAATCCATTTTTACTGGCTGGTTTTGGAGCCATTATAATTTACAGTCTGTCATGTAAATTGTTCTTGGTCTGTGAAATATTGATCTATTAGATAGACATGCCGTGCATGCACACTGAACACATGGGCTCAAAATCCTTGGGGATTCTGCTTTTTAAACAACAGATTATTGCCTATGTTCACTGACTACTTCTACAAAC
>NW_009260028.1:9978128-9980023 GCF_000687185.1 Egretta garzetta | reverse complement strand
ATGTACTAGGGATTAAAGACCTGACTTCTTTTTTATTTAAATACAGTAATTTTCATGCGCACAAAGTATTTCTTAAATATCTTAAATGGATATATATACACATATATGCACAGATTTGTGTGCATATAAATGTATATGTATCTCAACCTTTGCTTAGATTGGAGGAGGTGGTGATGGACTGACTTCTTGGGTGAGAATTTGTTTTGGCTTTAAACCTTACACTGCTAGTAACATAAAAGAGAAACTATACACAGCTAATCTGTAAATGACAGTGACGTATGAGAGTATCAGGTTAAAAACAGTTGGGTCTATACCTATTCTGTGCCCATCAGTCTGCAGTGAAAGGCTCAAAGCAGCTGTGGTTTCAGAGCACCCTCAAGCCCGGAAGCGCCAGTGCTAACATACTCAGTCACACCACTTGCTCACACATTTTCTCCTGGGTTGTCCCATGAGACTTTCATCATGGTGTCAAAGTACTTTGCAGACGATAAAGGAAGTTATTTCTGTCTTCACCTTGCAGACAGAAACTGAGACAGGAGCTCAGACTTACCTGCCAAAGGTCCCTAGAGGAACCAGAGACAAGGACTACAACTAATGATGTCCCAAGCCCCAGTCCATTTGCATCCCAATAGGCCTTCTGCCAAAGGTGCTAAGCCTCAGCAATGCCAGGTGCAAGCGCTTGGTAACTGAGATTAAAACCAGAATCTCCAGGTTGCAGCCAAGCACCCAGGAAATGAAGAGTGTGTGATTCTAATGACATCGAGCCACAACTTTAATTAAGTATTTCTGTAAGCTTTCAAAAAGGACAACTAAACAAGAGTTAGAGACCAAGAACTAAATGGCCATCTAATTACAAGATCATTATTTATATGCCTGTGAATTTTATGAGTGAAAGAGAAATTAGATGTACAACCAGCCACCTTTTTCACTGCACATCCCTGATTCACACCCTAAACATCACCTCTTCCGCAGATGGAGATTTCCCAAAGAAAAAGCAAAACACAATTAGAGACCATAAGTACTCATGTCCTAATTTTACTAACATTGTGGCTTTAAAAAGATCTTTTAATATAGTTATTTTGCATACCAGCTCTTCTTTTTAAAAGGAAGAGGAAACTACCTGTCATCATACAATGATGGCATACAGATGGGATACATGTGTATGTTCCAGCAGCAGCAGATTAAAATACAGATCCCACACTAGTGCAGCAGACTCCCTCCCCCATCCCGTGGCACAGAAATAACTTGCTTAAGTGGCAGAAGGCAGTTCTCATCCTGCTTGAACCAAGTACTAGAGAACTAAAGTACAGTGAAATAGCAGTAGGTGTCTTGTAACTTGTGCACCAGTTGTGCTACGCAATCAGGATACTCAAGAGGAAAGAGGCACAGCTTGCTCTGAAATGCTGTGCCAGTGGGGTTTCATGGGCAGAGATGCTGCTGATCCCATGATCTGATTCTGCTGCCATCTCTGCCCCAGCCTATGAAAGACAAGGCCTATCTTTCATTAATGAAGAGCCCTTGCTGAATAAACAACTTCTAATGCCGGACCCCCGAAGAATGCACTTCCTTCTTGGCCCAATGGTTTCTGGAAGAAGAAAGCATGGTAGTAGTGACCAGACATCCCCACTGTATCTATTTCTCACCAGGCTCTTCAGCCTCTGTTTTAAAAGAAGTGAGGTGCTGGAGCAATGTACCCAGTGCTATAAACCACTGATGGTTTTAGAAGAATGCATAAACCATAGGCAGAAAGTGGCAACCAAAAGTCATTTACTGAGACAGTGCTAAGGAGATTAACATCAGGCCAGAACAAGGCACTCCTAGCCTCCAGTCAAACATGAATATCTTTGCAAAAATGTTGCAGATAGTATAACATTTCGAAGAAATACTGCCACCCA
>NW_009260028.1:9957202-9977988 GCF_000687185.1 Egretta garzetta | reverse complement strand
CCCCGCATAACTAGAGGTAATATTTGATGTACTAGGGATTAAAGACCTGACTTCTTTTTTATTTAAATACAGTAATTTTCATGCGCACAAAGTATTTCTTAAATATCTTAAATGGATATATATACACATATATGCACAGATTTGTGTGCATATAAATGTATATGTATCTCAACCTTTGCTTAGATTGGAGGAGGTGGTGATGGACTGACTTCTTGGGTGAGAATTTGTTTTGGCTTTAAACCTTACACTGCTAGTAACATAAAAGAGAAACTATACACAGCTAATCTGTAAATGACAGTGACGTATGAGAGTATCAGGTTAAAAACAGTTGGGTCTATACCTATTCTGTGCCCATCAGTCTGCAGTGAAAGGCTCAAAGCAGCTGTGGTTTCAGAGCACCCTCAAGCCCGGAAGCGCCAGTGCTAACATACTCAGTCACACCACTTGCTCACACATTTTCTCCTGGGTTGTCCCATGAGACTTTCATCATGGTGTCAAAGTACTTTGCAGACGATAAAGGAAGTTATTTCTGTCTTCACCTTGCAGACAGAAACTGAGACAGGAGCTCAGACTTACCTGCCAAAGGTCCCTAGAGGAACCAGAGACAAGGACTACAACTAATGATGTCCCAAGCCCCAGTCCATTTGCATCCCAATAGGCCTTCTGCCAAAGGTGCTAAGCCTCAGCAATGCCAGGTGCAAGCGCTTGGTAACTGAGATTAAAACCAGAATCTCCAGGTTGCAGCCAAGCACCCAGGAAATGAAGAGTGTGTGATTCTAATGACATCGAGCCACAACTTTAATTAAGTATTTCTGTAAGCTTTCAAAAAGGACAACTAAACAAGAGTTAGAGACCAAGAACTAAATGGCCATCTAATTACAAGATCATTATTTATATGCCTGTGAATTTTATGAGTGAAAGAGAAATTAGATGTACAACCAGCCACCTTTTTCACTGCACATCCCTGATTCACACCCTAAACATCACCTCTTCCGCAGATGGAGATTTCCCAAAGAAAAAGCAAAACACAATTAGAGACCATAAGTACTCATGTCCTAATTTTACTAACATTGTGGCTTTAAAAAGATCTTTTAATATAGTTATTTTGCATACCAGCTCTTCTTTTTAAAAGGAAGAGGAAACTACCTGTCATCATACAATGATGGCATACAGATGGGATACATGTGTATGTTCCAGCAGCAGCAGATTAAAATACAGATCCCACACTAGTGCAGCAGACTCCCTCCCCCATCCCGTGGCACAGAAATAACTTGCTTAAGTGGCAGAAGGCAGTTCTCATCCTGCTTGAACCAAGTACTAGAGAACTAAAGTACAGTGAAATAGCAGTAGGTGTCTTGTAACTTGTGCACCAGTTGTGCTACGCAATCAGGATACTCAAGAGGAAAGAGGCACAGCTTGCTCTGAAATGCTGTGCCAGTGGGGTTTCATGGGCAGAGATGCTGCTGATCCCATGATCTGATTCTGCTGCCATCTCTGCCCCAGCCTATGAAAGACAAGGCCTATCTTTCATTAATGAAGAGCCCTTGCTGAATAAACAACTTCTAATGCCGGACCCCCGAAGAATGCACTTCCTTCTTGGCCCAATGGTTTCTGGAAGAAGAAAGCATGGTAGTAGTGACCAGACATCCCCACTGTATCTATTTCTCACCAGGCTCTTCAGCCTCTGTTTTAAAAGAAGTGAGGTGCTGGAGCAATGTACCCAGTGCTATAAACCACTGATGGTTTTAGAAGAATGCATAAACCATAGGCAGAAAGTGGCAACCAAAAGTCATTTACTGAGACAGTGCTAAGGAGATTAACATCAGGCCAGAACAAGGCACTCCTAGCCTCCAGTCAAACATGAATATCTTTGCAAAAATGTTGCAGAAAAAAGGGGGGGGGGCGGGGGGGAAGAAAGAAAGGAAGGAAGCAATAGAAAGCATTAAACTCCCTCAGAATCACAGATACTTGCACCTTCTGTAAGGGTGGAGAAGGCTGTCAGAGCCCTCTGCACCTTCTGTGGTGGCGGAAGTTTGCTGTTCTACAATTGTATTCAGAGAAGATCCAGGTTCTCCTCTTTCATATTTTGGTAAAATTTCTGGGCAACTTCTGCCCATTAGTCCTACAAGAATAAAGAAACTAGTCTTCATAAACTGAAATAAATGTAGGTGGCAAGTGGTTGTTGTTAAAATGCCTGTTGGAGACTTAACATCAAAGAAAGGTGAACTGGCAATGTATTCGCCTTTGTACACCATATGAAAAGTCATCTGAGAGAATCACTGTGAATATGTTCTCACAGATACAGTGGAGAAGCACTTTAATTTTTCATCTCTCAATGCCTACAAGATAGATAATATATCACTTAGTCCTCACATCAAGGTGAGCAATATCAGTTACAACCATGTGTGACAAGCACTAGCACAACACCTGATATAATCATGTATAGAAAAGGGATGTGATTTATCAAGCATTTCACATTCACTTCCAAAAAACCTAACACCACTAAACCAGTTTACTACTTCACTGAGAGACACAGACATAAATTTCCTCAAATCAGCTAAACCAGTTTCAAGAAGAGACAAGGATCTGCCCTTTACATGGGTTCTCCCAGGGGTGGTGCAGCAGAAAGCCCCTGCCTTTGGAATTACAAGGTCTCAGTGCTGCTAATTCCCACAGCATTTGTGGTAATACTTAGCAACTATTTCAAGTTTGTGACTTTGTACTGTTTTTCCATCTAAATATCCAGCATATTGATAGGCTTTTATGTTGGACTTGAATTAATGGGGCAGACTTCCCTCTATATTATGAAGAGAGCAGTAAGAATTTAATCTTAAAACGATCTTCAAATATGATTACATGGTGGACTAAGAAAACTATCTGGAAGCTAGCTTTCAATGTAAGTAAAGTCTATACAACAAAGCCAATAGATCTGGAGTCACTCCAAGCACACATACATATACATGTTTTAAGATAAAAAGGAATCAATTAGTTCTTCCATAGTATCAACCCATACAAAGCAAAATCTTTATTTTTGGTAGTTTGCCCCCCCCCCCAATTGAAAGTATTTAAATGGATTACACTCCTTTAGCACCATCTTGAGAATAAAGTGACAAAGCTAACACAATATTTTACTGCAGCAGTCATTTCATAGAATCATAGAATCATAGAATCATAGAATCATAGAATCATAGAATCATAGAATGTTTAGGGTTGGAAGGGACCACTAGTGGTCATCTAGTCCAACCCCCCTGCAGTGAGCAGGGACACTGCTGACTAGATCAGATTGCTCAGAGCCCCATCCAACCTGGCTATAGTAGCGTAGAAGACTGATGGGATAACTCCGTGTTCTTTCTTCCTGTAAACATTACTTCACGTTACTTTATATTCACCTCATTAAATGTATCCCAAGAGCAGAAATGTATGTGACCAAAGATTATTATTTGCTACTAGCTTTATTACATATGCAATACAGTTCAGAAAATGGTAGAAAGCTCTGCAGTTACATTGGCAACACCCTAATGAATTGCCATTTTAAGGTAAATTCTAACTAGTTTTGATGGAAGGCAGTACAGGAAAGTTATCCCTCAAGTTTTTTAAAAGTGATAAATATTACGAAGACTGTAAAAACATGACAAATAGGAATTGCTACTCTGTATAGTGTGCAATTATTTATTCCAGCTTTATAATATAGAAAAAAATGCTTCATGAAAAATGTCTCTTAAATATTATTTTAAAGCCTTTTCCTATAAATAGTTAACGAAAACATTAATTTCTGTTCCCTTAATGCATTAGGAACAAAAGGTCACCAAACAGGAACTAAACAGTTAGAAGGACAAATTGATACAAATCTTTTTACCTCCATGTGTATCAAGACTGAATCTTAAGCAGTGCTTACAAAAACCTGGAGTCACATTCATGTGACACACATAGGTGTATACAGAGGCAAGTACACACACGCACACACAGATAAGACAAATTTTCTAAATATTCACATTCATTACTCCATATATCTGAGGTTACTAGAGATGTGGCATTACCAAAATTAATAATGTAATAGCTGAAATTCATTTCATGCATATTTCAGCAAAGCTACATAGGCAGCACTTCAAACCACTGCTGTCTGAGAGATTCTAAACTTTGGTTCTGATTTAGTGCTTATGCAAATGCAAACGCAATGGATAAAGCCAGGAGCAGTTGAGAAAGATGCCTTGCAAGCTTCCCCTGACAAGGTTGCCAGTACACCTCATCCTCATGTTCCCATATCCATCCTGGCCCTGCAGGTCCTGGTTCTCTCAAACACACGGCAGAAGAGCAGTCGATTGTTCCAGCGTTGCATCTGTGCAGGTCCACGTGCAAGCTCCCCTGCCAGATTCATTTCAGTATTTACAGACTGTCGTTTTTTCCCAATAGTGCCACCGAGCAGAACACAAGCAGCATGGCAGCAGGCAGAGTTTGTGGTTCTCGGAGCCAACAGCTGTAAATGTGAGAACCACCAAGGAGCTTCATCTTGTCTCAGTGTGCATTCATAGGAGGTTATGTGCACAAATCCTCTGCTCAGCCTAAAAAGCCCATCACGATACTTTATGGAGACAAACAAGGTGAACAAACGCCTGCCTTCCCATCACACCTCCCTGCCTCATTCTGCTCCCAGGGTAGCATTACTCATATCACAGGGTAGCTGGGAAGTATGGCACCAATGCTCTAACAACTGAGATTCTTAAGGAAAAACAAGTCCTCTCTGGTAGCTTTCCATCTGTCTGTGTTCTCTCACCGGCTTCTGCACCAAGGAAGCCCACAGAGTTATATTACATGCCCACACTATTTTCTAAGGACAAGTGCAGAAATTACAGTTGGCTTATGATGCGTTTTGCCCTCAGCTGGGAACACAAAAACTGAATCATCACCTTTATCCTCTTTCAGTACTTTCCACACAGGAGGTGGCCACATCTCCCACCACCACTCAGAACTTGGCATGAATGTCTCAGCCTCTGCAGAGAGCCACCACTCTCCTATGTCTTGTCCTCAGTTCACTTGCTAAGAGCTCCCTACCATACCACAGACAATACTGGAGGTGAGAGGTCCAGGAGAATACTCTATTCCCCCAACACAAGCATATCAGCTTTTCCAAAGAAAACAGAAGATTCTGGTGACAGCACTGTTGACAGTAAGCAAAAATCCAGAGTTCTTCCAAAAAAAAAAAGCCTGAAAATAAACCCCAGAGAAAACTGAAAAATAAGCATTTACTTCAGCTAAAGTTACACAGCAGATAAAAGGTGCTTCTTAAATCAAAGGTTCTCCAGTAGCTGTCAAAAGGTCTAAAAATAAAGAGCTACAGGTCTATCAGAAAACCTCTTTGGTCCCACTCTTCCCACAGGGAGCTTGGTTTTGGAGCTCACTGCTATGAAAGCATGAGCAGGTTTCTGGTGCCAGCAGTGCCAGTCACTGATGCTGAAGTCAGTGCAATAACATGTCAGAATCTGTGATACTTTATATTCCAAGGTCAGAACTATAATCCATGAATTAATGAACAGACAGAAAATAAAATTATGTATAAATACAAAAAAAAAATCAGAGCACATTCTCATTTGAATGGTTCCTGTGGATCCAGTATCCCTCTTATGCCTAGGTCTAGAAGGCCAAAATTTCCCCTGCAAAGCAAAAACACTGAGCCTCCAACACTGTGCCATCTACAATACTGACACCTATTTGGAGCAGTGATGCTTCCTGGGTGCACAGAGGTTGATGCACACAGACATCTTTGTCTATTGACCCTGTCCAGAGACTGCTTCAATCTAGCCTATAAACAGAGCAAGTTCAAGGCAAGTGTTATGGTTGAACAGTACTTGCACATACTATACACAGTGAGTAGGAAGCACCAAGAAAAGAAAAAAAAAGGAATGTTTCTAACATTCCATTATATAAACAAGAATAAAGCAAATTGAAATATATCACAATGTTTGTGCAAACAAACAACATGCACAAACTGAGTACCAGAACATTTCACATTACAATTGCAATGGCTCCGGGTAGCCTGACGTTTTGCTTTGAAAATGCATTTGTATTTTCCCCTAGGCTAAAATAGCGAACGGCAGGCTGGATTTTGGTATTCCAGCTTTCATGTCTAAGCTCTAATAAACCCTTGGGAAAAGACCATAGAATAAATTCACCTGTTTATGAGATGCTTAATGATATTTCACCAGCCATAATTTCGTTGTTGCTTCAAACTGTGTCAGTAGTCAGTTACTGGTTTAAACTAATTGCTACATTCCTAATAAAGCAGTCTAATACAGAGGTTTAGAACTAACAGCCCTCCTAGCCAAACTGAAAAATGTCCACATTACTGCTTCAATAGACTCTTGAGTGTCTTGTTGCATGGGATTGTTGAAAACAGAAGCAGAACTGAAAATCTCAACATCATTTCGACATAAGAAAAAAATTTTTTAGGGTAAGAAGAATCACTGACTGGAACAACCTCCCCAGGGATGTGGTAGAGTCCCTATTGCTGGATATTTTCCAGATACAATTGGACAGGATGCTAGATAATCTCATCAGGCTCCCTTCCCCACAAAAGGTTGGAGCAGATGATCTTTCAAGGTCCCTTCCAACCTGGTCTATTCTATGATTCTGTGAATAATATTTGAAACCTGACCCTGCCCTTAGAAAGAAAATAAATCATCAATTGTTGTAGAAGTGGATGGAGGGAAATGAGACAGATGTTGCCCACATGAAGAAACACACCATCCTATTAAGGCTATCTACCCTTGCCCCTTTTTACCTGTACCCTTATCTGCCCTTTCTCTATTTGTAATTGTTCATATAATTACATTACTTTCATCTGAAATGTAGTTCTCCTGGAGCCTCCTTTCTGGAGAAATGAAGGTCATGTAAGATCACAGCTCTGTTTATCAGAAACTAGCCCAGAAAGCATCAATAAAATTTTTATCTTATTAGCCATTATAGGCATTTACTGTTGCCAGTATTCCACGACAGACTCTAAAGTCCTAATCATGCAACAAGCTTAAATGGCGTGGGTGGACCATTGCACTTTGTTGCTGAACTGGAGCCTCAGGACATATCTGCAGTGCAGTCCCTGCTGTGGCCATAACTCGTGCAAGCATTCCCCACTAGTTTTAAACGAGCTGGTTTAGACCTGGCTTGCAGTAAAAAAAGAACAGCATGGAAGTTCACACCAGGCACAAAATCTGCCTGATAAAGTGACAGATCTGGCAGAAGGTGGTAAAGGCTTGTCTTGCGAAAACTAAGGATGCTCCCAGATGTTGCTATGGAGGTCATCCTCAGGGGCTCTGCCCAGAGCCCTGAGCTGCCCGGCAGGCAGCTCTCCAATCACTGCAGTTCACAGCATGGCGTTTTAAGGCAAATAATCAGCAGTCTCCATGACATTTCAGGCTCAGTTGTACTCTGTCATCAATTAAGAAACTAAATAATTACTCAAGCAGGTAGTCTGGGCTAAGTAGTGGCAGCTTCTTTCCCTTTCAGTGGCAGTAAAGGCAGCTCCGCCTGCAGGGTTTTGTGGATCCTCCTGTGAAGGTACAACACTCTCCCCACTGACCCGCTAGGGCCCTGCGCACCTCTTTCAGATCCTTCAGGTCCCTTTCCTGGGACCACCTGCCTGACTTAATGCTGTGCCAGACCAGGGTTAGAGATACCCTCACAGCTGCACCAGAAGTCTTAGGAAAGACCTTTCAAATGTGGCTCAGGGAACATACATAGATTTTTAAGTGCAGTGTCTTAAGTAAACTCGCCATTCTGAGAAGTTCACACTCTCACAGCTTTGACAGAATCACAAGCAGCAGTATAACTTGTTTGTAAAGCTGTCTGATAAGAAGCATGATGTTCTGTATACTTCACAGAAATTGAAAATACAGTCCCTGCCCTGGGGCATGGGATCAGAGAAACTAAATCCACTTATGCAACTCACAGCAAGAGATAATTTAGCAGTGAAGTAAGTATTGGAGCTTTATTTCTTACACTATTTATTGATTATTAGCTCACTTCTTGCAGACATTCCAGATTTTCTGCCTATTTTACACGGCAGTTACAGAACCAGGGAAATTCCTATCGACTGAAAAATCATAGGCAGGACTACAGTAAGAAGACAGCTAACCTGGGAGAAATTCATATCTGCTTCAAGTATGAGTCAAAGGCATCTAACCATCTGATCACAAGCCAGTTTCACCAATTAGTAGCATAAAATGAAAGGATGACAGTATGACAGTACGGACAGCAGTGACTGTCTAAAGCTCTCTGAGCTATTGACCAGCAATAGCAACATTTTATATACCAGCTGCTATCCAACTTTGGAGAGGTCAATCAATTAAGCACTGCAGCAGTCCCAGGGCATACATATTATTTTCTTCTGTGTTATCAATGTTGAAAAAAAGCACAAGATCTCACAGGGAGTCTGAACTTGATATTTGGTTTGTTCTGCCACTTTTTGGTAATCTCATTGCCAGTGTCTCCCAATCTCTCCCAATGACTCCATTTCCATAGGTATAAGGAAGGGTATCAATACTAATTTGTCTTTAAAGAACATTACTACACACATCATATATATATTATATATACATTTTCATAAAGAATATTTACAGATATTTTAAGAGGAGTTCAATGACCAAATGCCTTCCACATATCTGAAAATCAATCCAATTCTATATCAATGTATTATGTGCATAGTTTCTAGGTACTGCTATGCACAGAAGTTCCTCAAGCCAAGGAATTCAGTGACTGAAGCCAAAAAAAGACATAAATACAGAAACAAAAGAGTAGAGAGCCTACAGTTTGAAGCTTCTGTTAACACCTCGAGCTTTACCTAAGTGTGTGAGGGTAAAATAATCAGTTTGTGTATTCCATAAGCAGCCTGAACTTGCATTTCCATTTATCATTTATGTAGCAAGGAAATCTCTTGCAATAGTGAGGTAATAACAGTTACATCTGTAAATGCTCTTTTAAAAGCCAACTAGGAGTGCAATGAGAAGCTCAACGCATGTTGCAGTAAAAATGTGCCCTGGCCACTTTGTTCTGCTATCCAAGGAGGACGTAAGCAGTCTATTAGACTTCTAGCATGACAACTGATGTTACCACAGGGCACTACAGAGTGGATTAAGGACAGAATTATTTCCAGCTTTAACTCTTGGTCTGAGTCAAACTCTTCATATTACTTAGCATTTGTATTTGCTTAGGTTTAATAATACTTCTTTAGCTGTTTGAGGGCAAAAAGAAAATAGCCAATTTACTAAGAATGTTTGGCAATAAGAATTCAGGTTGTTTTTCTTTTTTTGTTATTTAAAGCCTTAGGGACATGATTTAGTGGTGGGATGGCAGGGTTAGGTTAACAGTTGGACTTGATGATCTTAAAGGTCTTTTCCAACCTAAATGGTTCTATGATTCTATAAAGGCACTGCCATACTATTCGAGCTCCTCAGAAATATTAGCTTTACCTTTCCATAGGACTGCAGGGCAAGGTAGTGCTGCTCTCTGAGGTGCAAACACGGGTTTATATTTTCAGAAAGTCTCAGCTGAGCTGTGGTGCACTGCAGCAGAAATGTGTCTGAAGGGGGCAACAAAATCGAAAGCCCCCAGTTTCAATGGACATGTGCCAGAAAAAAAAAATCTGCTGATGAGACTTGCTAGACATCCCGAAGGATGTTTATGGAAATGTGGGGAACAGATTTCCTGTGTTGTGTGCCTTGGGCACAAGTACAGTTTTTCTTCTTCTGGGACACATCGCAATATAAATGTAACTAAGGTTGTTAACAGAAATACCTCAGGCCACCTCGAATGCTCATTGCTACCTCCCCAAATAGTGTAAATATGCCAGTTAGCCTGAGAAGAAATCTAGTCTCATATACACACTCTGCACGGGAAACAAATACAGTATTAATCACTTGAGCCTAATCCTGTTATTCAGCTCACAAGTAAGGAATGCGCTGCTATGTTTCACCTTCATCAATGGCTGTGTTTCATCTCATTTGGAAAGATGGAGTAGGAATAGAGAGCTGGTAGAATTGAATTATACCTACAAAAAACCGGTAACTTCTGCATATGTATTGCCCAGTGGCAAATACTTTTTTTCAGATTGACAAGCAAAACTGCTTTTCTTTTACAAAGTCTGGTTCACCAGGTGCTACATTTCACATGTGGTTTGGAGCCTGGGCATGATCAGCTCTCCACCAAATTGCAGGCAGCCTGGTGTCCATTTGACCTCTAAGCTGGGAATGAAAAACACCAGTAAACACACAGTTCAGAAGCTTAATTTTCCTTTTCATGATTAGTGCATGCACGCAAACTGTTCCCTTCTTTGTGTGCATGCTCTGTACAAAGGAATATTCCAAGTGGGTAGGTTTCTATGCATATTGCAACAGAGGCAGAAGGGTAAAGGCAAAGAGGAATCGCAGATCCCCAGCATGAAAATGTTAAGCGGCTTCCTGACGCGGAGGGAGAGAGTCCAAGGTACCTTACAGGCCTGGCAGTTCCCCTCAGGCCAGAGATGCAGAATTCTGTATTTGTGCTAGAAAAGCCCCTCAGGGAAGTGTCAAACTGCCATTAACTAATCAGTGAGCAGCAAATACAGAGTAGCTGCTCTTACTGCCTTCAGTCGGAGATGCCCTGGAGTGATTCTTTCGCTGAATTCCCAAAGATTGCTTAGGTACGGGGAGGATTTTTTAGTGTGTTGTGAGTTCCTTTGCAGAGAGTAACTATTTTGAAGGCAACTCAGAAATAGCGCTAAGTCTCAGGATGCAGATAATACAGCTCTGTGTCAGCTGGCAGTCACCCTGACAAGCAGATGATATGTCGGGAGGATCCAGAATTTCTCTTTTTCCCTCAGGCATGCGCACACAAAAAGCCTAACCACCCTTACTCTACAGTGCTAGAAGAACAACACAGTATTTTAAGAGCCCAGCTCTGTTACTGCCAGCTCATAGCAAGAAATATTTCTGAAGGAAAGCAGAGGGGGTTTTGTTCTAGATGGAACTGTGTGTTTGGCAGCTGGGTGAAATGTGTCACTCATACAAGCAGAGATATCAATCTCTTGAAGTACCACACCAGCGCTAAGGCACAGACAAGAACAGATTCAAATCAAACTTTGTCCTGAAGCACCTTATGATGTTTGGCAGAGAAGCTCCAGCAATGGAATTGGTGGCCATGAAATGCAAATAAAACTGAACTCTAAACTATAGAACTAAGTATACCAAAGAACCTGCTGGTTCCAATAAAGTGGACATAAAATACAGCAGATGCTCTTGCTTGTCACTAGTAGTAATATTAATACTTGTCATTTTATTTTATTTCAGTATTCTGAACTGTTGAATTAACAGCATCTTGTACCTGTTTTACTAGGAAAAAGTAATACATATATGCACACGAGCAAATAGATACAAGTATAGATATACATGGACAGATATGCATGAATTCTCCTCAGCTGGTTAGCACAGAGCTGGAAACAGAATCCAAATGCCTGAAACTCGCTCCCTCTGAAAGAATCGCCAGAAGGAGCCTGGCACTCCCAGTTTCCCCGGCAAGAGATATTAAGAGGACCACAGATCCCTGGGAGTCTTACCTGATGGTTATTACTGAAGCACTAAGAATGATTCAGCCACTCAGAAAAAGACCTTAGAAACAAACACAACCATCACATTTTGTGAGGGGTTTTTTGCGTGTGTCATTTTTGTGACACTTTTCAGCTCTTTGTCTGCTGGTTAAAAACCAAAAACAACAACTGTGTCATATAATCATTAGATTTCTTTCTTCCTTTGTTCACCTTCCAAAATACAATTATTCCTTTTGGGAGGTAGATTATCTTCATCTATTTTAGTGGCATATGATACTTATATGCAGATCAGTAATTTGCAGGGTTTTTTGGTGTCTTGTTTTCATAACTATCACTGAAATCCTTTCCAAGCCTGCCACATCAAAATACACCAGCTTTCATTAAATGTCATTTGGATTGTGTCATCAAGAAGGCACTTTTATTAATTTGCATTTTACAGCTAAAGCATGCTTGTGCATGTATTCCTTCTTCCTTCCACTTATATTCCTTATGGTCTTGAAGGCTATAGCTCATTCTGAAAGTTTCTCATACTCTCTTGCCAACTACTGCACTGGGAACACTGGAGCTCAGACTGGAGATCAGTCATCAGGAACTGCTTCTTGAAATTATCTAACCCTTACCCAATACGATACAGGAGCCAGCAAATGAGAATTGAATCTGTAGTCCCTTAAGCCCATCATTCATTTACAAGAATTGATTCTTCCTATTTTCCTGCCTCCATAAAATACAGACAAACAAGAAACTTTACTGTAGCACCATCAAGCACTGACTGGTTGGAAAACCCACCCACCTTTCTTACTAAGCAATTTAATTTTATGCTTTTCTTGAAGTTTGCAAGCTGTTTCCCTTTACCTGACATAGTCCAGGGGCATTTTACGAAACGTCAGAATAACCAGTGACGCCACTTAACTTCCAGTGCTGTGTCAGAAAACTTCTCTTCCAAGGCTTCTGCGCAGGTTAGTTTAAGTAGGTGCCCATTTTAGATACTCTGAATTAGGGATCCTCTCCATCCACTGTCTACAGAAAGAATCTGGGGAGATCAGCATCAAAGCTGATGGATGCATGTAGCCTAGGGTTACATGTATTCATTTCAGCTGTAATTTTCCATATTTACATTACAAATCCAAGCCAATAACCTTCACCTCAGCATGTATAAATCTTACAAATGAACATGCTGCATGTGGGAAGATAGTAAACAAAAGAAATCAAGTAGTTACTAAATTACCTCCAAAAACTTAAAATATGATGTTTGCTTCTAAGAGCCTTAATAAGTTTTCAAAATACAGTTTGTTTTGGTGGAATAATGGCAATTATGTGCTCTACCAAATTACCCTCATGTGCTTGCCCTCTTGGCTTAGAAACTCACCATCTAGGCTTTTAGTTCTTGATAAATGTGTTCAGACCTTTCCATTGGTCTTCCCCCAGGTTTATTGCTGGGCGCAGTGTCATATGGTATGGGATATCCCTTTGGTCAGTTGGGGTCAGTTATCCCAACTGTGTCCCCTCCCAACTTCTCATGCACCCCCAGCCTACTCGCTGGCGAGGCCATGTGAGAAACAGAAAAGGCCTTGATGCTGTGCAAGCACTGCTCAACAATAGCTAAAACATCCCTGTGTTAGAAACACTGTTTTGGTTATAAATCCAACACACATATGAGCTGCTATGAAGAAAATTAACTCTATCCCAGTCAAAACCAGTACACAGAGCCATTAGCCTCTACTATTGATATAATTGGCTGTAGAGCAATCAGAGGAGTGAAAGGGAAGCCTGTGAGGAAAATCTCGCCTCTTGGAGGAAACTTGTAAAAGAAATGTAGTGGTGGAACAAAGAGAACCTGTTGAACGTAGTGCACTAAGCCCATGGGATCTTTACAATGTGTCATCTTCTAGTGGTACTGAATATGGAATATAATAGGAGAACAGTCTTTAAAAACGTCTGAAACATACTTCTGTTTAAAGCCTTTTGGTTACTTCTAATGTTTTGCAAATGTAATGCACCATATACTATATGCTGGGTCTTCATACCATAGTGAGATAAGAAGCACTTTTGTTCCAATCAATATACAACGTCCCCCTCCGCATAAGGAAGAGACTCCTGAGGAGAGATTTGTGGTGAGAGTTTACCTAAATTTTACAGAGAGACATAAGGCAGTTGCTAAGACTCCAACACCATGAGCCAAGAAAGACCCATGTGTGTCATTTTCCTAGCAGTCTTTTTCTGACGAACCCTTTAAAATGGCTTTTAAGAGTTTTGCAGTCTACTGGCTGAATCCTTCATCAGTCGTTAGGATTGGCTTCTTTCATGTGGAAACACATCAGAACTTCTTTGTAACTCTAATTATTTCAGGGAAGAGAATGCAATGTGACATTCTTCTGGTGAGATACATTGAATCAGGACATAGCTGTCTTGACTCATATAGCTAGGGATTCAATTTTAATAACACAGGTTGCATCACAGCTTGATGCAAAGTTCTCAGGGTGAAGGGAGAAGATGCAGAACTGGGGGGCAACACTGATTCCCTATTTTATCTTCCCCTTTTGACACACACGAAGATAAATGTATTTTGCAGTTATCATCATATTTCTCTTACACTGTGATTTCACAAGAGTCCTGCCCTCCATGTTTGTGACCCAGCCACTTTATGCTAAAGTTGTTGCTTCCATGCAAGAGGCACATTTAATGAGTGGAAGGTTAAACGTCTGATTTTTGTGCACATGATCTTAGCCTGAAGTCCATGTGATAGCTGGGTAAGTAAGCAGAATATTAGTTGCAGCAAAGTATTTCCTTTAGTGTCCAAGCCTGAAGGAAGGTTTGTTCAATGAGGCAAACCAAAGGGCTGGGCAGAAGAAAAAGGTGCTGATTTCTGAGCTAGTCAGCTGTTTGGGAACTGATATTCTTGTTCAAGGAAAGTTAAACCTCTCCATTAGGAAATGCCATGGCCCTGATCCTGTGCAATCAGCCATGCTCTCAGGCTGGAGCTACCTTGAATCTAATAGGCCACCTCCTCCCTTCACTGATCACTAATAAAAGATGGAAGTTAAGACCATCCCCTACATCCTCACAACATTTATTATCAGAAGAGAAGCACCCTTTTCTGGATTCTCCAAGTTTAAGACTATCTAGAAGAGGATTCTTAAACTTGGAGAAGATGGCTGGCCTATTCTGTGCACTAGTTATATTAGTGCCAAACCATGGCAGCTTGCTCAGAGTCTCACAAGTCCTTCAGGGAGCTCAAGAAAACCCAAGAGCTAAAGTCAGGAGGATATAATCAATTTTGCAAGCAGTCTGAAAAGGTAAACAGCATTGTCCATTGACTGACACCAGGCAAATTTATTTAGCTTACCAGCACAGTGAAAGGGTCTTCTGGCCATTTAAGTTACTGCTCTACTGTCCAAAGGGGAGCTGTGGGAAGAAGCACATTTGCATTCTCTGGAACCAACCAGCTGCTGGACTACCTCAAAGTGCTTTGGACAGATGCTTCCCCATTTTGAATTGCATGTTACAGCCTGGGAGAGGTGCAGAGGGGAGAAGACTGACATCTGTTCCCTGGGCTTTTTTTTTTTTTTTTTTTTTTTTTTTTTTTACCTTCACGTGTGACTACATGTGTCCATTCACATCTAGACCACTGGAGAGCAGAAAGGAATAGCACAGACCAGGAGTTAAACCCCAGGGTCTGGACTCCAGGGAAGGGACAGCAGATGACTTAAAGTATTGTTCCCTCCTTTGCCATCCCTAGTTCCATTACTGGAGAGGAAGCAAATTCTGACGCAAGACTATGAGTGTGGATGCAAAATCAGTCCGAAGTGGTATGTGCTCTGTCACCACCTAGACAGAGCTCTCTTATGCAGATTCTGGCTTCCTGCAGAAAGAAACCCTTCTTTTCCCCAAAGGGTCCTGAGTCTAAAATGTTTAGTGCAATGAAAGAGCTTCCATTTCTTCTGTTACAGGATTACTAGTGAATTGAGGCTGTAAATGATTTAAAAGCGTAATCTACAGAAAATGTTTAACTCCGAGAGTGCTAAGTGCTGACCTGGGAGAACATCAGTCATTTTGCTCTTGCATGGTGTTGTCTTGTTGGTTCCAAGCTCTGCTCTACAAATAGGAAACTTAGTTCAGTTGCCTTTGAAATTAAACAGCTATATCAGACTTAGCAGTCTGGAACTACAGGAAGGCATCAGTCAAATGGCTTTAATTATTCACATTCTCTCCTTTCTCCCTCCTCATTTTCCTCCAAGTGATCAAAAGCTAAGCTGTTTTTTGTGTCATGGAATATCAAGCAAGTTTTCTTATTTTCTGCAGATATCAGTCATGATCTCATACCTCTGAGCAGCATGAAAATGACTGCTGCAGTGTGATCTAAGCTGCTCCAGAGACTTGACTGATGGATAAATAGTCCACGTGGGTGCATTGGGTTCAACAGTGCACATTACTGACAGTGTGCTGCAGTGGCTATGAAAGTCTTCATAAGAGCAGAGATTACTTTTTCCCAGTGTGGAGCCAAAGTCCCCTAGTCCTGACAGATTTTTCCCTTCACCCCCGTCTCTCATGACCATCCAGTAAGTCCATCCAGAGCAGGCCAAGCTACCTGCACAAGACATCTTCAGCTCCTTTCACTTGACCATCAGAGGAAGTAAGTCAAATGTGTCCTCGGTATGCATGTAAACAATAAAAAAGTTTACAGGAAATCATGGTACAACAGATCCTGTTGCTTCTAGCAGGGGTTTTCATCACACATAGAAACGTAGTTGTCATTATTATTGTTAGCAAAAGTGGTTCTTTTGGTTGTTAACCAAAAGTATGTTTCAACAGTTGTCACTGCAGATGAGAAACTGGTAAGTCACATTGACAGAAAAACTTCTCAAGCCAACCTGAAAACAAAACTCTTGCAATAATATTTCTGTCCTCAGAAATGAGCAAAACTAATAACCAAATTCCTATATAATCCACCAAGATGATGAGGAACTGTCAGAATAACACAAAACAAAATCTTATTAAAGATATAGGAGCCATCAATAACAACTACTCATTGGTGGTAGAATCATCAAATGAGCAGAGGGACAATTCTGCCAGGAATGATATGGCAGAAGAGGGATCAGGAAGCTTTCTAAGGAAATCAGATCACACTTGACATAAAGCAAATGTGAAATCCACAGCAATGCTTCCTCTCTTCCTCACCACAGTCTTGCTGAGCATATTCCTTTCAATGCAGCTGGGTCCCTATAAAGCTCTGTAAGGACAATTCAGCAAAAACCTTTAAAATATTCCTGAAAGTATGCAAGATTTATTCTCTTGCTTGGAATAGTGCTCATATCTTGCGTTAACTTGTAAGGTATCTTCTGCTACAAACATGAATGTACTTCAAAAATAGAAAATTCAGATTCATATAGGATGCCTGACCAGGAACATTCATACATCTATAAAACTTCCAAACACTGTTTTATCAGAAGTGGAATGCATCAAAGTCCCTTTTCCATTACAGCAGGGCACTTTTCAGTCTGAATCTTCTGCCCACCACCTTCTCCCCAAGGCCTTCCAGTCTTTCTTCCTTCGTCCTTCTCAACTCTTTGGACAGTCTTCCACCCAGGTACCAGAAAGACCTGCACGCAAACAAATTGGTGCTCAGCTCAGCTTCATTTCCTCTTGCACTACCACAGATTTCTGTCAACATGAAGCTGCTAAGCAGGAGGAAAAGGTCTTGCCTTGCCCCTCCTCATACTTTACTGCAGGGTAGCTCGAGAAGGGAAGGGTCCCTGCAGGATGTTATGCGACACTCTTCCCTCTGTGCACATTACCTGACACTTGAGCTATACTCCATTCAAGTAGGGCGAATTTAAAAGGGAGAGGAAGATCTATACCCCCCTCTGTATTCAGTAATAACTGGCCTAAAACAACCTGGTAGCAAAAAGTGACGTGATGCTGAGTTGCAACTTCCTGAAGAAAAGAGGATACACCCTTCTTTCTCCATTTTTTTCTTTGTTAAATAGGGAAGAGATACTTTTTCTAAGAAAAGCAAATCACTCTACATCTTGGCAGTTTAGATTAGCACGCTTTCGTTTTCATTTTCTGCCCCCTACGTTTCATTTGGCCTGTCGGCAACCCCAAAAGTGAACAAGAAGAATGCAAAGATCTCACCAGCACACAGTCATGAGACCACGCTCCCTGGCTGACAGCACTGTGGGAAGTCTGAAAGCGCAAGAGCAGCCTAGATCCCTTGCACATTTTGAAGAGGTGCTATAATTTGCGCTGCTTCATTATAAAAGGGCAACCATTAGGAGAGCCAAGTGACACTAATGAAGCCTTGAGCATTATTGCGCATTGATTAAATATTGTTTAATGTCTTAAAATGACAGGAAAAAAAGGAGCTCAGGGAAGCCAAAAGGAGCAAAGCAAGTCAGCAAGGCAAATAAATCTGCAGTGTTTCTCTCATACTAACAGTTATTTTGATAAGAAAATGACAAGGAGCAATATGTAGGACCATTAGGAATTTTCTAGCATCTGCCCCTTCGTCCTAATTAAAAATATTAAATGCATTCAGCACATGTAACAATAGGTTTATTAATCTTCATTTCCCATTCCTGTAGGAGAAAAGAAAGCTCACATCTGATGGCAACTTCTATTCTAACTAAATCTCCCATCACAAGAGGTTCTTCTCTTTATCCTTCTTCCTGCGTTTCCCGCATATTAGCTGTATTTACATAACAATCACACCTTGCACATCAAAAAATCATTTTCTTCCTTCAAAATAATTCATATCAGACAAAAGAAATTAATATACAAGTAAATAGAATGAAATGCAAAGCTAATGGCACTTACCTATTAATCTGCTAGCTTTGTTTTCAGTAGGCATCGAGGATAAATGCAATGTCACTACTCATTTGAATATTCTTTGTGGGTTATATCTTTGAAGATTTGAATTCTGGCTTTTGCACATTGTCTAGATTGAACTCATTATTGTTTAGGACAACAGTTTTTAGAACGTTAATCCTGCTCTGAATAAACTGAATAATAGAACGCCCCCACAACTGTTGTTAAGAAAGTCAGCTGTACCAATAGTGCCTTTCCTCACTGAAGGAGACCTCATCGCATTTCCAGAAGGCCTGGGTATAAGAATCCACTCTCAGCTACCCCCTGTCAAAAAGGGGAAAGGAAAGTTTGGGATCAGTTAATCTCAGAGCACGGTACAGACATGGTACTTGGATTTTCCACTCTAACCTGGTGATTTGTTCATACTTTGAAATAGTTGAGTTTTGAAATCTATAAAGGTACTAGAAACGATGCTAGTTATTAGGATTGGAGCTTTAATTAATGCTAGAGTATAAGTTGGGTGAAGCTGCCGTGGAGCAGGAGGACTGAACCCTAACTGCATCGCCCCTCTGAACAGGGCGTGCTGCAGGATTCTCCACTTTCAATCAATGTGACATTGCTGCTTCTCTGAGGGGAAGCAAATATTGGGGTTCCCTGTCCTAAGCCCTAATCTAGCATCTAGACAGACACAGGGAGTTATGGACATCATGATGGATTTAAATGCAGCCAAATTAACCTAACCGAAGTTCCCAGCTGTATCACCTATTGTTAAAGCTGCCTTATAACTCCCATTACAGCACCATTTTCAGCTTGTTTTACCTCCCATCAGAAAAACTGCTTGGGCTGAATTCTTCTGTGCTGAGGATCAACTTCAGCCAAAGCATTTTACTGGATGTGGCAGGGAGAAAAGAAGATAAATTAAGAAATGTGCTTATTCAGAAGGTCAGGAAAACTTCACATTCCCACCCGCTTGAGCACATACATTATGGAAGAGCATTGAATTACACAACGCCACCGTCTCTTGTTTGCAGGGGTCCTGTCTCATTCAGTGTGCAAATATGCGTAGCACTCACTTGACTGGAAGATAGTCAGTATTTTGTTTTATTCTTGTTACTCAGTGTGGCTTTACACTCTCTTTCTTGCAGACCATTTACCCACAGCTCAGCAGGCAGAATTACTGACTTCCTCGTGGGCTTTGCTACAGAGCCACAGTAAGACAAAAGAAAACGGACAGAAATTTGCACTGTGTTGCAGAGGCTGACCTTAGTAACAGACTGTGGAATAATAGATAATTGAGCTGGGCTTGAAAGCATGGCAGCAAAAAGACAAATGGCAGTAGATAATTACTTTATATTACCAAAGAATATCCCTCTCTCAGTTAACACCCAGATCCAATTAATGGCTCAATTATATTCTAAAATAATTGGTTACATTACACTAAAACCATGTCTTTTTTGCATCCTCTTGCCTCCTCCCTCTTAATATCTTTTTCCTCCCTATATCAAGAATAATTTGGGGTTTGCCTCTGCAACTTGTTCTGTTCATGCTGGCACCTGCATCCACGTCAACCCTCACTGAATTCAACAAGGCAAGATAGAGTAGAAGGAAGGGAGATCACTACTTATGCACTGTAGAATTAAAACCAGAGCTCTTAGACCAGTTTTCATCACACATAACTTTACGTACCTACCGGAGGGCGCTGCAGTAGAGGTGTGGCTGTCTTTTGTAGACAAAGGAAAGGACACAGCACATTGAAAGATTATCCAGACATATGAGTCAAATCATCCCCAGATGGT
This sequence comes from Egretta garzetta, assembly GCF_000687185.1. NCBI lineage: Eukaryota > Metazoa > Chordata > Aves > Pelecaniformes > Ardeidae > Egretta > Egretta garzetta. The sequence continues at coordinate 9,957,819 of NW_009260028.1, read as the reverse complement.
ACTAAACTCTCTCCTTTGACCATACAGATGACCTGTCAACACTAAGTTCTTGTCATGGAATCGTAGAATCATTTAGATTGGAAAAGACCTTTAAGATCATCAAGTCCAACTGCTAACCTAGCACTGCCATTCCAACACTAAGCTATGTCCCTAAGCACCACATCTGCACATCTTTTGAATACTTCCAGGGATGGGGACTGAACCACTTCCCTGGGCAGCCTGTTCCAGTGCTTGAAGAAATTTTTCTCCATATCCAATCTAAACCTCTCCTGGCACAACTTGGGGCCATTTCCTCTTGCCCTATTGCTTGTTCCTTGGCAGAAGAGACTGACACCCACCTGGCTACAAGCTTTCAGGCAGTTGTAGAGGGCAATAAGGTCTCCCCTCAGCCTTCTCTCCTCCAGGCTGAACAACCCCAGTTCCTTCAGCTACTCCTCACAAGACTTGTGCTCCAGACCCTTCACCAGCTTTGTTGCCCTTCTTTGGAAATGCTCAGGCACCTTAGTGTCCTTCTTGCAATGAGGTGCCCAAAACTGAACATAGTATTCCAGGTGCAACCTCACCAGTGCAGAGTAGAGGGGGAAACCCACTTCCTTATTCATGCTGGCAACACTCAT
>NW_009260028.1:9923309-9957187 GCF_000687185.1 Egretta garzetta | reverse complement strand
TCTTCCCCAAGCCTGTAGTGCTGCATGGGGTTGCTTTGACCCAAGTGCAGGACCCAGCACTTAGCCTTGTTGAACTTCATGCAACTGGCCTCAGCCCATTGATGCAGCCTGATTAGACATATTAGCTGTGGTATCCATACTTAGGCAAGATCCAAGCAAGTTGTAGTCAAGAAAATCAAAAAGATTTACTTATGCTTACATGTATTTCTGCACTGTAGACATGGACAGGCTGAAATCATGTTCCAAACTCAGTCAGGGTGCATTTGGCCATGACTCTGCTCTTCACATCCTGGTCCTTCAGCTGGCATGCATTTTCTTCATATCAAGTATGTCACATGAAGCATCAGGAGGATACAATGTGTCATCATATGGCCAGCAATTCATATGAGAAAAATCACATGGTAGAACCAAAGTGTAGACATGTCCTCCTTGTTCAAGGGTATGGTGAAGGAATAAGCCTAAATTAAGGCTTGAACAACTGTAGCTCTTTTGCTGAAAGCAAGAGCCATAACACATGAAGAGCCCGCAGAAGTCACCCCATCCCTCTCCTCTCTCCCAATATGACAATTTTCACAGGCTGGTTTCTTGTATCTTACAGACCCATGCAGGGTCTTACTTGCACTATAGCACTTTAAGCAGACAGCCAAGGACTGGTAAAAAGGACAGAAAAGAAAAGAAGAGAGTTAGAAGGCTTCATGTAACTCACAATGCACAATTAAAATAAAATAAAATAAAATTTCAGAGATACCCGCCTCCTTCCATTAAAGGAAACTCCCCAACCATCCTGGGGAAAGAAAAAAGAACAAGAACTGGCTACAGAAAAGGGAGAGAGTTGTGCAATTTTGCAGATCTGCATCATTCAGGCACAGGTAGGGGCTGGGGGCAGCCCCAGTGCGGTCAAGGGGAAAGAAAGAGAGATCTTCTTGTGCAACAAGACCAGCTTGAAAGCACATGTGCTGCACAGGTCGCACTTACCCTTCTCAGTAAATCCATACCTTCACATCAGCAAGGAATACAGATTCTTCTGTGCTGGAAGGTGGATTTTTTTCTGTACTTTCTCTACTGCTTTTAAGGTCATAAGAGACCAAAATTTCTGTATAACGCAAGAATATTTCATCCAGTTACCCCTGTAGAGGGGTTATTACTTTGCTAATGCATTCCTCCTACACTCCATTTCCAAAGTAAAAAAGAACCCTTCTGCCTAAAAGCATGTTTGTTTGTTTGTTTGTTTTCAACCCCAATTACATGAGCTGATCTATTAGAAGATGTAATTACCTTCTACAGGCAATGTGGAGTCACCTTACCTCCCATGTGAGAGCAACTTCAGGAACAATTTCCCACCCTGTTAAAAATAAGTCACTCCTTTCTTGTTTAGGTTTCTGTTATGGCTCCCAGCCTTGCCAGTCCCATAATTTCTTCCTGTTGCTGATTCTGATTTCTGTGCAAGCCCAGAAGAAAGTTGCCAGTATTACGAACAAAGAAGACATACATGAGTACTATCTCAGAATGAAGGAGACACAAAAAAGCAACAAACCCCCAGAATAGAAAGGCAGCTCTTTTGCTGAACTGTTCCTTTTTGTACCCACGTGTACCATAGCTCCTAAATTGCCCATGCATCTCATCCTTCCTTGCACCTGTCTCAGCTTTCAAACCCAGCACTTCACGCAAAAGATATGCCTAACAGCATATTTGTAAGTGCTGGGAGATAAGGGAAAAAGCTGCCTCTGATGTCAGACTTGGAGGCAGGGTGTCTGCAGACTGTATTTTCCCCTATAGAAACCATCCACTGCTTGGCATGCACCGCAGGTTTTGTCATCGTTACCACACGCTCCCTACAACCGTCCTTGTAAAGCAGTTCAGACAGAGGGCAATGAGCCATTTCCAGGGGGGAGGGAGAGGGATCATGTACAATATCTGTCTAAAGAAACAAATGGGCAGGATGTGGAATAGATCCCAAGAGAATCCTAATCAAGTCAGTATCAAACAAACCCTCCATATGCTGAAGGAACATTACACTAAATTCCTTTTGAAGTTAGAAATAGTACAGTCCTTTTCTATTAATGCGCAAGTAATAAGGCTACATCTTAGTGTGGGTTCTGCTGGGTTTTGGTTTTTTCCCCCACACTGCAATATTTGAAGTACTTCTTAAAAAGTAACAAAAGTGGGGAAATTACATTCATGGTTTTCTGTTTCAAATATTTGTATGTTTTTACAAAAGTGGGGGGAGGAGTGCTGGGATGTACATATACATGCAAATAAACATCTGGGAACTGATCAAACCATTGAATACAGGAAAGTTTTGGCAATCAAAGAATATGCGTGCAGATCTGGGCACAAAAGAAGAGAAGAATATATCTTTCATAGGAAAAGACATGAGGGAAGGCAAGGAGGCAGCCAGCAAGCAAAGGAAGGGGTTGTGTAATTCAACAAGCAGCTCTCCACGTCAAAGGGGAAGCCTGCTTGTCAGGTCAGGCAGTAGGCACAAGGAGAAAAACAAGAGAAACAAACCCCAGAGAGGTATTCAGGCACTGGCTTACAGAGGGAGATTTCATTCCCCACCACTACACTGTGCAGTACAGCACTGCCAGCCCCATATAATGCAACCCTGCTGGGGCAGAGAAGCCCTCCTTCTCCCAGCCACCGAGTGCTCTCCTGGCCCTGCAGGCCACAGAACCCAAACCTTGTTTGCAAGAGCCCGCAGTCCTCTCTCTACTTGTGTAAAGCAGCTAAAAGCCATGAGAGGTGTATCTGCACTAGGTAGATACATTGAGCGAATGTCTTGGTTTGCAGCTGCTGGCATGGCTACCTGTCTGGAAAGCATTTTGCTGGTGGCTATCTGCTACCTGCTGGCTTGCACAGCTGGAGATGGAGGTAGCATTCAGTGGCAAACAAGCTAAGTGCAGCTATCTTACACCAAATGTGTGCATGAATACATGTAGTCTGGGACGGGTGACTTCCGTTGTGGAAACTGTGCGGTGCAGCCCAGGCCCAAGGCAAAGAGGGGGATCAGAGGCATGTTACAGAAATCAGGGTATCAGGCAGCAACAAGAGGCTGAGTCAGCACCTCAGCAAGGAAGACACAGAAAGAGAGTCACCTTCTACCACAATTCAAAACTTCCTGATATCACCAAGCAAGCAACATTCAGACTACCCCCCAAAGAGGTACCTAGCAACGGCTGACTTTTGCCTCTGGAGACATGCTCTTTGTAACTGTCCTTGCTGAAATTAAAGAAAGTGCATTCAAGATGCTTTTGGTCTGTTGTGCTCTTGAATATCATAATGGCAGTGGGTAATACCTGGCGGCTATCATCATGGAAGGTGTGAATTTTACTTTAAATTTCTTTTCAGTCTTGGCACCACCGAGAGGTAAAACATCTGCGCAATCTGTGAAAAGATTTCAAGGGAGTTTCTTCTGACATACAGGTGTTATATCTTTTGCTGAAGAGAGGTACATAAGGATCTGGTCATTGGTGATAAAAAGCAGGTTCTTCTTGTCCATTTCCAAAACACAGGCAAAATCAAGCTACTTCTTCAAACAATGCAACATCCTTTCTCAATTAAACAAAGTGCATATTTCATGATAGCATCTGGCAGGTGCAGAATTACAAATGACTACCACATTTGGCTTTGCTAGAAACCTTGTTCATGCTAGGAACTGAATTGTTTTGTCAGCTTATTTGAAGACAAGGTGATTTCCTTATCATGTTGCCCTCAGGACACTCAAAATACCACTTCTGCAGGGAAATCTTACTTTATCCTCCTTTATCAAACAGAAAAAAAGGGGGAACTATCTCTATATATTTGTTCTAACCCAGGCAATATTTAAAGCTGGTGCTGATAGATTTGGAAAGGCAAACAAACAAAGGTGCATGCCAGATAGTACCAAGGAGCCAATCTTCCTATTGGATGTCCATTTTTTAAATTGTGATAAAAAGGGACTTTCAGCTCAGTACCAGGAGCAAATCTGACAGTGCAGGAACTTGCACACACTTTAGTGGGAAAGAGCAGGGCATTTCAGCAAGTTTCTGGTCCCAGTGTGAATTGATATGCAATGGAGATAGCTTCTGATTATCTGGCAAGGGCCTTAATGATTCTGTTAACATTTTATTCTCTGACTTTCTATTATGACCATAAACTTTTTCCCCACCTTTATTTGAGGTTGTTATGCTGATGGGCCACAAGGAACTTTGATCTAGCCAACTTTAAGAATCAGAAAAAATAGGATTAGTAAAAGCATATGCAGTTGATTATTTAAATTAAAAGCATGAAGCTCTCTCCTCACTTGAAATAAGATTTTCTTCCCACAGAACTCTTAGCAACACACCTTGCCTGAGATCTCTCGCTAACATAAATCAACAGAGCTCTAGTGAAGATAGTATCTGCCAGCCAGAGATTCATCCCTTACATTTCATTTTCTCAGCCCTTTTAAGAATTACAGTCTTTGTCACATGCTTACCTCACCTTAACACATACTTTATCACCAGGAGGGAATTACTTATATCTTACTCCACCATTAATTTAGGCCTGATGGTTGAAAGGTTGGTGTGTTGTTGTCACACTTGCATCACAACGTGGGGATTTTTGTTCATTGCACCATGCTCTAAGCATGATGAAGTGGAGGCCTTTAATGCAGCCCATACAACAGGTCTTCGCAAAGTGAACCCACACCTGGCAGCTGATATGGTTGGTACCCCCCAGGTTGTGGAGCACACCCTCAGCCATGCAGGTCTCACACCAAGACCATGGTCCTCTTGGCCTCAGAAGCAGGGCAGGGTGCTTCTAACACTCCCTCAGGTGGTGGTACCCCATATGCACCTTCAGCGACAAGGTCAGCCATAAGTTTGCTCTCAGCAGTGTCTATGCATGGAAGTAAAAGACCTGCAATTAGACCCTTACCACCATTTCTCCTGAGGGAGCTCCCAGCTGCAGGAGTTTGGTGCCTCCTCTCACATCAGTTTTCCTCACTCTCAGCTGTCTATCTGGGGCTCCCTGTCCCCTGCCAGTTTGCAAATCCTCCTGCAGCAGGAGAATGTTAAAAGCTGCTTTGTGCCCATGGTTACAGAGAAGTAGGAAATGCACAACTCCAGCAGAGTCATTATAACACTTTCATTTGCCAAAGGTGCTCCAGCTGTGCAATGAACTACAGGTGTGCACAAGAGAGATTTTCCCTAAAAAGCACGCAATGGCTGGGAGACCTAAAACTTTAAAATATCTGTCTTGTCATGTAGCATGATAGAAGTTCATTTGTGTTTTTGAAAAGGCTTTTTTAAAAGCTGAGGAGCCTGTTGGAAACCCTAATAGATTAGGATGCAGGCTGGTTTTGCTACAAATGATGGAGGTATGTTTGTTTATTTGTATTTCCTTCAGAAAGCCCTTAGACTAGAGCTTCAGTAAGAAAAAAAAAATCTTTTTAATTTCTCTACTCTCCTAACTCTCAGAATAATTCTCTTTTATTATCCTACTTTCTTTTGGGGATTTTTTTCTTGTGTGTTTCAATGAGCCTTTTACTAAGAGCCCAAATGACTGTTATACATGATTACAGGGATTGTACAGATTTGATCAGAACTCGAGTCCACCAGAAATTTGAAATTCTCCATTAACAGCCTTAAACCTGGGACATTTCTGAGGCCTGGGTGAACATACCTAAAATTCATTGAGTGTTTCAGCCCCTCCACTTTCTCCCACTGTCCTCTAGAAAACACCAACATATGCACTTATCCAGATTCCAGGAAACACTAGAGTTCAAATGATACCTACTTCTCACTAGAGAAGCCAAAAATTGAAAATCTCCTTCACCAACTGCATCATTGCTATGCATGGTCTTGATCAGAGGGGAATCACATTTAGGAGTCTTATTTGCCATCCAGAGGGACCTGGACAAGCTCGAGAGTATGAACTCATGAGGGGATGGAGGGATTGAGAGCAGCCCTGCAGAGGGCTTGGGGGTACTGATGGATGAAAGCTGGACATGAGTCAGCAGTGTGCACTTGCAGCCCAGAAGGCCAACCCTGTCCTGGGCTGCATCAGAAGAAGCATGGCCAAGAGGCAGAGGGAGGTGATTCTGCCCCTCTACTCAGCTCTGGTAAGGCCCCACCTGGAGCACTGCATCCAGCTCTGGGGTCCTCAGAACAAGAAGGACATGGACCTGTTGAAGCAGATCCAGAGGAGGGCCACAAAAATGATCAGAGGGATGGAACACCTCTACTATGAGGACAGTCTAAGCAAGTTGGGGTTGTTCAGCCTGAGAGAGAAGAGGCTCTGAGGAGACCTTATTGAAGCCTTTCAATACTTAAAGGGGCTTATAAGACAGATGGGGACAAATATTTTAGTAGGGCCTGTTGTGATAGGATAAGGGGTAATGGTTTTAAACTAAAGGATAGTAGATTTATACTATATATAGAATTTTTTCACACTGAGGGTGGTGAAACACTGGAACGGGTTGCCTAGAGAGATGGTAGATGCCTCATCCCTGGAAACATTCAAGATTAGGTCAGATGGGACACTGAGCAACCTGATCTAGTTGAAGGTGTCCCTGCTAACTGCAGGGGGGTTGAACTAGATGATCTTTAAAGGTCCCTTCCAACCCAAACTACTCTATGATTCTATGATTTATACCTGGATTATGAGGCCGGAAGTCAAGAGTCAGGACTATACTGGTTATATGGTTACAGCTCTCCTGGTTAACATTATGTCTTTTTAATTCCTTCCATGAATTACAGAATACAGTCCTCACTGCCTTGGATCTCAGCAACACATGAACTGCATATACAAATGTGGCGGTGAACTGAAATAACCTTTAGGTCAATCTTTCATGTGGACCTGTGGAGAATCTTTATTTAGTTTTGCAAACACACTGCGTTAACCGTGGATGGCTGGTGAGGTTTGGCTAAATAACTTGTTGCCAAGCAGCATCCAAAGGAAAGGAAAAGAAATCATAGAACAGTTTGTGTTAGAAGGAACATTCAAAGACCATCTAGTCCAACCCTTCGGCCATGGACAGAGACATGTCTCACTAGATCCTGTTGCTCAAAGCCACCTTAACCTTGAACACTTCCAATGATCCACAGCTTCTCTGGGCAACCCGTTCCGGTGTCTCACCGCCCTCACCATAAAAATTTTTTCCTTTATGTCCAATCTAAATCTACCCTCTTTCAGTTTAAAAATATTTTGCCTTGACCTGTCACTATAGACCTTGGTAAAAAGTCTCTCTCCATCTTTCCTATAAGCCCCCTTTATATATTGAAAGGCCACAGTAAGATCTCCCTGGAGCCTTCTCTTCTCCAGGCTAAATGTGAAAGATAGATCCAGTTTTGGCCTTGGGCAACTGGAGTCAGAGTCAGAACTGGTATTTAACACAAAAGTTAGAAACAGGAGCTCTGGTCTTTATTTACTTGCTCTAAGTAAAGAAATGTCTGCTAAGGTGCTGAGGGAGAGGAGAGTTTAACACGTTCTCCGTGAGCCCTGTGGAGTGCAGACGGAATCACAGTTGTGCCACCATATGTTAATGCATTTACTGAGTGCTGCTTTTTAATAATTTTCGGTTGCAGCAAGTGAAAATCTCATTTGGCTGTGATTTTTATTGTGCCAGGATTAGATATTAGTCTGTACTAGATCAAAATCGATGCTGTCACTGAAGTATCCATTCCTTTCATTACTCTAAATAGCATTTTGTCCTAATACATTGAGTCATTGCAGTACAAGCAATAAAAATCAGTAAATACTTCTGTTTTATTTCAGGGTATAAACAACCCTTAATTCATCCCCTCTTCACAGAAGAGTAGGACCAAACAGAACAAATTTGGATAGGCTTTATTTAGCACAGCTGCTATATTTTCCCTAGGAGCAAAGAAAAGGGGATATTTTGGGGAGAGGAAAGGTGAACAGGACTAAAAGAGATGGAGGAGGCAGAACAGTGCAGTAGGATCATGCCCTTTTGGATATCTATCAAGAAAGAACAGGTCAACCCATCTGAATGTTGTCATCAGGGATGAGGTGACAGGTGACAGCATGTCCTGGACAGAATGGATTGAAAGAGAGGATGTAACAAAAGGGGAGCAGGAGTGCCCCAGCTAGAACAGAAAAGAGACTGATCTGTACTTTGCGTGTCATCCAACAGCATAAATTTTCTGCTTCAGGTCATGCCTAATGTGCTGCATACACCATAGTTGCCTGGGTAGCCTCCAGACAGCCAGGTGATCAGGCCCAGTAGGCATGGGTTTATAAAAGGCAGGTCCTTCTTGACTAACCTGATCTCCTTCTATGACAAGGTGACCCACCTAGTGGATGAGGGAAAAGCTGTGGGTGCTGTCTTCTTAGACTTTAGTGAAACCTTTGACACCATTCCCCACAGCATTCTCCTGGAGAAACTGTCTGCTCATTGCTTGGATGGGTGTCCTCTTTCTGGGTAAAAAACTGGCTGGATGGCCGGCCCGAAGAGTTGTGGTGAATGGAGTTCAATACAGTTGGTGGCCAGTCACAAGTGGTGTTCACCAGGGCTCAGTACTGGGGCCAGCTCTGTTTAATAGCTTTATCAATGATCTGGACAAGGAGATCAAGTGCACCCTCAGTAAGTTTGCAGATGATACCAAGCTGGGCAAGAGTGTTGATCTGCTTGAGGGCAGGAAGGCTCTACAGAGGGATCTGGACAGGCTGGATCAATGGGCCAAGCCCAATTGTATGAGGTTCAACAAGGCCAAGTGCTGGGTCATGCACTTGGATCACAACAAAGGAATAAGGAAATGGGTTTCCCCCTCTACTCTGCACTGGTGAGGCTGCACCTCAAATACTGCAATCAGTTTTGGGCCCCTCACTACAAGAAGGACACTAAGGTGCCTGAGCATGTCCAAAGAAGGGCAACGAAGCTGGTGAAGGGTCTGGAGCACAAGTCTTGTGAGGAGCGGCTGAAGGAACTGGGGTTGTTTAGCCTGGAGGAGAGGAGGCTGAGGGGAGACCTTATTGCCCTCTACAACTGCCTGAAAGCTTGTAGCCAGGTGGGTGTCAGTCTCTTCTGCCACGGAACAAGCAATAGGGCAAGAGGAAATGGCCCCAAGTTGTGCCAGGAGAGGTTTAGATTGGATATGGTAAAAAAAATTTCTTCACTGGAAGTGTTGTCAAGCACTGGAATGGGCTGCCCAGCGAAGTGCTCGAATCCCCATCCCCCATCCCTGGAGGTATTTAAAACAAGTGTAGAAGAGGTGCTTAGGGACATGGCTTAGTGTTGGAATGGCAGTGATAGGTTAACAGTTGGACTCAATGGTCTAAAATGTCTTTTCTAACCTAACCGATTCTATGATAGCAAATTAGATTGACAAACACATCTGTGTCAATAAACTTCCAGGATTTTACAAAGTTCCCAGTCTATGCTAAGGCAACTATCTTGTGTCCACTTAACAGACTGCAACGAGTCACTGCTTTCCCTGGGGAAAGCAGATCATCAGACCAGAGTCTGCCCTGTGGATCAAAGAGGAGCAGATGTGCCTTCATTGGGCCAAGAATATGGAATGACTGACTTGCAGATCAAAGGCTGCTCAGTGCTTAATAGTCACATTAATGCTGTCTCATATCAGAGGTAACCCAGAAAACCTCAACTCTCTGACTGATTACCCTGCTCGTCCCAGAAAATTTCTTCCTTCAGTCCCTTGCTCCCCAGTGGCTAGTTTAGTCTTGATGTAGGGCACAACAGCTGGCAGTTGCTGGATGGAAGACAATGTTCCAAGCACTGCTCTGCCTCATATAGACCTTGGCTATTTTGCAAAACTATGGCACAATATGCTACGTCTCACGTGAAAAGACAAAACAGCTTGATGTTAGTAACAGCCTGATTAAATAAGAGATAGAAAAGGCACAGGAAGAGTAAAGCTGTGGAAACATTTTGCACTTCTCTCAATCAAGCATGTGTTATGCTGCTCCTCACCTCCTATACTTCTCCTTGGGCTCCCAGAGTCCAGGCTAGCTCACCAGAGACGTGCAAAACTTCAGTGCTTTCTATACAGTTTGCACAAAATCTTTATCCCACCCTGTATTTCCTATGGTGGCTTCATACTCCAAGTAAATGGGCATCAGGAGAGTCAGAGAAAAGTCCTACAGCCCATCAGGTCCCTATATCTTATGTTGTTTCCACACATAGCTTGATAGGGGAGCAGGGACCAGGTGCCCCAGGAATTCGAGCCTGTTGGAATGGTTCTGACAAAAAATTTTCTCAAAAACCATTTTTCTTTGACAGCCAAAATGCTTAGCAAGGTGCATACAAGTTTCAGGAAAACCGGCACTGGGAAGGGGTTTCTAAGGCTTTGAACTGGGCTATCAGGTCAGATGGACTGCAGAAAGGGGCAGGCTTAATAATCTGACCCTGCCAAGGCAAAAAAGGATGTTTTCCACAGATCCATTTCATAAAAAGCATTCTTAAGGATTTGATTTCCTTCCATGCAGAAGAAAAACATCACAACCTCAGAAGCTGTCACAAAAACTCCAGAAGTTGTCAGGAAATATAAATTGTTCCCTGGCCAGCTTTACCTGCAAGTCTTTACACAGCCATGGGTGGAAGCTTAGGTTTGCAGAGGTACGCAGAAGTCAGCAAGTGTCTTGCACATTGAGATTTCATATGATACATCAAATACATCTAGACCTAGACTACTTCTCTTGGGAATTCTGAAATGAAAACCTTTTCTGGGAAAGCCAGGTGGTTTCGGAGACTTTCTGACCCACCATGGAAGAGTGCTTAACCCATAACAAATTAGAGCAAGGCACGTAAATCCCGCTGCAGCTGTAGTAAATTCCATGTGCAGTGCTGGATTGCAGGGCTGTGCCCCTGTGATCATGGAAAGCAACACATATAGTGATTCGTGTGTTGGCAGGTAGCAGATGAACAGCTACAAGCCCTACTAACACTATAATCATGATCAGGAGATCATTTTCCTGTTGGGGGCACAGACACAGAGCTGAAACAAGAGTTTCAACTGTTTTCAGTGGGGGTTTTTTGTTTGGTTTTTTTTTTTTATAACTCTCACCCTCTTGGAGGTTGTTTGGGGTGTTTTGCTTTATTTCTTAAACTTTGTCAGTTGTACCTAATTTACAGGCTTCCAAAGACAGCAGGTATAACCTCAGTTGCTCAGGCAATTACTTGCAAGGGACAATCAAACTGAAGAAATGGGCATTTGACTTTACATCCCTGTTGACTCAGGTACTTTTGGTTTCCATGGAATCCATGGCTTCTAGCTTCATTAAGCCTGCTAATTTACATCTTTGAAAGCAACCAGTTTATTTTAAATGTGTATGTTGATAGCAGTCCTAAGTGAATTACACCTGCCTGCCAAGTTCCAATACAGGATAAAACATACTACAAAGAAGGTTGCCTGGGTTTTGCAGGCAACTGGGTAGCAAAACCACAGATGTGATTAAAGCATTTAATCTCACTTTTGTAGATTAGAAATTTAAAAGTCCTGTTACCATGTTTTTATAATGAGCTCACACTAAAATTTAAAGATGCATTTTGGTGGTGACTGGATACCTATTAAGCACTTCTTATTTCAGATGCAAGCCAACCATGCTTCAAAACAAAACTTTATGAAGCGTCTCTACTAATTTTTGCAATCATCCACCTAATGCATATTAAAGAATGAATTAAAATTAAAGTCTAGATAGGGACATCAGGCAGGGATATATTCAGATTTCTATGACTCAACCCAGACTGGGAGCCTGAGCAGGCAGTGAAAGCAGGCAAAATACTCCTGAAAAGTTATTTTCACTGTACTGCCTACAGGTCTTTGAACACTATGGGTGTTTTTCACCTTCTGGAATCATGCGTTATGTGAGAATCTCAATACAAAAGTGGAGTTTCTTCTCTGTCATGATTGCAGAAGCAATCTAAAGGTTCAAAAACCAAAATGCAAAGAGGAGAAAAACCTAAATGTAGTGGGTTTTTCCTTTTGAACCTACTCAAAATGGAAAATTATGTTGGTGTTTTTCCAGTATTCAGAAGGGACTCAACTTCATTATTTGCTAAATCATTAACAGAAAAAGATATTTAAAAAAACTTTTTAGAAAGCTGTAGTAACAGAGCAAATCAATTTCTTTTCTCTTTCTAATTTATGTCCCTCTATGTTTCCAGATTTTTATATGCTAGGAAAAAATCCATTGTTAAGATGCTTTGATAAAGTTCTGCAACCAAGAGGTAATATTGTTTGAATTGAGATTTGAATTTTCTTGTTAGATTTCACCTGCGATATTCAGCCCATAGTTTGAGGAAGTAGACAACATGGTCTTCTAGCAGTGCAGAGGTGAATGCAGGTCTACAGAACATAGTCAGGTGTTATCATTCGTAAAGCTAATGCACAGCATCCTTCATTTGGTCCCATAGAATTTGCAACAGCTAGAAAAAAATCTTTGATGTAATTTATTTAACACATTATATCTTCCCAAGATTAGGAAGCACAGAAATGCAGCAAAGTATGACTGGGCACTGAATAATTCACTTGAAAGTGAGTCGTGCAATCTTTCCTTAATCATTGGTTACCACCAGTTAATGGCTGGTTTGTTGTTCCTTTTAATAGCCTGTAAGCATTAGCTTCTGCTATCATTTTAGTAAGATTTTATTTTTTCTTTCTGAACAGCATCCTGAGGCTAAAGCATGTTAAGAGCAAATTAAATAATTCTTTAAATAAAAAGACTCAGCAGACACTTATCAGAAAGGGCTTCACTAAGCGTCAAGTGACTTGAATATCCCTGCCAGGAAAGCTGTATTGGGTGAGCTGTATAGACTCACCACAGCTGTGAGAGAGTATTCTCAAAACCCTTCCTAGGGGATGAAACCTCATCCTTCATAAGAAAATGGCAAACGGAACGAGAGTAAGGCTAACCCTGCAGCAGCACAAGCACCTTGCAATAACCCGGTCTCTCTGAGAATAATGCCAACACTCAGAAACAAAGCTTCTTAATAAAAATATCTCTTTGCCTTTCTCCTTCTGTTCTCTCTCATAAGCACATCGTGCCAGCAGGCTACCTTTCAGGCAGCTCCAAGGCCAGAGGCAGGTTAGCCCCATTGGAGAGCTGGGCTCCTGTGAGCCCTCAGGGGATGCCCAGGCATGGAGCGCCACACAGCTGGAGAGGCGCAGGGGCAAGGCCGGACTTCCAGGAGTAAGAGGTGGCCTCCCTGGGTTAGGAGTTTAGGCACGGCGCTGCACCAGGACGCCAACAGCTCGTTCAGGATCTGGGCTGGTGTCCCCACACAGCAGGGCACTGCCGCTACACCACATGAATGCACGAGCTCAGGGCTCTCAGCCGCACAGACAGCCCCAGTGGCAAACTCAAAGCTTCCACATATTCTCCAACCCATCCAACCAGGGAGTGGCAGCAAGTCATGGGACTTACGTGACTGGTCCCAGCTGGAGGACCAAGCCCAGATTTCAAATTCAACATATTGAATATTTGCAGCAAACTCTCTAGGACCAGTTCATCAAGGGAAAGTAGAAAGGGAAGAAAGTCCCAGAAAAATATTTATCAAACGCATGCCAGCATGAGTGCCAAGAAATCATGAGATGTTTGAGAGCAGAAAATGAAGGGAAAATGGTCAAATTCTGCTTCAGAATGTATCTTCTGCTCTCTCTCTGATGTAGCTGTGGAGGAGCTCTCACTCCTTGCTGAATAAAAAGCACCCCATATGACATGTCATCTCTTGCTCAGCTGCATGCTCATTTTCCACTTGGGGTTCTCCTTACCAGCTGTAAGAAGTCCACTAATGGGCAAAAAGACCAAGCAACGATCCAACATAAGAAGTGTACTCCAAAAACTAGAAAAGAAGCATTGAAAACATGGATTACAGATAAGGTGTTTTTTTTCACTGTCCAGCCACTAGAGGGGACAGGAGACAACTCAGCCAGAGCAGTACATGAACAAATGAGCAGAAGGCAGTACGCCGTGTCTATAGTCCACTCTAATGAAACCGTTTATATAAGAGCTCTTGGAAGGTCAGAACAGAAAACACAGAGACCATATAGAAATGCTCTTCCTGAAAAGTGAGTATCTGCACACAACCTTCAGACTGTCCTTGTCTGTGATACAGTTTTAACCTTCAAATATTCAAGCCAGGGAAGCATAAAGACTCTTGGTTTAAAAAAAAAAAAAAAGAGAGAGAGAAAGAAAAGGGCCTGGCTTGCTGTTCTGCAGACAGAATGCTCCTGGGAGCAGAGTGTGATAATTAAATTCACACTAAAACTCAATTTTCTAGGTGGAGGAAGCTCTGCATTTTCCTCAGACAAGAGAAACCATAATTGGGCTGCCTCCTTCTCCCAAGTACTTCCCTTCAATTCAAGCAATAAAAGAAATGAAAAGAAAGTGATAGGATGATGTTTTGGTTTAACAACAAAAAAAATACATTTATTCCCAAAAAGAATCTTACCATTGCCATGAAAATTGCGGTTCACATTCTGTCTTCTGCAGTGAGTGGGTTTACAGATATACACAACTAACTAGGACTGGTAGTGCTGGAAGTTGTAACGGAAGAGCCCTGGATGTGCTTGAAAACACAAAACTTTAAGGAAAATTCTGGAAAAAATATTTGTATGAAATTGAAGTACAAAGAGTCACAGTTAATGAAACTGTAGCAATGTGAAAACATTGAACTCCTTAATTTCACAATATGAAAGTTTTCATTTCTTGGGGTCACCTGAGACAAAGCTCCAAAAATGTAAAATGCTATTTGAGAAGGAGGAAACATCAGAGATGTAAAGGAAAATCAGTAATTCTTGAGTGAACTTTCAGTTTAGGGTGACAAATTTCAGATCACAAGACTCCCTCCCCTGCCCCCAAAAATGCTGCGCTTGGCAAATGCCACTCTTGCTAGACAATGTCCCAATAACAGCTATACGGCCAAGTGCAATTTTGAATACGCCCTCTGTTCACAGATAAAGCAGCTGAACTCTTACCCTCTGCAAGGCATAAGCCACATGTTTCCCTTTTTAGCAGTTCTTTTGAAGACTGTTATTTGAGTTTTCCTAAAGCCCTTCTTTCTGTACAGTAGGCTTCACAACTGCAAAATACATCACAAGTTCTCCATTGCATTGAACTGTTTACTACAGAATGCAATCTCAACAAAAACAAAAATCCATGCGTTTCAGCTTTCCATTTCTTCAGATTTTTTGGTTTTTGACTCCTGGCAGTTTTGCATTCAGACCTCTTCTTCTCCCGTGGTACCCACCCCCATCTGAAATGGACCACTGCACGTCCACCTGAGTACAATGTCCTGTTTAACCTCAGTCCAAAGGGCATCCTTATTATTGGAGCTTTGGGAGGGAGGGATCTAGTCTAAAAAATATGATTTATGGTGAAAAAAAGAAGGTAGAACTTGTATGAGAGAAAGGATTTAAGGTTGTTGGTTTTTTTCACTGAAAAACAATGACTTAGAAGAATATGACTGGTAGGAGGTGACTGGATTTATAGCGCGTGTGCACACTAGGTTAGTGCTCAACATAAAGCTGCCAACCGCCTCATCTGAAATGCTGTAAGAGGCTGACAGATTCCACAATAGAAAGTAGAGGTAATATTGATAGTCTTAACAACTACCTTGGCATGAATAATTACTTTAATGCCAGGTAGTGAATGCTGAAAGACATTGTTTAGACAGATCCTGGGTAGTAAACTGTATTTGAAAAGGCAGACCAACATCTCCGTTGTGGCTGCCCTGATTTCTCATTGGCTGTTACTCATCTTTCCTCCATGATTAACACTGCCTACAACCCAGAAATTTAAGACTCTTTCAGAGCTCTGCTTTTCTACCCACAAGTATGAAGCTCAGTAGCTGCCAGATTATTTAGCATATTTGGTAAGGGGAGTTTAACGTCTGATAACTTGAAGTGTTCAGGGTGCTTGTACTGATAAATTACACTGGCCAGACTGGCACCTTGACAACTCCTTTGAAAACATGTGAGAATAGTGCACAATTCAAAAAGGACCATGAGAACACAAGATATCAATATGGTATTGATTTCCACCATTTTTGTAACCAAAACCTGTGCTACAAAGCTCTACAAATCAGGAGGAGCTGTAAAATTGCAAATTAAAATGCAAGGAAAAAAGAAAACAGAACATCTGGGTTGGCTTTTACATTCAGAGATGTCCCAGTGCAACTTGGAAATCAATTGCATTCCTCTCTTATTTTAGACAGAGAAGTTATTGAGGATGAAAAGCCTCATGAAAAGAAATAAAAAACAAATCCCGACACAACCTAAGTCGTCTTTGCTGCTTCATTCCATTGCAACTAATATATTGTTATCGCCCACATCTATTAAACTCTACTTATGGTGTTCCCCTCTTTGAATCCCTTCATTTATAACAACAGATTCTCTCCATTTTCAGAGCATCGCACTTTTCTATTCCAAAGAGTTACCATATATCCACCACTTCATACAAAGCAGAAACTATGAAGTGTAAGCAAATGCTAATAATATCCCTTGCCAACAGAGTGATCATCACACTTCTTTCATACTGATGTTTGCAAGGGTCAGGAGAAAAATGAAATGCTTTCAATACTTCTAATATTTCTTTGCATAGAAAATGTTTCTTTAGAATTTGCAACTAGCAGGAAGTCTGATTGTCCTTGTCGAATTGGATCTATTAAAGCTAAATATCAGCATGTCCTTTAGAATTAGTGAATAGGTTGCTTTTATACGATTTAAAAAAATTGTTCAGGATTCTACAAATCCCAGGCTGGAAGATGTGCTCCAACGGTCCAATTCTGCAAAACCTTTCACACAGGAGCAAACATTACTCAAATCAGTTCCTGCTGGAGAACCACTGCAATAGGAAACTGAGACCCTGGAGAACCAGGACACAGTGGTGGTCTTAGGGGAGTCGGTAACGGGATCATTTTACTTGTCCCCGTAGTAGGAACAGGATGTTGTAAATTTTTATTGTGCTTAGAATATTAGAATATTTACATCAACAAAAAGCTGTCCTTCTTCAATTGCATTTCCCTTTGGTTTTACACCAGGAAATTAATTGGAAGTTTCTTCACAGTCTTTGAAGAGAGACAATGAGCAGAAAACAGAGACATGGATGCTTCTGAGACTGTGTAACAGCAGTGAAGGGGATTTATGGGGTACATGTGCTATGAATGTCTGAGAGTACAGCCTTTCATATCCAGGTGTGGGAACATTTGCAGCCAAGCCCCAGCTCAGTGCAGGAGTTTCTTCCTTGACACCCAGCTTCCTATTAGGCTAATGCTATCAAAGACAGGCTAAACCCACCTCTGAATTCCCATCAGACCACTTCTTCAGAGGCCAGCAGCTCCAGGAGGGCTAAAGTACGTCAGGCTATCAGGAATCCGCAAGCCCTTCACAATGAAACCAAGCAGATTTGCCAAGTATATTAGCAAGTGTAAATCCAAAGCAGACACCCACATTGTCTTCTCATATTAAAGCCAAAGGGCAGAGAGGTTTCTGGTGCTGACTGTCCTACAGGACCCCAGAAAACAAATCTCAGGTCCCTTTCCTTCTCTATTGCCTCATTTGTAAGCAAGCTAATTGGATAGAGGAAAGTTACTCTCACTATTTAACAACAAATTTGCATAGGGTTTCCTTCTTTTGTTTTCCTTATCCAAATGTGAGTTGGGTTTGGAGCTATAAAACACTTCTAGACTAAAGCCTATGAAAATGAAGACTCTTTGAGCAGGTTGGGTTTGCACCGCCAGTGGGAAGAGCTGTGTGAGCTGCTTTCCTCTGTCCTCCCATCTGTACTCATGACTCCAAACAGACTCATAAGGAGAACCAGATAAACTCAAGATCCCTTCACCAAGGCAGTTATATTTTTCTACTTAACATTCTCCCCTTGTGCGTTACAGGCAGATCTTCCTTTCCAGCATCTGGGTACTAATGGAAAACTGTCTCCCCCTGAGTGCCCCCCACTACGCAAACTCCCTGTATGCATTTACTCCTGTGGGCAAGCAGCTGGTGAAGCTGGTGAAGCTTCCCACACCTCCTCCCTGGCAGCCCTCTGCCCTGTGCAGGCACTGCTTGAAGTTAACAGGCACAGGGAGCCCAGGAGTCCCCACCAGCACCCAGATACCCCCACAGCAGGGAGCTTGGCAGAGACTTGGTTGTAGGAAATAATCTGTGCTGGAATTTACTCCATTACAGAGACAGCTTTGATGTTCTTTCTCCTCTGCAGTTGCATCTTGTAAAAGGGAAGGGAAAAAAAAAAACCTTTTCCAAACCAGGAGTGTTACAGCTCAGAGCCGGCTACCTTCTTCTGACAGTCACTAGCTCCCTGTTGTCAGTGCCAAACCCCACCATGTGACAGCAGTGTATCTTTTCTGTAGCCCCCTGTGAAAGCACCAGGTCTGCTTCAGCAACAGCAACTTGGACAAAAGCATGTAGGTGCCAGCAGTACAAAGCGTCTGAGGCAGGTTTATTCTGTGCTTTTGGATCTAACAAGAATTTGAGCACTTAATCAAGTAAAACAGGATTTGAGACTAATACCGTGTCCGGTCTTAAATGCCTTGCCAGGTCAGAGATCCCATGCTGAATAATTTCTAGTCCCCTACTTTATCCACTGGTCCTGGCTTTACGTAGGAAAATAGAGTGTAGGTGTTCTCTCCTGCGGGTACAGTCTTGTTCTCCAGCTCAAAGTCACTTGACCAGAGGCCAACAATTTAATTTTATATTAAGTAGGAAAAGAATGGAACAGAAGGACTGAAAACAGTGACAGCTTTATGAGGAGGTGGAGGAGAACAAATTCCGGGAGTCTTTTTAATCAAAAGGTCAAAAAGGTCTTTTAAAATTGCTAAATCTGGTGCCTAGCATAGTACGGCCCCTGAAATTTCACCCTGCGATTCCTGACTAAGCTATGACTTAGAGGAGATTCCAGGCCACCCTTATTTGCATTAATGTTCCTAGGATAACACCACAGAAGATTAAATATGTTCATCCTGCCAACGAAAGGGAGCATTTTGTGAACAGCACTGAGCACTGCTTTTCCCCCACCAACGTGGAGATATCATAATACATTGCTGCCTCCTACAAGCATACTTATTGGTGCGCCCAGCTACAGTTTTTAGCTCCTATTATTAATTTTGCCTGGACCCAATAACATCAGCACACTTAAACAGTACTGAGAGGATGATCAGGGTGAGTGAGGAAGCACTGTTCCTTATGGATTTGGCAGGAGGCTTCACCAGAGACAAGGCATACTGATGCTAAATATAAAAACAAATAAGGTAATTGCAAGAGAGGGAAGGTGAAAGCAAGCAAGTCAGGCGATTTGTTAAAACTGATCACAAATAAAAAGCAGGAGGTTGCCCGTTTAGCCACAGCACCCATACAATAGGAACTTGTACTTAATTTACATGTGAATAGTATTATGATCTGGTTGCCTATGCGCAGGGCAGCCACGAAATCAGTTGTAACTCATAAACATTTATCACAGTCAGCTGTTATTAATGGCTTGCCAGATGTTGCTAGTGGAGCTTGCTCTGTATAAGAAGACAGTGATAATAAATACGTTAACACAGTGAAGATGTAGTGCCTGTCATGTCACGCACAGGAGGCGGTCCTGTGGCAGCTCAGGGCACCAGCTCCTTGTAGAGATCAGGGCTCAGACTGAAGATCGACTTAGAAATGAGGTTGCAGCTTCTTTGGTACCTGCACAACTAACACCCAGTGTGGTTCATTATATGTTTCCTTGCTCCTTCCGAAGGTCCATAAGTGACATTCTCTCTATTTCAGAGGTGATGACCGGGTCCCTGGAAGGCTTAGATGACCGTGCAGAAGCAAGTCTTTTTGTTCCAAATCCCCCATTTACCAAACCTCAAAGAAGCTTGTCTGGGACCCTCAGATAAAGCTCTTTTTAGGGTCCCTATGCATACACAAAAATGAGAAACATGAGGAGACCGGTATCTCCTATTACATAAAGAAAGTACTTACACCATTACCTTCTTTATTCTAACATCAGCAGAGGTGTCAAGCGAGTGAATGTCTCATTGCATTACTGTAACACCCTTACCCAGGCCGCCTTCCCAGTGTTGTGTGTGTGAACAGGTAAATCCTACTGGCTACCCCTGACACCCTCCACCAAGTGAGAGGCGGTCTGTGACCGGAGAAAGAAGTGCTTTTTCCACTTCACTGTAGTGCTGCTGATCATTTCAGGTTCCTCCGGGAATGCTGATTTACAAATTCACTGCTCTCTCGGGCTTCAGAGGAAAACAGAAGGTCCAGGGCCATCTCCAGCAGTCAAACACATCCGGCAGAAGGAAATGCTTGCTCTGCTACTGCTCCCTGTTGCCTGCTTGAGGAAGCATCAGATAAAAATGCCTCTGATGCAGCTTCATGTACTGGCCTTCCAGAATGAAATACCAGTCGCACAAGCTGGAGGAGGAGTAACAGCCTCAAAATAAAGGGTTTAGTCACCATTTCAGAGCTCAGTATCCACTGGAAAAAAAAATTATGTTTGTATGCAGATAAGAAAGAGATTCCTGTGCATCTCCCCCACTCTTCCTGAATGTGTATTCATTGTTTTGTATTCCACGTATCTCAGGTCCTCATTATTCATTTCACACATGACTCCCGCATATTCTGTGTAGATGGAAATAAATATGCATTTGTTAACACAAATAAGATCCGTATTGGGATATATGGGAGGTGTGAAAGTCAGACAAGCTCAAAATCTTAACCCAGTCCTTATAAAAATTGTAATAACAATGATAAAACTTCCCAAAGTGTCAAGGCTAGAGTAAACTGGCAGATTTTCCACTTTTCTACCCACAGGTTGTGTCTGGGTAACTCTCAGCCACACTGCCCCGTCCACAACTGATATGCAAAGGACTACTTGTTTTTTAGCATCATCTTTGATGTGCCTGAAAGTTACACTGAGACATAAGCTATAAGGCATTTTAATAGCCAATAGCTTATTTACTGAAAAAAAAAAAATGATGCTTTAAGTATTCTAGCTTAAAATCTGTACATTTGGGTCAAACCAGGTAAATATTTTTCAACTAAATATTTTTTGATTGTTCCTAAGGAGGAAAATATAGCTATTATATACAGAAACAGTATATTTGTGGGTTAGATTAATAAAGAAATTCAGGTGGCATTCCCAAGAGAGCTGGTAAGAGTTAAGACCCTTCTTACCTCTCCTTCACCCTTTCTCGCTTCCAACACCCATGGTAAGCATCAGGCATAGACAGCTCAAGTTCAAATCCTGTCTTTGCCTTACTCAAAGGCAAATCCAAGACTCCACACCCCATGTGACGGCCAAGTCTGTGTAGCATAAAAGGAGGAATCTGTTTTATGAATGGCACCTGCCTTTGCTCCTCCCTGCCTTATGACTATCATTTTTTCTGAACACTGACTTATAAATCCAAACTATTATTATTTATAGGCAGGCAGAATAATTTGTTGGATCCTATTTTTAATTGCCAGATATTCTGAAAAAAATCCCATCCAAATCAATCTGAGCTCATTTTTCATTTTTCTATTCAACCACCAATCTGAAAGGCAGCTGTTTACAAAACCATACTGTGAAGGCAAATGAGGATGTCTGTTCAAGGTCTGAAAAGAACTGATCGGATTGCTTCTGCGTACTAGCCATTAAAAGAAAGAACTGCTTTGAAATTTTGATTTTTGCCAAGAAGTTCTTTGTGTCCATCTTGTTCATTGCTGGCTAATTACCACCTTTGCAGACAATCTACATGGTTAGATCTCCTTGGAAACTAGCAAGGCTAGGAAAAAAATAAGTCTAAGTCTATATTTGAACTCAGAAATCATTTCATAGCAGTGAAGTAAGGCCCAATCACCTCTGATGTCAACTGAGCAGAGTATTTACATGAACAACAAAGTTATCCTATCAGAATAGAGATAAAATATCTTTTTTAGCATCTGCCCACTTCTTATGAACCCCCCCACTAACCTCAGAGGACATGTCAATGACTTCAAAAAGAAATGTATATTATACAACTGAGAGAATAGAAGAAGTTTTCTACCATGCCATGATAGAGTCCTGGCATAAGCCTGGCAGTCCATTTCCCACTGACTCCCCTGCAACCCTACCTCCTGCATTAGCCCTCTTGGAGAGAGCATCCTCGCCCCATCCTTTCATTGTCTATTCAAAGACCTCTTGTCTATGGGCTTGCCAAACTACTTTTGAACTTCCTGATGTGGTCCACAGCCTCCCAAGGCCAGCAGGCTTCTGAAGCCACTACCTGCTGTTAAAGGAATACTGTCTTGTAACTGTTTGAAAACCAATCTGCTACTAGCTGTGTTAGATTCACAGTATCATGGGATTCTCCATTCTCCATCTCCATGCCATCACTCTCGGCCTTCACCCTGTTTAGACTGAAGAGTCTAGGTTTTCTTACTATCTCTTTGAATGGCAGGTGCTGGGACTCCTCCACCCCTTTGGCTGCCCATCTCCATTACCTTCTCCAGTTCTTCCATGGCCTCCTGTGATCCAGGGACCATGCACACACACAGTACAATACTATGTTGCTGGGTTTTAGAAGGTGGCTCCTGGCCCTGAGAACAAATGGAGCTGTGACTACCATCTTTTTTTTTTTTTTTTCCTTTTTGGAAGCCAAGCAGCCCTTGGACCTCAGTTCTCAGATGGGAAATAGGAAATATTAAGATTCATCTTGGCCATCCATAGGATGCCAGGGGAGATGTGCAGGTACTCTGTCCTCATAGCTGGTACGTCTGAGTCCTGAGGCATCCAGCACCAGCTGAGACCCCAGAGGAGAGTCAAAGAGTTGAATAAGACTTCAGGCAAGTCACCAAAAGGAATTACCTCCTGTTTTTCCTTGTCCCATCATAATTCATCCCATCACCATTTGTCCTGGAACAAAGAGAAGGAAGATACAGCTCAAGCATAAATGGGTTGGTTTTGCTACCAGAATTGAAAGGAATGAGACAAAGGTACTCTCTGTAACACCACAAATGAATCTCATCCTATGCACAAACCCAGACAATTCTGAATACTCTTTCTTTCCCACCACCCTCTCAAATACAAATCTGGTCCCTTATCTCTGTTACTGTAGTGCCTCCTTCCTCCTTTCTCACCAGCTGCCTGCCTGCACTTTCTGTTTCTCCCTGTTTAAACATACCCATGCCAGTGCCCAGATATTTCACTCTGCCTCCCTACCATCCCCCCACATGTCTGACATCTCAGGATCCTCATTTCTTTTACACACACTCATGTCCGCATATGTTCCCACATCGCCGCACACACCAGGATAGCACAACCAAACACCTAGGGGGGAAGGCCATGGAAAGCTTTTGTCATTTCATTAAAAATTAATTCAGGTGCATTTCTGCCACTTTATGTGCTCTGTCTGATCTGGAAGCCCTCTCTTGCAACTGCTGTCCCTATTGAGAAAGCCTGGGCACCTACAAAGCCAGTAGTCGCATCCTTTACACCAGCCAGGTGGGCTCCCATAGTGCTTGAGCTGATGGGGCACTCAGGCACCAGGGTGGGCAGCTGAAATCCTGTATCATTCCTGGCAAAGCATCACCCTTCTGCCACTGGCCTCAGCCTCACAAAAGGGGTTTGAGTTAGTTTTAAACAGAAGAAAACCAGAAACCTACCCAATGCACAAGCTAATTTGTTTGCAAACGTTCCACTCTTATTTCATGCACGGAAAGCGTCTCTGAAGCAGCCAAGGTCTATTTTTACCATCTCAGTTTTCCATTTAATTTTGCTTTTGGATGCACAAGAAGTGTGTTCTTGTTACCAGTCTATTCATTTATCAAAAGCTCTCCTCCGTGGGTTCAATACTTTTGTTTACTGCACAGGAGCTGTTTTCTCTTTAAAAGGTCAGCTCCTTTATCAACTATTTCTTTAAGTAAGTCTGACTACATGTACCTGACTAAAAAAGACATAGAATTCACATTTTATTCCAGCATATTTATTGTTTCACATAGTAGCTCTAACAAGAGCAATCTGTATTTCTGATGTCTATAAGCAAATCCCTGAAAGATAGCTCATACATTTCAGAGGTAGATCCTCTCCCTGTAAAAATCAGGAGATATGTGAAAAGCAGAACCACTCTTTTCTCTCAAGTCATCTGAAGTCTATGAAAGCTTTGAATTATTTGTGCTCATGCTGACCTTTGCTAGCTCCAATAAAGATAGATGGGCTTTGCTAGCTGAAGGCTAATGTACCATCTAAAACGTCAATTATTTAAAAAATGCAATACCAGTTCAGCCTGTTCTGGTAAGTTCCATACATACCATAGAAAGAAAATTTAAATCCACAGTAGTAACTTATTTTTGTATTGAACTCCATATTCATCCACCCAGAATCAGATGCCATCAAGACTCCATAACAGATTTGCAGAAACTGCATGTTGCGATCTAGCCAGCTGGGGTAACATGAGAGCCCAGCACCATCAAGTCTTTCAAAAAGGTTCCAGTTGCCTCTCAAAGTAACTTAATTTTAGTGAGGAAACTGGTGATCTAGTGACTCGTGCAGAGGGCAATCTGTGTAAATGATGGGTTTTCAGTCAGACTAGAAAAAACTACAAGAAAAATGAAAAACAAATAAAAAAGACTTTTACATACTTTTTAACAGAGTAAGAAAAGCAAACAGAAAACCCCTACTTCACCCAAAATAGGCATTACAAAGTCTTTCATATAATCCCTCCATTTTAAGGCTATTTGATCCTTTTGAACAACTTTCTTTCCTAAAGCTAGGTAAAATTTTACTGTGAAAAAGAAGTGAAAATTTTAATTCTGAAACTGTTGCTAAAAGCTCCTAGACTTCGGTATTTCACAAGCAAAACACCACATTTTTGAAAGTCTGGAAGTAAATGTCTCTTCCTTCATAAAATATTTTGGACAATCCTGTTGGTCAAACTGAATCCAATTTACAAAATGTTTCAGTGCTTACAATTCTTTTTTTGCTACCTATGTCCCTATAGAAAAAGGTAATAGCAATTGTAGCAATTTCACAGCAACTCTTTTGATTCTTTTTTTCAAACAATTTTATAGACCTATTTACTTTAGTATGTACTGTAAGTGAAATAACATGGTAAATGGTAGTTTAGACACCACTGAATTTATTTAAAGACAAAAAGTTGCTATTTATTGACGTGGAAGCATTTTTTGTGGTTTTGACTTATATTTTCAGTCATGTTGGGTCTGACATTGTACTTGCCTGAATTCATCTTTTAACAAATTCATATACATATGGGTATAAAATCCTGATGGTCATTGCAGAAAGGGTATTTGCTTTTTTCATTCAAATTAAACAAAAGTAAGAAAAAAATCTGGATTGAAAGCAAACATACGTCTATTCAATCTTTTGTTCTGATACAACTAAAAAATTTCTTAAAAAAAAAAAAAGCATGAGTTGAATCAGTTTTATTTTCTTGCACTCAGTTTTCATTGTAGACAAAGCCACAAACTCTGACCTCAACAAACCTGTTGTCAAACGTGGAAGTCCTTCTATTGAATATGAGCATCACGCAGACCCCGCCTGTGGCTGCACTCTTACTGCCTGAAAATAAAAGCACACAACCCTTCAGGCTCCACACAAAGCAGGAGCAATTTTTTTGAAGATACTTCACAGGAACATTGAGTGGAATAGCTATTTGAAAAAATATTTGACTGTAGCTTTGGGACCAGCAGTGCTCATGAAAAAGAAACATTTCTTGCAGCTCCCTCTTATACAGATTCCTTGGCATCTGATAGTGTGGTCAGTTCAGTCTGCTTTCACAACACTCGTAGGAGTTTAGTATTTCTGAGACCTCTACACACTGTCAAATGCTGCTATGCCTACCTTTCAGGCTCTAACTGAAGATCTGAAAGAAACCTAAAAGCCTAAATACCAGCCAAAGTTTCAAAAGAGACAGGGAGGCCAGACAGAGTGATGGATAAGGTTCATTTCCTTAGGAAACATGGCTAAAGCACTATTCTGTACTTATCATTTCCAGGTTATCAAAATCCCACAACCTGAAACAAAACATTGACCCAGCTGAAATTATGGAGTTTTTTTAAAAAAAAATCTTTTTCTAAATGTCTTTTTAAATGTCACTTCCAGCCTTATTTCTCAGTTATTTTTTCTCTGCAGCCTGTAAGCTGCACAAAGTAGAAATGGGAAGTCAGTAGCAAGAAACTAGGTCTTTGTATTTCACTGTGACTACTTTTGGCAGGGAAAGGGGATGAAACTAGTGATGGCCTAATTATTTAGTTTAAAGAAAGCAGCCAGAATCCCGGTATCAACTGCAGTAAGAAATGGAAGAGGAGGGGGATGGAAAGAACATGGCAGCTGTTCAGGTAAACTGAGTAATTGTAAGAGGGGTAACTGCCTGGCCTCTGAGACAATGTAATTTGTGAGGCACTATTTGGATACAAGAGTTTGGTTTTGCATGTTAGCCCAAATGAATGTCACTCACCTCAACCAATAGAAAACTGTGTACATCCACCAAGTCACCACCACAAGAGAGAGCAACAATCACAGAAATGTTGTTCCCCCAGCATCTATGAGAAAAAATTCACCAATTTTTCTTCTCAAGTGTGGAAAAAAGTTTAAACCCTGCCTGATTTTTGTAAGGTAGGAACACCTTGCTGTTCTGAAATATGTTTCCTAGAAGCAAAAGCCACCGAAAACCTCCTTTGACTGCAAAGAAGTTATCAAAAAAGAAATCTCCATTACCAGATTAAAAAAAAATGTTCTTGGCTGTTTCAATTTTCCCAGTCTTCCCAGACCCTTCTGTAACTTCATGCAACAGTAATAGCAGAAGGAAAACCAATATGCTTAGGCAATGTCTGTGAGCCGGAGGCAGCCTGTTTGGGGTGCAGCTGGATGGAAATTGAAGGGAAAAAAATATAATTTGAGGAAGCAAGTTTGTGACACTTTTTCATTCTTCTTTTGAGAATTGGGAGGTAGGAGGAATCAGGTATCTGTACTTCAAAGTCACTCGGTTCTCTGTAGTCCTCATTTCTTGAAAACGCAGACATAGCAAGTGACACTTCTTTCTAGCTCAAACACCTCATCTTTACCAGCAGCATTCAAACTGCTCTCCCAAAGCCTTGCTTCACTAGGAAGGTGGTGGTGGGCAAAATCAGCTGCAAAGTAGCAGGCCGTAGTATGTGTGTGGGCTACTTTGCATCCTAACACATAAACGCACTACCCAGAGCGCCAATGCCAGGTGGTTTCCCCAGTGAACAATCATCTTGACCTAGAGAAAATTTACTTACGTGATGTTTTGCAGAGAAAAGTAAAAAAAAAAAACCAACAAAAAACCCACCAAAAAACAAAAAAAATGAAAAAAATGAAAAAGAAAAAAAAAAAAACAACAAAAAACCCACCAAAAAACAAAAAAAAAAATGAAAAAAATGAAAAAGAAAAAAAAAAGGTTTTAAAGTTTAAAAGTCATCTCAGATCCCCTAACCCTGAGCTGATCAGGTCCAAGATCTGTATCAATATATAGCATCTTCTGCCCATTTCTGTAGGAAAGTACTAGAACTTCTTGCGCTTGGTCTGCAGGCTTACTTCGCTGCATAAGTCATTGGCTTTGGCTGACTGGTACAGCATATTGATTGAATCAAGTCCTTTCTTTCTGACAAAAATATTCTCTTCCATTCTTCCTATGCCTTATATTTATGATAGTT
Organism: Egretta garzetta; assembly: GCF_000687185.1. NCBI lineage: Eukaryota > Metazoa > Chordata > Aves > Pelecaniformes > Ardeidae > Egretta > Egretta garzetta. The sequence goes on along the minus strand of NW_009260028.1, from coordinate 9,929,597 downwards.
CACTGATCAAAGCAAAGCAAGCTGTCAGAGTATGTCTCTGCAGCAGTCAGGATGGTTCCAACACCTGCCCAAGGAGCCCTATGAATATTCAGGCACAAAGCTGTCTCAAGGTTATTCAGCAATGCAGGCAACAATTGTATTGGCTATCCCAAGGGTAAAGATTCAAGTAAAGCCACCCTTACTTCAGGGCAGGAATAGAGCTGGGATAGAAAACAGTGCAGAGAGAGAAGAGATGGCTTCTCCTGCCAACATGAAAGTGGGAAAATTCATGATACTAACTCCTTCTGTGAGGGCCTATTTCTCTCCTCTCTAGTGACCTAACTTTGACAAAAGCAACAGCTGCTTGCCTTGATTTCTAAACTTTTTGCATACTGGAACATGCACCAGGCCCATAACCAATCTGACTACAACTACAATGCTAAATAAAACCAGGCCAGGAATTGTTCTGCAACCTTGCGAGCAAGTGGTACAGGATGTCCATGAAATGCTGCAGAATACTTGGCTCCCAGTCTTGTGTGGATTTTATGCCTCTTGGTTTTGAGGCATAATTAGTATATTGACAGTGATTTTTTTTCCACTTCAAATTATCTGAAATAACATGAGGTCTGTGTTCCAGTTCAAGGTTATATGTTGCTTGATGCAGAGGTGGCATGAGGGCCTGCTGAGATGTCTGAGGGAGCAACGCCAGCTGGGCTTTGATAAAGTGTTGGCAGATGAGAGTGAAAGAAGCCAAACCTGATGCAGCCTCATCCATGCTGTCTAATGGGAGCAGTCCCTGGCACATACTGTCTCCCAGACCATTACCATGTATTGTCCCAGAGCATTAGCTGGCATGGGCCAAAGCTAACACAGGTAGCTTGCTAACTTTTAGCAGTATGGATAATTAGCATTGGACAGGCCAGCTGATCTCCTACTTACACTTCAACTTTCAGAAGCAACCAGGAGCACTCCCCAGATATCAGTGACATTACAGGTGCAGGATTAAATGAGTAAGAATTATCTATACAAAAAGTTCAGCTGATCAGCTAATTCTTGTTTCTAGAGTTTTCAGTTAGGAAAATTTTAATGGGAAAAAATCATGAGAAGGTGGCACTGATTCTCCCCACCTCTTCTCACAAAACTTGACAATATTCTTTTTCTACATAATAAGTAAGGAAAATAAGTGTTGAAACCAGGGTTTAACCAGCCCTCACACAACTTCCCTGAAAGACTGAGCTGTAAATCAACAGCTCAGATGCAAAAGAGAAACTGCAGAGAAGATGAAGTCATACTCTTCTCAGAGGTGCACAGGGGAAAACAAGGAGCAATGGGCACAAGCTGCAGTGATCGAAATTACAATAGGATATAAAGAAAAAAAAAGTCCCTAATGTGAGAGGTACAACACCTGGACAGGTCCCAGAGAGGCTGTGCAAACTCCCGTCATTGGCACTGAGTAACGTAAACTAACTTTGAAGTAGGTCCTGTGTCAAGCAGGGGGTTGGTCAAGAGACCTTTAGAGGTCCCTTCTGACCCAAAATATTTGATATGATATATAATATGATAATATGATTTTAAGCAGGTTTTAAATTTTTTTTTTATTATTTCTAGTTGTTAGAGTGTGTAAACACAAACAGTTTAAAACTGGTAACACTCAGGTCAGTAGACCTCCTTCATGCTTTCTTCTTTTCCAGGTACACCCCACAGACAGGAAAAGTTGAGTTCTTAGTAAATCTCTGAAGAAATAGTGCAACTGACAAGGAAAAATTTTGGCATTAGTACACGTGATAGTAACTGGCAGAAATAGCTGGAGTTGAGGAACTGCAAAAAGAAATCTCTCAGGGGGCACGTCAGACAATGACACGTTACAGCAACTCAGGGAGACAGACATCTGATGCAGAGGCATCAGAAAGAAAGCATGTGGCCGGTATTTGCAGCTATTAAGGCCTGTCAGCACCGTGAATCATTAATGATCCCTATTATCCCTACCACAGCAGTTGTTAGTAGACATGAGCCAAGGTCTGATGTTGCGCAGTGGCATGACTCAGGGTGGGACACCTGGGCTGCCTCTGCCACTGACCTTGCTCCACTGCTTGCAGCAGCAGTGACAACAGTATGCATTTGCTAAGTGCAAAAAAATGCATCCTTCCTATCTTTCTCACATCGGAAGAAACACTGCTTCTGAGCAGGCTGTTTTCTGCATTGATTATGGATAGGAAAAGAACACTGGAGCAAAGGAGACTGAGGTGTAATTTTTTTGAAAGAGATAGAGCACCTCTCTGAGTTCTTAGTACATTGCTATGAGCAATTGCATGCAAGAGTCTCTGATTTTAATGCCAGCCTTGCGCACTTACCATGGCCAGGAATCTTCATTCTGATTTCGGAGTAACCACTGCTCCCTCCACCATGTTGAGCTTAATCTTCAATGTTCAACATTCTCTGAAATTGCATGGGACACCTATTTGTCCCTACGGGTTTGTCATTCTCAGACTTTCCTATTTATTACCTGCTTAAGGTAAAAACATCTTTTCTTTTGCCTTTCTAATGACAGCAAGGGAACAAAAGTGGGGAGGTTAAGCATGAGGAGGTAGTGAGCACTAGAAGAGGGTGATAGGCCATCTGCTGTAAAGGATAAGAAGGAGTTGTTAAATAATTTAACATATAGCTTGTGGCAGAGATTACTCGTACCATCCAGGGAAATATGATGAATAAGAACATGGCACAAGCCAGAGCACATGTGCAATATCAGCAATAACCCATGCATATGCTGATTCTGCTCAAAAGAATAGCATCTAGACTGCGCTGAACTGGGGCCCCAAAAAACACTCTGGACATTGGTCCCAGTCACCACATACATAAGGGGATCAATGGCCAGCATGTATGCTGACATCAAAACCAGGTTAATTTGTGTAAATTCACAGGCTTTCAGGAGAAGCCGTACCTGCTCTGAACCTCTAGCTTAAGCTTTCCTGGAAGCCAGAAGTCTGGTAAAAATCATGTATAACTAGACTAATCAGATAGGAGCAGAGGTATGCAACAGCAAATTCTCCTTATTCCAAAAATCTATTTTCAGTGCCAGGCATTTGCGCTAGAGATGGCTCTGAATTAACATTGGCTCCAAGTACTCAGCCTTCAGGTAGTAAACAATTTTATAACCCAATTTGGGACCCCCTAGCCTAATGAAAGGCAGAAGACATTGGTAACCAACTGTCTCCACACATTTTTGCAGGTTCAGAATGTGTAGCTTTTTTATGCTGCCCCAAAAGCTGAGGCTGTTTGGATTCCCTGTGCTTCAAATGAAGCTACATTTAGCAAAGCAGATGTAAAAACAGCATTCTGGAGCCTTTAGTGGTAAATTCTGTAATGAAATTGGTTAGAATCCAAGACAAAAACTACAAGGTCAAATGACTGTCAGAAACAGAGTTGTGGTTTTTAAATTCATGTATCAGCTTCATTTTCCGTCCTCCTTAATAAAAGGGCCAAGAATCAGAAATGAATGGAAATGTTTGTACTGCATAGAGGCAAAGTGTTATTCAGGCTGATTTTTTGCAGCTGTACAGGCTTAAAAGAAATTAAAATAGTAGAACATTATTTTTATCAAGTTGAATTAGAAGGCAATGATGAAGCAGGTAGTGGGAAAAAATAAGGTATCATCCTTACAGCCTCTTTTCTAATCATAAATATACTTCAGTGTGCTTTTCTTTTTCTAGTGAAAACTGCTGCTGAAATAAATTTAAATCATACACATGCTCTCTCTGAAATTATATTTATGATTCTATGGGTGCAAATAAGTAATTTGGTTCTTGAAGAAATTTGCCAAGTCAGTGTTTATTGAACATTTCAACATTTCAAAATGAGGACTAGACAATGTTCCCAGCTGAGTGAATAGACAAACTTGCATTGATTTCAACGGCACAGCACCAGATCCTAATTCCTTTATTTTCAGAAGAAAATCTGCATTTTGTGATAATGACTGCTTACAATTGTTTGCTGATCATAAAAAAGCTGCATTTTTTTTTCTGTAAACAAGATTCTTTCTCCTCATATCTAGTGGTAACACACATTGTCTCGCAGTATGGGTTACCTGGTCTCGCAGACAGGGATACAGGCCGAGTTCATCAAACAGGCAAATCCCCCTCTATTCTGAGAATATCTGTTCTGTGCCCTCGCTGCTCATTGGACCTGAGATTCTCTGAAGCAGCGACTAAAACCAGCCAGAGATCAGGCAAAGCATTTCAAAAGCTCCCCGTCTGCTTCTTCTCTCTGACTTCTCGTTTGCATCACGGGCAAGAAAAGAAACAGAAAGACCCAGACTTACAGCAGGGTATTGAAGGTTACAGAAAATGTCTTGTGCTCTGCAGTGCTCCTCCTGATGTCAAAGCCTAACAGCCTTACGGAGGCAGTGAGGAGCAGAAATAGCCACCTGGTACTGCCAAATATTCCACAGAGGAGTTCGGTGTCAGGGGGGTTTCTGATCACAGCAGATGAGAGGTGGATACTGAAAAATGTTCGCAAAAGGCAAGCCTGGACCTTACAAATGCAAACACCTGCTTAACTTAAAAGTTGCCCTCATCCTATTAGGAAAAGGGGGAATGATCTGCATGCAGACAGAAATCACAGTCGAAACAATGTCTGCTCCACGTTTGTATAAATGCAATACAACCCATGAGAACAATTTGTAGATTATAAGTGATTTTTTGAAAATAGCGAATTTTTAATAAATTTGCATACAAACCATTCACATCTATGTTACAAGAGACAAAATTAGTCTGCTAAATTACAGTGGAACATTCACTAAACTCACTATATCAGTTTCTGTTTCAAAAAGGTCAGTTATAATTTGCAATATTCTCTGTTGAAACTCCTAATTATTTTGCAGGTCATCCTACAACTCTAATACAGAGTACGATCAAAATAGGCTACGAGTATTTAAATTAGGCAAGTATGCCCTTTACATATCTCCTTTTGCTTTGTATTTGTTCAGTGCCATGACAAGATCTCTGAAGCACTACCAAAGTACAAAAAAAAATGACATTGTTAATGACAAAATGATTGCTTAGGGATTATAGTAATATGTAACATTCACAGCCATGAAGGTCTTGAGATCATCTCCTGTACAGCTTATGGTTTGTTGCTGACACTGGATTCATGTTATTCTACAGACTCTAAATAAAAATATGTGCTTGGAAAGACTGGATTGTGCCTTTCCAGTGCTGTTCTGGAACAGACAAGACCAGGACACCAACACTAGTTGCATCATTACTAGAAAATAAGATGTTCCCAAGCACTGGTATCCAATTCCTTTTACGGCAAAATTCCTAGAAAAGTCCCTGGCGTGGTTTTGACCTGCGCAGAACTGAGTACACACAATTCCTGGCTACATTTCAGGTGTTAGCATGGGACATAGACCATTCCTAATAAGCAGATTGTATGAGACACCCCTGCTTTGAAAACAACAGGAGTTCAACAATACAAGTGTGGGCTGTACCACGCCATTTAGCCTCCATGTTAAAGAATAGGCCTGGGCCTATTTAATTTACTAATATAGCCATAGCCAATACATACTGCTATGATGAAACACAAGCAAACTATTCAGGGACTTATTTAGGAGAACTCTTTGTCATTTTCTGCAAAATAAAACAAGTCACAGAAATCTCATATGTGTTGTACGCATTTGCCTAAGGGAATCACTGAAACAAATACTTTGAACAGAATACAATAAATTGGCCTACATTAGCATGGTATTGCTACCTGGCCGTTGTGTCCAAACAAACAGAATGTTTACTGGGAGAGGGGGAAGCATTCAGAAGAAGTATATATATTTTTTTTGCGGTGCAGATTAATACTATGTATATATTTTTGTCATGAAGAAAAGCGGAGAGAGTAAAAATAGCTCTCAAGTGAGATAGCTGCTATTCACTCCTCTGTTCCTGGAACCATGACAGCCATTATATAACCAAAAGGAAAATTAAATGAAATAAACAGCATAAGCTAATTGGGTTGATATCAAGTAAAAATGTAATTAGTCAGTGTTTTGTGGCAAAGGCGCTGATAATATGTGGCTGTTCCTCAGCCTTAGTGGTGAACAGGGATCCTGCCATGTGTTTAAAACTTATTCATCAAGCATTTCCATGGAAACACACAGATGCACAATCCTTGGATCACTTATTTCAGGAATTGCTGCTCCCAAGGTTCACTCTAGAGTGAGAACTCAGACCAGAAGAGGGTGACAGGTTGTGATTTTCATCTAGGAGCCTCCCCATACAGGTATTTTCTGGGTGTCGTGGTAGGAGAATTTGGGTGAGGGAAAGA
>NW_009260028.1:9911126-9922945 GCF_000687185.1 Egretta garzetta | reverse complement strand
AAGAGTAAAAGGGCATCCTGCATAAAGAGAAAAGCACTAAAAACTTGACCTTAATTTTTCCTCTCAGACACTGCCTGAGAGTTGAGAAATGACAGCACTGGAAAGAGCCTGAAGAATGTACAAAAGGGCCAGATGCCCCCAGGGAGATTAAAATGTCCTCAAGATTGTTAGCAAGATGCTATAGTGAGAGAGACAGGTTAAATGCAGTCACCGGGCTTGGTTGTCCAAATCTTCCCTCTTACATATCCAGATGGGAGTCAGCTCTGGTGTGACCTCTCAAGGTTAAGAAAAATTCTCCCCTGTTGGAAGGGGCAGGTGTCTGAAGCCCACTTACAGTGACAGCCCACCACCGTGTGCTGGAGAGCCCAGTAGCTTCTTGCTCCTGCTACAAAACCTATGGCCGCTTGAAAAAAATGTGGCCCTTACCTCTCTTTGCCAGTCAGCTCATGTACTATAAAAGACAGGAAAGCCTTGTTGTGATGCACAGGGGCTTAATCAACACAAAACATTTTGAAAGCATCGCTAAAATTTGTTGTATGAATAAAAGGTGCTTCATTGCTAGCAAGTACTTCTGTAGGAAGTAAACACTGTATGCAAAGCAGGCTAGATAGGTGCAGCATGTGATCAGTAGGCATCCCTGGATGGGGACGTCCCTTCAGATTTCTCCTGATGCCACTAATAAAATCAGCACCTGGGCCCCCTCACAGCCCTGTTATGGTTTTTAGTATGCTTTTCCATTTCTGGTAAGAGTTGCTCAGGCAGGGAGGTCTAGGACACAGCTGCCTTTAACAGCAGGGTCAGAAGTAAGCTATATTCTCAAAGGCAACAGGGGATACCTGCACCCTGTCTCTGTGTTCATGCCAGGCTCTAGCTGGGAGGGGAAAGCAAAATATTCATAATGCCTTAAAGACAACAAACTACATGAAAATGAACATTACTAGTCTAACATACATTGCATTAAAGCCTCAAAAGCCAGAGCCTTCATAGGCTGTTCATAAGTATTTGAGGGGTCTGTTACTGCAGTGATGTGATAGCTCCTGTGGACTGAAGTTTCCTTAGGCACAATAGAGCATTAAGCATAAAGTGTGAAGCCTTAACTTCAATTTTTCTGGCTTTGGCTTAAGCCTGCCTCACAAAGTTCCTGTAATGCCTTTTCATTGTGTTTATTTCGTCATATATTACATAGCATTAATGATAATACAAGTAGGCACTCTGTCACCAACTGGGGTCAGTTCATTCAGAATTGACTGCCTTGTGACACGACTTCCAGTGCTGTCGCTACCATCAGCCTGAATAATGCTCTCTTTAGACACAGCAGCAAACTGAAAAAGTGACACAGGAAGGAACACACAGTCTTTAAACACAGAACTGCTGTCAGGTTTCCATGCTACTGTTGGCCTTCTTTTAACACCGAAAAGGCTATGGGGCCGAACAGAGGCTTGGCTGGCAGTGGAGCTGGCCAGAAGGAGAGACGAACAGTCTTCAACCCATTTTTTTTTTCCTGGGTATTCCAGTCACTCCTCAAACTTTACAAGGTTCTGTGACCTTTCTCCACTGGGATGAGTCTGCACATCATGAGAAAGCTACAGGTGCTATGAGACTCCACAGATGATCTGCTATGTAGCACATGTTTCTAAGAGAGTTAAACTAAAATGCTCTTTGAGCTATACTGACCCACCAAGAGCAGCCCCTTGTGCAACCCTCTCTCTGGACAAGAGCCCAGGCTTCCCTGGTAGCTTCTCCACATGAAAGGGTTTGGGTCTACTGCCCAGGGCAGTGCCAGGCTGAGTCACTCAGGGCCATGGGGTGCCAGAGAAAGGACTGCTGTGTCAAGCAGGAGCTTTGATGGGTTATGTCCCCATTTCCCAGCCAGACAAGAGGTACTCAGAGACAACCAGAGCCCAGGGAAATGAAATGCTTCCCAACCCAAACTGCTTGCTCCCAGCTCCCTGCTTGAAGGTCACCACTCACAGCAGGACTGGGCAGCCCAGACCTGAGCCTGCACAGCAGTTACTGCAGCACATTCATGTAAACTGTGGCTAGCACAGGGTGCACTGACAACACACAGGTCAATGCCCTGACTGATCAGGAAGAGCATCTCCGTAAACCGATGGTACAACATCACATCAGTGCTACTATATTCAGAGCCAAGTGTCTAGGCTGAGCCAGCAGAAGCCTTTTCCCTTTGCAGCCTGGCAGCAGAATGATAGCAGTTAGCCAGAAGGGAGAAAATTAGGAGTTCAAGAGCTGAAATTCCTGCAGGAACAAGCCCCAGAGTACAGAATTGTTTCCAGAAAAAAGACAACAGTTACCCCAGACTGTACCAGGTCCTCAGCTTCATGCAAAACCCATTTGATTAAACCACTCTCCTGCTCAGTAAAGTCATCTTTTTTGCACATAAACATAATGAAGCTATTTCTCTCAAAAGGCTGGGAAGCAAAAAAAAAAAAACAAACAAACAAACAAAAAAACCACACCAAACCTGCAGTTACTGTCATTTCTGGGTTTTAAATTTTTGTAAGACACTTACGGGGGAATGCTGTGTAGGCTCATACAGCTAGAGGTAAAGGCACATTTGAATTAAAGGCCACAGGCATACTGAATTAGAACAAAATCATATTCTGAAGTATTGTATGTTTTATGTTTCTGAGAGAAGGACACACAATTACCTGTCTCAGTATCAGCGAGACATTGATTTTCTATGGAAATGTGCTTGAATTGCTCTTGGTACACATTACACTAAAGCCTGCCTTTCCTTCAACAAGAATAGGATTGGTTCTTTCTAAAAAATTTGAGGTTTTTTAAACTCCTTATGCTTATTTAATACTTTCCCCATAGCAATACAATTGATAGAAAAAATAGCTCAACAATTGCTCATTTTCTCTGCTCATCTTGTTGACTGCAACCCCCAAGCGAATCCATTTCCTCATTTATATCTGCTGTCTCCCAGAAGATCTTTCTTGGTGCAGAAGAAACCTCATTTATTAAACTGCAAAGAGGGGCAGTGTGAAGAAAGATCTGCTTGAACACATCTTGCTGAATTTAAATATGGACGTAGATAGGATGACCTTGTAGACAGGAAACGAGAAAGAGTTTTCTTTCAAAGTATTTCAATTTAGTAATAAATTGAGGATGCTTGGCATCATTTGACTTTTGTGTTGTGCGTCTAATAGGTGAGCAAAGAGCAAGGATGATACTTTTATTGATTAATAGAAATTTCATGCCAGTAATATAGGAAGAAGTTGTGTGTTGACTTAGAGAAATAATAAGAAAAATAATGCCTGCCTTTTTCTTGTTTGTTTGTTTTTTAATGGCAGCTAACGTACTGGAAGAAGACTCAATGGAGCAGGACATAGAGAGCCCTGTCACTATTCATCAGCCAAAGTTGCCCAAACAAGCTAGAGAGGATCTGCCAAAAAATTTAAACAAGGAATGTGCCAAGAGAAAAATCCAGAGGTATGTTAGGAAAGATGGGAAATGCAACGTCCACCACGGGAATGTCAGAGAGACTTACCGTTACTTGACTGACATCTTCACTACCTTAGTCGATCTCAAGTGGAGGTTCAACCTGTTGATTTTTGTCATGGTTTACACTGTGACCTGGCTCTTCTTTGGAATGATCTGGTGGCTAATTGCCTACATGCGAGGAGATATGGATCATATAGGGGACAGCACGTGGACCCCATGCGTCAGCAACCTCAATGGGTTTGTCTCAGCCTTTTTATTCTCAATCGAGACAGAAACGACCATTGGGTATGGTTACCGGGTCATCACGGACAAGTGTCCCGAGGGAATTATTCTGCTTTTAGTGCAGTCTGTTTTAGGTTCTATCGTCAACGCTTTCATGGTTGGCTGCATGTTTGTGAAAATATCCCAACCCAAGAAGAGGGCAGAAACCTTGGTTTTTTCTACAAACGCAGTTATTTCCATGCGGGATGGAAAGCTGTGTCTGATGTTCCGAGTAGGAGACCTTAGGAATTCACACATTGTAGAGGCATCAATACGAGCCAAGTTGATCAAATCCAAACAGACAAAGGAGGGGGAATTTATACCACTCAACCAGACAGATATCAACGTAGGTTATTACACAGGGGATGATCGTCTCTTTTTGGTTTCACCACTGATCATCAGCCATGAAATTAACCAGCAGAGTCCTTTCTGGGAGATTTCCAAAGCCCAATTGCCCAAAGAGGAGCTAGAAATTGTTGTAATCCTAGAAGGAATGGTGGAGGCAACAGGTAACATTTCTTATACTTTGTATAAGGTAAATGCTTTAATTTTAGAAAGGAAAATCAGTGGTTTTGCTTCACGTTAAAGGAATCACTTCAATAGTCGTTACATTGAAAAAGACATCAGTTATCTGGTTAGTTTCAAAATTAAAAGCATGCTCAGTTTAATTGTCTGTTCCATCTTGCCTAACGGAATTAGTGTTGCTTCTGCTCTGTTTGGAAAATGGGATCGCATTTCTCATTTTCTAAATTTTTCACAGCATGTCACCCAGTTATTTGTCATTCTATTGCAGGAGCAACTCAACCACTAGGACCTTGTGGGATAAAATGGTTCACAAAAACATTCAATACAAAACTCTGTTTATGATTAACACGGAAGCACCATAGTTCCTGCTGCTTCCAGTCACACATGGGTAACTGCAGAATAACTGCCTCAAATGTGAAATTCCTAGCTTGTTTGGATCCAGTAGGAAGTGATAATGTGTTCAGTTTTCTCTTTTTGCTTGCTTGTTTGCTTGTTTTTGTCTTAACTTCTAATGTGGGGCTTGTTCCACTTTAGTTCACAAAAGACCGGTCTGATTTTATATTTCATGGAAGCCCCCTACACACTGCAGAAGTGTACAGAATACTTAAAGGTGGTATATATAAATAAGGCATGTTATGTCACCAGAGTCTTGCTGAGAGGCTGTTTGGTCATCACCTACAATTATACAGCAGAACATCAGATATCACTTGTGTCGTAGTTTAACCCAAGCACCACACAGCTGCTCGCTCACACGCACACACCCCAGTGGGACGGGGGGAGAGAATCGGAAGAAAACTCGTGGGTTGACATAAGAAAAGTTTAATGATTGAAATAAAATAAAATAGTAGCAATAAATTGTAATGAAAAGGAAAACTGCAAAAAGAGAGAGAAACAAAACCCAGGGGAAAAAATTGATGCAACTGCTCACCACCTGCTGCCCGACACCCTGCCAGTCCCTGAGCAGCGATCACTGCCCCCTGACCGACTCTCCCCAGTTCATATACTGAGCATGACATCATATGGTATGGAATAGCCCTTTGGCCAGTTGGGGTCAGCTGTCCCAGCTGTGCCCCCTCCCAGCTTCTTGTGCACCTGGCAGAGCAGGAGAAGCTGAAAAGTCCTTGACCTAGTGTAAACCGTGCTCAGCAACACCTAAACCATCAGTGTGTTATCACATTATTCTCATGGTAAATCCAAACCACAGCACTATGCCAGCTACTAGGAGGAAAATTAACTCTATCCCAGCCGAAACCAGAACAACTTGACGTGGAGAAAATAGTGCTTGAATTCACAGCAAATGGACTAGTAATGTTTCTTCTTTGAATTAAAACCAGAATAGTAGGGGGATGCTTTCTCTAAAATTGCTGTATTTCCCTCCGTCAGAATGCTGGTATGTGTGTTTTAGGAGCTGGAAGGATTTTTTTTCTTGTTAATGACAGCACCAATCTCTGAAGTGAGTAAATATAATAAGTACAAGGGAATGGTGATTATAAAATGAAGAAAAGATGTGCTTGGGGATGAGAAAATACTGAGTATAGAAATAGAAAAAACAGCTTTGCCATTTTTCCCCACTACTGTAGCATAAGCTAGGAAAGTTTGAGGATGTGGATTACACATCTCTGACAGAGGTCCAACCTTTCTAACCCTGACTCATGTTTTGCAACTGGAGCCAGGAAATAAAGAGCAGTCTCTTACTAGAACATGTGTGTGTGTTTCACACATCTATTATGTGGTGTCAGAAGAAAACTGCATTTGTCACCATATAATAAACGTGTGAGACAAAAATGGAGCAAAAAAAAAAAATTTGAAAGGAACTTGGCAGAGAATTTGAAGTGGTAAATGCAAGTCTTCCAAATTTTCCAGGAAGTAGGTGGTACTGACGAGAAATGAAGATGATATGTTTAGTGTTTCTGATACATACAGTAGGCACAGAGGTTTCAAACATCTGCATCACCTTCGGGTGACACGATGAGGAAATTGCTGTTTGTTAGCTGAAATCGTTTTGAAATTTCTGAATTGCAGCTAAATGAACCTGACATCCCAAAGAGCGGTGGATATTTTCAGGTTTACTGAATACCATGTTTTCCAGAAAAATGATTGGCAAGTAATAGAAGTATAAAAAAAACTCACTGAAAATACCTATAAGATCAAAAGATGGCATGCTTCTGCAGTGCATCAAATGTAGCTTTGTCGTCTTAAGCCTTGTCATTCTTCATTTTTTAACCCCCCCTCCCTCACCTCATCTTTACCCCTGCACACTCACACGGCTCGCTGGGCTCCCTGGGCTCTCCTTCGCTGCCCAAGTACTGGCCACAGATTCCACTCAGCCATCATCAGCCTTTGCCGGAGAGGGCTACCTCTCAGACTGCTCAGTCTGGCAAATTCTAAGTTAACATGCTAGAAGAGTCCATATTAACAAAGAAACTGGATGCAGTGATTTGAAAACCTACTGAAGCCATCCAGGATTAAGGTGTTCCCCTGGCACTGGATAGGTAGCTACATTTACCATTTTAAATTGCTCCATTTTGGTCTGTTGGAGATGCATGAGATATGAGGGGAGGGCATTGAATAATGCCACTTAACTATGGCGTCAGAAAGATTAATGTTGTAATTACCAACACAATTTCTAAAACATGTTTGTGCGGAAGTAGCCACTTGTTCTGTGTTTTGCCCACATGTATTGGGTTATTTTTGTTGAAGGTGCAGTCAGGCCAACTTTCTACCGACACTAGACATTTTCCCTTTTTTAATTTACAAATATTTTCCAGGTACATCCTGGCAAACACTAAAAGCAAATTTAGGCCATCATATATTCACTTTTCCTTCTTACTCCTAATATAGAGTGAGAGCAGCAAAAGAAGTTGCTTATAACTTGATCTCCAGCCCCAGAGAGCAAACAACACACTATCCCTCATACCTGCCAACATTGGTCAAAGTTATGGGATATAAAAACACTAAAGCTGAAGCTAAGAAACTGTGACCTCAGCTATAGCAATATCATCATTCAGTATCATTGCTAATGGGTCAAAACCAGATTGAGATCATTAGCTTATGTTATTCATCAGAAAAGCCACTCCCAAGTTTGACCAGTGAAAATAATCCTTTCTCTATTTTCAGAGCTTCCCCACTCTGACAACTTTACCCCTTTAATGAGAAGTAACACAGTGGAAAATGCTAAGTATAAACATTTGTTATTATTTTTATTAATTATTTTTATTATTCTGTTTAAAGTTTTACTGTACTGAGCAGGTGATACCATGTTGTACATATATAATACATTCCACCTTAAGGGCTCCAAAAGCATGTCTACCTCTAGTATGAAACACAACTGTTTATGTAGTGTCATGTGAACTCTGCATTGCATGTTAGGACAGAAAATGAAGAATAATCCATCTTATTAAATGAAACTGAAATAATTAACAAAACTAAAATTCAGCAGAAAGATCAAATCAAGGATCCCCTAATTCCCCTTGGAAGCATCACCGTACCTTTCTGAGATGCAAAAAGAAGTAGGTATGTCTTTACCAAGGCAGATACCAAGACGGCAGCTTAGGAAGTATCACTACACCTTGACTATTCACATTCAGTCTACCATGAAGATTACTTTGAGGGCAGAATCTTCAACAAGATACTTTCAACAAGATGTGAATTCGGTCTGACTACTTCATACAGCATCAGCAAAAACTCAAAATATGACCGTTTTTTAAAATGTTTGTTATGGATCCTTCCAATATGCAGTTTTCCGTATTTATTTGTGACATTCAAAAACATCCCTTTGGGTTCAGAGGATAACACTCTTGCAAAGATTTACTCCTGTTTTTTTCCTGATACTGATGCACATCTCTCAAATGTCCAAAAAAACCAATCCTGGTGTGAAGTACATTAGGCTGCCATGAAACAACCGATGAGCCCTCAGGATCAGAGGGCAAAAGTCCAACCAAGCACCACCATTTCTGAAGGATGCATCTGTTATTTCCACCTTTTGCAGCCCCAATTCCAATTCCCACTACGCGAACAGCAGGTAGGAGTGCCAGTGCGATGCAAGGATCAATACTAACTCTGCAAAAACTAAACAGCATCCACCATTAATAAGGAAGACATTTCTGAGGCACTTACGCTTCTTTTAGTGTCAGACTACAGCTGTGGCATTGACAGAATAGCCCCATACCAGCAAAGGCTCTGGTCCCGCACTTAAGCAGCCCTAAAAAGCAGGATTCTGGCATCCCGCCGCTCCTTATGGGAGAGCTGTAACATTAAATGCAAATGAACTAACTGGAGAGAATATGACTAACACACTGATCTCAGTTCAGCAGTATTTGATATTTGCCATTCAGAACAGTTGTTTTATATTCAAGTGTCACCACTGCTTTCACATTATTTTCTGGAGACCACTTAAGAGATTTGTTAGAGGCCAGTTAAGATATTTGTTAGAGTATGCACACTTACAGCAATGGATTTGAGTAAACTAGGTTTTTTTCCTTGGACCAACAAAAAAACTTAGGCTCAAAGATCCTGAACCCTGTTTCCCCTAAACAGCAAGCACAGAAACTTGGATTTGAAAAACTTATTTATTTTATATTTTTTAAAAATATACAATTAAGAATTTTTTATGATAATTTAATAGCCACTTCCTAACAATAGGCTTGACACTTTTAAGCCTTTTTCACCTAGGGAAATCTATTTTTCAGGGAGGTCTTATCATCATAGGCAAACTATTCATTTTAAGAAATTAAACAAGACTTCCAAATGTATAATTCTGACACAGGAAATAAACCAAGACCAAGGAAAAGGAAGTCTTTTAAATTTGGGAAGGTGAAGTGGGAAAGTGAGATGTGTTACAATAGCTAGAGAAACAGAGAGAGAGAGAGAAAGAAACTGAGAAACTCAGAGAGAGGGAGTCACCTAAAAAGAGAGAAAGAGGAGGATCCTGTACAGCCCATAGCCCTGTTAGCAATGCGGTTCCTGATTCATAAGCAGCCTGGTTCAAACCCCTCCTCTAAACCTGCTTTCGTTTACCAAAACCAGCATTTTCTAACACAGGAAAGGAATATGAAGTATTTCAACCTACTTAAGCCAGCAAGACCCTCAAACCTAGTGAAGTCGTCTCTGGCCAGTAGGGCGCACTAGATGACACTCTGGCAATTCCCTCTGCCTAAAAATAAAACCATGCAAATTGAAACCGTGCTGAGGAAAGCAAATGACCTACACATTTATAACTGTCAAAAAATAAGCAACAAAGCTAGACAGGCAACTTCAGGTTCATATAGATAATTTCACAAATACACTTGTAATAGGGTGCATTTATAATTCTGACACATGGGCAGCTTGAGAGCAGTATTTGCAGAATGGTTTATAGAGACGTAAACACACACACTTGCCAGCTGTGGAAAATGTGCGTGGAAAGCAATAAAAAGTTCACGTAGATGGTTATTTATATAGTAAATGATGCTATCAACTAGACAAACATTGTATAAAGCTGTTCCCACTCTTCACTACAGCCCCTTTGACAGACTGATTTATTGTCTTTTTTATTTCTCCCTGATGAATTGCCATATTTACCCCTTATCCTTGCCCAAGCCTAACAAATATCTCCCTTTGATATGTATGTTAGCAGTCCCAACCTTTCAAAACATCTCAGCAGATTTCGCTCTCTCTCTCCAAATAAGCCTTGCTCGGGTTACAGTTTTTCACTAAAATTTTTTACTGCTCTTCAAAGAAGAGATGTTTATGCTCTCAAATTGCTTCTTAAGTGGATGTAGATGAATGGAAGAAAGGAACCAGGATTTCTCATGTTCAAGTGTTTCTGCAAGGCAACCGGTGAAAGTAGATTTTGTTGTTGTGCTCTGGGATGTGACCGATGTACATTGACTGAAATGCAGTTAAACAGGGTTAAGAATAAATGGCTTCTGCTCTAAGCTGCATCATCATTGTTTCAGGAACGGTCAGAAATCAAAGTAAATAGTTTTTCTTTCTTTCTGTTTGAAGAGTTTTAACATCTCTTGATGCTAGGTGCTAGCTATACTTTTCTTAAACATCTAGGTTCACCTTCTCAAATATCCCCATTTCCTTAGTGCTTAAGAGCAATCCCGTTCACTTATGTTCCTTGCTCACATTTCCATTTTGCTAACTGTAATAAAACATTTCATTGTTACTAATTCTAACACAGAAAATTAGGGATGTTAGCATGAGTGAGCTGGCATTCTGACTCCTGGCAAAGAAAGGCCCTCCGATTTCATTGTGATGTTTCCTTCAGCAAGCTTCTCTACAGGTGGAAAAGATGAGTCTGTTTGGTGAAAGAGACTATAAGGCTGAAATGAGGTCATTACAATTTCACACTAGTCAAAACAATATGCAAAATGGCAAGAAATTGGGGAGTAAAGTTCATGAGAAAAGAGATATGCTGCTTATGAGTATTTCAACCAAAATTTTGTTGGGAGGGTGTATCTCACTTTCAGGGAAGGCAGGGAAGAAGGATTATACATTTTGTTTAACAGATTCATTCTCTGAATAGTGAGGTACTATACCGACATTTTACCAAGTGTTTGTGTCCAGTTCTGGGCTCCCCAGTTCAAGACAGACGAGGAACTCCTAGAGAGAGTCCAGAGCAGGTCAACAAAGATGATGAGGGGACGAGAGTATCTCCCCTATGAGGAAAGGCTGAGGGAGTTGGACTTGTTTAGCCTGAAGAAGAGAAGACTGAGAGGGGATCTTATCCATACTTACCAATATCTCAAGGTTGGAAGTCATGAGGACGGACCCAGACTCTTCTCATTGGTGCCCAGCGACAGGACAAGGGGCAATGGGCACAAACTGAAGCATAAGAGGTTTCGGTTGAGTATGAGGAAGAACTTCTTTACTTTGAGGGTGACGGAGCCCTGGAACAGGCTGCCCAGGGGGGTTGTGGAGTCTCCTTCTCTGGAGATATTCAAAGCCCTCCTGGACAATGTCCTGTGCAACCTGCTCTGGGTGAACCTGCTTTAGCAGGGCGGTTGGACTAGATGATCTCCCGAGGTCCCTTCCAACCCTTGCCATTCTGTGATTCTGTGAATAACCTATTGTCCATTTTTCATACCTTTCCCACCAATTAGTTGCTCAGCTCTTCACAGCTACAGCTGTTCGTTCCCTCAACCGTAAATGTTCAGATATAATATTCAGATTCAGGCAGTAACTCACATGTTAAAAAATAAGATTCCTAAAAAACAGGTTTGAGACCCCTCTGTATTAAAAAAACCCACTTCCTTATTAAAGAATTCTGATCTGAACACAAATCAAACTTGCAGAAGAGGAGCTTCATTTTGCACATGTTGTCCTTGCAAACTGTGGTAGGTCACTCTGGGCAGAGAGAAAGGGTGGTGTCCAGTTCTTTGCATGCTCCTGTAGACCTTCATCAGCATCACTCCTTTCCTAGTGCAGTGGCAAGCAGAGAGAGATGGTCTTTGCTCACCACTCCTTCTCCCCTGCAAGCCTACACACATTATCCCTTGAGATGCTCATGATCTCCATGGCCAGAGGAACAACAGGATCACAAAGCTTGTGCTTTAACACTGGCCCTGCTGCTCTTTCCC
>NW_009260028.1:9908974-9911105 GCF_000687185.1 Egretta garzetta | reverse complement strand
GCTGGCACCCTTCTCCTTGACCAGCCCAGACCTCACTGGCCACCACCAGCAGACTCCCCCTAAAACCCTGCAGTGCCAGCCACTTAACACCGCTGCCTCCAGCGTAGCTTCAAGCAACTGTGTTGTCTAGCAGTTTTAGCACAAAAGCAAGGCACCCGTGAAGGTAATACTGCGGAGTCCTTGGGACCGCAGACCCAGCTCAGACATGGAGGAATGACTGTGTGTTACTGGATGGGCCAAGAAAGTAGAGGCTGAACAGCCCTGAGCAGTGCTTTTGTCCCCTAGGCCCACACAGGCTCCATCAGAGAGACCCCGGCTCTGCAAAACCAAAGGGATGGTTCTCTGCAAAGGGCACAGCAGCAGTATCCAGCTCAAAGGGTTCCCCAGGCAGAATTAGCTCACTGAACATTTGTCATGTGCCTGCAAAGTAGGGGCATAATTTCTGAGCCCTCCTGAGAAGTGCTTCAGGACAATGAAGTGCCTTTTACATTTCTGAGCACTTTTAAAGACAACGGCTATTAACCTGAGTATGCTCAGTTTGTCCACTTGGTCTCAGAAAGGTGTAAATGAAGGGTCAGCACTGAAACAGCTCGTTTGGAAAAGAAAAAATGTAGCTATCATTTCTAATTTTAGACTTACAGTTTTGGTCATCTGCAGTTGTTACCAACCTGGGATGAAATCCCAGGCACACACTGATTTGAGTCAGGGCGGTGTCACCCCTGGAACGTTTGCCAAAATGAACTGATTCTTTCATGTTGATTACCTTGTTCACTCATGTTTGATCTCCAGATATGAAGCATACTTAACTAGCCTGCAGTTCAAAACCAAGGGAAATATTTCTGGCAAACTCTATTCTTGCCCATATTTCCAAAAGATCTTTTCACTTCTCTCCTTGGTGCTTATTTACTTCCAGATGTGTAATATTGTTTCCTCCTGTTCTGTCTCACTGAATGGTAACGAAGGATAAACATGTTAAATTACACTCCTGGATAACATTAAGGCCTCTCTAAAGTTACAAATATTTACATTGGTTTCTAATGAATGTAAGCAGATAGATTATTCACCTTCAGTAGAAAGTTTTTGCAAAATTGAATAGAGCGGTAACTGTAAAGTCAAAAGGGACCTAAAAGATTGAAGAATAAGCAAGCAAAGCTGTTAAGTAAACCAGAAATTCAAAATCAACATTTGACAGATTGAAAAGAACAAGTCTATTGGACAGCAGCTAACCCCACTGGCGACATAAAGTACATGAAAAGGACAGAGAAGACTTACGAGTGTATGCTTGCTATCCTAGCAAGCTGATGCCAGAACTAGAAACTCTCGTTATGGCATAGCTTCTGGGTTTCCTGAGGCCACTACAGAAAAGTCCTCAAGGGGTTCCAGCAAAAACAAATCACAAAGATTCACAGTGGTCTCAGTGGTCTCAACCATGACATTTCAAGGAAAATCAAACACAGGTTCGGACCCGCTGATGTGCTCTGCCTGTTTTTCACCACCCTGACAACAGAAAGCAGCTGAGCTGTAGTTTATCCACGTAGCCAAAGGGGGTTCAGAGAGCTGCTTGTTTGTGGCACTGAAAAGGAGCAAACTCGCACCATGCTGGTGAGTCTGAGCCCCAGCTCAAGGAGCAGCGTGGGCACGGATTACAGCGTACACGCAGGGACTGCTTATACTGAGCAGCCACACATTTCTGTGTTGGACTTGATGATCTTAAAGGTCTTTTCCCACCTAAATGATTCTATGATTCTATTCTATGATTCTCAGGACTCCCATCTGCAATTTGTAGCAGCAGTAATCTGTGCCGCACACCTGGAGGGAGGCTGGCCTGCTCCTTTCACTGAGGAGGACAATCCAGA
Organism: Egretta garzetta; assembly: GCF_000687185.1. Lineage (NCBI taxonomy): Eukaryota > Metazoa > Chordata > Aves > Pelecaniformes > Ardeidae > Egretta > Egretta garzetta. The sequence goes on along the minus strand of NW_009260028.1, from coordinate 9,909,249 downwards.
GCTTCCACGCAAGAATATGCTACCAGTTAGCCATATCCAATGCAGCACGCTCTCAGATTACAAATCAGATAAATTTCACAAGTCATTTAATGTTAGGTGCTAATGTCTCAGTAAATGATGCTGAACATCTACAGTTTAGTATTACGAAGTTGATTTTGATATAAAAAAGGTTTCCTCCTGTAACAACCTGTATAATCGCCAAGCAACCCAGATCTCATTTTCCTGGTTGTACTCCTCACTTCTCCAAACCTGCTGTATTGGCAGAAGAGAGGGAA
>NW_009260028.1:9899176-9908941 GCF_000687185.1 Egretta garzetta | reverse complement strand
CTGACAACAGATGTCAAAGGCGCAAAAAGCTCATGCTATTGCTTGCTCTCTCTCTCACCTTCATTCCTGCCATTTCCAAGAGAATTGCAGAAAATAAATGAGTCACGAAGCTTTCCAAGGTATTTCTGTTCTTCCTGGTTTCGACAATTTTCATTTATTGGGATTTCTGTGGAGTGGAACAAAGCTTTTGTTTAAAAAATAGGGGTTTAATAAATATAGGGTTGTTGAATTTGAGATACTCCATTTTTACAACTTATCCAAATAAAGAAACTCCATTTAAAGAAACATGCAAAGCATGAAAACAAAGCAAAAATGAAAGGAATAAACAAAACCAGGTTTTCAGTGGTTATCAGAAACCTGTTTGAGATTTCTGAGGAATGACAAAATTTTATTTAGAAAACCAGTTCAGAAGGAATATTTGGATCAGCTCCACTGACTCCTCAGGAATAAACAGTGGAAAAGGGAACCCACGCTCTAGGGCATTTCCTGCCCTGCAAAGTTCACCAGGTTGTAGGCTCCCAGGCTCCTCCCAGCAGTTTAATGTTACAACGCCATGAACTGTACAAATAGTTTCCCCAGACAGAACTGATCGGGAGTTGACCTCACACCTGGAGCACTAGGGGAGGGCAATGTCATACAGTCAGGTCAGCGTGAATGCAGGCCGCTACCCCAGCAAGAGAAGGGTAAAGGGCAGCCAAGACATCCTCTTCAGGAGGGTTCATGGCACTGGCCAGGGCTAATAGGACAGCCAGACCCCAGGGATTCGTCATTGAATTCATAGCTGTTACTAAATGGAGTTGGGAGAGGCCAGTATGCCTCTGATGTCACCGAAGTGACAGTGAGAATAAAAGAGGAAAAAGACAAGTTGGGGAAGGAAGCTGGCAAACACCACTGCCTGCCTCTGCCCTTAGGTACAGGCTTCCCAAGAAGATGAATGGGCTCAGGTTCACACGTACAATGAACATTGCTGCCCAGACCACATTCATTGGAGTAAAACGAGTAGAAGTCTCTGCAAACACAGTCCTAAGCAATTCATTAAACTACAACTCTTAGCACAGGCTATTACACAAGTGAATAAGGCCAGCTGCTTCCTGGGCGGTGTCAGTAAAAGCGTACCCAGCAGCTTGAGGCAAAGTGACTGTTTCTTTCTGTTTACCACTTGCGAGGCCACCTCCTGTGTGCTGGGTTGAGTTCAAGGCTCCCCAGTACAAGATGGGCATGGATTTACAGGAGCTCCTCACAGGAGCAAGTCCAGCAGGTCCACCAAGATGGTCAGGAGCTGAAGCACAGGACATGCACTAGGAGAGGAGGAGAGAGCTGGGACTGTTCAGCCTGGAGAAGAGACAGTGCAGGGGGATCTTATTGCTATGTGAACCTACCTAGTGGGAGATTACAGAGAAGATGGAGGCAGGACAAGAGACAACACGTGCAAGTTGCAACGCAGGTAATTCTGCTTAGACACTAGGAAAAGCTTTTTTTTTTTTAACCATAAAGCTGGTAAGACCCTGAAATGGGTCCCAGGGTGATAGGGGAATCACTGTCCTTGGAGATATCCATAACTTGACTGCATAAACCCAGAGCAACTCAAGATATTTGGCTGTGCTTTGTGCAGCGGCTAGGGCCAGATGACTCTATAGATTCCTTCCAGCCTAAATTAGTTTGTGATTATAAAATTCAAAGCCAGCTCCTCCTAGTATCTTACAGGTATTGAGTGGATCGAGTGGCTTTAAAAACTGAATGGCACAGCTAACAGCTTGCATTGTTCTGCCATGTTGCCATTTAAGAAATTGTGGTTTATGTACTTGAAAGCTGTTCTGTGGCCACCTGTGAACCCCTGGAGACAGTAGTGCCTCAGAGAGGGGAGGCAGAACTGGGTAAGGAGCATGAGTTCATTGCGGCAGGCAGGCAGGCAGCCTGTGCAACCAAGCTTTGCTCCAGGAGGCCTGATGGAAGAGGAAATCTGAAACTCCTAAGGCTGCGCTCTGCCAGACAACTAATCTTTGAAGAGTGAACCAAAGATTGCACTAACTCACAGCATTCCCTGCTTGTCCTGGATTCTGTTCCACTCCCACAGTCACCCTCTTTTGCATCCTTCTGCCCGTCTAGACAGTGAGGGAGCTTGAGATGGGCACCCAACACTGCTGTCATTGCCTGCTTCTCTCTCCATTGGACAGGCTTGGTGCAATTCAAGATGCCAACACAAAATTCAACTACAAGCAATTGCTCAATTATCATTATTGTTATTATCATCGTCGTCATCATCAACATCATCACCACTACTGGTAGCCTTGTATCTAGCAACAGAGTCAAAATGTTTATGATTTGTCTTTGGGGGGACCCCTAAAATACATCAGGGTTGACAACTTTTATTCCACATTTCTGACTGATGCAGACTAATGTGAACTGAAGAGACAGGGGCTTACCACTAACGGAGAAAAATCAATCTGACTACGACAGAGCAGCCAGGCACCACCATAACAAAAAAGATTTATGACTCAGCCAATTCAATTAAATTGTGTTGGTACTTTTTTTAACCAGCCATTAGGTTCAATTTTTTTCACCCTTGCTTAAGAAGTATTAATTTATTACGCATGGATCTCCAGGATGGGAAAATCCCCCTTCCCTTTTCGTAATTTTCAGATTTTTTTTCCCATTAGTCTCTTTTTACAGTGAGAAGACAACAAATGAGTTACTTTTTCAGATAATAAGTGCAGCAATGAGTTTCTAACTGCCGATAGGGCCATGACGGATGCTGTAAAAAAGTGTAGAAGAGTCCAAAGCCAAAGGTTTCAAGTCAGTCAAGGATTCTTGTCTGGCCAAAAATCTGCTTCAAAGGCACTAGCCACGTCTACGTAGCTGTGAAGTGGAGGAGGTTTAGGTTTGCAGTCTGCAGAACATGCCCTTCTCCTACCACGAGGCCTTCTTGGGAAGACAGAGGCCAGCAGCTGCTGTCCCCAATGCAACTGCCCCACAGTTTGCCAGCAGCTGACTCATCAGGTTTGGTGCTTCATGAGTGATTGATCTGGCCTTATGCTGTGCGCCCCTATTACAGCAACTCAAGCCTTTCCAGAGCATTTTTGCAGCGTATTCTTTTTAGAAATACAGGCTTTAAGTACCATTACGGTTGTGTGTTAAGACCACAGCAAAGCGGTCACTGGCAGCACTTCCACCACAATCTGCAGCATGGGGCAGGGCAGGAAGGGGAGCCAACACCAAGAGAGAGGGGTGGACATCAGCTCAAGGGAGGCATCGCAGCAGGTAGTGCAGAATGAACACAAGCCCACCCTTCACAACTGGCCTTCTCCATCTATTCCCCTGAAGAACAACTGGTCTGTTCCCCTTTCTGATTTTATGATTAAACTGCTTTTTTTTTTTTTCATTATGCAGCAAAGAATAATGAGGCAAAGGTCTAAGTCCTTTCAAAAGACAAATCTTTCAAAAAGATCAGTACCCATTTTTCAACTTACAGATGGATTAGAAACAGTTGAATGAAAGTTGCCTGTCTGTGCTCCAAAACAGCTTATTCTATAACTGTGCTCAAACTCCTCTTTAAGACTCTCCCCTCAGGGCTTGAAGACAACTACAACAGGGTTTTAAAACATTGTTAAATTAGTCAAGATGCAGGGTTTAAGACACAAAACATGGATCTTAACCTTGCTGCATCTGCCTTCCTTTACCCTCCAAAGGGATATAAAATACTGTTCAAGCATTCAAAAGCCATCAGTGATAGAAATCCAGTCCAGAAACACCCCCTGCCAATGTGTATCAAATGTTTAATACACAACTTTGAGCCTGATCCAAAGCTCTCCCAGACCTATGGAGTAGGTCTCAGCCTCTGGTGGCCTTTGAATTAAGACCCTGAAGGAATAAATTGAGCTGTGCAATACCTGTCAGCTCCCTAATGGCCTCAGAGAAGAAGCAATTAAGACTCTAATTAAAAGGCAAATGGAAGATTAGAAGCAGATAAATGTTTATAATCTAGATAAAGTACCCATACTGGAAGTTTTGTCTATTAAAAGGGGACTTAACGACATTTGAGGATGGTGGTATCAGGCAGGATATCTTTCCCTCAGGCACACCATATTGCAGCAGCCCTGCAGTTGTTCTGTTCTCCACAGCCACTGTTCCTTCTGTGTACGGATGGAACAAGCCGTTCCACAAAGACAGCCCCAGCAAATCTTGAATATTTCATCATACAAACTGTTCACGGCAAATACAAACACTGTTATGTACGAAAATGCTCGGTCCTTAAAAATACACCTTACTCTATTTCCCTTCCTTCTTATGTACTGAATTCACCGCCTCCTACCATGCTTTCCATCTGTCACATGTAGTTTAGCGCATAATCTGTTACAAGGAAAGGAACCGAGAGCCAAGATTTCGCCAGGTAGAGCAGGTCCACTACAAATATGTGCTAATGATTTCATTTAAAAGATAGCAGGATGAAAGCAGAGAGCTAGGGACTCTTGTAAACACACACAGATCTCAAGACTGATCCTCTTTATGACAGCAAAGACAGAGATCAGATCTCTCTTGAAACTCTTTCCATTACGCTATGTAAGTATCACGTCAAGCAGACCAGAAGAGCACTGAGAGCAAAAAAAATTAAAATACCTCCAGGAGTTCCCCTGAAATTATTTCCAGATTAAGCCCTTCTCCCGTCAAAAGCAAGGAGGTTTCTCGAGCAGGAAAACCTGTTTCTAAAACGAAGCCTGGACATCACTGTTCTAGCACTGCCATGTTCCCCGCCTCATTTTTTTTATATTCTCACTTCTTTTTAGGAGGACCCAATAGGAAGATAATCTTAATATTTCAAAGTAGTCTGCTGAAGAGCCCAACTGCCCAACCTGTGATGCTGAAAAGACAGCAGCCAAGCTTTACCGATGTCTACAGCAACCAAAATAAAATGCACAGAGAGCAATACATAATCATAGTAATTTCTGTCCAGTGACCCATACAGCTTCTTCCACCTGGGGACTGCAGAACAGCCAGGGCATGATGGGTTGGTGCTGTGAGTCTCCTATTCCCATGTTCTTCAACAAGTTTTGATTTCCGGCTTCACACGGTGCCCCACTGTGACATAGAAATCCATGTGGAAGGAACAGAAAATGACCACATTCATTTTCTGGGGCCCAAAACAGTAATGCAAATCTCCAGTGATGCAGTATCAGCAGCCAAGCTAGACGTGAAAAATTATAGGCTGATTTGTGCTGAGCTATAAGGGGATTTGTGTGACAGAGGAAGACTGGTATGAGGAATTGCAACACAGTCGGGAAACGGCTCATGGCACTTCAGACACATTTAGGCACAGGGTATAAGTGATGTCTTTAACTTACTGTAGGAATACCACAACTTACACATTAGTATGGTAAAGTAAATATATGTGTGTGTGTCTATAAAACAGCTGGATGAAAATATATCCAAAATATTTGAGTTAAGTCATGGTGTCTGTCCCTGAGGATGTGAGAGATCTACTCAGCTAAACTGGCTTCTGGTATGAGTTGTTTCTTCTGCCATCTCAGCAATTATTTATGCTAAGCCTACCTCAGAGCCCCCGAACTTTGGAAAAATGAAGTCAGAGCAAAAAGCAATACCTAAAACCGAAATTAATAAATATCCAATGCGCTTTGCACTGAATATGAACCACTGCTTTGAGTGTGTGGTGGAAATGTGATGGTGCCAAAACACCCAGCTCACAGGACGGCTGTTTCCTCGCTGCTCTGTGGTCATACACAGACTGATGGCTTGAGAGCCGAGAGGAGGGAGCCTGGGGGGCTGAGCGAGGCAGAATGCAGCAGCCCCAACAGGAGAATAGAAGCTCAAATTGTCATCCTCTCCAAGGCAAGCTTCCTAGGTCTGGTTTGCCTCTCAGCAGCCTGTTCAACAGATACTGAGAATGATGCTACCCAATTTTTATGGATACCTTTCACAGCAGGCAGCCAGGCACTTCTCTGCCTCCTCACAGCACACTGCATTTTCCCCCTGGCACCTGAGAGGGTGTGCGGACACCAGAAAAATGTGCACTGTCCTGCAGGGATGCAGGAGATATCACACCTGTGGGACCCCACGGAGGTCCAGGCAGTCCTGAGGCAGCTGGAGTCTGCCCTTGAGTAGCACCCTTCAGCCTTATTTCCCAAAAAAGCCCACACAGTGCTGTTGCCCGCCACTGGGAGAGCAGTACGCTTCAGCCAGATACCTTCCAGGTAAAAACAGCACAATACAGTGCAGAATGCCTTATGCCCACCATTCCAAGCTATGCAGGGCTTGAGAAGATAAGGAAAAATCAATTTTAAAGCAATTTAATATTTAATTTGGGGATGGATATAACGTACTTAAATGGACAAAATACATAACATACCTGTAGGCTGTTTAAACAAAAAGAGAAGAAAATAGCACTGAGCAGGAACAGGTGTACTGACAGAAGATAGCACACAGGGTACAACCAGTGCTGTGAAAGCAAAAAAATGCAGGTTGGCTCATAAATCCATACTGGCATTTGTAATATGTGTTATAACATCTTTATCATGAGACCCTGTAGCACCGCACTGCAACTGAATGATGAAGCCGTGCTGATGTAAAGAGGATATTCTAAGCAGGTGGTGATAATATACAGCAACTGTATTTTCCATATACATCGTGTAATTACAGTAAGCTCAGTCTAGAAAATCTTGTAAAAGTAATATTTGTACTGAGGTAGTACCTTCTGTTCTCCAGACTGTAAAATCTTGAACTTCCATTATCGTGAATCTGAAGGCTGAAGGGACCCTGAAAAGAGCTGTAATCTGCCATGGAAGAAATGTAATTTTCTCAACAAATTTTTAACCACAGAATTTTAAAAACCACTGAATTCATAAGATCGCAATAAATACCAGGGAAAGTGTGTGGGCAGAAGCCACTCAAATGTACATGGTCACTCAAATCCCAAGCAAAGCGACAAATGAGTAATGGGGTCCTCTAGCTCATTTTGTGGCTATGGTCTTTACAGATGTGGGAAGAAAGGCTAGAGAAAAGTAGAGGATTTGATACAAATCAAAATGCACTTGCTAATGCAGAACATCTTGTGGGCTCAGAGGCTGAGTTACACAGCAGTCGGTTGTCATCCTGCTTGCAGTTCAGGGTCAATTAGCTCCTCCACTGCAAACTCAGAGACCAGTAATTGTGCTAAGAAAGAAAATAGCTGCTTTCTACAACCTGGCAGAAAGTATTTAGAGTACAGATTAAGTTTTAGCTTGTTTTTCTACCAGTTTGAAAGTTGTACAGGTTTGTCAAGGAGGAAAAAAGGGAATTTGCTTGTGTTTATAGCACAAAACCATTTTGTTAGTAAAATACAGCATTTTGGACGGTATTGCTATAGGCTGCTACCCAGAGGGCACTTGTTTACATTAAAATGCTGAGACACTAAAACAAAGCAGTCCCAGCGTTTGTGAGAACATCCCGAGTACATTGAAATCAACAGAAAGATTCCTGTTGCATGGAGTTAGGTCTAACCACGTGGTCACCGGGGCCTGTTACATTTGCATAGCCACTACACTGAGATTTTACTGCATCCAGGTCATAAGATATTATACTAAACCTATCTCAGATGCCGAATTTATTAGGTTTTCAGCACAGGTTTTCTACTTCCTACCCCCTTTCTCAAGTTAGAGGAATTGAAAGCAAGACCATTTGATTTAGGAAAAAAACAGATACCATGTGAGCAATACTTCAAGCCTAAATATGAATACTTCAAGCTCTAAATCTGAACTCCCAAGTTGTGAAGAATGCTCTTTGCTTCCACACTGGAATAAGATGAGGGGCGGAAAAAAAATGCTTAGATCCAGGTCTTTCGGCCTCATTTGGCTTTGGGTTGGTCCCACAGAGAGAAACCAGGTAACAGGCCCGGTGAAGAAGCTACTCTCCAAAAGCAAGACGTCTTCAGTGGGCAGTGAAGAGAGGAGCAGCGGGCCTGAAGCTTCAGAGGTGAAACCTGCTTCAGAACAAGAATAGACCTTTCAGCACCAGCCGGCGGCTAGCCCCTGCAGCTCACGCGCAGCCGCATGCTCGCCCAGCAATGCTGCCCCTGCCCTCCAGCTGCTCTCGCCGTGCTGGGCTGCCTGCAGTGGCCACTGCTGCACGTCGAGGTGCTGAGCACGTGCCTTAAGCCCAGGCATAAGCTAAGGGTCTGTTTGCACACACCAAGGCAGCAGCCTCTCTCAGGCTGCTGGGCTGCAGCCGCAGAGGCCAGTTTGAGCCCCCCACATGACTCAAAGCCCAAGAACCCCGGAAGGGGCGAGTTATCAATGCACTTTCCCCCTGAAAAAATGGGAACAGCACCGCATGGCCTTGAGCTAGGACTCAGGTCGGACCAACAGGAATGAAACAGACCTTAGGAAAGCATCAGAAAATAGCTCCCTGGGCTGCTGCATTACAGACAGACAGGCAGACACTGGCGCGACCCGGAGGAGAGAGCAATTCCCTCTCACCTCACCCTCTGCCTCTTTGCTTCTACATCTGAAAAAGTGAGCACACAGTTCCCCTAGACTTCAACTGTACAGCTCAGTAACAACTTAGACTCATTTTATAGGCAATTTGCATGGATGTGAACAATTACAGAGAAGGCACGTCAACAGAGCATCAAGCCCTGCATCTAATGTTGGTAATGCACTTTAATAATAACAACCCCACTTTCCTGGAAGAGAACATTAAACCTGTTCAAAATACAGTATTTTTTCCAAATGATAGTATTTCTTCCCTCCTACATCATATCTACCTTAATCATCTGACTCCCACATAGCTGGCTCGACTTCAATGACAGTCTCCTCTACTTGTTTAAAAGTCATGTTATTTCCACTGCCATCAAAAAGGCATGATTTTCAAGTGAAGTTATTAAGTTTCCAATACAAGGAACAGTGTGTGGGTGCTACTGAAGTAGACTCTCAGAAATGAAAAAGAGATTCCCTTCCTTCTAAGAGAGGATTGGGTCTTCCTTCTCTCTGGGGCCAGGAGACACCTTTCTTTATTAGGATGTTTTGGCTCTCTCCAAAGAAGTGAAGTTCATGTCCCACTGTCAGCCCAGTGATCTAACCCTCGTCCATCAGAAAGAGACTGGAGCCCTTTCCTCTGCGTGTCCTTCATGGTGCTAGATCTACAGAAAAAAAATCGGTTATTTTAACTAGTTTGCTTACATCCAGAGGCTTCTAGCCAAAACATTAGAGGTGATTGGCAGTTTACAAACCCAGCTTTCTCCTGGAGGCTCCATAAGGCCATCCCATCCAGCTATTGCAAAGCAGAGTCCAAGTGAACCTGATACATTAAAGCTAAGAGCAATTAGGTCTGACCCACATGTCTGATTCCCACCCCGCTGCTAAGGCCCTCATATGGGACACAGGACAACAATTTCGGACTATTTTCTGAGAAAGGACAGGTGAAAAAAGTCTCTTCAGTTCTGATCTACAGCCTTTCACTTCAAGCTTTATATCTGTGCTGACAGCATCATGGGCTTTAATCAACTTTGCTGAGTTTCAAACTAGTTATATAACAGCCCCTATGTGTAAGTATGGACTTTGTCAAGTGACACCAGTTTATTAATTTTGTGACACTGATCCTCACCTAGAGTTGAGAAATTAATCTCAAACCAGTTCTGTGGTTTGTGAGAGTTTCAGCTTCTTTTCCACACGGCGCTCTCAGCAGCCACCAAATCACTGCAGGTCTTCATTTGCTGAATCCCACCTCCCTGAAGTTTCACTTCATTAGCTGCCCCTTTCACAAGATCTTTCAGCTCTGTTC
>NW_009260028.1:9882917-9898938 GCF_000687185.1 Egretta garzetta | reverse complement strand
AAAAGCAAAAAGTAAAGGAAGTTTTCTTATCTTCCTCACTGTCCTCCCTTAAGGGAAATCTGCCACACACAGGCTAGATTTACATTCAACTCAGATTTACCTGAGTTGATCATCTCAAAATGCTGCATTGTACAACCAGTAGCAGGAGTGTTACCAACACCGGGACCAGAATGGGACAAGACACAGAAAATGCATGCACACCTTTGCTGAACATGTGAAACTTGCTCTGCTCTTGTAGCTCACATTGACATGCACAGGTCAAAGCTTCTCCAGCTACTGTTGTTCACATTCTAGGTTGTGTTCTGGTGCTAAAAACCTACAGGTACACTGTGAGAATTATGTCTCTCCATGTTGCCATAAAACATTGAGATTTAGGACTAATATTTTCTGGAATCAAAACATCTTTCTCAAGTTCTCTGTGACATAGTGTGAAGCTGTACTAACCTACAAGGCAGAAGGAGCATACCTTCTCCTATGCCAGCCACTTCTTTAGAGCTTCAGTTTTCCATCACATAGCATTTTTGCTCAGCCTGGATGCTATCATCTGTGCTGCACCTGCCTGGAGTCCTTCAGGGAAGTGCAGCATGGGAAAGGGTTAGCCACAGTTTTTGGGTTAGCCTAGAGATTTTGTCCCCTCTGGAGTATCAAAGCCTAATGCAAACCAAAGAATTAGCCCTCAGCCCCACCTGTTTATATGGTCATGACCCCTAAGGGCTTGTCTCACTGAGCCATCCAGTCCGCTCATGGGTGGCCCAGCTGATCAACTCTCTGCTTCCTCACACTTGGCATAATAAGAACAGAAAAGGAAAATTCAGACCTGCCTTTTTGCCTTGTTCCCAGCAGTTCATGTACCCGGGGGAAAAAGAAAAGATGCTCTTGACCACACAAGTTGCTATTCTGTACTTCAGATTTCTCAGTGCTGTATCCTTTCCCACAGCCCCTTCCTGACTGCCTCAGGAAACAGTGCTCCTTTTGTAAATGATGCTTTTCCTAGGAAGAAGAGTTCCCTGTTGGTCTCATTACTGTCTACCCAGGGAGCTCCTTTTGTTCCATTCTCAGACAGATCCCTGCTGATGCAGTGTCTAAAGACTTTATGCAGCACAACTGAAATGTATCAGAAGTGGTCCAGAGCCTCCCTGCATCAGGAGAAGCGTGTGTCAGATGTGATGGCTGTTTCTTTTTTCTCTTTGATCCATACTATTCTGTGTTTGAATTAAAAAGACAAGGTCAAAAATTCCTGTCTGGCACTTCAGATGAAAACTACTGAGTTTTAGTTGTCATTGGAGTTTATTTCTCAGTCTCCATTCTGACCATCCTTACTAAGATGGAAACAGTTCACAATTATTCTGGTCTCAGGTAATGAGCATCTTGAAAACAAGCACAGGCTTTTATTCTTGCTATAGACATCAAATGACAGGTAAGATGTGTCTCAAAGGGCTTCGGCATTGACCCATGATTTTATGCCCTGCTAAATTGCATTGCATTGCCCAGGTAGGAGATGAAGAAAGACTGTTTAGGCTCAAAGTCAGTCCATTTGCCTGCAATGGAGGAGAACCATCTGCTGTGCTAAGACCCGTCCACATCTCTGGTTTTGGACTAATTCCAACAAGATCATTCCTTCAACTGAAAAACAGCAACAATAACCTCAAGCTCTTCTGTGGAAAACAGCCAGTCCAAATTGGAAGATCAGGGAGCCTGTCTAGATCCTTGGGTGATGACAGAATTAAGCAGCAGAAAGTTTAAATTATTGCTATATGATGGCACCACGTTGTAACAGTGACCCGTCTGATTGCCTATTCACTGCTGTTTCCTTTTTTAGATACCCTGCTCATGCTGATTTACCATGGGCTTGTATTCTCACTGGAAGGGTGAGGCAGACAGAGAGCAGGGCTTGAGGTTCTCTCCATGTCCCTCTTTTGGTGTCTCTCCCTGGCTTGGAGTCAGACTGACTTAAGACAGCAGATTAAAACTGGCCAGCTAAAATTGTTACTGCTCCCTGCCAGCCTCCTCTTCTTTCTGACAAATGTTATCACATTTGGTGCTGCTTTAATGGAGTCCATTGCTCCTGCACCCTGTGGTTTCCAAGGGTATCCACAAAAACCTTCCAAACCCCCTGGTTTGGATCATGTTAAGTATGGAGTTAGTAAGTGAGTGCCTTGCAGGATTTGGGTAGATGGTGCAGCCCACAGAGCTAGCCTTTAGTTCAGACTCCCCTTTGGCTGACGTACAGCAGGTACATCAGTGCCCCGCTGGCTCAGCATCCCCTCTCAGGTCCCAGAGCAGCCAGTGCCTAACTCAGCAGCGCAGAGTGCGCTGACCACAGCCACGTTCCAGTAGGTGTAACTCACACAAAATGGGGAACTGGGGTTTGTCAGCACAGCTGAAGAAACGAGTTACAAGGAATCATTTATCCATCAATGTTTTTCATGCCTTCTTCCAAGCATGCAGTCAAAAGTAGCAGGGACCCACATCTACGGATTGGGTGGAGGAGCAGTGGCAATGAAAAACACCACTTGGAGTCTTTCAATGCTCTTCCAGTCTTGGGAATATTTGCTCCATCTTGTAAAATTATTTTTGCTGTCAGCCTACAGCCCTAAAGCAGTAGTCACTCAGAATCAGGGTGTATGGTTACACCTCTCATCCCACTTCTTCCCCAGAAGTCTTTGCTCCAGACACATCAGGGCTCATGGAAGACCCCTTCTGGCTGACCTGTATTGCCCGGCAGTTCCCTGGGACAGGGGAAAGCCTCCAGCAACAGAAGGCGGCTGCTTTAGTGCTCTTTTGCACCACTGAAGCAGTACAATGCAGCATTAGCACATCGAAGGATCTAGTCCATTAACTTTTAAAATTAGCTTACCAAGGGAGATCGCAGTGCTTGTGGGAAAACAAGATGTTCAAAGCTTCTTGCAAATCCAGACTGTCCTCCTCTCATCATACCTCACCGGTTATACTTGTGGCTTTCTCTCTTAAATACAACAGTGTAAAAACACTGCAAAGTGAATTTTCTTCCGCAGCTACCATCTTAATCTCCATCTTTCTCCTGTTAACAACAGACCCACTGAGCTACATCATTATTCAGGAGTTTTGCAGTGTCAGGGCTCTGATTGTGCTCCTCCTTTTGAGATATTTGTTCACAGCAATTTAGTTCAAGGTACAACGATAACCCAAACAGCAGCAGGCCAGCCTGATCTGGCTTGAACATGGCACTATATGTCGTGGAAAGCTGCTGTGGCATTTGCTGCTAGGTATTGCAGAGTTCATGAAGCTGAATTATACCTTTTAGATATGAGTAACCCAGGTCATGACATCCTCATTACCTTGGGCTGATTTCCTTTGAATGAGTTCTTTTGTTGTCACTCCATATGTGTTACCATACTGGGATTCAGAAACATTCATGTGACTTAGCAATCACACGAAAACTTGGAGAAATTCCCAAAGGTAAGGCATCCTGAAGAGCAGCTCCATTCCTGTAGAGACTTTTGCAGCCCAGTCTCACCCAGACTTAAACCACTCCCTTCCAAAAGCCAAGAAATGCATCAAGAAGATACTTTTGACTTTCATGAATCTTGAATCAGGCCATTGCTTTGTCACTGGCTTTGGACCCATCAGCTGGCTGGTTGAAAGCCTGTAGAAATGGGATCACTGGGTGGCCCAAAAGGCACACATCACAGCTAGAGCAGTCAGTTCACGAGGGGACCATATCATATTTCTCTTTCTCATTATCAGTCAGGAAAGTGAACGAGATATTAGTGAGCTGCTTCTTCACTCACACACACACGACACACAACCAACCTGGCCAAATTCACAAAGGGATTTGTTAAATGAAAGCCTTCATACTTGACCAAACTCTGAGAAATGCTCCCTGCAATACTGGGCTTGAAGCCTGTATTCAGTCATGGGAGCAGCGTATGATTAGCTGTGCTTTTATCCCTGTGCTGGCATCTGAGACGATTATCGGTTTTTTTGCAGTACTATGCCTGGTGAAATCAGAGCAAACCCTTTGCTCTGTGATTAATAACGTGTTAAGCCACAGTTCCAAATTATTTCAACTTTTCAATAGTTATGGGAACATTTACAAGACTGATGGCTGGACCGTATACTGCCAACAGGCTGAAAGAGCTATCATTTATTACAGGGCTTTCTTGCAGCCAAAATGTGTAATACTACCCTGGTAAACTGTGCAGAAAAATAATTATGAGTTTTCATAGACCATTTTCCCAAATTAGAAATCAAGTGAAGCTTTCTGCACTACAAATGTTTTTGTGTGTGGGGAGAGGGAGGGAATGCCATTAAACTTTCCCAAAAACGTAAAACCCAAACATTTCTGCACCATGATGGTACAACAGAGCTTGTACTGGCTGACTTAATCCCATCATCCCACAGTATTTTGTGATTTGTTGTTCAGTTTCACCATATGCTTATAATAGCCTGATCTATCCGTCATTTCCCAGTTATGTTCTTGTAACAACATCTTAACTGTCCCAGTGCCTCTCTGAGGCCTGTTGTCTTCTCACTGCTGCCAGTTAAATTCTCTTCTCCCCCCCTCAAATGACAGAAGTCATTTTCATTTGATGATAATCAACCTATCTATCTCATTAAGCATTTGAAGGGACTGAGGATTTCCAAGGCTCACACATCAAGGATTTGCTATTTTGGGCATAGGAGAACCGCAAAATCACTGGCCTTGCTATCGCTGTACAGCTCTGCGTATCTCTGTGTGTGCGTGCGTGTGCACATGCCACAGCCTCATGTTATCACAGCACCCGCAGGCCAGATCTCTATTATTCTGCTAGCAGAAATTTTTCATTTGCGATTAAAAGAAGGGAGAGCTCCACTGCGCAGACAACAGGAGAAGTCTGAGGAAGCACAATTGCAACTCCAGGAAAACATGTTCACATTCCATGACATGATCCATCTCGTCTGCCTTCTGTTCCCAAACCAAGCTCTCCAGTTTTGTCATCCAAACCCTGCTCTGCTTAAAGCAAAGGAGAGAAATGGTCTTAGGAAAGGTTTTGAGATCTGCCGAGACACTGGTAATAAGCAGAAGGTTGCCTTGTGTTGAAATAACAGGATCTGAAAAAAAATGCTGTTCCAAAACGTTAGCTCTCCGTGCAAACTACATCAGTGCTTTAGGCCAAAAAATCCTCCCAGCTCACATCAAAGGACAGCAGATAGCCAGCATCCCCGCAGATGACTATCAAAATGTATGTATCCTCACCACAGTAGCATTTCTTTGCCACACACCTTCTACGAGGCCTCAGGGCAAGTCACTCTGCCTCAATTTCCCTATTGGTAAAACAAAAATAATAAGATTTCCCTTCCTTTGAGACTCTCAGATAAAAGGTCACAGGAAATAAGAGCCAAACATTACTAGTATTATCCTTTCTGAGCCTCAGTAATTCATTCCCCGCTGGGCTTCTGGGTTCTGATGCAAAATTAGTGGTATAATTCATTCTGTGCTCATATTGTTGGATTTGCACTGACCTCCATTTCCAGCAAAATCAGAATAAAGTGTAATTTAAAAATTGATAGGAAACACAAGAAGCAAATAATCCAGGCTGTACTGAATGAGTAGCAGCTAATGATCTATGCCCATAGGACCCAGCATGTGCCAGTTCTGTAGCTGCTTCTTAAAGCAAAGTGTCATGTCAGGGTTTGGGCTTTTTGGGGTGCAGCTACATTTTTCAATTCATTTCCAGTACCCACATCCGTACTGGGAATAAGCGATGGGAGTTTTTTCTCCCTTTTCTCTTTAGGAATGTGTGATTAAAAAGAAAAAAAGAGTCTTCATTCTTCAAGACAGCTCTGCCCGCACTGATCTCAGATTAGCTAGGCGGGAGTTCAGCCTCACACCAGGGCCCAAATCCTCAGCTGGGCTGAGAGGAGAAGCAAGGGAAAGAAGCCAAGGTGGCCCTATCGATTTGTCACCTGTCCCAGGAGCACCTCCCAGGTTCAGTTAGATAATAAAGTGCTTTGTGCAAAGTTTTTGGTTTCTTTTATATCTCTGGTTGCAAAAGTCTCTGCCTGGAGTAAATACAAAGTGAAGGCAGTGGCGGTATTTCATTTGGCAGCCAGGGAGAACTTTAGTCACAACAGGGGGAAAGAGAAGGGGACTCCACATGGCACAGAGCTGCTTGGATTCAGCGTTCTTCCGATGCCTTCTTGAACTCTTCCCAAACTCACATCCCCTTCATCAGCCTGCCTTGTCTCCAAACTCCTGCAGTTTTCCTCCCAGAAGCTGTGATTTACACTGTTTGAAGGAAGCACGGCTAGCTTTACAGCCACCCTTGAGTTCCCCTACTACCCAAGCCTGCTTCACTGCAAACATGAAGGAGAGAAGGGGTCAGCAAACTTCCAAACAGAGCATGCCAAGTTTTATTTCTCTTTGCCATCCTGGAGGTTAAGCACGCCTTAGGAACACAGCAGGAGCCAGGGGATGCTGCCTCACAAGCAGACATCTGCTAGATTGCTTGGGACTTAGCAAGGATCACATGGAGGTGTAAAACTGTGGAGATCTGAGTCAGGTCTGCAGTCTGGAATAGCTATATCCTGATGGAAGATGGTCCTGGTTTGAACTGCTGCTGACTGAGATTGGAATCTGGAGCTGTGCTTTCCATTTGCTATGGCATACATATTTTAAAACTTCATGTTAAACACTCGTATGCACTGTTAGAGACAGATCTCTTTGGCCAGCAATGCCTGGGTTTATTTTTTTTCCCCCATTTACCTCTGAAACTGGGAGCCTGGACTGGTTTATTCTTTGAGAGGCAGGGTATCATCAGAGTGAAGGATGTCCAGCTTTAGCCAAGTGCTCATTGTACAAAGCATATATCAACAAAGTGCTCCAAATTAGCAGTGGTCTGGCAGAAGTAATAAAAGCTGCAAGAAAGGGACTGTGTAATTGTGCTTGTCATGAAGAAGAATATAGTCTGCAGCTGGTGTACAGAAATGCCTCAAATCTGTACGGGAGTCAGAAGAAAATCAAATACCACATTCCTGCCCCAAACTCGCAGCATCCTTGCGGTGTCTCATCTGCCTGCCTGGCCAGACATTTCGAAAGTAAATTTTGCAATAATCTCTCAACAATATTTTCCTGGCATTGCTTCTTTTTTTCTTAGTTTAGATGTATGCACACTTCAAAATCCTTGTAAGCTATCTCTTCTGGTAGAAGAGTGCCACCTCATGACTGATACAGAGGAATGAAACAACCCGTAGCAGTAAAGCTGAAAGTACTTGAGTGCCCACAGCCAGGGAGGCCTGGAGCAGCCCATGCCCTGTGCACCCACCCAGCTTTCGTCCAGCACCACAACCCCCTGAGACAAATACTCCTTTTGCCGAGCAAGTCCTTTGCGACCATTGTGCCAGGGGAAAAAGCTTAGCGTCTTTGCCAAACACTGAGCCCATCCTCGGCCTTGAGCGCAAATTCCTCAGGGAAAACAGACGGCATTATTCGGGCTTTTGTATGCGATGCTCCTTGCTTCAAAAGCCCAGTCGTTTTGTTTCAGGACTCCTCTGCACTATCGTAGGTACCTCTCCTCTGGGAGCTGCACAATTTTGAGTGCGAGCACCTTCTTTTCCTGGCTTCTTCAGACAGCTTATGACATACCCAGCCACCTCTTCTCAAGCTCCCTATTTTTTCCCAACTTAAAAGAGCTAAATTTTCTCACCAGCCGAGATAAATATTGTTAAACTAAGGAGAATTTCGGGGTGCTAAAAATGTCCTAATGATTCTTTGTTACTCCCATACATGAGGTACATGTGCCAAAGAAACTTGGAATTTCTCTGCTCCATCACCAGTTAGAAATATCTGAGGCAAAATCAGACACATATTCTCATGGATTTATTTGTCTATCCTCCTCCCAGAAACAGTTAGTTTAAATATTTACAACACATGAAGAAGGAACAGAGCAAAACATCTTTTTGCTGATTTTTTGCTGCTTTTTTTTTTTTCTTTTTAAATGAATTCTGACAGTGAGGAAAGTGCTGGATTAAAAAGTCTAGAGCTTGAAATGTGTTGTTCCTATTTTTTCCCGGAATAGAAATATCAGGAGAGTAGTACTGAAGCTTTCCTAAAATCCCAGCTCTACTGCTGCTGTTCTCCCTTATTGGACTCATTGCTAAATGCAAGGCAGTAATTAAAGATCAGAATCAGCTTCTTCCTCACCACCTCAAATAAAACCAAAGTCAATTAAAACCAAGCGAAATATTAATTTTTCTAAAATGGTCATTGATCTACTAGCAGGTATATTAATAGCACCTATTATCAGACAGGATGCCAAGCTGTTAAAATATGGATGCAGATTTTGACATAACTTGAATATTAAATAATGTTTCGGAACTGAAAGATTTTGCATCTCGTTCCCTGAGGCAGCCAGTTTTTGCTCAGTCCTGCATTTCAAAAATATGCTGCTAAAGTTGACAGATAGCCAATATTATTAACCTGAAGGCATCAACTTAATAAGTCTCATCCTATGAACTGGAAAAAAAAAAAATAAAAACCCACTTGCTATTCAGTGGGAGGATTTGAACAGCACAGATGATTTTCTTTGCATAACTGCTAGAAGGCCTGCAAAAGTTCATCAAAAATCAGAGCTGCATGAAGTCTGGGATTGGCTGATTCTTTTGTTATGATAAAGATAATAACAGCTGAATCAATAAACCTAGTTTAAATTTTAATTCGATTATTGTTATGACAGATGAATTTTTCAGCTTAGTGTCTTTAACAGTTTCCCTTAAAAAGATTTTTATAAAGGAGTTGACCAATCACACTAAATAATAACATGAACAAATATGTGGTCGCTTAAACTCTCTCCCATTAAGAAAACGAAAGGGTATAAGGTCTACTATCCAAACCCATCATTTGAAACACTAGCAAAATTAGCACAGATATTCCTCTTCCCAGAGCAGGTAAGTGAGCTCTGGGCCATCTACAGTGTGGGGGTCCTTCAGACAGGACCACAGCACTGAGCCCCTTCAGCTTAAAAGCTGTAAACACTGAAGACTTGCAAAACCAGGGTGATGCTTCAAAACTTCTAAGCAAAATTTCTCCACCTCCCAAAGGCTATCCTGCCAACAGGTCATAGGAAGAGGAGTGGGGCAAGAGGCAGGTCCATGCTTAAGCCACCAGAGAGAAGAGAGGAGGAGCTGCCAGCTGAATTAAGCACAGGCCCAACCACCATCACCAAAGGGCAATGCGTTCAAGGAGCTGAGCTGTGTCCAAAATACCCCGAGAAAGGGCTGGTTGCTTGGTTGCTTGGTTAAAGAACCAGAAAGCAGCTGTGCTGTTATTAGCCAGTGCTACGAAGCTGGACCGACCGAGCTGTCACACGTCCCCATGCCCAGCTGCTTCTTGTAGGCTGACGTGTGGTAATAGCTGGCCTTCTCAAATGGTAGCTATGACGGTTGCAGCGATGCCATCAGGATTCAGAGCTTTCTTCTGAAAACCACGGAGCACCTCTGCACCAGGCCTCTTGGGATTCTTTTGGGTGAAATACAGATCAAAAATATCATCTCTGAAACTAAGATATCTTTAGAAAAACTGATTTCTTCAACTTGGCTCTTCTAAAAGCAAGTACCACCTACCCACATTTAGCTGGTTCTCCAGCCTACCTAAAAAGATGCACCGTTATGAAACTGCCCAGGCAACCCCACTGAAATGTTTTGTTGCTTACCAAAAATCCAAGTCATTTTGGACAGAACAGAATTTCTCTTGATTTATGCTGCATTTCCAAACATCACTTCTCACCAACATCTGCCTGGCAGAAACAAGTGCTCTATGCTGAGCTCTCTTTCATCTCCTCCTCTGATTTCACAACAGTTAAACTGGGCTTCAGCAATGCCATTAGCCGCAAACGTCGAAACAACCACCAGCATACTTTGTGGGTGATTCACAGATTTTGTTGTCAAAAAGCTAGTGATCTTCCTTATTCCCCGAATTTTACAGCAAGCCAAGCTGCGTGTTCACAGTGTTCTGTCTTTAATCCTGGGTTCACAAACATTTCCACAGTAAAATGTGACATTTTTGTAAAAAGCTCTAAGTTGGTGAAGTTCAGGATAGAGCAAACCTTGGATGTTCTGTTCTCTTTGTAAGTAGCTTTTTAAGAAGAGAAACAAAAGCCATCCAAACATGCAGACTCAAATTTCATGTTTAAGAAGTCTGCACAGCAAGAGGTGAAATAGACCACACGTATATTTTAATTAAACGTTTAGCTCACAGTCATGACAGCGCAAGTGTTGCAGCAGCTACAAGCCATTCGAGAAATGGCTGCTTTCACAGCAAGCAGCGTTCCGTCTAATGGGGTTTTTCTCCCAGCCATCCTTTGGCATTAATGCTAATGCAGGATTGCAGCAATGCCCAAGCATGCCGTGTTCTAGTTGCAGTCCCAGTTACTACTGTGTGCTAAATACATGTTCCCCAGGAGGGTTGCATGTGCTACGCATCATGTAGCATACAGCCAGTAGGGCAGTCAGCTGTATTTTTCCACAAAAGATTGGCCATCTTGGAAGAGCTCTCTAAGCAACGCTTCTACCTCTTTCCAAGGCCAAATGCATTTAGGGTCTATATTCTCAGCAGTTAAGCAGACAACCGGCAGAGCATCCAGCTCTACTAACGCTGTCCCTAGGCATCGCCCCGGGAGGCTTGGTGCGTCTGAGTGATTGCGTCTTGCGACGTTAGCCTGAACATTTTGGAGAAGAAGCAGTTCCCACCCAAACTCCCCATCAAAGCTGGAGTTTCCAAAAAGACATAGTGTTTTATCAAACTGTGAAGGTTAGAAGTGTTAGAGGATGCATTTTTCTTTTCTTCATTTCCTACCTGCGATTTATATCTGTCCTTTTCCCATCTTCAGCCTCCCAAGCAAGGAATGGAGGGAGAGGAACGTGTTTCTGAGGTCCTGATCTCATTTAGCCTTTGGGTTTATGCAGAAGAGAGAAGAACAGGAGCTGTTCTACTGCTTTCTTCCCCAAGATGAGTAATGCAGCAGCTCAGGCAGCTCCTTCTTCATCAAAACTAGATTTTCCTGTGGCCCTTCACCCCTTCCTAAATGGTGAGGGAAGGGGCAGGGGACCCAGGGCCCCTGGAGGAAAAGGGACACTCCTTAGATTCTCCCAGCCTGAGATCACGCTTCAGGAAGCCAGCTGAGGCGCAGCGTCACTGCATACCGGTGTGCAGCTCGGTGTCCTCCATCCTCCCCTCTCCTGACGCTTTTATGAGATGTTTTTTCCCCAGTAGCAGTGAATCTAGTGACTGGAGAGAGACCATAAAACAGACTGAGCCCAAAGTGCTTTCAAATGCCAAGGTAACTAAACTGGGATATCTGCGTGAATGATGTATTTCCTGAGGTTCTCTGGTATAAGAAGTAAAGATGTTGCTTATGACTGTGGTAAAGAAATAGGGAGCGGACAGGAATGCATGCAAAGTCTGTGATTCTTGCTGGCTGGTCATCCTCTCTGTTATGGAAGTCACCTAGCAAGACAGCTGGAGAGGTCCAAAACCGTAACCAGGACTGTTAGTCTTAATGTACTGCCAGGGGTCTTCCCCACACCCCCTGCCACCTAGGATCCCCTCTGCTCCCTGGGTCTCAGCCCCAATGGGTCAGGTTGCATTGCTTAGTGAAAAACCCTGCCAAGACCCTTCTCCGGTGAGGCAGCAGCAGGCGGCTCAGCTGGAGCCCGGCGCCTTTGCTGCCTGCTCCTGGCTGTTTGTCAGGGAATTGCGGAGCAGGCTGCCCGCACGCCACACCAGAGGAGAGCGTCCCATCTGCGAGCCAGAATTCAGAAGAAAGCCTGCAGATTAGTAGCAGTGTGTTTTTAAAAGGGCAGGACAGGTCTTCTGTTTACTCAAGCACGTCGCGTTTTGAAAGCAGAGCCACTGAAGACACGACCCATCTACTGCAACTTCTTTAAACAAAATTCCCCTATCTCCTCCTGTGCGGGTATCTGCTAGGAGAAATAAAGCACTTGTGTGGTGCTGATTCGATGTCTGAGAAACCACCGAATCTATAAATGTATCCCAACAGTCAAACACAGAGTAGGGTACAAAATCCTGGTACTTCATGTTCCAGCTCCACCAAATTGAGTCTCCCGTTTCCAAGGACTCCTAGTGCCAATTCTGGAACAAGCTTCTCTCTCTGGTCAGACACTGCGTTATTTGATATATTAAATTTCCACAGATTTAGTCGGCAGAAAAATGTAATCATCATCCATTTTAAAAAGCACAGCTGAAAAAATGATTAAAATTCATACACATCAGGCAGCTTGATTTGCTGGGCATGGCCTGAATATAAGGCTAAATGAAGGTTAAATATTGGCTGAATAGTAATTGTACCATCTCTTTAAGAAGCTGTTTATTGAGAATGGATACGGTACTTTTAGCTAAAAGTGGCAGCACATTTGAGATTGAATCACACAAGCTTTTCTGCATTATGCATGTACCATTTCTCAGACACATGCAATTAGAAAGCAAGAAATTAGACACAAAATACTCAATATTTCATTCCTGATAGGAGAAATATTAACCAAGTAAATCAAACATTTCTAACTCAGCATTTTTCCATTGGAAATATCATTTCACTGGCATTGAAATCTCCTACTGGGGGAAAAAATGTGCATCTTTTTAATATTTTGAAAAAGACTAAAACACGACCATCTTTTTCTAATTTAGATGCTGCATTATACAATATATCACATTTGAAGAAGTCAGAATGAAAACAGAATGCTTTGACTGATCCAAGTTAGACTTTGCTTAGAATTTAACTTAATATCAATTCCATTTTTCTATACTTGTCATTTGTTTTCATCTCATTTAGAAAGAAATAGATTTTGGAGTGTCAGAAAGTCCCACTGACTTGAAATTATGGCTTCTCAGCAGCTCAATTTCCTATGCATATTCACCTCTTGTGCAAACATGACCTAATAATATATGCCTTCTCCCACGGGGGATGTGATTTTATTACCATTTTTGGTGGTCAGGCCAGCCGTTCCAGCCCACTCCATGGCAACTTGCATTTTCTGATGTGGAGCTTGTCCCCAGTCCCATCATCAGCTGTGAGACGAAGACAGCAGCTACCACAAAGACCTCTGATCAAAATTCACAGATGGCATTAGATCAAAGCCAAAAAATTTCAAATATAGTGATCAGCTTCTTGGTCTGATTAAATAAGAAATATGAAAATAGAAATAGCAAATTACTCGAATCATTTACAGAAAAAAACCCCACCAGTTTTAACATTAAAAAAAGGAAAAAGAAAACAAACAGAAAAAGCTAATGAAAGTTAATTCCTTATTTTCTTAGGGGAAAAAACTTCTGTCCCCTCTCCTTTCCTCTCCCACTCACACGCACTCCTCCCTCTGGTCGCAGCACCAGAGCCCAGAGTGGCCATTCGGCAATGTACGCGGGGAAGGCACACATGCCATCCATAGCCCACAGCGCAAGGATGTCGCACACAGATTCCCAGGCATGCTGAAACACAGATATGTTGAAGTACTCACCAATTTTCAGTCCTTTCAAGAGCTTCAGACATTGCTCAGGATGAGATAAGCATCCAATTTCCGGGTGTGTTCTGAATCAAGTTATCAGAACCCCTGGGAATTTCCCATTGCTGGCTCTGAGTGAGAGATTATATATATTTGCATTTTTTAATTCAAAACTGAAAAACCAACCAGTTTCTTGTCAGATGTACACAAATACAAAAAGAGGGGGGAAAGTTCTTACCACAGCATGGTATTTGCAATATTTTCCAGCCATGACAACTGATGCTTCGGGCTTTACAAAAAGTGGTGAATTCAAGGTACATTAAAGAGAACAAATTAACTTATATGGCAAGTTTCTGACAATAGCTTGATGGCACTATGGAAATTTTATTCTAAATCTCTGTTCATTTTTGAGGCAATCGTTTTCACACCATCGAGAATTGTTTGGTACAAATTTGACAGAGAAAGTCTAGATTAGGAAGAGAATATAATGCAAGCACATCCACTGCCTTCAAAGCTCAGCACGTCCCTTGTGGCACACCAATGAAACAGACCCAGCAAAGCCAGATAATTTAGAATCATGGAATCATAGAATTGTTTAGGTTGGAAAAGACCTTTAAGATCATCAAGTCCAACCATTAATTTGCCAAAGCCCATAAGACATCTGCAGAAGAACCAAGGTATCGGTCAGGAGTTCTTGACTCCTAGCCTTTTGCTTGTTTTTAATAGCACACATTGCTTTCTCATTCTCCTTAACATCTAAAAATAGCAGACTGACAAATCTTGCACCAAATATATTTGAGATCAGAAGGTCATCCAGGCAAAGACCATCTCTCTGCCATGTAGGACGCTACTTGGTGATACGTAATAAACTCAGGAGCAATGATCACACATCAACCTAGAAAGTCACCATAGTTTTTTTGAGCACCATACCAGAGTTTCAGACATTTGATGCACATTACCTCAATATTAGGACTGCTATCACGGTGTTTACGTAAAATTCTCCCATATTCTCACCCTTGCCCCAGGCAAGGCGCGGAAGTCAGCTCTAATGCTACAGGTCAGCACCTCCCCTTCTTCATAATTCCTACAGTAGGCTAGTATCATCATGAGCACTGTAACAGAGGCTGCAGGAATTAATCTCAAGAGGCAGCAAATTTCCTAGTGTTTGGGTTCGTTTTTAAAAAGTTCGTATTATACAAATGAACTTTTGACAAAGTAGCTCAAAATCTCTATGGTCATACCTCAGCACATGCACATGGAAGTCTCAGCTCCCAGCTGGAGACCCCAGACCAAATTCTATACTCTTATACAAGTGAAACTCCACTCACCCCAGAAAAGGGGACACCTCTGTTTTCTGTGCACGCTTGAGTCCTCTGCTGCTGAGGTCTTACTCCAGGCTGAACTGTGAAGTGAACGTCCCATGCAATGATTGAAAATAGGTCATTCTTATGGGATATCACATTCGGTTTTGTGCAGCAGAAAGGCTGCCTTGTTCTGCTAAGTCCCAGCAGAAAATCACCGAACCTCGAAATCAGCTTGACATTGTGGTTGCCAGTCAAAAAGATGCAGCCAGTAAAGGGCTGTAATTCTTGCCCTCCTCATTTCATTTAGAGTCCTTTTTTTATCACAGAAGGGGAATTTGAAAATAAAAAGAAGTCCTGTTGTAGTAAAGACTGCCTGAAGTAAAACAAAAGCTGAATGAGGCTGCTACTATGTATAATCTGAAGTAGGCTGACCTAGAGCTGAAAATCCCTGTATGTTGGCCCAAACCTGTATTTGATTCCATGATTCTGAAGTAACCTTTTTACCCTAACTCTTTTATAGCACTTTATTTTTGATGGCTCCCATCACAAAGTGAAATAATGTATGGTGAGAGTGCATGACACAACATATTATTGTGTAAGCTACCATGAAATCTTAAATTAAGTGTGCTGTGAGGAAATACATCAAGTCACTCTGGGTCACCGCACCGAACCCTGGTAGGACTGTAAGACAGCACAAAGCACAAGCCTAAATAGCAGGAGACAGCATGGAGAAACCGTAACCTCAAAATAACTGCACAGGGTGACTTTTCAAGAGTAATGAATCTAGAGGTGGCATCAACTTTGTTGTTAATACTAATCAGTCAAAGGTGGGGTTGTAACCTTACCTGCATATTGGCAACAGCTTAAAGAAATTATTCTGTCATTTTCATAGACCGCATGGTGCAAATATTAAGCTAGATAAAACCTTTCATTCTAGCTGCAAGAAAAATTGCTGGTGGGGTGCCCTGAAATAGCATCCACACTCCCAGCCAGGCAGAGGGAACCACCTCAGCCTGTGCTCTGGAGAGGAGCAGCCCACACATACCAGGAGTCAGAGCATGGTCCCAAATTCTTGTTGAAGCAAATAGGACATAAAGTCACAGACGGGACCAAGTCCTCTACAGCCTAACCCATGGGCAGATACCCAGCATCCCCACCCCAGCACAGGTACCTTGTGTCGAATTCAATGCAGACAGAAAGTGGCTTAGCAGGCTGGCTCCTGCTCACAAGTCTCTCTTCACTCT
>NW_009260028.1:9874566-9882851 GCF_000687185.1 Egretta garzetta | reverse complement strand
AGATAAAGTTTTGGTTGCACTGGTTGTATGGTAACGGGACTATCCAAAGTTGTATCTAATTGTTGATTTCAGATACGTGGAGCTAATCCCAGCACTGTCAGCAGGACCTTTTTTTGTTCCCACTTGAAAGCAAAACAATATAAAGGTTGCCATGTTAGGTCAACTGCCTCAAAAAAAAAAAAGTCTCCTTCATCTAATCCACATAATTTAGTTTGCCTCCTCCAATATTACAAGTACCAAAATTCAGCTTGCAACTCCACCTGCATGGCTCTGACCCAGGAACAGGGATGGGGAAGCGATAGGAACGGCGTCCACCATGGTGTGTCTTTCACCGAGAAGTGGCAACTCTTATGATGTTGGTTATAGCCCACAAAACTCTAACTGAACATTAAACATAATAAAAAAAAAACCCCACAATGAAGTAAGATGGCAACTAATTTTACTTCTTAAGTAACTTGCCCAGCAATCAAGTGTTTGCACAACACTGAGTGGTGATTCCCTAGCCTGTGCAAACATAAACCAAACAGACCGAAATGCTGTCATTAAGACCTAAGAAAAGCTGCAACATAGGCAAAGGCTCATAACCACTCATGAAAAGCCTCGAGTTTAAAAGGAGCGTGACAGCAGTCAAGGGCGGCCATCCACTCATGGCATATTTAAAATACAGTACACAGCCAGAGAGAAGCAGCCCACCTCAGGGCAACCGAACCCTGCCACTGCCGTCCCCCTGGGGCTCCCAGCGGGAACGCTCCTCCGTCCCCACCCGCTGCCCCGGCTTCACTCGATGCCCATCGCAGCAGGGCCTGAGAGGTTTTCGCTGGGCTGCAACGCTCCTTCTCAAATAGACCGTTCTCTTCCAGTCACAGTTTTAATTAATTTGGAGTGAATTATTTGGGTCTCTTAATTTCCTGGCTTATTTTGAAAAAGTCCAACTAATGCTCTGCTAAGTAGCTCCAAAGGCTCCCCAGCTCTCATCTATCCTGAAGGGATCCAATTAAAATGAGACACCAGTCAAAATGTCAAACAGCAATCATTTTTAAAGCCATTGTGCAACAGATCTATGGCTACATATAAACCACACAATTCCTGAATAAATCACACAATACTTGGAAACCTAAAGCTTAAAATGTCCTCACTCAAGATGCAGCCTCCCCTGTCAACCGAGAGCACATTCAGAACTTACGGCAAATAATAAAAGTCACATTTCCTTTTACAGGACAATTAAAACCATGAAGTATAATGAAATACATGTAAATTAGACCATAACATATGATAAGGGCTTAAATCCAGATAAGACCGTCCGGAAGCTCTGCTGACTGCGGAGCCGAAGGACCTGGCTCAGGCCAGCACGGGCAGGGGCTGGTAAAGCCGCCCCATGCGGAACTGCAGAAATCTCTCTGTTCTGCTTCCAGAGCCACGCAGGCGCGCTGGCAATCACTGCAAGGGTCTTGACAACCGTGGCACATTTTAATCTGCAATCCCTGTGAGCCACTTACCATTTTTTTTTCTGTATTAGCTTTCTCAAACCTTTAGAGAGCAAAATAAGGTCTCTCTCATACACGCATCCCTCACTAGATAAAGTCTTTTTCTTGATTTCAACTTGCTTGCTTGAAAAATCCTAACTCCTTCATTCCAGCTCGGAAAGTATTCAGTCCAACTGTGGGAAAGAAACAGGTATTAAATCATTGCCGAATGGGAGACTAAATTAAAAACTGAGACAGGGCAAAATTTCAGATGAGGCTTTGGTTTTAATGAGCTGTAACTCTAACGTAATTCAATTAATCTTCTTGACTTCTGCAGAAAATTGCCCCCCTCTTCCCCACCAGTCAAATGAATTTTTCCAACCAATGCAGCAGGATCACTGAGTGCTTGGCCTGAGCACAGGAAGGCAATACTCTTCCAAAGGGACTACGATTTTTATTTTTTTTTTAATCTCATTGCCTTTGTAATGAAAACTCCAAATTTCCCACTCACTTCCAAGGTAAATTTCAGCAGCAGAGAAAGGGTTTAGAAACACACAAGTCTTAGGAATGGCACACTCCTTTGGGGAAACCCATCCAGGGGTCACTGGTCTCGGGGTGCCACTGAGGAGCAGCAAAGGAGCTGGTAGGAGACCAGCCCCAGCCTGAGGCAGGAGGGAAGACCCCGCCACAGCACTGGTTGCTGCCGGCCCCCTCTGCCTCCAGCCTGATGATGCCTCCCCCCTGGGGCAGGGAGATCCTATCAAACACCGCACCCACACTTCTGGGTCTGCCCAGAAGAGCACTGCAAAAAAACCCCAAATGACCCTTTGGGGAAGCTGCCGCACGACTAGCGCGTTTCTCGCATGTGTAGTGCTCTGCGAGCCGCCGAGTTCCTCTCCCTCTGTCATTTTGTGGGAAAGAAGATCTCCTTTGGACTAAAAATCGCACGGGAAATCTCACCAGAGGTGATTTTGTCGTGTGGTTTTGTGTCCTTCAGCCCTTCCCACCTGTGAAATGAACAGGAAAATGGTAAGATCTCTGTATTTTCATTTGTGCGCTACTTGAGAACTGAAATGCAAACACGTCTTGTCCTGCAAAACCGAGAAAAACGAAGGCTGGAATGCTTCTGTCAGGCGAAAGGAAAGAGAAATTAAGAGCAGTAAGCACAGCAGAAGCGCGGTCCCGGTTCTGCCTGGCTGTAGCAGGTAGGTACAGTGCAGCAGTTTTCATGCTAAAGCTTTCCCTGACAGTCCCCCCCCCTCTGCAGGGTCTCAGGCACTGCAGTAAGATGGAGAAGCGCTGAAGTACCACGGTGCAGTAACAGCTGGTAAACGTCTTTCTAAACATAATGTTATCAGTGAAAAAGCGTACCAAGAAACAGTAACTTTCACTCATAGGAGGCATGGCATCCGAGCTCGGAGAGGAGGCTCGGGAAAATGAGGGCAGAATTATCTAGAGCACTTTGCACAGCCCTGAAAAAGATCGGAGACATTAAACTAACGATGTTTGCTCTTCCCGAGACGCTCCATGTGACTTTATATGATGCCGGCAGTGCAGAGAAATTATGTGCATTTCTCCAGACTGCCATTTGTGCCCCCCAAATTAAATGATTCTAATTGCTTACAATTATCTTCTAGATAACTGATGTATGGCAGGCTTGTCCAGGGTTTATTTATCATTATTTAATAAGTATTTGACATACACCATTTAGGTGATGTTTGCTTAGTAATACATGGTTGATAATGTGCAAATAATTAACGGAGACCATCACATTCTTTCCATATACTCCCATTTTGTTGATTGCATGGTTTTGCCTCTTAAATTCACTTCTCCTGACCCTTTTCCTGGTCAGCTGGGTTCCCCCTTCCACTACTGAGCATTAATATTTTACTGTAGTGTTTCCCTGAGCTGTCTGTCTGAGATTGGACAGGTTCTCCAAGTCACAGATCCCTGCCATGGCCAGGTGTTTCTTCACCCAGGGGACATTCTGGACTACCCTTTGAGCTTGGAACAGCCGCCTCTCTCCATGCCTCTTAACAAAATATAGTATCTCACAGGTTTTTTTGCCCTATAGCGGCTCCCCGGGGGAGGGTCAGCAGAGCTGTGAAGGGAAGGTAACAAAGTTAGTTAGGCCCAGTTATGTGGATCCAACACCACACACTACCACAATGTCCTTCAGGAGTTTTGCTGATGTTTGTGCACTGGCCACCAGCCCAAACCTCAACGCAGTATAACCAAAAGACAGCTCCAACCTTTAGGGGAACCAAGTCAACCCATGGATAACAGGCTCAGGGGTTAGCTCCAGCAGAGAAAAGGTTTTCCATAAGTTCCTCCATTAGTCTGGGCAACTGCTGGACATGGCAGCATGGGTTCCTTACACGCCAGGGAGCCAGAGGATGGCACGATGCAAGTCATGTATGCTCTCAATAAGCCATCTGAGACTCGTCAGTGGGTGAGTTACTCGTTGATGAAATACAGGAAAAAGAACTGCATTTAATAAAGAAATGTTAATCTTTGCTCACAGACTCGCCACTTGTTATTATATACATGCACAGAAGGAAAGGGCATCGGAAAGGTTACACATTGTAAAATTGCTTTCTAAGCTCAACCTCCTAAGATGTCAAACCTATTTTTTTTCTAGCATAGATCCTTTTACAAACCCTTCTCTGCTTATAAGAACAAATAATTAAGGATTTGGGAAAGCAGTGGGTCCTTATTACAGCATTTCCTCCTTCTCTGTTGCAGGAATGACCTGCCAAGCTCGAAGTTCATACATTACGAGTGAGATCCTGTGGGGTTACCGCTTCACCCCTGTCCTCACGCTGGAGGATGGATTTTATGAAGTTGACTACAACAGTTTTCATGAAACATATGAGACCAACACCCCAGTTTACAGTGCCAAAGAGCTGGCAGAGATGGCCAGCCGCGCAGAACTGCCCCTGACATGGTCTGTTTCCAGCAAGCTGGACCAGCACGCTGAGCTGGAAACTGAAGAGGAAGAAAAGAATCAAGAAGACCAAAATGAAAGAAACGGTGATGTGGCCAACTTGGAGAATGAGTCCAAAGTGTAGAACCCCTGGAGGCTTAAGGGCCAACACCACCTCCTTTATCTTCTCCCTCTTTGCTCCCCTTTTCTTTCTCTGACACGCCTTTTTTTTTTTTTTTCCTTGTTATTCTTAATTCCGGGAAAATAAATACTTAAGATGCGAAATATCTACCTGCCCAATTTAAACTCAAGAGATTCACAGACTAAGCAAAGGCGTGGGTTAAAGCTGCAATACCCATTACTGACGGTGGAATCTCGATCCCCACCCTGGTAACAACTGCGGGCTTCCTCGGCACCTGAGTTCAGACCTCCAGGTTTATTCACATCAGCAACAAAAAAAATAACCCAAAAGCAATGGGAATATACACAAGGGATTTAAAAGGAAAGACTAATTAATGCTCATCAAAGTAATGGGCCTTGGCGCCAGTTTTTATGCATTTCAGAAGAGTTTCACATACTGTGTGACAAGAAAAAGGGAGAAGGAAAGCATAGGGTTTCAATAGACTTAAAGATGTTTCGTTTCTCATGATAAAAGCACTCTATAAATATGGGATTTTCTTGACTCACTCAGACATCATCAATTAATACGTTTTATAACTGTATTGTTTCTCATTCAGACCAGATGCTGGCACAATACCATGCATTCAGAATCTAACAAACTAGTCATGGGAGCCATCGTTCAAATTCTTCAAACCTTCTCTTATTCTGGAATGAGCCTATAAACTTTCTCTTTCCTCAGTGTATTTATCTTGTATTTATTTTTTTCTCAAAACCATAATTGGCATAAAGACAGTTAAAGTGCGCTTTTTTTTTTTTTTTTCTTGGCAGTTCAACCTAAGATTTAGGCTGTGGCAAACTCATGGCAAAGCAGAATTTCCTGTATACTCCTAACATAGCAAGCATGTTTCATGTGGCGGTATTACCCTCTACGTGCAATATCGGGGGAAACTTCTCCCTTCGCCCCACCCGAACCATGGGATTTCAGCAGAGTAGTTTGCTACACAAACAGCACAAGCCATTGAAAATCAAATGTGGCACCTTAGTGAGTAGATTTTAGCTGAAGCTGTGATTAATGAAATTAATTTGTTGGCGGCGCCGGTGCTTGGCCGGTCCTGCAGAGTCGCGGATAGCGCGACACCCCTGAGTATGTGCTTCAGCAGGGTTTCTCAGCTGAACACACGGTTCCTGCTGCCCGTGCTCAGGAGAGTGGTTAGCTCTCCTTGGCTGGTGAAATCGGTGCAAACCCGGCACATTCTGACTTGCCAGCTTCGAAATTAGCAGCGCAGGTATAGTTTGCATAGCCGACACAGCAACACTCGCGCGAGCAGGGGAGCTGACGTTACAGCTTCAGTTTCGCGGACACCCTCCGTAAGGGGTTGCCCACACTGTGCGGCGTTGCCCAGTGCTAAGGACCGCCCGAGTCAGGCCCGGCATGCATAAAATATGACCTGTTGAAAAGAGATTGCGTTGCTTTTGGTGGGCTTTCCCTCAGGCCCGTCAAGAACATCATTTCTGTCAGTGAAAGAGAAGAAGCTGCAGCCTTAATTTTGTTTTTTATACCTGCCTACTCCGGAAAGGAAGAATACACTGAAGAGAATCCGAAGCATTTTTGTACAGAAACATTTATGTTCAAATAGAAGAGAAAAAAAAAAATAACCTCAGGAGAAACTTAGTGGGCAGGTGGAAATTTTGCACTGTGATATAGCTTTCACATTAATTTCACACCTATTTTCGATTTTTTTGCTGAAACAACTGCCCCTTGCTAATTTTCACAGTGTGTGGCTAATCAGTGGGGGGGTTGCAAGTCCTCTAGCTGTGCTGCATGCTGAGGTGGGCAGAGCAGGGTATGGGGAAAGGGTTGCACACCAGGGACTGGCAGATCAGGGTGGATGGAAAGAGCTTTTTGTTTCAGCTCTGAACATTTTCCCTAGTAGGCTTTCACAAAGCAGCACAATGTAAGGAATGGCGCAGAACATGGATTTTTCATTCCCTCCACCCGGGGTGGCTGATTCTGCCAACTCAGTAAAGGTTACTTGCACGTAACTTTTGTGAAATAGCACTCGTTTTGCTACAGACCTCTCGCAGGTCGCTCTTCTGCCCCAGCATCGGCAGCTGCTGGGTGCTCCAGTCCATCCATCACAACCCACCCATAAGGCTACGCGTGAGAGGTACAGGGCATTTTTAAGGAAGGGTGGCTCCACAGCTCCACTGGACGACAGAAGCCTTATAGCAGAGGAGCCAGGGGGAGAGCGGCGTTGGTAGCGAGGAGCTGCCCGCATGTGTCAGCCCTAGCGAAAGGTGCACGAGCTGAAAGCAAATCATACCTCTGAGGATAAACCTGCTTTTTGCTCTTGTAATTTACTGGGCCACTCTATAATTCATTGCTGCAGTTTAACGAAAGTTTGCGTTAACTAGAACAGCAGCTCAGGGCCCTAATCAAACCTTTTTTGTGTCCTTTAGCACAAAAAAATAGACTTTCCGCCACTGGGGCATGCGCATGTGTAAGCTATATTTTTGTGAATAGGGCACTTAAAGCTTAAGGTGTGTGTGTTCATCTCTTTCTCTCTCTCCCCTTGTATTTTATTGTCTTTGGTATTAATGTAGTATGGACTGTAAAGTTTATGAAATCTCATTTTTGTAACATAAGCTTAAAAAAAAAAAATAGAAGCCTCCAAAGCTTTCAACGGGGAAGCTTCACGTAAACTTTGTACTAGAATGTCCCTATCAAACACCTCTATTTTTCTACAATGATTGATTAAGCAGTTTAACAATGTATTTTGTGTCAATGATTTCAACTGAACTGGTAAAAAGACAATTAAGAATTGAATGCTGTTAATTAACAATGGATTTTCAAGCCGTACATACTGAGTGGTGTTTTCATTAACAGTAAATAACCTAACCTGGGAACTTCATCTCTTAATCCTAAACAGTGTACTATGAAATATCAGTGCCCTGTGGGAGTATTTTTGGCAAATCACATTTAAGGAACGTGAATAATGCAACATTTTAATATAATTGACCACATAATTAATCAAGACACATTACGTCTCTAAATACTTCCCTAATACACTTCGATGTCTTTTTCTCAGAGTATCTTGTGATTTCCAGGAGCAAAAGCATTTACAGAGGTAAATGTGAGCTCTCAGTAACCTACTGCAGCTCTCAATTCCTTCTTCCAATGAAGAGAAAAGCTGCAGAGCTGCTTTGTACAGACTTCATGCACAGTGTTGCACAGTTCTCTCTGGCTCCTCACTTTTTTTTTTCCTTTCTTTTTTTTTCTTTTTTTTTTTTTTAATAACACACTAATTGTCTCTCCCTCACTCAAGTTTCCAAATCAGATCTTTCAGGTATTGATAATAGACATAAACATTCTGCTTTTAATGGAGCAACACAAATTTATCCCAGGCGAGAATTGGACCTTCAGCAAATACTTGAAGCTCTACCTTATTATTTAGCAATAAATGCCATCTTACCAGCATTCAGAAATTTCAGAAATTATTTCAAAATAGGCATTGAGAAAAGCAAACATTCTCTTAGCAGTACATAGCTCTTACAATCTTTGACCGACAAAACCATAGTTATTGGCCTTAATGTGAGCTACCCCAACAAATTTAACTTAGGGGATTGAAGTTGAATGTCTGCTTCTACGACCTGTCGTGCTGCAAGCAAGTGGAGGGGATTGCACAGCCCCGAGTCAAAGCTCCGTGCATCCCTTGCGAGGAGGAGGAATGAGGAGGTGGCGTGCCAGAGGAGGGTCCCCAGCAGGCAGCTGCTGA
>NW_009260028.1:9851877-9874509 GCF_000687185.1 Egretta garzetta | reverse complement strand
AGGTGGGGCAAGCTGCTGGCAAATGCAAGAGGAAAGCGCTTGATGCATGGCTTGAAGTTACCAGGCTCTGGATTTAACCCTGGTGCACAGAGTTGCCCAGATCTGGGGTTGCCCGTGTTCCTCTGCCGGAGTTAAAGAGGAAACTCAGGCCTTTCAAAATCAGGGAAGAAATCCCTCTTCTTTTTTCAGCCACAGGGACAAAGTTCCCATTTCACTCAGATGCACAGTATTGGGCTACTTAGGAGAGGGAAGACCTGGATTCAGTGCTCTCTTCAGCCCAGGAGGTTCAAAGCCACATCCCACTTCTCCCAATAAACTAACCCTGCCATAAAGGCAACGGCAGAGCCACAGCCCCTATGCCAAGGGCTGACTGGCTCTTGAATTCTCCCGCTAGCCCAAAGAAACTTTAAATCCTTGTGTTTTTAACAGAAGAACATAAAATTCCTCATTTCCTGCGTCTGTAACAGCCTCCATCCTATCAATCAGGGTGCTGCCTGGCTAAATGGCAGACCTCAGGCCGGGGACGGCAGGGCGCTCAGGCTTCTCACCTCCTGAGCCAGCAAGGCCGGCAGTCAGCTGCTGTCTGCAGAGGTGCAGCACCACAGCCTTTGCCTATATTTCTGAATGCAACCAGCTACCGCATCTCCTAGGAGGGCAAATCCTGCAAGGCCTGTGTTTGACGTGCTCTGAACACCACCCACTAGACCTCCCGTGCTGGGAGGTGGAGGTGGAGGAAAGCCAAGTCGTTTTATCTCACTCCAGCTTCGCTGTCAGAGGGGTACAGCGGCACACAGCCCTGAGAGGATGCATGATGTTACGCCCAGAAACCCTGGTCGGCAGGAGGGAGGGGTATCTGTGACTCCTGTCTTTTGCAGATTTGAATTTAAGCAAATGGTGTATTTACACCACTTCCCCCAGTTATTTAATGTGAATGTGAATTAGAGGCTCAACGCTGAAAATGTAATTTGTCTATAAGGCAATGTGAAGGTTGGGCACCTCAGGTAGGACCTTTCTTAGCAGCTACCACTATAGCTTCTGACTGTGAAACATGAACTCCTTACTATTATGGTACTCTCTGTCCATCAAAATATCTTTCTTTCAGAATATCAGCCTCCTCAACAGCCACATTACTTCACTCAGACACTTTTTAGGCTATAATTCAGACCTAATAAAACAGGAACAAAAGTTGGATTCTCTTTCACTCTTGATCCTACACCTCGTAAACATGCTGTTTGGAAACACACGCTTGGACAGCAGGTATAAATCTGGGCTTTGTGCTGTAGCTAATTCTTAAAGACCAGACCTGAAAGCTGTTGTTTATTATTTGTATTAAAGGATGCTCTTTTATGCTTCCTGAGTGAATTTTAAACTTCTAGGATTTGGCTTTTGGGAGAGGAGGAGTGATGTTAGACATTCCAGGGCACGCTTCATTTTGTGCATTTAGTGGAAGCTTACTTCTACCAATTTCCATTTTTTTCAGATCCTCTGGATTTCTGGAAATTATAACCTAGTGGCAAATTCAGTGTAATGGTGTCCTTTTTTTACAACTTGCCATTCTCCATTTATTATCTGTATCCTGATGCTCTAATACAGTTTCACACAGATAGCACACACACATTTCCAAATCTAGCGTTCTAAAGAGACACGCTTAACTTGCTATTTCATCTCAAATGTGAAATCTGTTTTCTATTCTAAGCAAATTCACAAGTATAAACCACAATTCTTCACTCATCCTCCCTAACTTGTGCGTCACCCACACAGAATAAAAGCTTAAGAGTTTCAAATACTGCCAGCTGCTTTGAGGTTTTTTTTCTCAGAGGGCAGGACTAGGGAGAGCCCTCCACACTTTTTCTTTTTTTTTTCTTTAAATCAAAGGCTCCAAATTCACAGCTGCACTCATGGGCAGGCCTGTGGAAGCTACAGGCACCATCCTGCTACCAGCTTGCTTTGAAGTCTGTATCAGCCACTCTTCCAAGCCATAGAGCTGTTTTCCCTCAAATGATTATAGGCAGTCACTTGCATTAACTTTTCTGGAAGGTTTAAACAGGAAGAACTGGTGGAAAACTATTACCCCACCACACTTTCATCCATATGCTTTTCACAGGCTGTTGGACTGGAGTCCTCTGGACTTCTTCCAGCTCAGGAAAGGAGGATGCCTGGCACACAAGCACAAGTCCTCGCAGCCACTCTCCCTGGCCTCTTCCCCATCATCGTGACCAGGAGGACCCAAATTCCTCACTGAAATATCCGTACTAAAGAACATGTGATGTGATGCTTAAGATGGCACCATTCTAGTTGAGTAAGGAGGGCAATGCAACGTACAGTGTTTGATCCACTTCACGTGCACAGCACGTCACATGCAGCCTTCTGCTGAGCTGGGGAAATGGAGCTGGAGCATAGCACCGCTAGCAGAGCTCTTTAAACACCTAAGAAATCTTCCCAAGAATGGAACTCTAATCAAATTCAACTCAAAAAGGACCTTTTCTCAAAAAGATTATGACATCTTAATGAGAAATCTCTAATTGGAAAGTATCAGGAAGATTGGGGGTGGGATACCCAAACCACTACAGTTTGAAGTCATTATAATGAATCTTGTTCAGACGATGATAGAAGTTATTTCCTTTTCATGGCAACATTTCTGGTTTAGATAGATGGGATGCTAGAGCTAACCTCCTAAATCCCTGCTGGTGATTTTCAGGAATGCTGAACATTTACTGGCTCTTAGCAAGATCAGTAGGAATTAGGAAGCATTTCTGTGAAGAGAGACCATCTGCTTAGATGACAACATAAGAACTCGGTGCTGCCTTTTGCTCCTGCTTTTAGGCTCCCTGGGAGATGATGGAGTCAGGAGCAGTCTCCACCTCACTGAAACGCCATCCACATCAAATACATGCCAAAGCCCTAAAGAACCCACATATGTTGGATAAGTTTTAGGCAGACATTTTTAGGCGCCCTAGGGATCACTGAAGACACTGTCACATGTGCTAAAGACACTACCGAACAAGAGCAAAGAATGACTTGACTGTCTTAAAGACATTTTACTGAAATCGGTCTAAGGCATGGCAGTGGGGTAAGGAGAGGAAGCTGCACAGCTCACACTCGTGCTGTAGCATCTGTAGGAAAAAATGGAAGCCATCACTTAGTAGGGAAACCAGCAATCCTCATTTCTAATAAGCTCAATACTTAAAACACAGGAAAACAGGATAATGCACTTTTTAACCAAAAAGTAAAAGGTTTCATAGCAAATACAAAAGATCCCTGGAAAGGGAAAGGAAGGAATACAAATAAGTGCAAAGTCTACAGATGAAACCTAACAAAAGTCTTGGCCAAAGGGTAGGGCCGCTGGAATCAAGGGTTCAAAGCTAAGCCATGCTACTGGCCATTTTTTACTTTTTATACACAAGTATCATTTCTTTGACATGCACAAAATTACCATGATTAAATAAAGTAAAGCATGACCAAAACTATTGCTTAAAGAAGTTGGCTAGCCAAATCATCAAAATGAAATCTGTATCACGAGACAAGAGAGAGAATTCATCACTTAAACCCCATTCAGCACTTTCCCCGCCCTGTGAAATGCATTAAAGTAGTATCAACAAGAGGCGGCATCATTTCTAAGCTTCTTGAATTCAAAACAAAGGGGGAAAATGTTCAATGCACAGAAACCACTGTGCCTCTTCAAGACCTCATCTTTAGGCTCTTTTGCCACCATCTACATGACAAGGAAAAAATTAGCTGTATGCTAGTTAGCATCTACTGGACCAATTGTAGGAAAGCTTTTATCCCTCAAGGGGCACAAATTCAAAATGAGCTTGAAGAAAATTCACAGCAAGATCACCTAATATGATAAACCAATACATGGAGTTAAGCTTCTGCTTAGTCTCATTTCCCAAAGAAGAAAGAGACAGGAACAGAAAAAGAAAACTGTGTAGAAATTTTCCTGGAAAATGGCAGAGAAAAATGTGGCTTTATTTCATAAATTTAAATAACAATTTCTTTCTTCTTTTTTAATGACAGTTTGTTCTCTCTTTGTGTCAACACTCTGACTGATTTGCTAAAAATCTGCATGGCCATAAAAAAATTACTTCAAAAGTAATTCTAGTTTTGTAAAGAAATAATTTATTTGGGTTCTTTAATTATTAATTATTGAGTAATCTGTGGATTAGTACTGATAATTAGAACAAGATCAATAAAGTGAGCTGCTTCAGAGAAAAAAATCAAAAAAATTAAAATATATCACTTTACAAATCAGAAGGGAATATTCCATTCACGTTTTTTTCCCCTCACATTTCCAAAATAAAGTAACGAAGCATTTTGATATTAGAACAAAATGTTTTGTTCAGCTGGAGATTGTCTTGAAATAGGATGAAAAATCCATTTCTGCTCATCTTTGCAGATAATGAACAAATTCACACCATCAAATTAATGTCAGTTTACTGACTCTAAAAATGAATAGGTATTAATATTTTTTTTAATAAAATACACTGCTGGAGATATCTAGCAGTGAAGAAACCTGCTCACTCACCAAGCTCACTCTTACAATATGAGTCTGTCATTGCCATAACTCTGATTACAGCCAAAATTAAACTATTCCCAATACGGCATTCTGTGCATTTTCACAAAAATGGACTTATGAGGGGTTTGGACCAAAATGTCAAGGACCCACCTGGGATTTGGGAAGTGTAGGCTCAAATTCTATTACTGATGTAACTCACGCAGACAGAAATTTTTAATCTTAGATCATCTTAATTACGGAGTTGCAGAAGCTCAAGCCAGATCTCCTTCCTCCCCTGGCAGTTTCTACCCATCAGGTTACAAATTATCAGTCAATCTGTTGCAATCTCTGAAGACCTATCCAGAAAAAAGAAAAAAAAAAGTGGGGTTAAGTTGAAAAATTCTGAGCAGATCTGCCATAAAATTCACAGTGAGGTACAAAGGCTTTCTCTAGTCACTGGCTGAAACTGGAGCTGTGCCTCTAAAGGCTGAAAGGCAATACTCTATCCTGGTCTACCTGGAACGAGCGGATAGCCATCTAAGAAATGAATGATTAAAAAATGATCATAGCTGACAGCCTGTGACCAGCAGGGGGAAAGGGAAGGGTTACCACAAGCACAGGGGTGGAAATACTGGCACGTTCCAGCAACAGCCCCTCAGGGTCACATCCGAAACACTGAGAAAACACTGACTGCTTTTTTTTCTGCATTGTGGCTGTTCCACAACAGAAAAATTCCATTGTGGGACAAAAGGAGAAAAAAAACGGGAGGGCAGGAGGGGAGAAAAAAGAGAAAAGGGAGAGAAAAAAAGGAGAAAAAAGGAGAAAAGAAGAAAGGGAAAAAAGGGGGGAAACGGTGGGGAAAACGGGGAAAAGGGGGGGAAAGGGAGGAAAAAGGGGAAAAAAGGGAAAAAAAGGGAAAAAAAAGGGAAAAAAAGGGGGAAAAAGGGAAAAAAAGGGGGAAAAAGGGAAAAAAAGGGGGAAAAAGGGAAAAAAAGGGGGAAAAAGGGAAAAAAAGGGGGAAAAAGGGAAAAAAAGGGGGAAAAAGGGAAAAAAAGGGGGAAAAAGGGAAAAAAGGGAAAAAAAAGGGAAAAAAAGGGGGAAAAAGGGAAAAAAAGGGGGAAAAAGGGAAAAAAGGGAAAAAAGGGAAAAAAGGGAAAAAAGGGGGAAAAGGCAGGAAAAAAGGGCTTGCTCCCACTTCACTAAATGATGCTCTGAATATCTCACTAACTTGTATACTTTGAGTTTTGTTTGTTGGGGTTTGGGGGTTTTGTTGTTGTTGTTGTTGTTTCTTATGTTGCTCTTGATAAACACTGTGAGAAGAGAAGCCTGCTTTTCCTGAGGAACAAGCACCTGTCTGACGGTGAATGCTGAGACCTTAGAGTACCTTCAACAATGATAAATTAAAACTTGTTCTCAAGGTTTTTTCTTGACAATTCAAGTAAGTAGTAGCAAATAACGGACGCTTTTCTTGGAATACCTGGGTACAGCCCTCAAAATGAGGAACATTTTCCTCTCAGCTTCCAGTAGGCAGCCAGCTGATAACAAGCCCTCGATGTTGCCTTCCTCTCAACATTTTCCGTGTGGCACAGAATGAACCTCACGTGGGTACAGTAAGGACAAAGGTAAGCATCTTCAAAGGGATGTGCTCAAAAATCTTCATGCTATGTATCAACAACGTCCACCTGACACACAAATCTACCTAAAATTACTTTTCTCTTGTTCAGTATGTTCATTTTACAAAAATGAGCTATGAAAGATAATTTTGAGTATCAAAATGGTAATTTAACTGCTGATCAAACCACCAAATGACAGTATTTTACAGGTCTGCAACAGTATTTTAAAGTTTCCTGTAACATTGCATTTTAATATCACCAATGGCTAGAGTCAGAGCCTGAGAAGCAAGGACTACCATCTTTTCTTCCATTTAATCCGGCAAGTGGACAAAGAGAAATTAAAGCAACTACTTTAGATAAACATGCATTAAGATTTTTACTTTGCTTTAGGAACTACTTTATCCAAAGTCACAAATTCAAGATTGTTCAAAGCCCGAAGTCTGTTATATCATTCCCAGTGGAGTAAGAATAATGTAATCAGAACTTCAGTTATATGGTGCTGGTGGAAATTCTATTCAGTTAAAAGTGAAACTTTTCCCACACCTCTTCATTTTGAGACACATTTGTAACCTTTAGAAGCTTTTTACTGATCACCAAAACAGCAGATAAAGACCTTTTTTCTAAACCACTTCAAGGCACAGTCCTCTTTCTTTTTATTCAAATATCAAATGCATTTTGTCTGCATTTCTGCATAAGTCTCAGAAGTTGAATGTTAACACAATTAGGTTAGCAAATTAGGAAATTTTATCTACCCTAAAATACTTACATAGAAGTTTATGAATTAATCAGTAAAACTGCACACACACAAATCATCTTAGTCAGTAAATAAGGAGGAATCAGACAAGAACTTCTGTGGAAGGCGCAGTTACCTGCTTGCTGTCACAGCAGGATCGACATCATTATGCTAAGAAATAATAGATATGAGGTAGGTATACAAAAGTAATAGTTTGGCTATTAACCTACCTTTGCATGCTTTTGCCTTTCCCTAAAACCAATTTTGATTCACCTGTGAATGGCTAATGATAAAACCATATTTATTATGAAAGCACAAGAAAATAATATATTTAGACAAGTGATTAATTTTTTTAATAAAAGATATATGAAACTACTGTTCTAGGAAAATTGTTTACCCAATTTTAAAAAAGGGACAGTAATACATAAATAAATAAATAAATAAATAATATCCTCTGGAACAATAAACAGCTTTGGGCACTGTCTTGATTTGACTTGCTTGTGTTTAATTCATCGAAATACCACTATGCTGTTAACAGAAGGGATGGCTTTAGGCAAGAGCTGAGAATGAAGATCTGCTTTCCTTGATTCATAGCCTAGAGTTCAGGCTCCCTTTCTTGCACATTTGGTTTTCCCTCATTCACCTGCAAGCGGTGTACCTACAAGGCTCCACATTTTGAGAAATGATGGCTGTCTCAGCAGGTGTGGGTGAACAAGGACCTCGTGGCAGCCTCAGGCCTGGAGGTGAGACACATCTGGACACTTTCATTGACTCACGTTCTACCCACCTCAGTCAAAGGCAAGCTACCTTCCTCATCAGTATGATGCATTTCATTCTTGGTTGATTTGGCAATCATTTTATCGGAAAATTAACAAAATGCTATCTGAGTAAATGTGTCCAGTTTGCCTGTAAACTCACTTTCACCTGGCCCATAAATGCTAGCCCTGAGCATGCCTTAAACACAGGCTGCATGGCTCCAGAGGTCTCCAGGGGTCTGTTCCTATGAGTGCCTTGCCGGGACTTGAACTTGACGGTTCAAAGCCAGCACAAGACACATAGGCTTACATCGGTCACTGCTTTTATGGCACTGAAGGAATGTGCATCAACATCAGCCTGAAAACGGAGGATACACAGTCGCAGAAATTATCCATCAGGAATCTACGTGTGGTCAAAACTGATGAGGTTTGTGTGTTGTGGTTCCAGACCACTTCTCTTCTACAAACGCGGTTCTTCATTGTTAGCCATTGGGGGGTGGTACCATTTCACAGGAACACTGATAATTTCCTGAAAGAAAAGCAGCAAGGGAGAAAAAAAGGGAGGGAAAAAAGCATCACTCTCCCTCTAACACTGAAGTAACCTTCTAGTAGATGAAATACAATCTCTAAAAGGTGCTTTTTCAATTATCCAGCATTACAAACTCCAGCATTTAAAAAGGTAAAATGTTTCAAGATTATCTTAACAGGCATAATATTTAAAATGGTAAGAAACTTTTCAATAGGTCTTATGCTTCTAAATTGGTTATGAAAGCTCAGCCTCTGAGCACTGTCCTAGTAAGAGCTTCATTATTGCTATGAAGATACTTAAAATTCCACAATGTTTCATTGGATCCTAGGACAACAGGATAAAGATATGTTCTACAGCCCATATGGTTGCAGAGTTCTGCTTTGATTTATGTGGGAAAAAAAGCTAATACACTCCAAACAGAATTTTAAATAACGGGGTTTGGTGGGTAATAGTCTGGGTCTCTGAGGCATTTTAAAAGTGCTTTGCAACAGTTTTCAATGTTTTCAGTTTCGTGTGGCACTTTCTCACATTATATCAATGTATATTTTCCTTTATACTTTCCCTAAATGTTTCAACACTAGATTATCACCTAACGTACTATAATCAAATTTCAAATCAACAGATATTTCTTTAAACATGCTTTATAGTTAAGCAAATTTTAATTTACCAGAATTCAGTTTTCTCAGTG
This sequence comes from Egretta garzetta, assembly GCF_000687185.1. Taxonomy (NCBI): domain Eukaryota; kingdom Metazoa; phylum Chordata; class Aves; order Pelecaniformes; family Ardeidae; genus Egretta; species Egretta garzetta. Next base: position 9,865,696 of record NW_009260028.1, on the reverse strand, counting down.
ACAATTCAGCTTTCTATTCCATACCCTGTCCCTTGCCTCATCAGTCATTTTGCCATACCAAATTCTGGCTGCCCGTTGCACCACATCTCAAGGCAAACCTCTGCTTCTCATTGCTCAAGTTCTTTGTAATTTGCTTTTTATGAAAAGCCCATAAAAATTAACTCTAACTCAACTTTATTTGATCATTATTTGGAGAGTGGAATAAACTGAACTAAATTAAAGCCATTTAAATTTTGAGTAAGTGCCATAAACTGATTCAGCGCAATCAAACTAATCCACTTCAAATTACACCATTTAGCTCATTTAGATTAACTTCCTGGGTAGACAAGTCTCAGTTATAAAACGAGAGACAACAGACGGACAAACCTGAAGAGAAAAGGAAGCAATGCAGCAGCGTTGTTAAGTTGGGTAACGCTTCAATATCAGTGAACGTGTGGACCAACCAGTATTAACGTTTTTGTAGCTGTCACAAAAAAATAGAAGCTACAAGGAGGGAAACTGAAGCCATGCATAAAACTAGCATATTACTATTTACAGAGAGTTATTCTCAAATGCAAAAGAGAAACACAAGGAAGATGAGATGACTTTTGATAATTTACCCTTACATTTACAATATAAAAATTTGCATTTAAATATAAATTTTATTTAAATTTTTGGACCATAAATCTGAGTTTTAGCGAAGTTGGCCCTAGGGACAGATAAGGCAGGACTGGAGCAGAGAGGTGGATTACAGAGTTTTCCATGCAGATGGTTGCTGATTTTTTTGTCAAAGGATGGGACGGGACAGAAATGGGGATGGATAGGGATAAGGGGTTCAAGGACAGAGGCCCACTAAACTCCCACAGCAGGCTCAGGAGGGGTTGAGGTATACCTCTGTAGAAGTGCTGATGAAGCAACTCTAGAGAGCTGAGCCCTAGGAGACCTCACAGAAGAAAGCCAGCGGAAGGGAGAAGTCAAAGTGATGGTGGTTTAGTGTGACAAAGGCCACAACGTGCCTCCAACATGAAGGCTGGAGGCAGAAGGAGCACCCTTCCTCCAAAAGGACAGCTGACCCCAACTGACCACAGGGGTATCCCACACCATATGATGTCATGCTCACCATACCAAGTTGGGGGAAGAAGAAGGAAGGGCGGGACATTGGGAGTGATGGCGTTTATCTTCCCAAGTCACCATACCCATGATGGAGCCCTGCTTTCCTGGGGATGGCTGAGCACCTGTCTACCGGTGGGAAGTAGTGAATAAATTCCTTTTGCTTTCGTTGTGTGCATGGCTTTTGCTTTAGCTATTAAACTGTCTTCATCTCAAACCCATGAGTTTTCTCACTTTTATGCTTCTGATTCTCTCCCCCACCCCGCTGGGGGGGAGTGAGCGAGCAGTGCTTAGTTGCCAGCTGGGGTTAAACCACAACAGTAGGTAAGAATTTAAGCAAATTCAGTGTACCAAAATGAATGGAGAAGAAAAAAACAAACAAACAAACAAAAATATCAAACAAAACCCCACCAACAATCCTGGGAATATGAATCATTAAAATACATAGCAACTCCCACACCTGACTTCTAATATACATTTTTTCTTAAGTTGGTAAATAACTGAAAATCAGTTTCTATTATTTTATTTTGTTATAGAAACAAAGAAGAGGAGAAAAAGCATTAACCACGATTCAGTTTCCTGCTGGTATAAAAAACCTGAATATACTCAGATATAGTTTTATGAAATGCTGATAGGTTATTACTCCCTTCATGCCAAATTTTACACCACGTTAGATAACTTCTGTAAAAGTAACGAGGACAGCAAAAAGATTAGCTAACTCTTCAGCAAAAATTGTGTTGCACAAACCCAAACCAGCTGCTGTTATACAAACCAACCACGAGCCTACACCCTCCAAACTACATATGTATTTTATTAGTGCAACATGCAGCAACAATGCTGTTTGTGTTTTGCTAAAAATGTGCTGGAAGAAGAGCAAGACAGGCACCTTTTCATCAACATTTTCATTGTAATTCTGTGAATTTTTCAACAAGCATTGAAGGAACAAGAATTGCCTTGCGACACCAATTTAGGAAATTCTGTCTTTAAGCCCAGGAATGGACCTGTGTGTTTAAGGTCATGGGTGTGCACAAATACCTTTCCCAAATTAGAGTCTATGAACGTTATAAGAGCTACTCAGCACATTGCAGGATCATCTTAAAACCATTTGGTTTTGTAAGTGACACGTCATCGAATTCCATTGAACACGGTGGGCTGCAAAGCTGTTATATTTACTCCTCGATGAACAATAATAACCAGGGCGTGCAAGTTCCCGGTCTAATTCCAGAGACACGCTCAACCTGCTGCCTGCGGGTAGCTCTCTGCTATCCACGAGATCAGCAAGGGGAGCCACGTCTCCCTCCAAGGGAGGGGTGCTCTTACGCAACGACCAGTAACCATCAGCAGAGCTGGCTGAAGTCTTTCTAGGCAAATTTACATCATGTGGAACTGGGGAAAAAAAAAAAATCTTGCTGGTTCAGTGAGGCTCTCCTGGCTCTCAGCAAACAGAAGCAAGTGCAAAGAGTATTTATGTGAAATAATCCATTTCACAGGGGGATTTTTTGTCTTGCCATGGTCTTGTTGTGATCCATGAAAATTGATGCTTTCCTTTAAATTTCTTAAGACTCAGGTTACTTGGAAGCCGAAAGTCCAAGGGGTCCAAGGGACATGCAGGAAAGTCTCTATGCCATTTGGTACTCTATGCCAAATGGTCATGCTATTGCTGGTTAACAACTTACTATAATGACATCCTGCAGGTTTATATTAATACTGAAAAGGAAAGGATTTTTTTTTTCTTTTTTGTAAATATTTCTCCTATAAACTGCAAATCAGGTCAGAGCTGCTCAGATGCATGCAACCAGATTTCTTTAACTTTCACTGTGAAGAGAAGAGGGAGCTATCAGCCAGACAGCTCTTCCTTCAGTTGTACTTCATGGAAAAAAACCAAAATTGTTATCAGTCAGGCCAGCCGGCACAGGAACTTTTCCACTGAGCCTGCACTATTTTTTTTTCCCCTGCCATATTCTTATCCAGACTCAATGACTGGAAAAAATGGTTTCTGCCCATTGAAAATTGTAATGGTATCAGAAGAGTAGATGGATTTCATAGAGTTTTTACATCTTTCTTTTTTCTTCTTCTTTTTTTTTTTTTTTTGACTACCTTAAATTCTTTGCTTTCTTTGAGCTTTATCCACTCCACTTTCTTCCCGTCACGTTCCACGCTTGACTGATGTGTACAAGTGTTTGTGCTTTCCATGGTATATCAAATGTAGTCTCACTGCGGTCATCTGATACAGCAGTTCAGCTATTTCTGTAGAGTTTTTCCTCTGGCATGGATTTTGGTTAGCTCCAGAAATCTAACTTGCTTATGGTCCTCCAGTGCGCCAGCTCTAGAAACTTGCATTTTATATTCCATTACTCCACCGACATGACTGAGAAACATCCCCTGCAAACATATCTTACTATTTTTACAAATCCTTCTAATAGCAATACGTTCTCAGGTTTCTTCCATCGACGGCTGTGGGATTTTTTCAATGTCTCATTATTATTAATAGCTGTTCATCCTTCATATCTCTTACCTCAAATTCACTTTCAGTTATTTCTGTGTTGACAGTTGCAACCTCTGCACTTTATTTAATCTACCGTGTATGCCTTCCCTTTCTTGAATTATGCTCCCCTGAAGCATCGTAGTCTGAGTTAGCGCTTTCATCTTTCTGCCCCCAGAAATACAGCACAAATTCCACCCTCACTACTTTGTAGCAAATGGCTTTTTAAATTCCTCAACGAATGTCGAAATATCCTTTTAGTTTTCCCACATTGAGGAATTCAGCCTTGCAAGGTTTTTTTTGCTCATGGTACACTTAGACAAAGTCCAGAACTGCTGGACTCCAGAGTATTTTCACTGGTTTTCTCGTTTCTGCAGCAGAGTATTGTGAGCTTTTGCTTTATCTCTTTACTTGAGACTACTCACAAACTACACGGTGCTTTTCCTCTGCTTCCAGAGCGAATGCACAGAGGTACCCATTCAGGAGAAGTATAATATTTTGCCTTATTTTTGATGTGAGTTTGTGCCCATAAGAGATTATTATTATTATTATTATTCAAACTTCCTGAAGAAATCATAACCAAAAAGATGCAAGACTGAAACAATCTTTTATAAAAAGATCCATTATTACAGATTTTTGCAGGGTGCATAACTCAGAGACAGAAGAGGTGAAGTAGCTTCTCTATAGCTAAGCTGGAAATCTGGCACATACCTGGGTATAGAGCTTAATTTTCCAGAATCAGTTTAGTACCTTAACCCTCATCCCACGCACACAAAGAACAACCAGGGGTCAACATCGCTTCAGCGCGGATGGGAAGGGGGCTGCACATGCACACACACGAATTTACTCTCCCCTCTCGTGCCCAGAGGCAGGGACTGCTCCCGCCGCGTTAGTGGGAGAATGAAGAGGGTACGTGTCTGAAGACATTTCCTTCCCTCCTCTTCAAACCCATGTTTAAGAAATATTCTCTCCTTCTTCTAAATTAATACTTGAGGGGAAATCGCATCAAATGCACGAGAAGTGTACTGGATTTAAAAAAAAAAAAAAAAAAAGGCCCATTTAATAAATGCATCTTCAGTGTACCATACCAAAATAGATTTCATTAAAAATTTCCCTTAAGAGAACATCTTAAAATGAAGTTTAAAGAAAAAAAAAAAATCAAATGCCAAGGCACTTGTTTTAATTGGCTTCAACTTCTGCAGTCTAAATGCAAAGTATGAGGCCCATTATAATTTGGATGGCTGGTGCTTCTAAACATAGTGTCAGAATTCAGTGAATGAAGAGAGGGGTGGCAGGCCAGCACACGCGCTGCCAAGCGAAACAGCTACTCCAGCCACGCTGCAAAAATCAAACGCACACACAGGGCAGTAGCTATAATTAGACATGAACAAACCATGTCAGATGTGTTAAGAACCCACTTTAATTCAAATATTTCTTAAGGTTTTTCAAGTACACCCTTCTACTGAGTTGGACTGGAATCTATTTCAGACAATGAGGAAGAGTTACCTTGTCAGGGTTTTCTTTCCAAACTAGAGGAAAAACAAGTCGGTAGAAATGTGCATGCTTAGATCTACTGTTTCCTCGTTCTCCTATTACCCCTCCTAAATCCTTCTCTCTCTTGTTCGGATTTTAAAGCATGCCTTCTTGAACTCACAGCTGTGTAAGGTTGGCCAACATTCAAAAAAAAGGGACAAGGAGCTTTTTATGTAATACAGCTGAAGCTGAATGTGGATTGCGGTGATGAAGGAGAAGGTTGCAGGACAGGCAGGCTTTGCTAAAGCCCTTACATGGTCACAAAAAAGATCTTTGGTATCTTCTCCCCAACTACAGCAAGCACCCAAGTTTCAAAGGGAGCAGCTACAGCAGAAAGCAGGATGGGCAGCTTTGTTTTGTACAGAGAAGCAGCAAGGAAGCTTTCTCCTAACTTTCAATAATGAGAACGGATTCATGCTCCCAAGACTGAGGGTGCTTGTTCTCTTCAGTACCTGTTATTCATTTTGATTAAGCATTATCCATATGCTCTCTAATGTTTTCTTTTCAGTCCTTGGTTCCAGTGAGAGTTACGGGAATGAGTTACACTGGCTTAGGAGAGCAAAGCATAGAAAAGCTTTGGCTTTGTCACTTTCAACTTCAATTCCATTTCGTTTTTTTTCAAGCAAAACGATTTCACAGTGTTTCACCTTACAAATAAAAATGTGAGTAGGTGGTTTCACTACGCTATACCAGGGTATATTTTTAAGTTCCTCTACATGCTTTTTGCCCCTTCTCGTTAAATAAATGGCCTGAGCCTTTTCAGTTTCCCTCCATGCTTTCTTCTCCCTCCTCTCCTGGAGTCCTTCCCCCTGGACCTTTTCACCCAGCTGCAGGCAGCATGCCGTTCGGTGAATTCCCCAGCCTAGCGAGGTGCCTCTCAAGTTTCTCACAGCTTTCATGAACTTTGCCCAAGTTTACCACCCCATGTCATTTACTGGATTTGCCATTGTGTTCCTCACCCTCTTTCCAAATGTCTAGTAAGGATACAGGTCCTAATCCAGGACCTTTTGCTTTTCACTTCAAATATTGCTTTCATTTGCATTGTGGTAACTTCTGCTCTCTAAAACAGAGTCCTGCTGTCCCTCCCTGCCCCCAGGCTCCCACAGAGCCCCTCCTCGAGAGCAGAAACCATTTATGCAGGTGGCTTCAAGCCTTCTGTACACAGCCAGAGCCAAACAGGCAGGGCAGGAGTCATCCTGTTCCCTTCACTTTCTGGACGATGGAGCAGAGGAGAAGACCTACACTTCTCTGTCAAGAATAATGGTTGCTTGCTTTTCATTTAAATCAAAAATATGGTGATTATGGCTCAACATTGTGTTAGCTGGAGAAGTTCAGAGCATTTTTATCATTATTTGTTCTATTATCAGACACTACAATTCAGTTTGCCATTTATCTCCTCACCATCACTTTGCCTGTTGGGTTTTTTTAACTCGCACCACACTCTGGTTCTTTCCCCAACGAACTGCACCCTTTACTAAGGAAGTCAAGAGGACGCATCGATAGTTCTTGAAGCAAGTGGACCCAAACAAACAAGGGCTCAGGGTTTCTGGTCTGAATTTACACAGCAATGAATCAAATGTTCAGTAAACTGATTTACGGCATTATTATTTGTTTTCCACGGTACACACTGATTGGGCAACATACAAAATGAGTTTAAATGGGCTTAACTGTTGCAGCTGTCTGTCATATCACTGCCAAAATGGACCTGGCAGAAGGGAATATGTGCCTACACCTCTGTCACGGTTGACTGCCCAGCATCTTCATTTGAACATGACTGCATTAGCAGCATGTGCACAGGTCAAAGGTTTGCTCTGGAAGAGGTCTCCCCTTTGCCCAGTTCTGATCCAGGAGCACCCAACATGCGGCACATCCTGTGAAGGCACCAGCTAAAGACGGAGTAACAACTGCTACAATACTCACTTAGCAGACTTTCATCAGAGTTCTTAGGTTTTCACATACTGCTCATCCGCACATTATAACACTTACTTCCACAGGCTGAAGAAACCTCTTTACTAATCTGCCAAAGGAGTACTGTAGTGCTATAAGAAATCCAACAGGGAGTCTCAAAAGAGCCTTAGCTCGAGACAGCCCTTTCACATGAGACGGGAAGTTGCCAAGTGCTCTATTTCCGGGGAGAAGGGCTTCCCAAAAGCAGACCACCCAGACAGGAGCCATGCAAAAGTCTTCTGGAAACCTTTCACAAGATGAACGGGATGAAGAGGGACTTCTTGGTAATGAAATGGGTGGAATTACAGTCCAGGCGACCACAGAGATTCTCAGAGATGTTGGCTGGTTTGGAAGGCTCCCTAAACTGCCTTAAGGACCACTAATATCTACCTGACCTACCTTTTCCCCTTCTGTAATGATCATCTGCAGGTGCATCAGTCAGTCTCTTCACAATTTCTACCACAATGAGTTCATAAGCTTGGACACAGATGGTGCGATGCAAACACGGTATCACATTTGGCAGGCAAATGGATAAACTTTAATGTAACTAGTGAATATAACCGCTTGGTTTCTTCCTCCTTTCCTGTTAAGCTCCTCAGAACTTGGGTTCTGTGATGAAGACTCCTTGAAAAAGGAAGTGGATCACTCCAGTGAGGAGATTCACTGTGTCCCCCCATTTCTCGTCTTCTGCCAGAACTAGAAAATCTTGAGAAGAGGAACCCTTTGCGGAAAGGGAACAAAGCAGTGGGCAGCCAGTGCAGAAAGACTTCTAAGGTTGTAGTAATGAGGAAGAAAGTGTGAATGCAGAAATATGATCCAAGTAGAGCATAGTTTTTCTGAGGGTGATCACGATACACATAATTACATTTTCTTCTCTATGCTCCTTCTCTTTGTTACCATTCTTAATCCATGAGAAACACCAGTAGTTATAAGCAGCTACATGAGGGCATAAGTTTTGCATCACAGATAAAGCAAAAAATAGATGTATTTTGTTGTTTCTCAATCATGTTTGTCATTGTACAGCTTGAAGAAGGTAAGAATCAAATTGCTACTTCTGCTCACGGAAATTGTTACATTACCTCCTCAAGGTATTCTAGACTGTTCCACCAAAGCAACCTCTAGATGGCACATATGAGAATATTAGAACAGCTCTCAGAAAAGCAAGCTTGTTTAAATAAAAATCTCTTCAAGTATTGAGAGGTATACTGTGAAGACAGAGATAAAAGTTGCAGTTGTATTATCAAAGTGTGCTAAAATCCGCATAATCCTTGGCAGTGTTATTCTAAGTCAATGACTTCTGTTTACAGAAATATTTGTGTATCTTTCTGAATTTAATTGTAATATTTGATCAGAGAAAAACTGACTAAAGAAAGAGAAACCAAGATGCCATAAGGATTATTACATTTTATGGCAAGACAATTATAGATAAGGCTACATAAGTTACCTCTATCCTGAGTTCCTTTTTTAAGTTATTTACTCAAATTATCAATAACTACTACATTTAGCAACTAAACCACTTCAATAATTTCCAGTTAGAATGACTGAAATCACAATGTTTTCTGCTATGAGAAAAACATTTTCTTTAAGCATATGCTTTGCATCATTTTTAAAACACCCATAGAGCTAAAAAGTTTAGAGCCAAAAAAGTTTAGAACATTTGAACAGGAAATATTTTGACATTTCAACCAGGAAAAGCCCTCACTTAAATTAAATTGCCTATGCTGTACTTTGTGAAAGAGGCAACGAAGAGCAAGGCATAAAAATCACGACATCAGCTCTCTTATCAAGGGAAGCTCATGTAAAACCGGCAAAGACTCGTGCAAACAGAAGGCTTCTTTACCTTCTACAGATGAAAACCACAAACAAAATCTGGCCAGAAAGTTAAACTCGCTACAGTCACAGCCCATGCAACTGGTACTTGGATGAGAGTAGTAGGTCTTCCAGAGGTTAACCTCTAAAACTGGAGGATATAATTACTGAATACTTTGGTCTTACAGCTGATTTCCACGTGGTATAAAGTAGCTAGGGTAAGAACCTTGGCACAAGCCTTTCACTATTACAAAGAAAAACTACTAAAAGTTTTTATTATTAAAAACATCAACAGGAAGCAATAGTGAACAGGCAGATTCATTTTCAGAAAGACAGACTAGCTATGTTCACCTGAGGGCACAGAAAGATGAGAGAAAGATAATACAAAATAGATGCCAAAAGCCCTTGATGAGAGATACAGCACGTACAAATTATCAGAATAATTAGAACTGTGTAAATGCCAAAGAGCCTTTTCAACAATGACTTGTTAGATCAGAGCGAAAAAATTGTTTCAGATGAGTTCGTGTCTGCTCTTGAACATCCAAGCAATCAAGCTTCATTCCAAATGTACTCCTGGTAAACAAGTTTTATGGACATGTGCTCAACTATTTGCACAACTTGGGTGAATACTCATCATGGAAATGACCTCATCCTCCTCAGGGATGAGATATTGTTGCAGAGGTTAAGACTGAAGTCTTCAAGCACTTCAAGATCGAAATTTTGTGCTGCATCCCAGAGGTAGAGAAGAAAGGAATGGGCAGGGGGAGGACTGACTCTGCTTTGAATTTCATTAAATCATAGGCTGCCTCAGGTCTTCAAAGTTAAGTAAATTGTGGTGACTTCTGTACACTGGTTATGGGCCATAAAATTCTACACAATCTCTGTATCTCCATTATATGCGCTATATGTTTTACTAGAAGCTGCAGTTGTCATTGGAAGTCTGGTACCTAGGCAAGATGCTGGAAGGCAGAGAGTACTTATCAGATGCATACCATAGACCACAATTTGAATAGATACGGTCTTGCACTGTCAAATCATAATATATACATGAAAACTACTTTTAAAATAATCTTTAAAATCTACCTAAATAATGGGTTTTCTCAGGGTCTTTATGCTTCATTGGTAGATATCCTATAAGAAAAAAAAATGCAGGATATTGTTGTAATATAGATAAAAGTTGACTGGAAATATGACAGCATCCTCCAGCATAATCCACTGGTAATTCAGATTATAAATCAGAACTTCAAGGGCAGAAAGGTAGCCACTTAGCGGTGCTCACTTCCAATTAAACCCAATATAATTAAACTTAATCAAGGAATTATTTTACTCCAAGAAATAAAGTTGAAGCTCTCAAATTCATCTCATGTTTCCGTCTCACATTCCAAAAACCACAGTGACGGGGTCCTGAATTTAGGTTTTTGTTGTCACTATCTCCTATCATGCTTTCCACCAGCTCCCAGTACTTTCTGCAGCCTAGAAAAAACAAATTTCAACCTACTGACAATAGGCTTGTTTCCCATGGTTAGCTTTACAAACTAAGTAGTTCAGTTTCTAGACATCCATGGGTTGAAAATCTTCTATTTTAAGCAATCAGCCTTATTGACCAGCCTCTCTCGCTCCTTTTGCCTTTCTTTAGGTGAGGCCAAGTTAATAAGTAAGTGAAAAATCAGTAAGACTCAGGAATTAAGGTGGAAATAGTCATTCTCCCTTATACTTTACCATTAATGTTCTTTTATGTATAATTACTCTCCTTTGAAAGTCTTTGCCTTCTTTGCTGCATCCCTTCTCAGATTTTCATTTTGTTGTGGTGCTGTGTCTGACTTACTCCTTCCCCAATAGCATTTTCTATTTTTAGAAAACAAATCATGCTATAATTTTTATTCATGTTGCTTTATAGTTCTTTGTACTACCTTTAGTTTCTTTATTCCATCTCTCTTTTTCTTCTTCCTTTAACTATATGTTTTATATTCAAGCATTTGCTTTCAAACTGTAACTAATACCATTTAAGGGCTATATCATGTTTATCTTGATCCTTTGAGTCCTAATAAAAAGAAATCTAAAAAAATGCGGAATTAAATGTAACTTCTGGCTGTTTCATTGCTGCTAGTTTTTGCAATTTGTTGTAAAATACACCTAGAAGCCTTGGGTTAATGTCTTTCTCCTTTGTTTCCCCCAAAGAAATTATGAATCTGAGAACATGACGTTAGGTGTATTGTAAATATTATGTGACGCTCAAATACTGTCATGACATGGTCCCTACAAAAAGCTGACAATCAGATAATTTGTAATGATAGCCAAATAGCACGAGATTAATTTTTCAGCATGTCTGAAAGGGGTTTTTTGTTACCATTGTATTATTTTATTCTTTAACTAATAACTTGCATGCCTAGTGCATTTATAGAAAAAGCAGCAAAAATGAGAGCTGCTGGTAAGTCTTCATGAAATGAACCCCACTGCCCTCCAGTGTAAGACCGATATGTGTCCATAGTCCCCACAGAGATGAATCTGTGGGATGCACGTAAACTCTGCAGAGCTGCCCCCAGCCATCTGCACCGCTTTGCCTGCAACCTAGACAGCTGAAAGCATGAAGATCTACTATAGAGAATACTTGGACATATTCCCTCCCTTCACAATGACCCAGACTGCTGCGTTACCTCCCCACTTGAGTTTTTATCACTTTGCCTTCCCTGGCCTCGCGCTACCCTTCTGTTGTTTGCAGCTTAACTGTCGACAACATACCTCACACCCATTTCCCATCACTTTTTTGTACAAATGGTCTTAATCCCAATCTCTCTCCTTTTCTAGGAAATGCTTCGAAGCCACAAGGCTGCACACTTCTTTTGGATTCTCTGCCTGTCCACATGAATCTTGACCCCTTAGCAATCAAATAAGGTCATTTTAAGAGATGTGGTGCACAGTGCCTCTTCCTTTTCTGTCACCTTCTCTTCTATTCTGAAATCAGAGGGAAGAAGTGACACCCCTGTGGTGGTATGGGAGTATCTCTTTGAACCCCTATGGACAGGTGAGATTAGAATACCACATCTCTCAAATCTTAGCCAAATGCTTTATTCAAGGACGAAGTGTTCAGTCACTACATCAGACCTTTTCTTCCCGTGTGCCTGTCTGCAAGTTTAAACATTACCATTATATTGTATCAGCAAACTACATTGTGAATTTTGACTCCTGAAAGGATCAGCTCCTTGCTACAGTCAACTGACTGGAATGGATTTAACTGAAGAGAAAAACGTGGCAATAGCTTTGAGGTATCAAAGTGACAAAGATTAGACGTTCTTATGATTATCAGCACTTTGTTTTTGTCTATATACTTTATGAGAGCATTTTATTCCCTTTTCCATGTACCAAAGCTAACAAGAGAGGTTGAGCGGAATGCTGATGAGGACAGGAGAGACGTGAAAAGGGGGAAAGAAGGGAGAAAAGGAAGGAGGGGGAGAAAAGGTGATAAGGGGAAAGAGGGAAAGGAAGCAAAATGAAAGGAATAGACACGAAAAGAAAGAAGAGTAGTTGAAAATGCGAAAAGAAGTTACAGCCATGAAAAATAGTGAAAAGTGGTGAAAAGAAAAAACATGAAATAAGTGAAAGAAGATACAGAAGCCAAAGTGAGGAAATGAGACATGAAAAAAAGAGAATGAAAAAAAAACCCTGAAAGATGCAAACATTTGAAGAGAGAAGTGAAAACAAAGAAAAACCATGAAAAGAAAAAGAAGTAATAAGGAGTGAAAGAAGAATGAACTGCCAAAGGCAAAGTGAAAAAAGGAGAAAGAAATTAAAAAATAATACTGAAGAGGAAAAAAAGAGAAACAAAAATTGAAAGAAGCAAAGCAAGAAAAGAGTGAGAAGTCAAAGCAGTGACAAGCACGGGAAGGGAAAGTGGGGGAACAGAGAAAAGAGAGACCAGAGCAAAGAGAGACAAGAGAAAAGGAGACCTGAAAGACAGTGAAAAGAAATCAAAGCAGTGCATATCTTGGACAAGCGTTAAAAAGCTGAGGAAAGCAGCAAAAGGTCTGTGAGAAGTGGGTAGCAGAAGGGAAGGGAAAAGCAGGAAAGGAAAAGAAGGGGTGAAATAAGTCAAGGGGCAGTGAAAAGAAGTCAAAGCCATGAAAAGCAGGGGACAGCAGGAAGAAGCATGGAAGAGAAAATCGGAAGGGGGGGGGAAGAGAAGATGTGAGAATTGGCAACATGAAGTCAAAGCAGGGAAAATCAGTGAAAAGCAGGGAGGGAAAGGGGAAGCAGGAGAAGGAAGAGGGAGATGGAGAAAGACTAAGAGGAAGGGGGAAGGGGAAGAGGGAAAGAAGAAAAACAGGGAAAAGAAGGGAGGCAGGGAGGAGATAAAAGACCTGAAAGCAGTGATAAGAAGCCAAAGGCTGGGGGGGAGGCAAAGGAAGGGAAAAGAAGTGTAGGAAAAGGGAGGAGGGGAAGACCTGAAAAGCTGCAAAAAGCATTCAAAATAGAGTAAATCACTAAGAAGAAAAAGCAGTCAAAGCACAGAAAAACAGAGAAAAGAAGTGAGGTGGGGGGAAAAAATAAAACCACAAGACCTGAAAAGCAAGGGCAAGTAGTCAAAGCAGTGACAATCAGGGAAAACCAGAGATGGGGAAAGCAGCCTAAAAAAGTTAAAGCAATGAAAAGCAGGAAAGGGAAAAGCAGACAAGGGAGGGGAGAAACAAAATCAAACAAACCAAAACCCACCTGAAAAGTAGCAAAAATGAGCATATAAAGCAAAAGCAGGAAAAAGCGGCCAAAGGCAGCCAAAAGCAGGGAGAAGCAGTGAAGGGACAAACAGGGAAGGGACAAGCAGGGAAGAGAAGCAAAGGAAGCGGGGGGTGGAAACAGAAAATATCTAAAAAGCAAAAGGTCAAAGAAGCAAAGTGAATGGAGATGTGGTGGGGGAAGAAAGGGGAAGGGAACAGCCTGGAAAAGCAGTGGAAAGTCCAAGCAGTC
>NW_009260028.1:9814529-9851803 GCF_000687185.1 Egretta garzetta | reverse complement strand
TTTGAAAGCAGGGAAAAGAAGAGAAAAGCAGGGGGGAGACCAGAAAAGCAGTGAAAGGAAGTCAAAGCAGTGATAAACGGGGAAAAGAAGGGGAGGGGGAAGACTTAAAAAGCAACTAAATGAAATCAAAAATTACTAACAGGGAAAAAACTCAAAGCAGTGAACAGCGGGGCACAGGAAGGCAAAAGTAGGGGGTGGCGGGGTGGGAAGCAGGAAAAGACCTGAAAAGCAGCCACAAGAAGTCAAAGCACTTGAAAAGCAGTTGAAAAAGTGTCAAAGCACTGACAAGCAGCCAAAACAAGTCAAAGCAGTGACAAGCAGGGAAAGAAGTGAAAAGAAGGAAAAAGACTTGAAAAGCAGAGAAGTCAAAGCAACATAAAGCTGGGAGAAGGGGAAAAAGTACAACAGGGAAAAGAATTCAAAACATGAAAAAGCAGGGAAAAGAAGTCAAGCCTGTGAAAAGCAGGGAAGAGAAGGAAAAAGCTGGGAAAAGAGGCAAAGCAATGAAAAGCAGGGAAAAGAAGGAGAAGGGAGGGTATAGAAGGCCAGAAGAGTAAGGAACAGAAGTCAAAGCAGTTGACTAGCAGGGAAAGGAAGGGAAAAGAAGTTAAAAGATCTGAAAGGCACTGAAAAATAGTCAAAGCAGGAAAAAGCAGAGAACAATAGTCAGACAATTGAAGAGAAGGGAAAAACAGGGAAATGGGGGTGGGGAGGGGAAGGAAGGTGGGCAGAGAGGGAAAAAAAAAAAGAGACTTGAAAAGAAGGAAAAAAGTCAAACCAGTGAAAAGCACAAAAAAGAGGGGGGGGTGTGGGGGGGAGACCTGTAAAGCAGTGAAAATAAGTCGAAACAGTGACAAGCACTGAAGAGAGGGGGAAAGAAGTAAAAGCAAGAAAAGCAGGGAAAGACTGAAAAGCAATAACCAGGGAGGAGGGGGGAAAACGACAAGACCTGAAAATCAGTGAAAAAAAAGTCAAAGCAGCGGCAAGCAGAGACGGTGGGGAAGGGAGGGAGACGAGTGTAAAACGAGAAGAAGGGAAAAGCAAGGAAGAGACCTGAAAAGCAGAGAAAAGTCTCCAAGTACTGAAAAGCAGGTAGGGGATGGGAATAAAAGCATGAAAAGGAAGGAAAAGATGAGGATAGAAAAGCAAGGAGAAGACAAGGAGGGTAAAGCAGAAGAAAAAAGTCAAGCTAATGAAAAGCAGGGAAAATGAGGGAAAGTATCTGAAAAGCAGGGGAAAGGAGGTCAAAGCAGTGGGGGGAAAAAAAAAGAAGCAGGGAAAAGCAGTGAAAAATGTATCAAAACAGTGAAGAGAAAGTAGGGGAGGGGGGATGAGGGACAACCATGGAAATCCTGAAAAGCAAGGAAAAGACAAGGAGGGAAAGGCAAGAAGGGAGAAGTGGGGAAAAGATGAGAAGAGACAAGCAGGTAAAAGACAAAGCAGTGCCAAGGAGACCTGAAAGGTAAGGAAACTGCCAGAGAAGACCACAAAAACAGTGAAAACAAGTCAAAAGAGGGAAGAGATGGGAGAGGATGTCAAAGCAGGAATAAGTAGGGAAAACAAGAAAAGGTGGGGGGGAAAAAGGAGAGACATGAAAAGCAGTGAAAAGAAGTCAGAGCAGTGCAGAAACAAATAGGGAAAAGAACTCCAGTCAAAAGCAGGGAACAGAGAAGTGGAGGGGAAATGAAATTACCTGAAAAGCATTGAAGAGATGGGAAAAGAATGGGAATGGACACAGGGAAAAGGAGGGAGGGGATGGGAACATGAGCGAGGGAAGAAACACACCCAAAAAGCATTTGAAACAAAGTGGAGAAGGAAAGGGAAAGAAACCTGGAAAGCACTGAAGTGAGGAAAGGAAGGAAAGAAAACACCAGAAAAGCATTAAAAAGCATTGAAAAGAAGGGGGAAAAAAGAAGGGGAGGACACAGAAAGCACTGAAAAGAAGGGGAAGACACCTGGAAAAGCATTAGAAAGAAAAGCAAAGGGGGGAAAGCAATGCAAAGCAGTGGTGGAAAAGGAAATGGGAAAGACAGGCAAGAAAAAACAAACAGGGAAGACAGGAAATGAGAAGTCAACGTAGTGAAGAGCAATGAAAAGAAGGGAGAGGGGCGGCAGGGGGGAGAAACGACCTGAAAAACTGGAAAAAATAATGGAAAAGAACAGAAGTGATGTGAAAAGTATTGAAAAGAAGGGGGCAGGGGGAGCAAAGCAAACAGGGAAAGCCTGGCAGGCAAAACAGGCAGTAAAACAAGGGCAGGGAAGCCGAGCATGGACAAGAGAGGGAAAGCTGTGAAAAGACAGGAAGAGAAGCAGGAAAAGGAAAGCAATGCAACGAAAAGAAAAAGCAGAAGGCCTGGAAAAGCAACAAAAGAAAGCAGGAAAAAGCAGCAGGACCAGCAGGAAAAAGACAGAAACAGAAAAAGCAGGGAAACAAAAGCAAAGCAGTGAAAAAAAAAAAAAAAAACCAAACCAAAAAAGGCTGAAAGCTGGGAAAAGGAGAGAAAAGCAAAAGTTGAAAAGTACAGCAAAGCGTGGAGAAGGGCCAGAGTGGGAAGTAGGGAAGGGGATGGGAGTGGGAAGCAGTGAGAAAGAATGGGACCTTCTGGGGGAAGGAAAGGCCATGCAATGTTACTGTTTCTGAATAGGTAAATAAACTAGCTTCTACTGAAAAGAAAATGAAAACGGTATTCAAATGATTTGAGCCAAAGTTACTAAGTTTGACTTCTTCTTCAGGCAAAAAGCTCATTGTCCCCATGAAAGGACTCTGAACGTGGTTATTTCTGATTTTCAAAGCTCTGGCTCCTGAGACTCCTGGATTTGTCTTCCCAGGCCACTGACGTTGTGTCAGGACACGAACCTTCATATTGTCACTGTACCAAAGTAACCCCTAAAAACACGCCTGATCTCAGGGCAGTGCCACTGTAATGTTTCTACTTGTAGCATGTTTTGTTTACGAGCAAATGCCCTTCACAAGCACACGGAACAGGATTATCTCTGTGTACTGCAGCTACCAGACCGATGGGAGGTGACATACATAGAGAAGAGTACAACGACAAAGTGCACTATTCCAGTATAGAATAAACTTAGGTGCAGCATTTTTCCTGGAAGAAATGCTAACTCAGCCAGTGTACAAAAAAGTAATAAAACTTCCTCAGACACAAGACGAACATCGTATACAGGCGGGAGACAAATTCAGATGAAAATAAAAAATGCCTGAGAGCTCTGGCACGTTGCAGCCGAGAGGAGGGATCCCACTGGTACTGAACTGTGCAGCCCTGCACTGGGGAAGACGACAAGTGAGACTGAAGCATTGAAAACTAAATTCCCTCAGCTTATTCTTGACTCCAAGACGTCTGAGTGGAGTTTCTTCAAGTGCAGATTATGAGAGGGTTTATTGCCCTGAAAATGCAGCTCAGAAGGCGCTCCATTCAGCACCAGCCTTTCTGCCTGCTTTAGGTATGAGAACTCCTTTTCATCATCACCCTTTCACAAGTTGGCAGGAAAACTTGAAGGAAGAGAGGGGCTTTGGAACACCGTGGCAAGTGGTACGTGACCAACCCCTTCTGCCAGTGAGGGGGAAGAGAGACCCTGAAGGTGGCAGCTTGGGCGGAGAGGTTTCCTGCTTGGCATTTTCGTTTCTTCACAACAAACAAGCTCACCTTTTATTTTTTTCTTATATTGTATTCCAATCACTAACCCAACTAATTGTCTTTCAACAGTCAACAACTGTGACATGAATCCCCTTTCCTCCCACTTCTTACAGGGAGACCTACAGGAGGTGGATTTGGTTATTAATTTATATTGGATTCTCTACACTACCGTTCTTTTAATTACTCAAAACCAAATGGAACACCCGCAAAGGTCTGAAGTTGCAAGAAATTCTCAAGATCTCAGCCGGACTCACCTCTGTAATGATCACACAGAACTGGGTTTGAGAAGCAGTGTTTTTAACCCTTTGCAGCTATTTTTTAGGGACCAGTCTGTGGACTGCCTTGAAAATCAAGTCAAATTTCTGTATACACACACTGCAGAAAGTCAGCACAGTGGTAAGAAAGCCAGAGTTCTTTTTGAAAAACCCAAAAGAAAGCTAGCAAGCCAGACCTTCCAAGACTGTAAGTCACCGCTCTACCATTGCTTTAGGCAGTGAGAACTGGCTGACGCTATGCAGAAAATACAAATGGAAAAATGCAATGCAAAGACGTTAAGACTACAAGTGCATCCTACAGTCAAACATACCAACTTTCAACACCCTTTAACAAATAAATGCCTTGAATTAAAATGTTCGTATCGGTACAAATCATAAACAGCAACGCATACATCATTATAAAAAGGAAGCAACCCTTCAGACTGAAACATTTCTGTACTTTAACTGAACAGTTTTCAACTAAATTTGACATTTAAGATGCAGTGTTCTAGAAAATAGAA
The DNA here is from genome assembly GCF_000687185.1 of Egretta garzetta. Classification (NCBI taxonomy): domain Eukaryota; kingdom Metazoa; phylum Chordata; class Aves; order Pelecaniformes; family Ardeidae; genus Egretta; species Egretta garzetta. The sequence continues at coordinate 9,847,378 of NW_009260028.1, read as the reverse complement.
TGCCTGTATAACCAAAAAATATGCCAAGACATCATGGCAATTGTAGTCCAGGACACTGGATTTTGCAGCAGTGGGAAGCAGAAATTCCTGTAGAAGCTGTTCCTATGGAGAACTTGGAGACCAAGAGCTGGACTGCCCGACTTACCACAGATGAGAAATGTCCTCTTGCGAAGACGTACAGGAAAGAGAAATGGAAGGAAATTCAGTGTACTACACAAATTTAATGGCATTGCCTCATTCACCTAAAGCCACATTACATTCTGCTGTCCAAAAAGCATGATCTACGTGCAGGTTTCTCAGTACTGGCTCTACTCAAAATCAGACCAACTCGCCCCAGCCCATGATGCGTCTGCTTTTTAGAATTATTAGAATTTGGGTTAGAAAGCCAAATCTGGTCCATATACTCCCCCTGAAAGGATTTATGACATTTTTACAGTAACGGTAGTTCTGCCTTAGCAATAAGGATATTAGCCTTAATTTTCAAAAAACAGCTGATGCTTTTTCTTCTTTAGACTGAAAATCCTGGGGCCATTTTCCTTACCTGCCAGTCTTCTGCTTGAGGTTTGCAGCTCTTCACTAAGACACTGTTTATCACTATGTAGCTGGGATACTTTTCACTGTTGCTCACTGAGGAAAAATTGCTTGTTGTGAAACAGCGGAGGCCCTCCCTCAGGAACGAGGACCTAAGGTGGATCCACCATAAAACATCTTTTAGGCTATACAGATCCTGTACCCCTTCTATTCCATGGCACCCATTTTTTTAAAGAATGTCTTTGGTCAGTCTCACGTCCATTCTCATCCTACTGAACACATGTAGTTTTGATAATCACTTGCTCAGAAACATACACTACTTGGGTTTTTTTTTATTCCTACAGTTCTAAAACTCCATTTATAACATCTGCTGTGGTTTGCCTCTTTTAAGGTCTCACTAGGGCTCCGCTTTCAGCCCATTTTAACCAATACATCTCAGCCCCAGTTAGTAAATAAATTAAAATCCCTTCACAGTTGCCTATAAGCTGACAATCCAGTCTATCCATTACTGCTGCTTCTGCCAGTCTGATCTCTCCAGCATATCCTCGCTTGGTCTGCTGTCAGAAATCAAATCTCCCTTCTTCAATTTAGCCTAAATTGCAATAAAATCACCCCAACTTTCCTTTCTGCTCTCTTGCAAACTTCCAAATTTGACCCAAGTCTTGCCACTTGATATACAGTCCGGATTCAAATCCGCCTTGAAACAAACCACACAGCTACATTCTAGACATCTCTCATAATAATTACTGGAATCCAACCTTCTGTGAGAAACGTATTTTCCACTCAAAATAGATCTGTTAAGCCTCATTCAACATGGCCATAAAGTTATTCATTTAGCTTCCTTCACATGCTTTCCTAGGACCAAGACCACATAGAAAAATTTCTCCGTCTCAGTTTCAATTACGGTCTGCACAAATCCACTCCAGCTAAGGGTATTTCTCTCCCCTCCCTATGCTATTATTCACACTGGTTAGACTCCCTCCCACACAGAACATCCTTTCTGTTCCAACCCTTATCCTCTTCTACACCTTCTGTCCTCACTTTCCCTTTAGAATCTATGAGCATTGCTTAAAGCGATTTAAATTTTCTCTCTGCCATTCAGCAGAGGATCCTGAGGTTTAAAATCTGAACTACCACCTTTTTCCAGCTGATGAAGTGTATCACGTTCTCAGATCATTCACGTCCTCAAGGACAGTCACAGTGACAGCCTCGTGATTGAACTCTGATGTTACATAACATCTAGCATAAAACATAATAAACAACAGAAACTGCAAATCCTCTCAGGTCTAGGCAGATCATATATATTTCATAGGGCTAGTATGGGTAACCGTTGAATAAAAACAAGGCATCTTAATCAAGAAGAAAAAAAAATACTTCAGCTATCATTATGAGGTGGAGAAATAAATACCAGTTGCAAACTTTTCAACATGAGGTTGCTTCTGTAGAATCCCACAAAACCAGGGATATGTAACAGAAAACTACAATTTGGCAAGGTGACTTTCGTTGCTCGACAGATGCAAGATATTGCGCAGTTCTAATACCCATCCTTCTAAGTAAAATACATCACTTGCCAAAGTCATGCTGGATCACATACAAACTATCCTCATGAGATCAACACTCAGCAATAACTCTACTTTGTAGTCAGTTACTTGTGTAATTTTGACTTAGAAAGATTCTTCCATACTATTCAGAAGTTCCATATAATGACCTTATTGAAATAAATTTGTTCTATAAAGCAACACAACATATTCACCAATGTGTCAGAAGGTTAGAGTTTTCGATTACTTCATTAAAAAAGGATGTTTCTGGTGAGTTCCAACAGGAATTATTTTCAAAGGTATTTAAGATTCTTCAGTTATCAAGAATGAAATATAAGCATATTGATGGTTTAATGAAAATAATGATGGTAGCGGGATAAACAATGAAGACAAGTCACATCTACACGTGAATCCAACCCTTCTGTAAACCAGTCCCATTCAGACATCATTATACTTACAGGATGGGAGACTACATCCTGGAAGAGCAGCAGTTCTGAAAAGGACTTAGGAATCATGATGGATAATCATCTAAATTTACAATCTTTAATGCAAATAACTGAGACTGAAAGATTTAAAAATTCAATCCTTGGAGGTATAAACAAACAAGTAAAGATATAAACTGAAAGGTTCAAGAATGTACCTGCACATACTAGACGCACACAGCAATACTGAAATTACTACCAGATGCTGTATGCAGTTCTCATGTCCACACTTTAGAATGGGTTTTAAAACATCCGAAGTTTCAGACGAGCCATAAAAAGCTTTACAGTTACAGATTTCAGGAACTCCATCTATCTAGGTTATTAAAGTTAACATATTTTTATGTGAATAAAGTGAAATAGTTTAAAACTAGAGTAGTTATTTGTTATTCTAATAGGCAGCTGGCTATCTGATGGCCAGCAGCCATAACTAAACAGTCCTAAAACTGAAGGAGGACTAAGAGTATGGAAAATAAACTAGCCAAATCACTCAAGAGACACAGAAAAACCCTCACACTTGAAGAATCTGTATGAAAATCAGATATCTTTTTCACAAGTATGTTCTACCGCACCCAAAAGATACGGACTTCATGATGCAGAAGTAACTAGATTGAATTCTAGGGATAATGGCATGCCAGTCAGATTATTTCATTACCATGGTCACTTCTGGCCTTAGAATCAGCTAGTCTGTAGTAAGTAGAAAGCTGCAGTGCATATAAGAACATTCAAACTAACAGATGATAATATAAAGAACTCAAAACTACAAGTACAGTCCATCAGAATCAAGCAGAGCTGTGGTCATACATCAGTGATTTGTATACCTTGCTGTTTCAATTAAAAACTCAAAATTATCTGTTATGCCTCCAACTTTTACTTTCATATTTTTAAGTCTGTTTCATTGTATCTGATATTTACATATTATAGTATAATTATACCTACCATACCATGGCTTGGAGTAGGTTAATTGCATAGGAAGATTTACTATGTTTACATTTTTTCTTAAATTACTCTTTTTTTAAAAAGCACAGTAAAGAGTCTGAGGACAAATTATTCAACTGTTTATCATACATAAGACTGCATGACTATAATACAAAGGGCTTGTCTTTTCATTTAACGTTACAATATACACAGCAAGTCCGGACTAGATCTTACAATCTGAACACAGGTATTTAACCTTTTCCATGCTGTTTATGTTTACAATGCACAGAAGTCCTGTAACCAAACTGTGTAGTAAAGCACACAAAACTGGACTGTAACATAACACAGTATGCAGAAGCACTGGATTTTACGATTTCTTCTTTATGTAGATATTTTAACTGCTTTATTTTTTGGCGCTTGCTAAGGTGTGGCAACCCGCGCACACAAAAATTACCCAGATTTTATATTACCCTTATATTCCTAGACAGCAGTAAGTACTGGATTCCTTTTTATATTGCTAAACTCAGCATCCTCTTTCTAAGGTGACAGCCTTCCAATTCCTGTAAACTTCTCTAAATTACTGAGTTTAAAAAACCCAAACAAACCCCCAAAACCCACTTTCACCCACAGGGTTGATGTGTCAATACAAAAGAAATATGGATCACTTGATTTAAAAAAAAAAATAAATCATGATTTACAAAAAAATGGTAATCCCAAGTATTCATTCCCATTTACATGGTAGTCAGCTACTGCGTTGCCACTGTAAGTATAAAAGATTCCACCTTTTAGTCTGAAAAAATGACTTAGCCGCATGGAATTGACCAGTATGAACTCTTGATTTCTCTGCTAAATTAACTTTTAAAAGGGCTTACTGGCAGAGGTAGATCACTGCTTCTGTAATATATAATGGGCAAACAATGTTAATCTGGGATGGGCAATCAATGAATTACCCTTATTCTTTCAAATGTTTTTCATGGAGCTTTTACTTTTCACAGAAATAAATTTCTGAATGGGCCTGTAAATTTTGCAACTGCCAAGCTGACTGTGTTATATTAAGGCAGCATTACCCAAAAATTAGGCACCTGTTAAATACAGCCTGCTAACCTCAGGTCTCATGTGAGTGTTTTGCTTTACTCAGACTATTATTTTGGACCTGCTCATGCAATCAAGGTCTTGCCTTCAAGTTTACAGTTATGTTAATAAGGAATACAAGAATCAACTGCTGGTTTCATAGCTTCTGGATCTAGTGTCCCTTTTACCTTCAGAAGCCTGAACACATTTATAATGTAACAGATGTTATAGTCTCGAAGTAGATGTCAATCTATTATGTTCAGTACACAGATTGCTGTAAATGTATTGGCTATGAATTCAACAACAGTTCCAGTTTTGTTTAAGCAATAGTACAGCCATAATTTTCAACTGACATTTAAAAATGGTCTAGTTACACCTTGTGTCAAAGTGCAGAACTGCTACATTATTGGTTACAGACATCTATGTGCTATAAAAACAGCTTTGGTACAATAAATTATCAAAAAAGAAAATAAATTTTTGTAAAATTCACAGCATAATTGTGAGGCAAAAAAGCAGTCACATAAAATTCTGCATTTTTAAAAATGTTCAGGATGAACAGAAGACGTCTTTGTGCAGAAGTAATGGTGGAGAAACCACGTGCCGAGAAAAAGCAAAAGAAAAAAGTAAAAAGCAGGAAGGGACACAGTTGTAGCTATTTCCATCAAACGCAAACCACTACTCCTGTGACCTTCAACCAATAAGGAAGTCAACTTTATGACACACGCAAAGTGACCTTGCAATACCTTACAATAAGTGGGTCACAAAAGTCTATTTTAAAAGAAAGGCCTCTTGAATTACCCATTCTCTGTGTTTTCAGCATTAAGGACTGTCTGCAAAAGCATGTCCAAAAGTGATTGCATCTGAAATGGTAGGCTCTTCTAACTTAAGAGTCCAAATCCATAAGGCCAAAGGTTATCCCAAAGACCACCACTTAGACCTCCCCAGGACTGGCCAGGACCGACCCGTTGATTGCTTCTCAGTGCACCTCAGTTACGAAACCAGTCATATTTCAATACTAACTGACTGTGGTCTCCAAAATATGAGCGCCACAGAATCCCATTACAATTGCTGCTTTGATCCTCAGTAGATTCAGAAAAGGAGAGTTCTGATCACCGCCACTTAGCATGCTTAATGTGCCTTACAAACTCCATTACAACCGTCCCTTTTTACAGCTGAAGAATATATATTTGTGTAATCTGAAGGTCCCTCTTTCTTACAGTACTGCATTTCTGTGCCCATGTTTGTTTGGGGAACTAAAAAATATATATATATATTACTCACTCCCCTCCCACCCAAAAACTTCAAAGGGCCTCTTTATAAATCATGTGCAATGCCTTTAGAAAGAAACTAGTTTGCAACTACAACTAACATTTGAACAATAACCCCGGTTGAATGAGACCAAAATAAAAACCCCTCCCCAAAAAACCGAACTATGACTAGGTTGTGGCAAGTTAAATGGGGGAAGCAAAAGGTGAACACCACTAAGCTATCCGTTAAGGTGGGTCCGGACATGGCTCTTAAAAAAAACAGGAAAAAAAAAAACCAAAACCCAAAACCTCCCCCCCAAAAACCAACAAAAAAAACTTCATTGTCCCTTTGCAATCTTTTCAAGTTTAAAAAAATAAGTCAGCTTTGCCCTCCTGTAGCGGTTAGGTGAGTTTATCTCCTTCTGATTCAAGCAGCTTTGCACTTTGTTTTTGGAAAAACACCACTTCTATAAAAACACACAAGAAACAAACTTAGTTTCAGTTTAGTCACGAGCTAGCCACAGGACTTTGCTGAACACAAACTCCTGTCATGGGAGACTCTTCTCTATCAATCCCTTGCCTCATTGCAAGGTGTCCTTCAGTCATGTAATGAGCAGGACCTGTATTAGCAGAAAACTGGTATGTTGGATGTCCAGCTATGCCAGTTTCTTGGCGCGGATTAGAGTAGACTGTTAAATTCATGTCCATAGCTCCATTTTGTCCAAAGTCCAAGGTATTAGCAGCCACTGGGCGGTTCTGATAGGCCTGATTGCCTTGGTTACCAGTAGAGGAGGAAGATGTAGAGGAAGAAGTAGTTGAGGAAGACAGGGATGTCATGGAGTGGTGACTGTGGCCCACCTCCATAGAATCCTGGGTGGAGGAGCTGTTTGTTGGAGAATTGTAGACCCTCGGCCTGGTCCGGCTACCCAAGGCTTGCTGTCCATGATGGTGGTGGTGGTGGTGGTGATGGTGGTGGTGGTGAGAGCTATTTCCGTGATGATGATGTAATGCATTCTGTTGTTGAGGGGTTACATGGAAGGTGGTTTCTTGAACTGGATGGTTTTCAACAGTGACCTGTGTAGGAGCTTCAGTGGCTGTCCAACCAATTGGAGGAGGAAACTGTTGTCGAACCTATAAGCAAAATAAAAATTAAAATGCTTAATCAAATCTGTCCATTTGCAGTATATGAGAGAGATTAAGTTACTAAAGTCTATGCTAACTTTTTGAAAAGTTAACCAAACCTCACAGTTGCAAAATTATTCTAGAAATGTAAGCATGTAGTTAAGATGCGTTTCTAAGACACTTTTCTAAATATACCTCAAGAAAAATAAGTTCACATTCTGGGTGCTTTTTTCAAACAGTTTAAGTCAGTCCAGTATTTGACCATGCTGTCAAAATTATAAAAGCAGCTTTACATAACAGTAGTAATAATGTAGTATTTGTAAAACACCTAGAACAATAAGGCCCTGATCTCTGACTCAGGCCTCTGGATACAGTTATAGCATACAAAGCTAAATTAATATGTTGTAGTTCATATCTTGAACAGTGTCAACAGCATTAGAGGAGCACTACACACTCCTCTGGAAGAACACAGCTGATTAACGATTATTAAAATAGCAAGATCTAGCTAAACACCGATTTGCTGCATAAACTGAATTGTCTACTTGGGAGAAGTTTGTTTTCCGTCAGCTACTGCAAAGAAGCACGTGTGATCTTCTTTTCTTTTCTTGTGAGTATAATGCTTGGAGACTATTGCTCTACACCTGTAAAAGTGATTCTACATCTGTAAAAGCGATGAACAGAAATGATAATGTTTGTGAAGTACCTGAACACCATAAAATGGAAGTAAGAACTCCAGCAGGAGTCCACTGAAGGACAAGCTGTTTCTTCACTGGGTTGGAAGATGCATAGTTCTGTGTACCTTCATGCCCTGTGTAAGATGAAGCACTGACAGCTCCACCTGACTTATTGCTACTGATTCAAAACCCTCACCTCTGCAGAATCTATGGAAATTTTTACAGCTACCTGCAGTACTTTTGCCTAAGCAACTGACCAAACGTACACCGGACTATACAAGAGCTGGGGATAAAGAATAAACCAAATCTGATGGCTAGTCCTATGTCTAAACCACTTCACTCGTCAAATAAAGGTGTTAATTAGTGTTAGGGATTTAATATTCTCAGAAAATTCATATAAATCAAACAGATCAAAGCTTTACTTAAGCATACCTGTGGGCTGTGTGTTTCACAGTCCATAGCTTGAACAGCAGCAGTGAAGTGTCCACCACTATGTCGATGCTGGTGTGTGGGGTCTGACCGTGCCCTTCCACTGTTGCTTGTTCCAGAAGATCCACCTGTAAAATCATAACATGCACAATAACTGAAGAGACACAAAATTTACAATAAACTGTAAAACCATGACAACATGAAGACATTTAAACCGCTTCAAGGTAAAAATACAAGACCTATGATAATCATGCACATTTTTGCTCATGTACTTTTAATGTTCTGTTGAAGCAGTTACCTGTTCCAGCTGATTAAAATAATTATTTTGATGAGTATGAGTATTTAACAAAAAAAACCTAGATGGCATTTATCTGTGAAAGACTCCCTTGATGTGATTAGGAAACATAATTTTGTTATCTGTTAATGAGAAAAACTTACCTGAGCTTGAAGATGTACTGGAGGTGGTTCCTGAAGACTGCGACTGCTCCATGGCAGGACTCGTAGACACACTGTTACTTGTGTTTGTACCTTCGTCTGCTGTTTTCTTAAAGAAACTATGCTGTAGGGCATAATACGGTTGAATTCGTGTCTTGGGGTCATAATCAAGCATCCTTAAGATGAGGTCTTTGAACTTCAAGTAGTCAGCTACAGTATGACCCGATTCCCCAGCACGACGTCCACCTGGTCCTCCTGTTTCAACTCCTAGTATATTGTGAAGTTTACGAGTTCCGGGTGGTTTGTATTCCTGTTGGGAAGTTAGAAATTGCTTGAAATCAATTTATATATTAAACCTTGGATGTGCATAGTTTAAACATGCCAGAAAAGTAAGTCAGTCAAATAAAAGTAAGAAACTATTCAACACTACAGAAAGTGTTATTTAATCAACCTGTCTTACAACATGGAACAGTAACAAACAACAATAAAGCTATATTTTCAGTAAGGCAAGATGTAAAGCAAAATAACACCTCACCATTATACACATTTTTTTTAGGAGACAGTCCATATTCTCATCCTAGGTATGTAACTTACCCTTTTTCCATCTTTGGTCTTCTTCAAGTTCCAAGTGCCATCTGGCACCTTCTCAAAGAACTTTCTTGCTTTTGGTGCTTGGTCAAGGATGTGGGTAGGTGGTATCCCCAAAACTTCCACTATTTTATTCATTTGATCCACCTGTTCCAAACAAAGAATATTTGTGAAGAACATGTGACAGACAGCTGAGCACTGTGAGAGAGTGATATTATACAGTCACATGGGAAGCTAATGTTGACTATCCAGACAAGTTCTAAATGAATTGTGAGTTTAAGAAAAATCCAGTATGTACAAAACAAATTAGTGAATAAGGAGTAAGGGGGGACCCAGAAACGGAAAATTATTAACCAGCAATTTAGAGTTCTGACAAGACATTGCTGTCACTGACATTTATTCATTTTAGAATTACTAGACTTCCCTAATTTATGCATTACAATTAAACAGACACAAGTCATGATGAGAATTAACAAAAAAAAAGCAGCAAATTACTTGTACTGTAATATAGTGGCATACCTCATTTGCCCCACTAAAAAGAGGCTCTCCAGTGTGCATCTCAACTAAAATACACCCAAGGGACCACATATCAATTGCAAGATCATAAGGCATTCCCAGTAGCACCTCTGGTGATCGATAAAAACGACTCTGGATATATTGGTATATCTGAAATAAAAGCATCCAAAGGTAATACACAGCATCCAAAGAGCACTACTATGAGTCTGTATTACAAAACAGTACTACCATGAAATACATTCTTAGTGTAGGGTTTTTTTAGGTATCAGTGATACTAAAAAGTATTTTTACATTACATTTATAAAAATATGTAAAAGATAATTCTTAAGAAAATACTAGCATTCACAGTCCCACAAAATAAAAAAAGTGCAGATTCACTCATGATTACAGTATTTTACACTTCAGAGTTGATGAGTGCAATCTCACGCAATTACAGGTAATAACACCCCGAAATTTTAGTCTAGTGTCTCCTAAAGAAAAACTATTCCACAAACCACATCAGAATCACACAGCACTTCAGAAAAAATCTATAGCAAAAGATCAAAAGCCACAATTATGATGTGATGAAATGAGATTAAATTATCAGGACATTCCAGGAACTAGAAAACAACACATGGGAAAAAACAACCTCCTTCCACCCCCAACTATCCTGCTCATTTCACAAGACAGATAATTCTATCTTGTTTCTAAACCTGGAGACTGGCTTAACTGTAGGCATATTTAAAAATAAAATTTAAAAAAAAAAAAAACCCTTAACAAACAAACAAAAAACCCTCCCAAACCCTTCGCAAAAAAACAACCACCCAAAAGAATACCCAAAACAGAACCATATTCCAAGTAACATGCAATTTTATCCAGCACTTTCCACAAAGTTACTGATATTTCCTTACAGGTATTTAAGTTAACTTTAAGGGAGAAATACGCTAGGGTTTTGTATTTGTGCTTCTTAACATCTCAAAATTATCTTATTATTGACCTAAACAACTGATATCTCATTTCACCTCCTGGTGTCTTCCTTTACCCCAGGCTGAAAAGTTTCTAGTTTATAGCAAAAAGTCCTTTTATTCATCTAAATATATGGCTCACCATGGCTTTCAATACAATATTCAATATTCTGACCTGCTCTTCCCAAACTTATTATGGGAAAACACGATGAGGTGCTACTGCCAGTCCCAACTCCTCAAGAGAACTGGGGGACTTCTGTTAAAGTCAGTCCATAAAGGTTCTAAATTCAACTCATACAATGATCCCATCTGCAGTATTACTAGTCACACTTCTGAAACTTCATCTCTTTTGCAAATGTTGCATATTTTTGGGAGGTTTTTTGGTTGGTTTGTTCTATTTTTTTAACACCCAGCTTTCTCAAAGCAGAAAGATAGCATTCACAAATTTATAGGTAACACTGCCAAAGGTACACAACTGACCTGGGAAGGCTCAAAAACCTTTTTTCAAAGAAACTAAAATCTAACTTCTATCTGTAGAAGTCTTCCTTACCTCTCTAGCTAACAATTTTTTTTTTCAGTGCTAACAACCAGAGCAAGGGTACCCTGAATGGAAGTGGTCACTTGCTCAGCCAGATAAAATTCTTTCAACCAAGAAAGAGTCTATTTGCCCCAGACTGTAAGGTGCAAGCTGAACAGTACATCCTGATAAAACTTTTCCGTGAGCAAACTGTCAGTACAAATCAAGCACTTGAGGAATGTGGTTCAAAGCTCTTCCTAAAGAAAACAGGCTTTAGCATCCAAGCAGAATTATTTATGATCTTAATATATTAATAGTTACTGTATATATTTTAACATTTTTTAAAGCAAATATAGAGCTAATTAGCTATGCTGGATGCTCAACAGATTTTAAGAGCTCAGATAAAAAATGCATTCATCTTCAAAGTACATGAACAACAGGACACAATTACAATTTTTTGACAACTATTTAATATTACAGATCTATCATAATCTGAAGAACTGTTGAAGAGAAAGCAATCTGGCCCTTTGTCCTGGAAATGCTTTGCACATACACGTCTTTACTCATAGTAATACCACCACTAAACTCAATTCGGTCTTTGCACAGTTGCTGAAGTGTTTCTAAAAATGGGTTAGTTATAACCAGTATCTTTGCAAGCCAGCTACTGCACTCTCTTGACCCTCAAATATCTTCTTATCTCCAAGGCACACTAAATAGAGGACATGCTAAAGTGGAAGGAGTAATACATATGGAATTTAAAAAAAATGAGAGTGTTTTATTTAATAGCACTGTAGACTTCTACAATCAAATGCTGATGCACTCTGCATTAACAAAGCACAAAAACATAACCGAGGAGAAGTTTATCATTATGGTTAAAGTTTATCTACTACAGCACTAAAATTCATATTTAAAGCTCCTACGGACTGTTGATCTCTAACACCCTATGTAAAAAATAGTTACTATTTCATTTAAGTCATCATTAATAAAGTTTAAATTAGCTATCTATGTATTATGACTTAAAAATACTCATTTTTTTCATATCTATCCAACAGTAGCATAATTAGAATTTTTACTAATGCTCACCCTCTGTCCAAGTTGACACGAACTGCCAAAATCAACAATCTTGATAGCACTTCGTTTGGGGTTACAGAGCAGGATGTTCTCAGGTTTTAGGTCACAGTGAATGATACTAAGTTCAGGAGTCGCCAGGAAAAGCAATGCAGTGCACATCTGCTGTGCAAATTTTCGTGTCAGGTTCAATGAGACACCTCTGAAGTTGGTGTTCCGCAACAGATCATACAGATTGTAGGACAGCATTTCAAAGACTAAGCAGAGATGGTTTCGGAACATGAAGTGGCGTTTCAAATGCACTTTAAAAAGGGAAATAAAATAATTAACACATATCCTGCGTGGTAAGTATTAAATACTAATTAAAACACAATGCTCAAATATTGTAATCAATATGTAGGATGCTGACCTGTGAGTAAGATAATACAGTGTTACTTTTTTTTCCCCTAGATCTATGGTTATTTACAGAATATTGCTGCCACGCCTAGGGTACAGGGGGACATTTTACACAACTGAAGTGTCCTCAGGTGTACCTCAGTAAAGCTGTATTAACCAGAAAATTATTTAAAAGATAGAAGAGGTATTTTTTCAAAATAAGCTATCACTCCCCTATTAGCAAAGGCAAATATATTTGTGGGTAAATAAAAACACTGGCAAAAAAGACAAGAAGCACAAACTGTGTGTAACACAACCTTTATCACAACACTTTTGATCTTCTTCAGGGGTGAGTTCATTCCTCCACGCTCCTAAAGCTAAAATTGGATTCAGGTCCAAGCAGATTGGAAAAAAGTGTACATACAGCAGCATTCTCAACAGTAAAACAGATACTGCACTTTCGACTGAATTCTTTATTAGGAATTTCCCTTGCCTTTACAGAGAAAATATTTGACCGTCAGATTCCTTTAAAATATACTAAGACGCCACTGCAATTTATAAGCTGTGACTTCAGTTGATTACTTCAATTAATAAAAGTGATCAATATCCCAAAGGCATATTAATTTCAATCAGGCATAATCTCAATTTATGAAAGCAACCAATCCAGTCCAAATCAAATAATTTTTTTTCATTAAATAGGTGAAAAATTCATCACATTAATCTGTTTAGAGGTGAGCAGGGTTTATCAGTCTGTCAATCATTCAGGTTGGTTGCCACAAATAAAAGAAAATTGAAGTAGGAAGAATACTTCAGCCCTCAGATAAAAAGCAACACACTCTCCTCTTTGTCACAATAAAATCTCAAAGCAATATTAGCACAATGAAAAGTCAGACTTTCGATCAAGGTTATTACTTGGTGTCCTATGGATTTTTTTTTCTCTATTATCATAAGCCAGTTCCTTATGTGCCCCTTACAACTTACCTGTAACAACACCATTTGCTTCTACCCTGATGCAAGTTCCTGCAATGCATCATTGTCTAGACCTTTCTTATTTTCTCACCTTTGTCATATTTCCACTATCCTCCCACCAGGAAAGCACCAGCACCTTTTCATGTCTTCGTGGTCTTCCTACACTTGATTCCAATTCCTACCCACACCACCTAAGCTTACTGGACCTACCAGCTTGGCAAGAAACACCACTTACTCCAACTGATTTTTAACTACCAGCATGCTACTGGCCAGCTAGTACCACTTGCAACCACCACACGGCTCAAATAGTTTGAGTAAGAGCTGAACTTGCCTAGAGATCTCAGTTTCGCACGGTCAGTTTTTGCACAGCATGCAATACAATGTATGCATTCAAAACATTATCTATTTGGTTTTTTTCATCTTCACTGATGCTGCCACGTTCATTAAATACTGTGTTAAACAAAAGGGAACTATTCAAATATACCCTAATAGATTTGGCAATGAGCTTGAAACAAGCCTAAAACCACCTGCCTAAGCAAAGGCAGTATATATATTTCTCCACTGTTCAAAATTAACAGAATTTTGTTTCTTTTTTTTTGTTTCAGCACTGCTCTCTATATAAAGCCATCCTGCCTTAACCCACAGAGGGAGATTATATGACGTTCTGGTCCACTTCATTTTGCATGATGTTACAAACGGACTCTCCAAAAATTTGAAATTCCAAGAGCTTATTTGATGATGCTGATAGTGACTTTATTTGCTGCATATTAATCTGAAACTGGTCATGTCTTTAATGTTCCTGAAACATCTTTTTGATATAGTATGCTGTCAAGTTTAGTTTTTGTTTTACGTAAACATGTTATTAATAAATTTAAGTTAAAATACCTTGAAAACTCTTACACTGAATACATAAAATGTATTCTAAATTTAGTATTCTACAAAACAAGTTAAAATGTAACTGAATACTCATCAGATAATTTAATACCAATGTACATTAACATTATTTCAAAGGTTTCTTTCTAAACTACAGAAAGAAAAATTATTAATCCAATATACACATGCAAATCAGAAGGCATAGCTGTTATTATTTCAGCTTCTACAAACTAAAGGATGCCTAAAACTAGTTTAATTTTCTTTAATCGTTCTTTTTCATACTTCTCCATCTCTCTTTACAACATGCTGTTGCCTTCCTTCCATCACCTTTCTGCCCAATTCTCTACTCCAGAGGACAGACAGGATTTAGTAAACTTTTTATACAAGCTGACTTAATTTCATCATTATTATAAAGTTCAAGTAGCATTATAATAATAAGCCAAGGGAACAGCATTCCAGTCTACAGGAACCGTCAAAATCTTAAGCTTTAAAATATTTTCTGAGCTAAAACGGGCAACTCTTAACATTTACACAAGTCCTACCTCAGTTTTGTCATACAAAATTTTGAGCTCTTTAAACACACATGATCAAAAACGAATGATTAAGCTAGCCATAAAGCTACTGTATGATGCTGGTTTACATTAAATAGGCATGCTCTTATCCATGACAGTTCTGAGATAATTTAAGATACATTCAAGTAGTGGAAGAGATGCAAACTGCCACAGATCACAACTTCTGTGGAAAAGTCGGTCCATGGCAACTTCTTCAGGTGTCCAGATCATTAACTGGAAAAAGAAAGGTCTAAGAAGATCTCAATGCTGCAAAGTAACAACTCTGTTATCCCAAATAATTTTACACATTCTTTTTCTGGATCTGTTCCTGTTGCAAAGCAAACTAGAAAATTTGCACTAAATAATATTAATAATTTTAAAAGCTGTATTTTTCATTTCTTAAGCACCAGAAGCATCCTATGCTATATAGCAAGATGCAAAATATTCATAATTTGATTTAAAGAAATGAAGAATAACTGTTCAAATACCTATATAGTACTTCATCTCAGTGTCATGTTTGTTCATAAGCTCAAGCAGTCGCACTTCAATCTGGGCTTGGTTTAAGAAAGCCTTCTTGTTTTTTATTATTTTGATAGCCACCCACTCCTGTTCCACTCGATCATAAGCCTTTACAACCTGAAAGAGAAAAATCCAACACATCAGTAAACTCTCGAGTTTTCAAAATACAGCAAAACTCACTTACTAAACTTTCTGCACTTTCTGAATTCAGGGAAAACATTTTTAGATCTTTTGTTCTTTTCACTTATATTTCTTTTTTAAAATTTCTTCTCTTACATGATGCTACAATAAAGCCACAGTTGATCATGTGATGTTTAGTGCAGCGACGTCGCAAAATAGAACTGAGGCTCCCCACTGAGCTTCGCGAGGCTTCACTAAGGCAAGCATTATATCCAAATGCAATTATCAAATCATCAAGAACAATACTGTAAAACAACTGGAAAAATCTGTGAAAAACTAACAAAAGTACAAAAGAAAAGCTCCATCCTCCTTCCAGCTTTTTTCTCAAGCTTTGGCTACAACTATGAACAGTCAAAACAAATGTTGCTAAGTAACAGCTGTAATAGGTAATCCCTAGCACTAGACTATTGTTTTAATTTATAAACCCAAGTCAAACAGCTAAAAATGTGAACTGAGAGCAAAAGGCTGAGGATTTTCTCATTGCAAAATGCTTTGCTAGACCTACATACTGAAGTATATTCGAACATTATCTGTAGTAACAAGAAACAGAACAAAATACGAGCGTCTTGAGCAGGCACTCAGTATAACAGGAATAAGAAAAACACCACTTGAAATTAAATGCGTAGTATGTGTCACATAAATTATAGGTTGCTCAGCTGATACACATTACCTGTCCAAAGGATCCTTTGCCTATTAAAGAGTCAATTTCGTAACGATCCATCCACTTCTCCCCATTTTTTACAATATAGTCATAGTTGTCATCGTCATAGCCATCATTGTAAACTTTTCTCTCCTTTTTGTGACTGGAATCATCTCCTTGGCCCTGCTGATGCCGCCGTTTTTTTTTTGCATAGTAAACCTAAATGTGAAAAGTATATTGCTTAAAAGCACTTTCTAGAA
Source organism: Egretta garzetta (assembly GCF_000687185.1). Classification (NCBI taxonomy): domain Eukaryota; kingdom Metazoa; phylum Chordata; class Aves; order Pelecaniformes; family Ardeidae; genus Egretta; species Egretta garzetta. The sequence goes on along the minus strand of NW_009260028.1, from coordinate 9,830,934 downwards.
CATCAGTTCAACACAGAACAGAATCAGCTGTTATAATCATCATACCTAATCCTGTGATTTTAATATGCAACTTCTACTACTGGAAAATCCTCTCCTGCTATCACTCTATTTGAAGACAAGTCATTATACCAAAGCAAAGTCTTGATGAATAATTTAAAAACTTGGAAAGCAGATGTAAATAAATGTACATAACACGGATCCCTAGAGTCCATAGGTGCAAACAGGAAAGATATGTCACAGTACACTATACACACAGCAAAATTAAAATTGGTAAATAGGCTGGAAACAAGAGTTATCAGTTGCTCTTTCCACAAGACTAGAAAAGAAGAATTCCACAGAAGTCGGTAATCACTGCAGAAATCCCTTCTCATTCCCTACAATTGCCAAAGAGTTAGAAACTAACAGATGCTTTCCTATATTAACCACATAATTTTTATATTTTACATTTGCCAATAATATTTGATTAAATAATTTAGGGGAAACACTTTACTATTTTCCTTAAAAGTCCTTAGACACGTTCACAAAGGTTTATAGCATGAGCTAAAAGAGCGTTTGTGCGACTTCTACTTCCTTATCATGCAACAGAAAAGCTCAACATTTGCTTATAAAAACAGAAAATAAATGCCAGGAGAAAACAGTTCTGATGTGCTGGCCAGAAAGCGGGACCATGACATCAATGATCTCAGATGAGATGTGAACAACAGAGCGGAGGACTGATTTTTCTTATCTCTTCACAAGTTTATTCATAGAAAATATACTTAATAATGTACTGTAAACAAAAACTTCTCATTGATACGCATTACAAAGATAGCTGGAGCCATTACCTCATTAATATGCTTGTATGTTTTGATCAAATCTACGGAGAGTTTCCTCAGTGGAGCAGTGGCTGGATCACGGAAAGTTTGGGGCATCCGCCTCTGTAATATGATCATATCATGACTTAGAAAAAAAGCTAGGACTTCAACGATATTATTGAACCAAATCAGTTATTTCATTGCAACAATTTTTCTTTAAGCTGACATTTAAAAAAGAAAAACAAATATAGGAATCAAAAGAAATTGTTTAACAGTTAAGTTACTTTTTAAAATGTTTAATTAATCAATTAAAAAAAAAAATCCCAAGATTCCTACCTCTCCTCCCATTATGCCTAACAGGCTTAATCGCAAAAAACAGTTTTTTCCCTCAGTTAAAAATCTAGCTCCTTTGACAACAGAGATTCTTGCTGACATTATTCCTCTACCTCACAACTGATACACGAACTGTAACCGTATTTAATGTATAGCTGCATGAAAACCACAAATGGAAGTTAACAGTAATAACTACTGGAGAACTGTGGCAGTTTGCCACATTTAAACTGTATTTAGTTCCAAATAAAAACCCCTCAGGTGTACCACGCTTTGCAATATCCAGGCCTAAATCTAAATTTAAAACTTAAATAATATCTAAAGAAATCTAAAGCATGTACATGAACACCACACCTACTTTCAAAGTTTTACAACAATGTCCCTGAAAAGGTAGTCGTGTTCCTCATTTGTGTTTCCTAAAATTGACTACATTTAGAACAAAGCCATCTTCAGCAGCAGACCTTTTTTTTATTGGTTTCCTGAAGAAACAAGACTTCTGTGTGATAAAATTATTTGTGTGCCTGTTTTCTTTTTCTGTGCACACATACGCCATGTAAATTCTGGATCTACAAATCAATTTCTATTCCTCCTTAAGATTTGTTTGAAGTCTCAGAAAACAGAGTTCCTGAAAAGAGAAAGTTCCAAATGGCAAGCTGGAGGTGAGTAGTACCCCCAGTAAAGAGAACGTGGAAAAAACTAAGTCACAAACCATTTCATTTGGCTAAAACTGACTACCTGCTCAGCAGACACTTACTTAACAGCACAACTGTAGCACCAGACAAGCTCTGGCAACTTCTGTGTCTCACCCAGTGAGAGTGTCAGATGAGGAGCTAGGAGAGAGAGTGGTGAGATTAGTGTGACTTGTCCCCTAGCCTGCCTCTCTCTATTCCCTCTCTTCCCAACGACAGAAAACCACAGGGCAAGTTTAAGCAATTCCATTGGAGAAAAGCTTATTTCATGTATGTTAAAGCTGCTTCTACTTCCTTACTCATTATTAAGAGGGTTAGGTGAGTGAGTGCCACCATAGTCAGCCTCACGGCTCTTATCTCCCATTATCTCATCGCATGCCATCAAGTGTGCTCACGCTCATAACTCTTTTCACTTCCAAGTGCCTAATCTCATCTGCTGCCTCCTATTACAGCTAAACTGATACGCAGCCTCCTGCAGAGCTGAGGAAAGAGCATAAGCCGTCAACAAAAATAAGGAAACTGATTTTTATGTCAGTATTGCTGAACTAATAATTGAACTAGGAAAGCATAACTGCTCCTCTATCTTTTATGGTATTACTTAATACTTATCATGGTGGCTGTGCAAATAGCTCATTTTTTTGCTCAATGACCAAATTTAAAAAAAAAAAAAAAAAAAAAAATCACGTTAAAGTGACCCAAAGAAGTTCTCAGAAACAGAAGCGATAAAGAGAGTTTGTGCTTCTGAAATTGGACCTGAACTCAAGTACCCAGGCAACCACATATGAAAGCTAAACTCACACTCTCCCCCAGTGGATGCATAGACCACATGGGATGGGGGGGAAGAGAGCCAGAGCAAGACAGAGCATGAACAAGCGAGAGAGCTAAGAAGAGAGGAGGGAAGGCAAGGCACTTCCAGTAAGCTTACTGCACCCACATGAGGCTGGGACTCCCAACAGGTACAAAACTCAGTTGGAGCCGAAAGGTCCCGAAAACAGCAGTTCAAAGCTTTGATGCACACCACTCCAAATATACCTACATAACATTTTAACACCCCTGCAAGACTGCTGACTTGTGGTCTTTTTGATTAAGGAACGTTTCTCCGGAGACCATGAGATACAGTTAAACGTCCCTCAGGGAATTTTAACCCAAGTCACGCCCTAGGTGTTTGCTCCAGTCAATTCACTTTTGGATACACCCACTACCATCAATTTCCCTTAAGCAGGTTTACCAAATAAATTCTGTAATTCTTTTTTATTACAAGCAGGAATTTTGTAAACATCAGGAAAGTCTGTTTTAAAGTTTCCTAAACAAACTCCGACACATACAAAACATTTTTGTTTCTTCCTTTGGTCTGTCAAACAAATGTGAACCATTAAACAAATGACACCTAAATATGATCTTTTTTGGTTCTCTCCCACGGCACTGTTAAACAACTAAACAGCACCTAGTCCTAAGCCTAACTGTCACTGTTACAGGCTTTTCAAATGCAAGTATTTCCTTTAAATTTCTTAATCTGACTTAAAGAGATTATTGGAACACTGTTAGATTTTGCTGGTAAAAGAAACCATGTTGCAGTGCATGAACGCTGGCAGGGACCAATCTCTGTCCTAGGCAGACATCACCAGCACAGGGTCCCCATTACGCAGGTTACAAGTTTTAAGGAAAGAGTCTCAGCGTGGAAGAACTTCATAGTTCAGATCAAGTATTCAAGCATAAGGTTGCTCTACTTTGGAGACGGAATTTGTGGGACAAGTATTCATGTTTATTTTCTAATTTGTAAGTCAGATTTGCTTGCTTACTTAAAAAAAAAAAAATCTTCTAATTTCAACTCTGAAATAAGCAGCCTGGTGTAAAAAAAAAAAAATTAAAAAAAATCTAATTTGCTGCTCTTCCCTAATCACAAATAATTAAAATTCTGCAGGCTACCCCTATGTTGCTTGTAGCCAGTATGTTATTTGAAAATTGTGCTCTTAATTGTGCTTTCAGACAGTCACACATTTCTGAGGACACACTTTAACCAGTATGAACTTTTTAATATGTACTATTTTGCTATCCTAAGTTCATAAAGTTCTGGGTGGAGGAAGAGGAAGAATTGACCTTTTCTTCCTCCCCCTATTATATTGCAAAATTTGTAACATTCTCTTCTTTTTCCAAGATCCTTTTGAAGACTCTTGTTCCCTCTTCCTCACGATGGAAGACTATGGAACGAAGCAGTCATTATCCATTTCATACAAGAACGCTGTCAAATTTTTTATCACTGGGGTAATACTGATTTCCCTCTTGGCTTCAAAGAATTCTCAACCACAAAAAGAAAGGGGGGGAGGGGAAGGAAACAAAAAGAAAAATCCTATTGCACAGGCTTCAGTCTCTATCTGGTGGCCAGACAGCAACACTGCAACCTCAGATTTTCCTGAAGATCAAACACAAATCAAAAGATATGTTTGTATTTCAAGACTGAGAGACAAGAAACTATTTTCATTACAATTATGTATGTCAATAAATGCCCATCACATTCTGACTGCTCCACACTTATGCCTCAATGGAAACAGTACAGCCACCTGGGATGGTACATTGATGAAAATTACAAGTAAGGAACTGACATTTTATTTTCTTACCTATTAACCAAACACACATGACATATAGTGTTAAGAAGCAACCTGTAACTACTCTAAACAAAGAAGATTCAAATAAACACAAAAAAAGGCAACCAAGAGCCCCACTTACGTGTACTCAGCACACTTGACTTTTAACTCAGGTATGTTATTGTAACTAGCATAGTCTTTCAGGTTTAATGAATGAAGGAACGCAATATATTTCTCTCTCTTCGGACATACGCTTTGTTATCTAAAAAACAGATGGCACTGTTCCTTGCTAAATGCATTTTATTTTGATAATAGGAAATTCTGAGCAGATACATACATATTCTGTTAATGGAATGCTTTAATTCAGATTTTTTTTTAAAAGAACGATCCATCACTATCCACATTCATTAAAAAAAGGAGAAAAAAAAAAGAAAATACTGCTTGCATATAGTACATGTTCAATTTTACAGAGTAAATAATGAAGATTTTATAAGGGTTAGCTTTCAGCAAGAATTCCAATTGTAATGACTTGTTTAATAGACTCCTGTATTAAAGAACTGAATGTACCAGTCTCATCTTCTATGCCGCTTGCTATTCAAAACTCTTCTTGCATCATGATAATATAGGATAGGAAGTCAATGCTAAACTCGTATCATGGTGGGCAGCCATACAATAGATGGTGTCTCCAGACGGTCAAACAACAGATTTTTAAATGCTGTAACCACAAGCCACAGTAACACTTCCCAATAATATACAGCGAACTTCAGATTTTTAGAAAAATGACGAAAGAGAAAAAAGTGTATGTGCCATGTAAAAAGCAAAGAGAAATCCAAGACTATTCTTCAAACTTGCTGTACTCAGAGCCAGAACTGTATGCAGGTAGGGACAGAATTTCAGTCCCATTACTTAATCATTGACTTGTGTTCTGTTAGTATTTCCCTCCTATTCTGTCTTCCTTCCCCAAATAAATAAGGTTGCTGAACAAAAGTAATGGTAAGAAACAAATGCATTTGAAGTTAAATAAATAAATAGAACCAGCAAGGAAAGAGGGGTCATCTGCCAAGATTTTATCCTGATTCAACACAACCATTTAAAAAGAAAAAAACAACAACAAAAAAAAAAAGCAGTGGGGAGCAGGAGGAATAAAAAAAGGGGAATGAAAAACCCCACTACAAAATTCTTGTTGCTGGAGTATAAGCATCTTTTTCTAAAAAATGTCTGCAATAGATGGAAAGTGAGAGAAATGCTTTTACTGAAATGAATTGCATGCTCACATTTGTGACAGTCTGGTGAAGACTGACCATCACTAATAATAATGTTGCTGATTGATTAGGCAGCTGAAGTAACTGAGCTAAGGATTTGCTACTGCCTGCTAGAACACTAACTTTGCAATGATCTAGCTGCAATCAATAAAATCTCTGGTCAACATCTGATCTGGTCAGTAAAACCTAGAACTTTGCAGGTGATAAGTGATCTTAGATACATTTGGAGAGAAAGATGTTTAGCAGTCAGCCTTTGACCTTTGAATTCCAGGTGCTTTGTGAAAGCTAAACTGTTGGAATTTGTTACCAAAATCTGCCCAGGAATCTCACCTCAACTTCTTTATCAGATAAATCAATTTTCTCATCTTTTGTACTTAATATAAAACAATTCCAGGCAATCTGAGTATCCATGATGAAGATAAACATTAACACAGCACAAAAGAAATGCTTGTTTGAAGTTGTGAAAACTTTTAAGGTCTTATCTTATATTCACATCAGGCTATGTTGAACTCTCAAGATGCAACCAGCTGAAACTGGACAAAGAAATATTACTGTTTGTTACTGCTAAAGGAGAAAGATCCCATTCTATTCACTCTAGGCCACATGCTCTTACTGCTTTCCTGAAGCTGGCTCTGGCATCCGTCAGAGAGGTAAGACCACACAACCAAGAACAGGACTCCAGCCAGCCAGCAAGCCCAGTACTTGGTAAATCACAGATTTTAAAGTAAACCCTTACAATCCAGCAGTTTTCGGGAAACAAAAGCCTTAAGCCTAACTACTGAAGAAAAAAAAAAATTAAAAAGCCAGAGCTGGAAGTTTTTAACTGTAATTTAAAACCTCATAAATAAATGAAAAACAAAGCAAGCTGGTTGGCTTTGAAGTATCTTCCTGTTATTTGTTCCTTGCCAACGATGAGATGAGTAAGTTGTGGCCACCATGGCCATAAAGCAATAGGTGCAAGAGAAGATTATGTAAATAATACTTTATGGGTAACATATACTATAAATACACGTAATTTATATAACTTTAATATAAATTGCCATTACTGTTTCCTAACCTTTAATCTGCAACTGCGAATGATTCATAAAATACCAGAATATGGTCTGTAAGCCATTACAAATCAAAAAACAAGCAGGACAGGGCAGGAATAAAAACAATAAATTAACATTCAAGGCCTAGCCTCCCCATTATTTGGTTATGAATGAAAATCATTACAGAAACTTGAACAAGACAATACTCCAAAAGGAAAAGTCAGTCTTCAGTAAAAAGAAAGACACAAAACTAACCTGAAAAAAACCACAAGGCAGGTCACCTTTGCTATTTATCAGAACGACATCATTTACAGAACATGCTGCTGTTCTACATGCTAAAACTGAACAGCTACTCTTGGCAACTGACAGGCAGTATCGTTATGTATCTTGCTGCAGCCCGAAGAAATTTACTTTCGGAAAGGAACTACTTGCTATCCATTATTTCTATAAAACTTCAGCATCCCAAAAGCTGAGACTTCATCCTGGGTCAATTTTGTCTGGATTTGGACAAAATAGGCTGTTTACAAAGTTCAGCAAAGGTAGCAATCAAGAAAGTAACCTCTGTAACATTTGTATTCTCAATTCCTCCAGTGAAAGATTCACTCCAAGGTATGCTAAGCTGCCCCGCAAATTATTTAACAGAAGTAAGTTTATTGAAATGATGGACTATTTCGGAGAGGAGAGGGCAGCCTTTCCGAGGAAAAGGCAATTTGCCTGGGCAGAGTGCTGCCTCGCAGTGAGGCTGGCAATGCAGTGCGGCACTCTGGCCAGCAGATGGTGGCTGGAGCTCGGGAAAGAATTTTGCCTGGCAGTCCCGGCACAACCACCGTCGACCTTGGGAGATTCCCGCTTCCTTGACCCATCTGCCTACTGAATCAGCAAGGTAATGGAGCGCTCTCAGGAGCAAAGGGGCTGACAACTCACTGCTAACCAACTGTTGAACGCTTGCACCCAGATAGGCTACTTGTAGGCTGCTGAAATCAGTAGCACCAAAGCTGACCCAGTGGTCTAGGCTGCTGGCAACTACTGTTGCGTTAGGAAATTCTGGGAGACTGAAGCTTGGAGACCTAACTTCTCCTCTGTTTGACTGGATGCAAGACATCGCATTAAAAGGATCCACCCTCTTAAGATTTACACCTCCAGTGTCTGCAAAAAGTCACCTTTTTCTTCCTCCTATTTTTTATGGCTATTAGATCAATCTATCACGCCTTCTACAACAGTCAGCCTATTCTTTTTGCTGCCCAAGTTAAAAACATTATCTTCTTAACCGTATGTCCTTGAAAACATAGAAGTATGTCACCTTGTGTGACTGAAGAGAGTATGCCATTACTAAAAGGTTAGTCTGGTGTTACAAGCTTTAGTAACAGGCAAACACATAACAACAGAAACAACTAGTGGTGGGCTTCCAACACAGGAATGAAACAACCACATAAGGATGGTTCAGAAAATGATCTCTGCAAGTTTTTCAGAGCTGATATACACAGGACAGAACTGTTCTTACCAAGGACAGAAACAAGCTGCAGCATATTCAAGGCAATACCTTGAATAAAAAGGATTCCTACAGAAATATCATAAAGAAAGAATCTGTAAGATGTATGTATCATTTAGACATGAAAACCTAGATGGTATGCAGATTACATCTGGAACAAAAGGCAAAATGGTAGTTCACAGCAATCGAGAAATGTAAGTCAGAACAAAGCCTTCAACAATGGAAGGTCATGGCTTTTATAAGACAAAAAAAAAAAAAAAAAAAAAAAAAAAAAGAGTAAGAGTTAAAAGCTCTAATCAAGATGAACCAGAGCTGACAAAAGGGCTACTGAAAGAGAAAGAACGAGAAATTTTTTTTGCACGGAGACAAGGTCTAGAGCAGATGATCTGACTCACTAGCATAAAGACATTAGCTGGATTTGGGTTTGGAGGTAAGATTAACCAGAAGCACAATGAAAAGGCAAAAAGCCATTGAGACTCCCCGACAGATGCTCATATAGAACCTCCATACCCACCTGGAATCTAGTGAGGAGAACTGTTTACAGGACTTGTTGACGGGAGAGGCACAAGAACTCGAAGGAGGAAAGTCATAAAAGGCAAGTAGTCAGAAGACTTCAAAAAGTTGCCCACCACCAAAGTCAAGGGTGCTGAAAGCAGCTCACAAAGGATAAAGGAATAACAAGTCTAAGCTGCTTCAGCAGAGGACTATAAAGACTATAAAAGCAATGCAATTACAGTAAAATAGGAAGACAGAAGCTACAATGCAGAAAAAACAAGACAGAACTGGAAAAATAAAAACAATTATTCTATAAAACAGTGTTAGTGGTGCAAAGACAGCTTGATTGCCATTATCAAGGTGGCCAGCTGATCATTTCTTCATATGGATAACTTCCCAGAGCCAACCACAGCTTTTCCCTACAATTTACATCCTCATTTCAGTGGGCTGCATTCTTTGGTCAAAATTTCTTGGCTATTCTCCAGAAACTGTTCTTCAGCTTTCTATTATTCAGCCACCATTTAAAAGCCATTGTGACCACAAACAGCAACAGATGGTGATACATCCTAAAGTTCCTTGATTTTGCTTTTTGGTTTGAAAACATGAACAGCTAAGCATTACTGTACACTAAAGCTCACAAATGTGACGCCAGATTGTAATACCTGGATAAGTACCTTGAAAGGTTTAAGGAACACAGCAACTTTTCTTAATTGGCAGACTGATTCACTAATCTCATTGTGGAGGTTTCAAGGAGGCCTTTAACGTAAAAAAAGTCATAGAGATTGTAGATTTCTCAAGCTAAATATGATTATATATGAGCAGATTTACTCTTCCTACTGAATGGCTCTCATGGAAGTAAAAACATCCTTTGCCAACCCCATTCACTTTGCCATTCTTCACAGAGCCCTAGTCATTACAGTTCTCCAAATCCTAATATCAAATATCCTGTCACTTAGTTTGACCATTCTCATCCTCCCTAATCCTTCCCTCTTTCTGCCTAACTGCCTTCCTACAGAGCAATACCAACAGAGCATCTCTTGATGGTACTGTAGATTTTTCTACCAAAGCCACTTTGAACAGAAGAACAGACCTGAATCCAGTAGCAGCAAAAGACTTCACTCTCAGTTCTCTTTAGGTGGAACATGCCTCATCAACCTGCACCAAGTTTTGAAGCTCTGACTTACGGACCTCTGGATATTAAGCTTTGAAACCTATCTGCATTCACGCTTCCAAAACTGGGCTGTGACATTTTTAAGAAAGCAACAGAATTATCTCTTACACAGGGGCAATACCAGCTCTTGTGGCTAGGAGCCTAGCACTATTAGTTAGGAACCTACTTCAGCAGTTCTAGCAACTCAAAAGCAGTAAGGAAGAAACACTGATCTTGACAGTTCAAAAGCATCCATAACCATCATCACATCCCTGTGTCCATTTTACCTCCTTGCAGTAGTAAGTAGTAAATTAGTAGTAGTAAAACCCCAATGATAGCATAGATTTTGCTTTTTTTTTTTAATAGTGTATCTTCCTTAATAAAATGTGTCTTTTGTGCAAACCTCTCTATTCCAAATACACTAACCAGTGACTCTGCATTAAAACACTGCCCATTAGAACAAGTAATAAAGCAATCACATTCTAACAAACCTAACAAACACCCCTAAAAAAAAAAAAAAAAAAAAAAAAAAAAAAAAAAAAACACCTCTCCTTCCAACTCTCCACTTGGACAATCTTTTTCCCCCTCTCATCTCGAAAAATGTTAGAAGTAGAATAAACACAAAAAATATGTACCAGATGTTTAAAAACAACTTCCAGAAACTTGTTTGTCCACCTATCCCTGAAGAGTCAGAAGTTAATTAGTTAAAAAAGAAAAAGAAAAAAAAAAAAAAAAAAGAACCACAACCAAAAACCAACACAAAAACATATGCCCTGATCCTGTAATTTAAGGATCTGTAATAACTCTTTAGAGAAACACTTAATACATTTAAAATTACTTTTTTGTTATCACTTACCTGGTTAGTTAAGGTTAGTAGAGGTGGCTCAATCTGCTCAGCATATAAGGTAGAAACCTGTTGGTCATTTATGTTCTGCTGCCGACGATCACTGTACTGCTGATGCGTATGGGGCATCTGTCCAGCCATCTGAAGGCCAGCAGCATGGAATGAAAACGATGGTGCAAGCCGAACAGATGAAGGTTTGCATGCTGAAGTCTCTCCTCCTACAAAGACAATGTGAGTTTTTAATGCAGTTAATGGCTTGAAAATATTTACCACCTCCATCTCCTAGCTTACAAAGTTTATAAACACTAATAGTTTCACCGTTTTAACATAGACAAGTTTTCATACACAATGAACCCCGAAATCATCATCCTCATGTAAAAGTTACCTAGCTGAAGTGCTTCCTCCTATTTCATTGTGACAAATTATTCATCGTTTATTCCTGTTTATCATTAACATCCCTTTTCTAACATCTTCACCTAGGTGTCATAACACAACCAGAAGTTGACAGGGGTTATTTTCAAAGATATGAATTTTCTGTATGGATTCCATGAAAGCCAGAAAACCACACAAGTTTTGCCCTTCAAAGTTGCTCACAGCAACTTCCTGGACTGACTACACAAAAAGAAAAGAAAAGCTAGTGCCCAGCCTCAGGAGCTCATCTTCCCTGGCCTCAATGTTTACGCCTTCCTACAAACTGCTTAGCTCACTAGCCTACATTTTTAACTTCCACCCTTCTTCCAATGCACACTGTACTTCAAAACTCAGCTTCTCAACTCCTACTGCCGAGTATCATCAAGCTATAGGTAGCAAGCACTGTAACTTGAATTAATTCCTTTTAGGGAAGGTGAAGTCAGACTGCAAGAAGCAACTGCAAAACAACTGCAAATCAAGAGACAACAAAACACTTGGTGTCAAGTTGCAGGAGAATGGCAAACCGTATGGCCAAAGTACTAGATTCTGTAATACCCTGAAAAATGCCAAATTCCACAGGTACAGAATCTGCATCTAACCAGAACAGATCCCGCACCTCTCAACTCTTGTTTCAGACATCCATCAGATGGCATTTAATTGGTTCATACTCCACTTACATCTCCACTGTCCTCTTAACAGTAGAGGACAGATTAAAGTACAATTCAGTTTTCTTTGTTTGCTAATGAAAGTTTAGCACTTTCCACATCTAACATCCATCCCTTTGCTTCTTGCTGACTATGCGGGAGGGGGGAAATTCTCTAAATGGATGCCATGTTGGCAGAACATAAGAAACTGAGCAGGATGGGACAAGCAGCCACGCACGCTGAAGCCAACATTGCCACTGAAGGAATAAGGGTGTAATCAGAAGCTGAAATCTGGAAACACAATTATTGGTAAAGATTAAATTTAGAAGCAAGATGTGAAATAATTAAGCACCTTAACCAGCAAGGGAAATCCCCATTTCCTTTACAGTCAAAACATTGCAAGAAAATATAATCAGTAGAAAATAGCAGATGAACACTGCCCATCAATTTTACTTTCTTAAAAATAACTGACTGCTCAATTTTCCAACTATTTGAAGTTGAGAAAAAATAAAATATTGAAAATAATACTGCATCATTGTCTTAGCACCTATCAGGGCAGTAGAAAAACCAAATGGGATGAAATCAAACACCATTTTACATTGAGATCATTTTAGAAAAAAATAACCAATAAAAAAATTCAAAATAATATTCAGCTATAAATAAGAAAGCCTATATATAGTATAATCACTATTACTTTAAAAGGGTGAAGTAAAATTGTACAGTGAAATACCCACTGACAGATCACTGGTGGTTTTCTCCAGTGTTACTGGAGTACTACCAAAAGACTAACAGAACAAACTGCTCAAGAAAATGAACTGGTTGCCCACAAGTACCCACATATTTTCACAGTGTTTCATTAAATCTTCAAACATTTTACTTAAAAAAAAAAAAACAAAAAAAAACCCAAAAAAACCAAAACAAACAAAAAAACCAAAACCCACCAACACAACAACCCCAAAACCCAAATCTTCACAAAATATCTAAGATATATGAAAACTCCTTTTTTTGTGTGCATTAGGGTGCCTCTGGTAACATGATAAAGTATCAAGATGACCTTACAAATGGAAATAAAGAAATTCCTGATCTAAAACCACTGTAAGCTAAGTCAACTTAACATTGCACAGAAAATTACTCTCTTCTTTACAATGTCCATTAAAAACTGCTTTGTGAATTTTAACACAAATACAGAACCTAGTAAGCAAAACTGTCCTCCAATATTTAAAGATACAGTGAAAATAACAGTTAAATAGCTGAGTGTAAACTTTTAAAAATATTTGCATCTTTTTCTGTTTTCATCCCAAGTAACAACTTATGTTCACCTACGAATTGGGAAACAGACTGTCACCTTTTTGTAATTTAAAATTATGTACTATGAACTTCACAAGCTCACATTTAAATACAGGGGAAAATATGTGCAAAGATTCTAATGCATCAGCTGATCCCTCTCAAAGATATCATGGTTCCGTCATATATTAATGCATCTGTCACTTAGTTAATGTAAAAACTGTATATAAATTTTTTTCCTCACTACTGTATTTTTTAAAAATCTAACCTCAACTTTCACTTGAGAATCAGAGTTAATCTTCCATCTACACAACTTAGTAAATTTAGCCTACATTTACTTTTCAAGATATACTGAACACTCCTGCAAGAATGGGTGAACACATGTAAGATGTTATTTGGTATGTCTACTTTCTGCTCTTTTCATTTCTGCTGATCTGCTAAAAAAAAAAAAAAAAAAAAAAAAACCCCCCCTAGCCACATCATGTTGACTCAAGTAAAAGTCAAAATAATACTTAAATCAGATAGTCAAAAAATATCACAAATTCTAAATTGTAGAGCCAATTGCTTTAAAAGTTCTATTTCTTGTATTTTTTTACCCCAGGCCACAGTTTCCCCATAGCATACTAGATATCTAGCCAATTAGATAACTTAATAAAAACAAATTGTATTTCAAAAAATTCTGCACTTGCAACGTGTCCCTAAAGCAGAAAGCTCACATATATACACACAAAAATCCCAGTAGCATGGAGTTCTTATTTACAGTTTGACTTCATAGTATCTTCTGACACTCACTCAAAAGAACACAACAGATCTGAGGATAAACTGAATAATATGCTAAGCACACTTTTTTTTTAAAAAAAAAAAAAAAGAAGAAAATTAGAAAATTATTAGAAGTATAATTATCCCACAAAAGAACAGTCATAATACTCATGTTTCACTTCAGCTTTCAACTTTTGACGCTTGCACATCCCTTCTCTCCCGAGTCCACTAGCAGGACAGTGAGGCCGAGTTTTCCTGGTCTTCCAAATCGATGATGGTCAGTTGGACAAACTCAGTTAATTCAGCAGTAACACCCAAGAAAAGAAAGCTTCGTAATTTATAACAAGGCAACTGGACTGCAGAATCACAAAGGAAGTTTCTCTAGGAACCACAGTTTGACAAATAACTTATTTTATTCATTCAATCTAAAATTTTTTTGAAGATTCAATGTTTGTGGTTAACAAGCATTTACCTATTTGCTTGGAGGTAAGTCATATACAACCTATGATGTCAACATACATGAATAAAAATTCTATCCAACAAGAAACTTTTTATAAACCATTGTTCTTTGGTAGAAAGGTAAAACAGTTTCACAGAGTGGCACTGAATCTCAGAAAAAGGGACATTATTAAACATTATTAAAGAGCCTGACTAGAGTCTCATGATCTAAAGTTTGTTGCAAGTAGATGGATGGAAATTGGCTAGCTCACACCACATGTTCTTATACCAAATAGAAAGGCATTTTAACAGTCTCTGTGAAGATGGTGGTATCAACCCGTAACCATGTTAGCAGTAAACAAAAACTAGCTGGATCAAAAGTTTAAGAAGCATAACTATTGTCTCTAAAAGATCAGTAGCCAAGTTATTTTCATCTTTACGATTTCTTACTGTCACTGAAATGGAGACGTACAAGCTCACAGACTTCTCTTGCTGAAAGCAGTCTTAACTATGAACAAAACCAAGTAATGTTCAGGATATGGTCCCTGATGAAAAACTGGCCCTTGCCACATTTCAAACTATTTCCATGATACCTGCAATCCTACCCCGCTACAACTAACCCCAAGAAAACACTCATAACTTACTATTGTGAGCCAAGAAACACCTAATGACATGTTAGGAAGAAATGAGGGGGTAGAGAAGAATTGGCTAGAAGAGCAATCTTGACCTCCTTTAGTTTTAGGCTGGGGAGTCAGTCAGCTATAGAAATAAGAACACTTGTGTACATCCATTAATACAGGTTCACAAAACCCCTGGTGGATGAAGTTCATTTGGAAAGCTCTAGACATTCAAAAAACTTATCTACTGACCACCACGGGAACACTAAAATCCACAGGAGCTCGTTACCATACCACATCCATAACTTCTACAGGATAGAAATATCTAAGGAACAAGGTCTAGTCAATCATCAATCTTTCATTCTAATCACTGTAAGTTCAAATGATTACATGTTGTGAAGCACCTTGGGAAGGAAACAAAGTGACAGGAATCAAAAAGTATGCCAAGATCTCTATGCATGAAGTACATTAAAGGAAGAGATTACAGATTGGGAGTGGGTAGGGCCTTACCTAATGTGTTAGTTCAGGGAATGGCATAAAAATGTACAGTTTTATGTATGTTTACAGTTGAAGTTTTTACAACAAACATTTATTTGCCTGTTACGAGATTAAATCAGAACTTGTCATAAAGAAGGCTCAGCTACAGAAGGCATCCCTTATTTCAGCCTTAGAAGTGTATGTCCCTCTTCTCTTACAGTCATGAATATAACACTCTTATTTCATTAGGGACATTCCACACACGATAATACAAGCAAAAAATAAATCTTAACAGTAGTAACTTCTTGACTTTTGTAAATTCACTGTCTCTGGAAAGTAACAAGTGAGGAAGAAGTGAGCATTAATAAAATGCTACGCTGTTGTACGAGCAAACCACTGTAACTACAACCGGAAGAAAATGTTTAAAAGGGGACCAATAGCATAGATGTGACAATAGAGAGAACTTAAATTATAACCTCAAAAGAGGTTCATAACTCAGAACTATCTGAAAATACAGATACTGCAAAAAATGGATTGCCCCATCGTATGGAAGAAGGGTTTATTTCTTTAAAGCATCACTTTAACACAGTGGAAGAGCACAAGTTCAAGAATATATTTCTTTATCTGGTGAGGATGGGAAATACTTCTCTCTTTCAAAATAGGTTTGGTTTATATTATTTTCCAAGTATCAAAAAATTAGTAACTCAAAGTAGAAAAATATTTCAGATGGTAGTTATTGAACAGTCTATAAATGAACTACAGTTGGTTTAATATAGGAAAGTTTTTGGTAAAATTTCACCTAATTTTTAGAAACTCATCACAGTTTTAAATTCAATTTCCTATCTCACCCATTTTACATTCTGTTATTCCCATTTTGACATCACTCTACATAACCCATTTAAACATTACCTCCTTCCCCCCAAAAAGTATCATAAGGTAACATAGTGGTGCAATGCATTGCTGGCCTTCTCCTTTCAACATAAAGCAAGGCACAAATACTCACTGACTGACTGTAAAGAGTTGCAGGTGACAAGTGCGCCACTGCATGAGTGGATCACTGTGTCTGAAAAAAAATGTGTATTGTGGTCATTTAAATTTAGTATCTAAGA
>NW_009260028.1:9807804-9814455 GCF_000687185.1 Egretta garzetta | reverse complement strand
TGGACAAGAGTGACTGATGTCTAATAACATTGGAAGCCACACTACAGCCTTTCCCACAGTCACTGACTGAGTGCTGGCAGAGCTTGCCTGAGAAGCTGTGGATAACACGTCCAGGGAGATACTCAAAACCCAACTGGGCACAGTTCTGCGCAACTGGCTCTAGGTGGCCCTGCTTGAGCAGTGTGAGGTTGGACCAGGTGACCTCCAGAGGTCCCTTCCAGCCTCAATGGTGTTGTGATTATGTCCCACAAGCGCTGGCACAAAGTAAGTGACAGGATTTTTCCTTTTGAATCAAGGAGTTGTTAGATCAGCTTCTGTCATGTGGGACTGCATCTGAAAATCCCCAGAGCAGTTCGGTAACTTCTCTGCATTTCTGTGACCCAACTCATTAAATACATACTCTGCTTCTCAATGTAGGTATGTGATTCTCCTTGTCCCTCTGCCACAGTTCTACCAAAATATTCTATTTAGGCTTACTGATAGTGAAGGTTAAAAAAATGAGCCAAACTCACACATTAAAATCATTAGAACATTAAAAGAAGTGAAATTTCCCTAATATTTCTTCATACTTACTTACCTCACAATTAAAAATTAAACCCAAAACCGGACAACTGTAACATTTCTGACCCTGTGAGTTACACAAACTTGCCTCCAAGACTGACAAAAGCATCTTCCAGAGCAGCAGCTGGTCTCAGTTTCATGACACCAGGAGATAGAGAGTTCTCTACTTGATAACATAACCTTTGCAACAGCCTGAAAAATACTTCACTGTCTATTGACTGTTGTGCAAGATGAAGCAGGTAAAAGCAGTCAAAGTCACACCGGCATTCTATTTCATACTTTTGAAAGTTCAATGTTTGAGAACTTGCCACTAACCTGCTATCTGGGTAACTGATTTCTTTTTAAATTCTAACAACTTCATAGTCCCTTCTGTACCCAAGTCCTCTGCATTTGGCTTCCAGGCAGTGATTAGTACTTCCGCAGAACGCTTTGGCTGTTTCCTAATAATGCCACTGTCCCCATTTTCCAACCTCTTTGTTCAACTCAGCTCAAAGAAGAAGCAGAATTTCTTACCGGATCCATAAATTAAAGACCAGTAAAGCATGGCACAAAAGCATTTAACTGGCAGAAATAACACAGAACTAAATTGGAATCAGTACCAATACTCCTGGACTGTAGGGTCATCTCATTTTTAAGTATGAAACTTTCTCCTCTGCACAACTAATTCTTCATTCTTTTGGCATTGCTAGTACTCTTCTTCCTGTTCTTCAATATTTTCCCCAATAAAGATCATTGCTTTGACTCTAAATGTTTTTAGCTTCCTTTCACCTCCTCTTCCTCCTGCCCCATCCTCCCTTTCCCTGTTCTACCTCTGCTATCTACTACTTGGGTCATTCAGCAACGTGCAGAGGTGATCCATCTCGGTGATATGTTCGCAGCTGAATGAGAACCTGCCAGAAAACACCACCAGAGAATAAAAGTGTGAACTGTAACATTCACCACAATGGGTATTCTCATTTCCACACTCAAGAGTTCAAGCGCGTGTGGGCCTACACCACAGACCAAGTATGGTAGTTCTCAGTACGGCACGTGACTGCTTCAGACTCCTAATCTTTTTTTTTTTCCAATCCCTGCTATGCCACCACAGATGAAGGTAGCCACCTTGTTGTTACATTTTTTTTTCCTCTATTCAAATTACTGAACGTAAAACCAGCAAAATGTTTCCTCAAATATAATCCTGTATTAATTGAGGAACTGTACAGCCCTCTTCCTTCACATAAGATGCACGTTTTTTTGTCAAAGTTAACCGTTTTGCAGAGTTCTGGTCAACTTTGTTTTTCAAAATCCATGCTTGGAAAATTTCTCAGTACCAATGAGCATTATGATACCTCAGCTATTACGTTGAGTATACGTCTAAGAAATGAGTCTAGAAAAGTGAGAAGATTGATCTCTGCATTGCTTTAATACTCAACCACCTGAGTTTAATAGTGACACTGTATTAGCACATCCTAGTACAGACAGTGAGCAATTAGCAACCAACACCTGTATCTTGAGAAGTCTGTTCAAATAAACCCACATTTAAGACAAGTTAGACCTACCCAAGTTCTGCCTAAGCATAATAAATGTCAAGCACATGGGATTTCAGAGTTTAGAACAATCATCTTTCAAGCAATAAGCAAATGCCAACCTGAAGTCTCAGTGAACTACTGCTCTATTGAAACACTGCTTTGTGCCTATTGTCCTCATGCACTGCATTTAAAATGACCACATGAGAACGCGAAGGTACATGGACTTCACTCAGCTTGCTCTGGAATGAGGAAAGCTAAGAGAACCCAGGGAACAAAGGGAAATTACCCGCAGCAGCTATTGTAGAACAAACAACTCTCTTATAAATATCCCACACTAGTTCCACCTCTGGAGGCACTGTATTATTGTGGAGGAATTATATTATTAAGAATGGCTACTTGAAGCTATTCTACAATAACTACTCAGTCAACTTCCCTGTACAGAAATGCCAAACGCTACTTTCTCTCAAAGCAAAATTGAGCCCTAAACTTAGAAACAACCACTCTCTCAAGTCCTGTTCACTAGGCCAATACACCCAGTCCACAGGACCCTCCTGCTTGTGCTCTCTCCTAACAGGCAGAGCTGCAAAGAAGATGCAGTGCTTAGAAGGTGACATGAAATTACTTCTGGGTGCCATCTTTCCCAACAGTTTGCAGAGCTTTGACATGACTTGCCCATCACATGTCTGGTCATATGGCAGAGATGGCACAAGAAACCTGGAGAAAAGACAGGCCAAGAGTAGGCTTCATGAACTGTTCTGACACTGTCGTGCCTGTCTTGGCAATCCTCTTCCCTGGGTGAGCTGCAGCAGGAGGTGGACTTTGGACAGGACTTGCATGCGTGCACTTTATTGCTTTTGTGCAGTAACGCCTGTACTCAGGGGACATTAGTTCCCTCTACTGTAGAAATACAGTGGCTAAGACCTGTGACAGGGAGAGATCGTGGTATGTGTATCTCCCTAGCCACTTCAAAAATCTGGTACCAGAAAGACTAAACCCCATTGCTCACTATAATCTTCCCACAACAAGAGAAGATAATTTCTAAAACTCATGAGCAACTTATGATTTAATCCACTAGCAACACTATATAAATCTATAGTTCATTAACACATAAATATTACTTTGAGTATACTCTGGAGAATCTCAGAAGTAAGAAAATTTTGTGAAAGTGAAACTATTTTTTTTTTTTTATAAATTAAGCCCATGATCACCAAAATTCTCAGCTAAAACCTACAGGAAATGCAACTACTCTAACTTTCAAAGTCAAAACCTTAAGCTCTGTGAGAAGTCTGCTTTCACATTTCTATTCTTGAGAAGCAGGCTGCCTAAGAGCACGTCTGAAAAAACCTACAACCCCACAAGGAAACAGTGAGAACCGAACCTATGTACAGGCCTTCATGCAGACAAGAAGCCTCCTCCTAGGTATACAGTGGACCGAAAGAACATTAAAATCGAACAGTACTGGTCACAGAAGTTAGGAAACACCAGACTGCTTCCACAGTTTTAATTTAGTGCCTCTATGTATACAAGTTATGATGCTATTTAGTTGCATGAATACCCTACTTATTTTAAGGGACAGAATGGAAGTAGCGCTCCCTGAATAGGTTGCCATACAATAGATCTTTTTATTTTCATTGTATTTAGCATAATATCCCTTGACACTCCTCAGACTGTGCTCCAAATAAAATTATTACTGTCTGCATATATATTCTATAGTCATTGTTTCTGTATCCATGTAATTCACAAACAACAATTTCCTTCTGCAATATTCTTACGAGACTGGATTTTATCCTGTTCTGCAGAAAACCAGGGAGACACAAGTTAAACACAAAAGGGTTCCATGATTTTGAATTTCTTGTTTTGTCTATATAGAATTTGAAAGACTTTACAAAGACACGGAACACATACTAGTAGCTTTACAGGTTAGGATTCAAGAATTTGGGAAAAGCAAACCAGATGAGAGGTCTGAAATGGATGTTCATTTCTGCTTGCAAACAAAACCAAACAAGCTTCTTGTTGGACTAAGGACTGAAAAGTGACATAGTTCTTTCAAGCAATGGGGCACTAACATAGGAATTACTCATTTGTCAAACCAAAGATCCATTCAAATGAGTGTCCTGTGTCTGAAAGTGGACAACAGCAGTTATCTTGGAAGAGAACAAGGCGAGCATACAGCAGTAGGTGCCTGGCATATTCAACTAGTCTCCAGTCCAAGAATTACATGAAGCGGGGTCTTTGTCATTAACGTGTATATACCCACATATATCAATGCATCCTTTTCTTCCATGGACTTTCTGAATCACTTTTTGCATTTCAGCTTTTAGCCCCCAGAAGATCGCATGGCAAAAGACTCCACAGGTTACACACAGGTGGCATTTAAGCACTACCTCCTTTTGTTGTGAACTTGCCTTTTTCATCTGATGGCCTCTGACGAACAGTAACAAAGAGGCAATGATACTGACATGAGGAACTGAATGAGAGGCTTCAAATCAGCAACTTTGTTTATTCTACTGCTAGGTGATTGGTTTATTTATTTTTAGCTCCCTTTTGACACACTCCTTCATGCAATCCTCCAAGAGAGGATATTCTAGCATTCAGAGAAGAGAAGAAACAGTCTCAACTGTGCAACTGTATACACGCCAACATATGTATTATTGAAGGTTTTATCTTTTTCAAAATACGTTTCATGTTATTCAGAAGCTTTCCTACCACACTAACTCTGTCCAACTCTTCATCATAAACCTGTTGCTTGAGAAATACTGGTCAAATTCAAATAGTTTGGCTGAGGATTCAGCCCAACATGGTATTTATATTATGCCAACTGAGTAAGTGAAACCAACTAGCTGAGCAATTGATAATTATTGAAGATTTAATAACCCATATTTAAAGATGAGGACTAACATTTGCTTTAAAACTGAAAAAAGTAAAATTCTATTACAATATTCAAAAGAATAAACCACTCATTTTTCAGAGGACACCAGTGCTGTTGAAAATGTGCCACGGCTAGGGTTCTGATACTTCTTTTTTCTCTCCCCCTATAAATTTATGCTTCTTTTATGATTTTCTGCCATTATTCTAAGGTTATGCAGTTTATACATTTTCTAATTTAATGAGAAGCCTGCCATTTGCAAAGAGGGACTATAAAGACAGGGAAAACGTAGATCTACTTTTTTTATGATCACAGTGAAAGTTCATCACAGCTCTTGAAATAGAAACAAAGAATGAAGTGTGAATATTATTCCAAACAAAGGTTTAAAACCAACTCCTTATTTCCAACTATGTAAGCATATTTAATCTAGGTGAAAGGCCCACACCTGTCCTTCCGTTCCCAGTGCAACCTGTGAGAAGACACAAATACAAATAGAAGACAGTGTTTATACAGAAAGGTCTGTCAAATTCAGCAAGTGAAAAAACGTAAAGGAGAAAAATGTAAGTCATGGTAATCTCATAATGCAGACGAGAAATTTAGTGACATAAAGTTTAGATTTACATGATTTTATGAAAGTCGTTCCATTAAATGTGCTATAAAAGAATCTCTACAGTCGCATTTCAGAAGGCTTCAAGTAAACTCCACCTCAAGTGCACACAAATTATATTTTATCTTAGTTTTTAGCTTCTAAAATGCACTAGAAATCACCAAGTTTTCCTATTAAAAGGCAACGTTTGCTTTATTCAAGAGCAATTAGATTTACCTCTGCTGTCAGTTTTCCGAAAGGTTTACAAAACAGTTGAAAAATTAAAATTCCACCAAGGCAAAAATCAGATTTAATCAGGCTGCTTTTTAACAAGCTTTGGTCTTTGTGATGAGCGCAACTTGTAAATGGCTGCAGACTATCATTCATCTGAACGAATGCACTCCACCCTTTAGTTTAAAAAACAAAACTTGTTTAGTCCTAAGTATAAGCACTAAATAACACAAATGCTGTTGTCTGTTCGTTTGGTACTGAAGTACCAATTAAGCCAAATTTGTAAAAATTTAAGAAGTATTTTGTGCACAGATGGTTTTAAAAAAATATTTAACAAAACCCAGTTGTCAAATGGAACCACTTTTACCAAAATTCCAATTCCAACTGACCTCAGAGGATTCCAAATCTGCTGACAGCAGGGTTATACCTGGTTAAAAATATGCCAGTGAAAAGTAATTTCTACCATTACTAGTAAATGCTAGATGATATCAAACCTCAGACATATATTGATACCTATGCCAAAGGGAAGAACAGGGAAAAAGCAAGGAGCACGGAACCTATGTAGATGGATTTACACAGTTAAATAATTCATTAACCTTACTGAGTCGGACAGAAAGAACGTGACTAGTTATGCAAAGAAAGCCCACAATTTGGACAACTATGGGAGACAGAGGGAGGGACTGGGGAAGAGGATTTAAGAAGGTAAACTAATCCATGATTTAACAGGAGAAAACGCAGGTTTGGAAAGCAGGAAAAAAAAAAAAAACACCAACAACCCACAGATGCAGATTTAAGCAACGAAAATATTTTAATATCCTATTTCCCAATACTCTTAAGACAGGAATGATACATAGAACAGAAAAAAATCCGGACTCAACTGTTACAGCTGAGGTGGAGTT
>NW_009260028.1:9807456-9807789 GCF_000687185.1 Egretta garzetta | reverse complement strand
TTGTTTGTGTGGGTGTTTTTTTTTTTTTTGGTGGGGGGGGGGGGGGGGGGGGAAGGCAGGACACAGGGAAGAAGACATGTGAATACACCATTTTTAAAAGGCAAGTGTGTGCTCTAGAAATAGATTATTCTATATTTTCACCAGCTACAGATACTTATCTCAGATACAGAGGTTAGTGCATTTTAGGAAGTACTGATGTTAAAGCTGACTTTATTAAACATTCCATAACCGCGCTTTCTGCGCAAATCTGGTGACTTCAATACAAGGCACTTAAAAATAAAGGAAAAAAAAAAAAGAAAACTTAAGTGGGGAAAGAACGAGAACAGTCCTCTT
>NW_009260028.1:9806828-9807266 GCF_000687185.1 Egretta garzetta | reverse complement strand
CCCGGCGGCAAGCGCCGGGCCCGCCCGCAGTACGCGGGCGCCGCTGCAGATCATTAACTGCTCATTTATCAACGCCGCTCACCAGGCAACACAATGCAGCAGAACGGCGCGCGGAAACCACCCCGAACCCCAGCAACAGCGGGTAATTAGCATAGCCTACCACTCCAACCCCGCCGCCTGATTGGGCGAGCTCGTGAGGCGAGCGGCCAATCAGAGGGGGCTATGCAAATCGCAGCCCTCAGTTGCCAGGGCAGAGCTGCTGCCTATTGTCCAATCGGAAAACAAGCAATAAACAAGAAATGCAATTGAGCTTTGTCACATTTTCAAGTTGTTGTTAACGCTTTCAAGTTTAAAGCAAAATTAGCTCCGTCTACCGCGGATCAGACTCCCGCTCTGCATTTCACCCCCGCGGGCAGGGCAGGGCAGGGCAGGGCAGGG
>NW_009260028.1:9799131-9806792 GCF_000687185.1 Egretta garzetta | reverse complement strand
CGGAGGGTTTTACACAACAGCCAAGAGCAGGGCGCTTCCCCTTCCACTGGCTTAGTTAGATCACCGTACAAAATTATATGGGCTGCTGTGCTGCATCAGATAGTGCGTGCTGCTTACGTCATCCCCTTTTTCACAGGTGCTACATTTCTGTCTGTCTGTTTTTAAGGAAGAGGAAAAAGAACCTCTTTTGTTATTTACCCCACTGGCAGATCTTAAGAAGTTTCAGTTCATTTGAGCGAACTGAACCACCCATGAAGACCGAACGTAAGAATCTGAAGTATCCTACAAGAAATAAGCAATGTTCTTCCACCAGCGTCAAAAATTAAGCTTAACGGCAAATACTCTGTCAGGTGAGTGTCTCTGCCTGTGAGGGTGTGAGTACACGGGGGAGTACAGCAGCCACTGACCACCGCCGCTTCCAACGCTCCTCGGGAGGTTGCCTTCCCACACACACGGGTGTGCGTTTTGAAAACCGGCATCACTCAGCCCCCTTCGACTGAAGTCTCTAAATGCAAAGACTGACAGACTTACTCTGGAAGCAACTGCGCCTCTCTTCTGAAGCAGAACGCAGCCGCGCAGCTTCCCTCTGCACGGCAGCGGATGCCAAGTGATCCTGTGCAGGTTTTACTTCACTTCCCGCAGCCCGACGGTGATCTGGAAGCGCTACTGCAGTTCACTCACCTGGGAGATGGGTGTTTGTGTCTTTCGCGTTCTCGAGTGCTTGTGGAAGGTGCCTGACACTGGCAACCGACATCTCCTGCCCAGGTACACACCAGGTACAGGATCTAAAGCAACAGCGGTGGCAGCAGCCTCTGTCTCTCAAACCCTCAAAGGATCGTGACACGATTCTGCCCTGCCGATCAGCTAAGGGAGGGCTACAGTGTGCTGTCGGCCGCTAGCCTGGGTCAGTGCTACAGAGGAGAGAGGCTCTGTATTGCTTTCTCTCGGTGACACTCAAAACTTTTCAGATTTGGATCACAGGATCTGCTTTTTAGAAGTGCCCCAAATGTCAGTTCTACAGCCTGATGCTAACAGAAATTAAAGTTTTATTGGCTCCCTCATTTAGAAAATTCAACAACTTTATTTTAGGAACTTTATCCATAGTAAAACTACTAAAAGATTTCCTTGCATGTCCTACAATACATGCCTTACTATGTGCACTAGCCCCTCTGACATGTATAAAAATCAATTCCATCTATTTTTTTATCTCATGTTAGATTTTAAACTAAATCACTGCTTCTTGATTTATGCTCATCTAGCAAACCCTGTAATGGTGCAGCAGCAACAGCAGTAAACAGCAGCAGTGTTCTCTGACCGTAGGCTTCCAAGATTTTCTAGGCAATCCAGCCTGGGCCAGTACCTGGCAGCACCAACCCTTCTAGTCGGCTCAACTGGCCTCTCAAAGTAATACTTTTAGCAGCAGGTAAGAGTTTCTCGTATCGGTGCAGTGTCTCCTCTCTTCCCCACCTCTGTGAAGAATATAAATAACACTGCTTCCAGTTCAAAACTAATTAAAGACTGAATACAAATCACCTGCTACATGGCAACACATCAAACCATATGATCCGTACAAGAGGTGAAAAACACCAAGTATTTTGTACCTAATCAATACCTGTGGCTAACAGCTAGCCTAATGTCTAAACTTCACTTTTCAGGTTCCACATGCATTTCCAGCTGAACGTAATAGAAGGTTAGCATAAATACCTGAATCATTTTGAAAGCTCTCCTTTAATCTATTGTACAAATACATATATATATTTTAAAAAGGAATCTTTTCCTACGCATAAAAACCACCAAGGGAAATAGAATAATTCAAGTCATTTCCCATTTGTAGTTACTGAGGCACAAGATATATTTAAACAGTTGGTACAGAAAAAATGGAAAGCATCTACCATATCAATGTACAGCTAACATGCCAAACCATTAATGTAAGAGCTAAACAAGGGATGAATACATCACGTGCAATAGTCTCACATGATATAAATTATTCAATACCTGACCAAAGAAAACAGCTTTCAGGAGAGAGGGGGAGGAACTGAAAGTACTTTTGTAGTTTGAATAAATACAGTAGTATGAACTGATGCAAAATCTTTCTAACTCTACACCACAGTTAAATAGCACATGTATTTTCAAACTATTTCACTATGTTACATCAATCCAACTTGTATTATTATGTTTACCATAAAAGTATATTTCATCTGATACCATGCTGAAAATCTTAAAATAAAACCAACTGTAAAAATGAAGTTACTTGGCACATAGGCAAACATGTATTTTCAGAATTTATGCCATGTCCCCTCCTTCCACTTGCAGGACTTGGATAATGCACAGCCCTATTGATATTGCACAGCCCTACTGATACTGCAAGTCTTTTTGCCTTACTAATTTCAAACTGGCTATACACCACTATTTGGGATTGCTACACCAGCAAAAAATTAACATATATGCTTAATTCATGTCAAACAGAGCCTTTTCTAGACTTAGATACATAGAAGGCTTCTTAAATGACAAATTTAACAACAAAAAATCTCTACCATTATAAATTACACCTTGATTGTGGGGAGTCTGCTGGTGTAATGATTCCAGCGAATGCCTTCAATGGCTGATTTCATTATGAGCTTAAAATAGTTATTTTCATTCAAACAGAAGTTTATCGTACATACTCAGTTCTGGCAACTAACAGAGCAGTTATGTTGCATTTGGAGACAGTACGCTGCTTTTACACTCTGTAGTAAAAACAGAAATTCTGATACAGTTTCTCAAAACCAGAATACTTAGAAACTCCTAGGTATGCTGTCTGTATTAATTCATAGTTCATAAAAATAGTAACATTCAAAAAGGTTTTTTCCCCAACTCCAAAGTAGACTGGAAGCACCAGAACAATTTCCTCTATGAAATATCTGCCAACTGTAAATTCCAACTAAGTAATTTTTCGGCTGTGTTCTCAACGATTTGATAACTGATATTCTGACACCCACATTTTACAATAGCCGTCTCATGCCAGTCCTTACTTCCTGACACACTGCGTTCAGACTTAAGTCATTAAACAATAAATCATTCCCCAGTAAAAAGTTGTAACATTTCCATATCTAGCTACTGCTAATCACAGAGAACTCCTATCTAAAATCAGAAATAAAACCAAGTTTTCATAAGTACAGTGAAACCTCACAATCCCAAAGCACTTAACTGAAAGACCAATCTCCCACCTTATTAATAGTTTCTGTATTTAGTATACACACTTTTAAGTTTAAGTAATTACTACTTTTGATTTGTCTCATTTTGAAGTACTAGCTTTCAATGAGAAAAAACTGAAGTATGGTGGAATACATACTTGTAACTAGCAACCACCAAAAGACAGTGATGCCAGGTTTCATTAATCCAAACAATAAGGCCCCAAAGCGGGGCTCACTGGAAATTGCATTCATTTCTCCCAAGCAGCACAAATTTGAAAACAGAAGAATTAAAAAACAAAACAAAAAACAACCACCACCACCCACAAAACAAAAAAAACCCTGTATCACTATTCCTTTAGGATAATACTATGATCTAAGAAAATTATTTTTGAAGTGTAACTTGTACATTTCCTTCAAAGGCTTTACTGTTTCTAGTATGAACTAAGCAGTATGTATTAAAAAATAACAACGATGAGAGCAACACCATTCAAGTACCAGAGTTGTGCAAATTTAAAACCTTTAAATTTTGTCTACATTTTCAGCTACATGGTTCTATAAATCTTATTCCCAGATTACAAAAACTCTGTAAGCAAAGACTGGAGTTCATGTTTGCCATGACTGCGCTCCTCCTTTCCAAAAAGTGCCACCTCTGTCCTCTAGGGACATTACAGAAGATGCATAAACCAAAGACAACGTGTTCCAATTGCCATGCTTAAACTGTGACATTTAAGCCTCTCTTTCCATCAGTCTTTGGTTTTAGATGCCAATTCTCAGAGCAAGCTACTGAGAGAGCTGCCAGTCACGTGCATCTGCAGCATCAATATGGGGGACAATGCAGAGATAGCGAGGTATACTCTGGCCACCAGAAAAGACAGGTTACTTCAAAGGGGGTGCAGGAATGGGTAGGGAGGGAAGAAGTCATTCCACCATTCCCTGAAAGATACATAAACTACACCAAGGAAAATCTGATCAGATGGTTAGACATGGTTTTCAGTTTGGCTTAGGTTTTCTTGCCTCCACAGAAGTACAGAGGAAGAACATTCCACCTAAGGAAAGAGACTTGAATGTTTTTAAGGAAAGGGGATTATGTAAAAATATTAATGGGATCCAAACGCTAAACAGACAAGCAATTCTTCAAGGTTCAGCTAACAACTGTGTTCTGTGAAAAGATCATCGCAAGTTCAGTTCATAGCATAAATGCTAACGAAGTTCTAACCCCCGCAGGCTTTTAATTCTTACGGAGTTTCAAACACAACCGTGCCAGTGGTGTAGTCAGAGTATACTTCCAGTTCATAAGCACATACTGAACATTACATTTATAGGCACCAGACACGACTGTACTGTAATGCAAAAGAACCACGATCTCCTAACATGTCATGTTACCGAGGGTCTAGGCATTGCAAGTCAAGAAAAGTCAAGCAGTTAACACACGGTCTCTTTATCCTAAAAGGTTAGGTACCACCGCATTTCAAAGCTTCAGCACTACAGTAAATTTCAAAAGTGAGTTCTCAGTGAAGTAAGAGAATGAAACATAATTTTACCTGATTTAGAAACAACAAAATCTCTCATTACTTATTTTTTAAAGAAAAAAAAAAATACACAGAACAGGAAACTTTCCAATCCAAGCATTATTCTAGTAAAGCATGTTCTCTCTTCAGCTCTATGGAATGAATGGGCATGTATATCCAACACTTACAAAACACCCTGCTTCATGTATGGCAGGCAGCTACCACACTCGAAGACTCTGGCAAACATACACTTGAAGATGCACATTATAACAGCACGACTCTTCTCCAGCAAGTAGATGCTAAGGTAAGAGGGAAGATGGTGGAAGTGCCCTTCTCCCCATGACCAAAAAAGCAGACATACTAGACTGAGGGCTATGTTAAGCTGTTGTGGTAAAGGATGCTTGAAAAGGGGTACAGAAGGAATGTTACCAACAGCATAAACTGGAGCGGTTGTAAAACAATCTTCAAAGTAATAGGACTTTCTGTTACTACAGTGATGAATTTTGGGGGGAAGGTATAAAACAAGCATAGTATCTGTCACCTATAAGATGTTTGTAAGAGAAAATGAGAGCTGGGTAACCTAATATCCTCATCCAGTAGACTGCCATTGAGCCTAACTTTTTACTAAGTGCATCTAAGAGTTTAAAATCCTTACCAGCAAAAAGAGCAGTATTGTTTATCACGCTCCAAAGCCACTGCAAAAAAATAGGGACTTGGTGCAGAATGAGCAGAAAAAATCCAAACCACCTGCTACTGCTTTGTAGCATCAGTTATTATGCCAAGCAGTGGCAACACATGAAGCTGCTATTTGCCAAAGCATCTGGGCTGAAAGCAATACGGTGTTGTTCACTGGCAGTGCTGTACAAGCTAGCACAAAACTGTTTCAAAATGTCAATCTCAGACAGGCTCTTCAAGACTTCTATAGGAATTTGCAGAAATGCTACAATTCTTAGTAACTTCAGAGAACACTATCATGTACAAACAGAAGGCGCCACAAAGGACTTCCCCTCATTTTCTGTTCCTCTGCCCCACAAAAAGTTAAGGGGAGACTTGCTAATATCTCTAGAAACAAAAGGGAATGGACAGAAATGGAAAAATTGCCTATGCCATTATTAGTGAGAAGGAAGCATGGTAGACTCTTGAGAGTGCCATGGTACTTGCCACCTTTAGCCAATAATCCAGTGTTTCAAAATGTCAGCAACAATTAAACTTTATTGTACAAAATGGAAATCATATGGAAAGGTAGAGCTGCACAGAGCCTAATGATGAAAAAACAGTATTAAAAGAACTCAAGTCAGAGATAGCCTTCTTCATGTACTGATCATTATTTCATTGTGGGTTCCACAACTGTAGAGAAGATGGACAATAACATAACATGATCTGTCGTCCTACGTAAGCACGTCCCAAAGGCCGTGGAGGGATTTCTCTGAAATGCTCATGGTACCAAATAGAGAAAGCAAGCCAAACCATCTTCTTGGGCATGAGAAACAAGTCTGTAGAAGCAATGAAGTCCCAAATCAGCTCCACTTCAACCTCCACAGATTTTCAAGGGAACCAAAGTCCTCGGTAGTGAACCACTAAGCACATTCATATTTGACCATAGCACTGTTTTTTTTTCTATAGACACAGAAACTGACATAAGGTTGGCCCAGAGTTTAACTGCAGAGATTGCGGTTTTGGTTGCATATGCTCTGTTTTTTCTTACAGCTTTTCTAAATGGTTTGTCTCTACCGTACTCATGGGCATGACATTATGGTGAACATCTTCCTGAATTCTCAGTAGGCCTGAAAAATCTGGGAGAATCCTCGCAGGAGAAAGAGAGAGAGCCTTCTGACCATGAAGCAAATCAGAGGTTTGCACCTGGGCACACTGCAAACTAATGATCAGGAGCCAACTACCTCTTCTCAAAAGGCACAGGATTCAAGACTCTTATCTGTCTGCTCGATTCTGAAGCTAAAAGAAGTTCTCTGTGGAGAGAATCTCTAAACTTGCTGGTGCTCCTGTCTTGCCTAGGGCTTAAAGCTCCAATAAAGAGAAGACTGAGCTAGACTGTGCTCATCACCCAAAAAGAGGCAGCGTATCTTCTTGTCATGGGGAGAACCTTCAAGACCTCACAAGAATGTGACCTGATAGGTTCCTACAGCCTTGTTTAGTGTGTGTTGAAGCATTTCTCTTCATATTTTCTCTTCAAAGTTCCCAATATCCTGTTTGAAGAGGGAATAGGAAAGAAGTCTGCTGTGGGAAGCCGTAATTCTGTTATTTACAGAAATGCAGGATCAAAAAAATTCAGTATACTGGCTTAGTGATGAAAAGGAAAAATGCTCAACTATCTAAGCTTGACATGTTAAAGAAATAACAAAGTGAGCATGTCTAGGCTAATGTGTGCCAAGTAATGAACTTTGTATTAATTACTATTCTGAGGAAATAGGGAAAAAACCAAAAAAACAAAACCAAACAAAACCCCCCAAAAAACCCAAACAAAAAACCACCACACCCAAAACAACCCCCCAAAAATCATAGACCAACTGAAGTCCCCCAAATGAAAATAAATGATTACACTTCCACTTTTCCCTTTGCACTTTCATCTCTCACTGGACATTCTCCTGTCTCTCTATCAAGGATAATACAGCTATCATCATTTTTAAGGAAACCACGCAAACATGTTTCTGCATATGAAACAGAATTTTTAATAGTTCTCAACACTGACCAGAATTCCTACTAAGATAATATGGAGCTTTATCATTTGGTTATCACAGATACATAGCTGTGCAAACAAAGCTTTTGAAAAGCTCTTAACTAAGAATACAAATTTATGCATATATGTCCCAATCTGTTTCTACTTGCCTTTGGTGTAACTGAATCTGCTGCCAAGAGTTAATCTATTTACTACTACCAAATATTTTAATAGCTATCTATGTATATAATCTACAAAGTTTGCAGAGCTACTCTAAAAATGAGACTCCATTTCAAAACTAGGGAA
>NW_009260028.1:9763942-9798916 GCF_000687185.1 Egretta garzetta | reverse complement strand
AGGGAAAGACAGATGCCTTCTCACCTTCTGTCATTTTATAGGTTAAGCTGAGTTTGCCCAGCAAAATTCAGCTAGTTTTTGACAACTCTGATAAAAGCAGCTAATGTTTCTTAATGGTGCTGCTTCATACTCCACTCTGTTGTACTCTGTCCAAACAAATACGGAAAAGCTTTATGAGAAACACTAGAAGACTTTCCATCCTTCTTCAGTTTATGTGTACCCAAAATGGTGGATATTCGAGTTCAGCTCAAATTCATCCAAACTATCTTCTCTATGTTCATCAGCAGAAGGGGCAATTTGCCTGGAAGAAACATGTGTGTGCACGCACATACGTGCCTACTGCTTTATTTCTGAATTCTGAAGAAATGATTACAGAGTCTCAAAGAATAAGGTTGAGAATCAAGGAACGTAACAGAAGATCAACAGTCAGTGGACCCATGCATACAACCACCTTCTGTAATCAAGTAGATTAGATACTACAGTCATTCTGTCTATTCAGATGAGGAACTAGACAGACAGGATTTAATTACTGAAGGCCAGAAGCATGTCAGGCATACAGATTCATACTTAGAAGTTAACATGCTTGTCCTTTCTCCTGTAACTGTATCAAGGACCCCAGAACAAGCTGGAGAAAAGAGACTCCATATTGATGCTTCCCTGTGGAACATCTCAGACAGATGCTTCCAATAACTTTCTAAGGCATTTCTTATTTTCAAAAACTGATCAACTCTTGCAGATAGTTCATATCTTTGAATAAGGAAAGGCAGAAAGGAAAGACAGACCTGTGTCAGAGGTCCCACTAATCCAAAAGGTGTAACACCTGTCTAATTACATGGTCTTTGATGAAATCCAGCTGATTCATTAGATAAATAACCGTGAAGCTAATCTTGAAAGGCTACTTTAAGTAGCCTGCTACATAGACTTGCTCATAAGACACCAATTCACTTTTCTCTAAATTGATCAAAAGGCTTAGGTAAGAGGGAGATTAAACCCATCTTCCTAATGGTTTACTGCAGCTTCTTGGAAAGAGGAAGCTACTACTAATCTGTTATCAAGGATAATGTGGATTTTTGATGGCAAAAAGATACTGCTAATAAACTCAGATCTTTGGAAAAAAGTGTCATACAAAGAAAAACAATAAAATACTGTTTTGAAATATTCTTAAGCTATAACCAAGCTGTAAATCATAAGCAAGTGTATTTGTGCAAAGCAAGAATTCTGTTCTCTTCTCCACCAACCCCTTCCTCTCCTTTCCCGAAAAAATGCTGAAGTAGATTTTTTTATCCATATTACATAGGCTGTAGATCATGGAGTTACAGGACACATTATTCCCAAGTTGTCTTAATATACATTGAGTGTTTACATGCATCTGAGTTGAATACCTGTAGCCCGAGTGACTTTAAGTAAAAAGACGTCACTATAGATCTGGCAGTGTTTTTAACCCAAATCACTGCTCTAGACGAAGTTAGCTCCCAAATTCTATTTCAGGAAACTGCCTTCTATTGAAAAAGTGGAGTATTCAGCTAGCTACGTTTTGGTGGCACTTTTTCTGAACAGAGTGTCAGAATTTTTGCATTTGGATGGCAGCCTATAGAGTCTGGATTTCTCCCAAGAAAAAAAATGAAGCTTTGCTTCTTGCCTTCCCCTGAATCTCCACATGCCTCCAGACATAGAAGAAAACACCAAACAAACAAAAAACACAACAACTACTTTTTGCCTTTCTCAAGATTCAAACAGTTGTTGCCTGGGGCCTTTTGCTACCAGTATCTTCGTAGGAATACAAAGCTGAACGCAGCATACTAAGCTGAAGTTGCAGAATCCTCACTTGAAAATTGACCAATTGATTTGGGTGTGAAACAGCCTCTTTTTCTCAGGAAAATCTCTTTTGCTCACAAGAGAAGTCATGAAGACTCATAAAGCCCATAAACTCAGCCTAAGACAGAACACAAGAACAACTTTACAGATACAATTTGTCAGAAGATGGAAGAAAAGAGAACTTTCGAAGAAATCCTATGGGAAAGCAACAAAAAATTCTCTCAGGCTTTGTAAGTGAGAAGGAAGTAAAGCAATATTCATGCAGCTCTAGGTCAGGGGAAAAAAGTTATATACACAGACATATGTTTATATATAATATGTACACAAAACAAAAGGTAAAACAACAGTGTTTTCTTTGTTTTGACCAGGAAGATAAAAAGCAATCTCCTGAGACAACAGTAAGTCCAAAGGGAAAGGAAAAAGGATTCTACCAGTCTTCGTTTAAGAGCAAGTAGACAACAGCAGACTTAATAGTTCGGAGAACATGGACCTAGCAGCTGTGTACATCTATACTAACAGATTCAGCTGGGCCAAGGAAGGTTCCTAAACACAGAACTATGATCCACTGTGTTCGTAAAATGTTAGAGCATTCATAGCATCCGTTCCAACTAGCACTCTTCCCCAGTAACTCCTGGGAATGTGTGGCAGTCAGCATGTTCCAGGAATCCTTCCCAATAGGCAGCTTTCAGGCAGCCACCCAGTTTTACAGGCTAGGACAGTTAACTAGCACAGATGTGTGCTGTTCCATGCGATCGGCTTCAGTGGCTAGGAACACTCAATTCACTAACAGAGAAGTGGGCTTTTTTGTCTGTGAAATTTTATTCCTAAATCTCTTCCGACTACATCTGCTCTTGTAGCTCTCTTTTGGCATACTTTACAGATAGCGTCTTCTACCTTCCAAATAGTGAAAATGGCAAAACAGAAAAGGTTCAGTTATGAACGCATTTTCTGTAAAATATTGGGGTGCAAAGAAGAGGAAGAAAGACATGTCAGAAGCAATTGTCTGCAAACTGCACTGTTTGAGGGAAGATTTTGGCCTGGTGAATCTGTTTCTTTGTAATGTGCTTGGTTCAAAAGAAGCTAGTGCTCTAGTCAGACAACTGCACAGCAAGATCAAAGGACAGGAACAATTAGTTGATATTGAGGATCACCAAGTACAAAACATGTACATGCAAAGATCTTCACAAACTAGTCTAAATTGAAGTACACAAGACTACGTTATATTTTTTCAGTTATTTATGTATCAGAATCATCTTAATGCTAGAATGAAAGTTTTCCTTCAACACCTTAACATGCCAATTTTGAAAAACTGCATTTTGGAGAAAACTCCAAAGATGTGAACATTTAGCGTAGAAGAAAATACTAGCTTTTGTACACCAGCTTCTGAGAATAAGCAGCAGTACACTTAAACTATATGCTATGAATACATCATTTTACTCAGGTAAGTCCCCAAGAATTACTCAGCACTGTAAAATGATGACTGAAATTTACAGCAGTAAGTTTTAGAAACGTATAACTTCATATTAAGAAATGAGTAAACCAATTAATAATTACTGCTTTTTTTACAGTTTTTAAGAAGTTAACACATAGCCCACTTAAAGCATCATCTTAATATAAAAATATGGAACACTACCTAAAACAAAGTTGTCAATGAAAGTATGATGGACATCCGTTGCTTTTCACAGGTATTTTGATAAACTTTAGTAAGTGAAATAGTTCAAAGGGCAAACTCACCCTTTCATTCCAAGCTAGCACAAAGCCTCCGTATTACTAGAAGGTACAAAATGTGGTAAACATATTCGTTCCTTTTTTTTTTTTAGTATTTTTTAGTAAGCTGATCTAGTACATGTAAGACAATATTCCATACCTACATGAAGATATCACTTACCAGTTTTATATTCAATCCACCTCACAGAGAAGGATCTGAGCTACTTCTGAGAGACATTATTAGCAAGTCAGAACTCATATTAGTATGACAGGTGAAATCATATATACTTTTACTAATACATAAACTGGTAGTGTCAGTTCAAGCCATCTAGGTATATTCAGTGACCTTGAAGAAACATGAAGATGGATGAAAGTCCTACTACAGATAAGCTAGCATTTAAAAAAGAATCCATCAAAATATGGTTGTATTCATCCCACTTCTTGGGCTTCTATACTCGCTGCTGTCTGTACAAGGATCTTCACATACTGCCAGAAATGGTTGTTTATTCCTCTGGAATGGTGAGACAGCCCTGAGAAACTGTGGGCTATAATCACAGTATCACAATGATGCTTCTCTATTCAAATGCCTTACTGCCTACATAACCAGGTAAAATGTCGCTTGTGTCCACACACCAGGTAAGAATGAAATCAACTTTACCCACCTCTGCCAGCATGATCCTTCTACTTCATTTCCTGGCAGAGCACATCTATCTATCCTTCTACTTTACATTTCAGAGGTAGTGCAAACAAGTGCCAAGTTCACTCCAAGATATTAGCCTCCAATAGACAAGATGCATGAATATGAAAATTCTCTGTGACGTTAGTAAAGACACTGTGAGACAAGGTAACAGTGTTGGGTGGCATACCAAACTTTAGGGTGGATTCATCTGTTCACACATAAAGTGGATTCAATAAGACAATGAAATAGAAGTCAGGAGTATGCAAAAAAGAAACCAGTTAGAATAAATAGAACTAACTAGTACAAGTAGAACTTAATACTATGCTTGCATCCTCAGTTTAAGAGACCCTTAATAACCAATTTGTTAGGAAAATGTGGGCACCAATAGATTTCCATAGGGGAGGAGGAAATCAAGAACAAATATCTCTTCTATGCCTGGAACAAAACTGCTGCCACCTGTTCCACCTTTATAACAAGTATGTTCAACAGCTGTCTTTATCTGCAGTACACTAAAATCTAGATCTTCAAAGACATTTAGGTACTTAACTCAGCAGAATGTCAACAGGAGTTAGGATGTAAGCAGCAATGAAGCGCTGGGCCTCAGAAGCAAGTCTTCAGAATATCACTTTGGTTGATCAATCTATGTTGTGCTGCGTATTACCCACTGTTGCGCTGCGTATTACCCGCTGTTGCCAGGATAACTGAAAGGTCAAAACTGCAAATTTGATGTCTTACCACCACTCATAAAAACAAATGATTGTTTCTTGCTCTCTAATCTAATCATTGTTCATAACAGTTTATCAACAAATACGTATTTTTGAGAATACAGCGTCAAGATGAAAATCTGAGAACTGAAACATTCTCAGTTTTATGGCATTTTCCAAGCTTAATTATGTTCCTTAGTACAGAAGGTTTTAACTAGACCTGCTCAGATTATGTCTGAACTGCATGTAGTGAAATAAAACGGCTGACAAGTATGTCCTTAAGTTGTCTTACGGAAATATCCGAGCTACTAAGCATGGAGAGTTGATTGCATATTAAGACATGGAAACTAACGTAAAACCTGGTGAGAGGAACACTTACTCCCCTATGTATAACTAAGCAAAAAACTCCATCATCAAGTCTTAGCATATCGTATGTTGCTTTGGCAACCTGGTAATATACCAGTTTGGCATACCAGTTAAGCATCAAGCTAACAGAACGTGTGGTCACCACGGTCTGGAATAGCATTTAATACAAACATGTTGAAAACCATATATCAAGGGTTGAATTGAACTGAATAGGAAACAGCAGGCTAGCTAGAAATAGAGAAATAAGAGTTTTTAACAAGTTATAATGTCCAAATTCAGCAAGATTTGTACAGTTCTTGCACCCCACCTACCAGAATTATCAACAGAATTCCTACCAAGAACTATCAAGTACTCAGGACTGGCTGTTAAGAAAGCCATCCTATGACCTCTCTCTCTGTATCTTAAAACCTAAACACAAAAGAATGTAACCATTCAGGGATAGAGGGAGAAGTCATTTACAAACAACTGCATGATTTATAAAATAGGATGCCTCCTACAAACATTTATTCCCCTGCTTATGGCTTCTGCTAAGGAGCTGAAGTGGTACATGTTAAGCCACTATTAAGCTTATTTAGTGCTAGGGTTGGTCAAAACTGATGAATTTAGGGTATTCTGTCTCCGCAGACAGCAACCCCAAATTTCATTTTCATTACTGTGTGCAATGAAAGATTTGCACCCTAGGATGTATTTTAGGAATGCAAGACTTCAGATGTGATTCTTAGAAAGCTGTAAAGGGCAAGCGCCTGAACTAGTGTTGCCCATTGCTGAGTTCAAAGGAAGAAGCTTCCTCTAGATATAAACCAATGTCCTTCCCCCAGGAAGCACAGGGCTAAGATCCCCACTCCTAACCTCACTCAAAACCCTCCCAACCTAGGCAAACAGTATCACTCCATGAACATGGTTTGGTACCAGCACATAAAACAGGACAAAAAAAAGCTGTCTGCCATACCATATGATGCATATGCTCACACTAGCAAACACCTGAGCCAGTAAGTCAACATGATATAGCACAATGCCGAGACTGTATTAGCAGCTCTAAACGCAGTCTAGCCATCCTATTACCGCGTTACCCAAGAGTACCTTTCCTTTTCATTCACAGACTGAACACTGACACCACAGGGGCTTTTTCATT
Source organism: Egretta garzetta (assembly GCF_000687185.1). NCBI lineage: Eukaryota > Metazoa > Chordata > Aves > Pelecaniformes > Ardeidae > Egretta > Egretta garzetta. Next base: position 9,792,513 of record NW_009260028.1, on the reverse strand, counting down.
ACAGCTGCTCATTTGATGTCTTTAAGGGCTATAAGAAAGACTCTATATTTGTAGTGTTATGTTCATTGCAGACCTCGGGCATTCTCAGTGGACTGACCACTAATTCTGGAAATGTATAGTATTTTTTATCATAGTTAAGACTGTCATTTTTAATAGGAATTTTAATTTTTTGTTCAAAATAAAATTTTTCTCAAGTCTGAGTCTTTGCTCTTAGAAATAGGTTAACAGAAATAAATTTCAGCCTTGCAATATAGCTGCTGGAGCTCTACTGTTCATTAAAAAGAAATGTCCTCATCACTTAATACTCTGTTGAAAGTTACCTCAAAAAGAAGTTTTTAAAAGAGGACCACATAAATCAGGATACAAAATGAACAGAAATTACTTTTCCAAAATGTTAAAAATATAGATGTTTAAGAGACTTACTTCAAGCATTATGCAGCAACGTAATGCTTTTGAAAGCGCAAAGCTCCTCTGAATCTCCTATCTTGATGGTCCCCTGAGCTGACATCTCAACTCCACCAACACAAAAGAAGGAGACTCACCTGCAGTGGCTGGAGCTCTGCATTCCCCCCTGTCTCCCCGCCCTCCTGAAGAAACAGGCTGCTGTTGACTACTGCCACCCAATGCTCCTGTGAGCCCCACTGAGCACTCTTATCAACAGGCTAAAAAAGAATATTTCAACTACTTTTGCTTCAAAACACAAGTGTAACTTCCAGACGTGTAAAAACCCTGGAAAACTACCACCAGGGCTTTCTGCAGGAATTCACACCTATCTCTCTTATGAGGAAGAGAGTTGTTCTCTTAAGAGGAAGCAAATTAAATAAAAACAGAGGCCTCTACAGATTTTCTGGTTTAGATGCTTTAGTCTGTTCCAGAATAAGAAAAGCAGCATTCTCCACCAGGCTATACTTCCATGCCAAAACTCTGGAACAGGATTTTTGTCATTTGATTCCTCTTAGTTGAGGATTGAGGCTGAAAATGTAAATCTTCAATATCACGGGTACTAAGCAATTTTGGAGGAGGGGAAAAAAAAAGTCCCTTTTCTTTTAAATAGGCAACTTCTTTTTAAATATGGATGCATTAATCTAACTTTAGCTGTCCAGGTTTTCACATTTCTGATCTCAAATGCAGAAAGTAGAGCATTAATCTAGTCTCTTGACTTCAAGGTTATCATTCATTGAGGTCAATGACTCCATCTCTGAAAAGCAGAACTTCCACTTTCAATATGATAACTGTTGCCCTTCAGTAAGCAACTGTGTTCAGCTCGTTCCTGACTGCTTTCTCACAACTGCTGATGAACTAACAGCGAGAAAGACAGCACGAACAGCTCCTGCAAAGGGCGTTATCTATGTAAAAATAGTGGTTAACCGTAAAAGCATTCCTATTCATGCGAAGTGCTCATTAGCTATCTATATTTAACACTTCCACTACTAATAAGCAACCCTGTCTCTTACGTTATTTCTTGGTATCGTCTGTTTATTTTAAACTTCTGTTTATCTGCCCAGCTAAGACCTGAATATCCAACAAAAACTGCCTGTAATGATACAGTCAAATATGTGAGCAAGTTACTGATGGACAGAATCAGTCTAACTGGAATGAAAGTCACCAACTAGAAACAAAACCAGAACCAGCCCATACTGCACTTCAGTATGGAATTAGCACACGGGCCAAACGTTTGCTCCTTTACAACCCAGTTCTGGTTTTATGTCAACAACATAACATCTCAGAAAAGACACTCCAGGTATGCAGTTACTTAAGTGGAACCATATCGTTTCCACAGGAAGATACAGGTAAGTGATAAAAAGGTGATGCCCCAGTAAGTTTCTGGAATTCACTGGTAAAACTTAAAGTAGCTCTCAACAAACTAGTTCAAAGGCGTATCAGCAGATCTGGTGTAACACAGATGAACGTCAAAATACAGAGCAGCAATACTGGAGACAGTTTTTTTCTGACTACAGAATAACAGTGGGGTTTTTTTGCTTTGGTTTGTTTTTTTTACTACTGACACATGTAAAAACATTCTTCAAAATAGCTACAGGCTCAATGAAATCAGTAGCTAAAAAATTACGAGTATGAGACATGAGAGACATGGCCCAATTCTAAATTTTCATTCTACTCTTACATAAAACTAACACCTGAACACTTGCGAGACTATAAACTCAACCCAATCCAAGAACTTCCCAGAAGTCTTTACTCTGCAGTTGTTATATTTTAATAAGCAATGCAGCTGGAGAAAAAAAAAAAAAAAAGGCAAGTATCTATGCAATTATTTACTGTTTCATTGTTCTTGCACTATATTTATTGAGTAGTATTGGAATGTGGTTTTTTCTTTTCCAAACATAAACACAATTTTTTTAAAGTTAAAAGCAATATGATCACTTCCCATGTTTTACCAAACTTGAATATACCATTTTCACATTTTGTATCACTTGCTTGGTTCTCAATATCTCTGGTGCATTCAATATATTTTCATGATGAAGAGAAGAATTTGGTGTAACTATTATTTTGATCTGTTTTCTACATTCAAATCTACCCATGAAAATGTATATGTGTTAAAAAAATAAAGTTAATAGATGATAAATTCTACTGCACAATTCAAGATAAAATAACTGCCCTACACTTCTTTTTAATGATTTTACATGGTCAAACCTCTGGATCAGTTTATACAGGCATAAGAATTGGACAAAAATAGTAAAATATTTACATACTATATTTGACATAACTGATAACAGTTACCCTGTTTCCCTGCTGCCCTTAGTATGCAGAAGTGTCCCACACACTGTTGTTCAATGGTCTTATGGGAGATCTAAATCAGGAAGAGATATCTGTTGTGTTTTAATATTAAGTGTATCATCATCAAAAAGCAGTTCAGGACATGCAGACTCTTTTTCCTTTCCTTCTGCTTTGAAGAACAATGCTTCAACAGTAACTGTTACCCGTTAACCTCCTCTGAAAGGATCAGCATGTGGTGTTAAGGAATGGATCCTTCTGGAAGTTGTACTTTTGGTTTAGTAGATCTATACTGGTCCCTTATACTCTCAACTGAGATACGAGTCCTTTTCTTACAAAGACAAAGAAAGAAAAGACAAGAAGCTTTAAGCTCTTCAAAAGCTTAAGGATCAGACAACTAATTTTTAGTTACATATTCCTAGGCTGCAGCTATCTAGAAAAATTAAAGCCAAAACCAGGAAGTTCTTTGTTATAAAACCAATTCATTTTTATAAGTTAGCCTTCACAAAGAGGAAGAAAAAAAGTAACAGCCAACCACCCAGTTATACTCTGCTTAACAGGTGCAGGACAAGATGTAGCAATCACTTTGAAAACATGAACTTTTCAACGTAAGATGAATCCTTGCTTGTAAGTTCACAGCACAATCCCAAATTTGATGCTACTACTACACCATAAAAAGTAAACACTAGCTAGTATGATTATCAGCATAATAACGACAACCATAATGGTAGTAATAGCATTGGCATTTATGGTTCCTTCCTTTCACAAACTGTCCTGGAGAAACTGACTTTCAAAGTACAAAGAAGTAAAGAAAAATTCATATTCTGAAAATATTTGATCACAAACTACATTCTAAGGCATGAACTTTGTTATTGCAATATGCATTTGTAACACACAAGCATGTCTGAAATATAAATGTAGCTTTTTCTATAATGAGCTGAACGACCAGCTTTGCTTTTTGCAGTGTTTCACAGAAAATCAGTATAGATCCTATAAAATCTACAAGCTAACAAGATTGACAAAAAGCAATTATTGAAAGTCTTTCAGTCCTCCAAACAGTATCTTCAAGTGTCCCACACATCATCGGTGCTAAGAACAGGGCAAAAAGAGAAGTCAGACATGCTGCAAATTTATTTTCCTAGTTAGTCAAATTGGAAAATAAGATTCAATATCACCATTTCTTTACATTTTCACTTTGTTTTTTTGTTTAAAGCAGTGGTCCTTAATACACTTCTGTGTTCTCAGCCTAACTGGTGATCTAAAATTTAAGTATTCTAAGATACAAAATTGAAAAAATCCTCTTCCTTAGGAGGATTGTTTCTTCCAGTTATGCTGTGGCTAATTTTAGGGTTTGAGAGTAGGTCAGTTTCCAGTGAAATTAAGTGATACCCATTATTAGAATTTATTTACCCTATAGAAGCTTTCATCCTTTAGTCAAAGGTAGCTTAGACTTTACCAGGAATCTCTGACCAGTCACCCAGATCAGTCACACTCAGAAGCCAAGCCTTGTAGAAAATGCAAAAGAACCGTCCTTAGTAACCACAAAACCTTTCCATGTCTGGCCTGAGCTCTCACTAGCTACTTTGAACTTGAGAAAGATATCAGCAGAGTCATCATATGACTCTTGCTGTTATTGCATTACAAAATAATTACAGTACATTTTTTTTTCATTTTAAGGCATGCAAATCATGTTTATCCACAGAACCTCAGCATACTAATACTGGCTCTCCCAATAAACAAAAAACTGCAAATAAATCTTGTCTAACTTCCAACTTATATGACACGTCAGAAGCCTGAATGTCTTTGTCCAGGTACCACTGTTTTTCAATCTGTATTTATCATGGGACTTCTAAATAAAGAATTTGGGCTTTAGAAGATAGAATTACTAGTTAAAATTCAAAAGTACAATGTACTTGTATACATTTCTATTCTTTAAGCTTGTAATTCTACAAGCTCACCATCATCACAAAACCTGACCAAAATTGAAAGTCCTTAAGTTTATATCAGATTAACATATTACAATATGAAACTCAACTCTCTCAAACAGTGTAAGATACCTAAGATACTACTTCATAATATTATATCTCCTTTCAGTTGTGGGATGAATACTTTTAAAGCTTTCAAATAATTTTTTCAACATTTAAGTTGGGCTATATTTTAATCTATACTGCAAGCAAATGACCTACACTGTTGCCAGTTGCAATGACTGCCTACTAGAGAGAGCTCCACAAATTTGACAGGACAACAAAAGATTCAATTTTGAAACTTTAAATGCTATTCCTCTAGATTTATATATTTAAAACAAATGAAATATCCCTTCAGTGTATTTTTTTTCTCCTCTTCTTTGCCCCACCTAATTTTAGAATTCTTTAGACCAGTTTTACTTAAGTTCTCAACATACAACTTAAAAACATTCAACTGAAATGAACGAAAGTTTAGCTATCACAGAATGAAATACCCACTTACAGCATCTTGGCCTTAATCCAACATACTCCATGTAAATATACCCTCTTAAGCTGTTTATGCATGAACAGCTGATGCAACTGAAAACTGTCAATCAGGAGATGATCTGCATGCATTTGTAAAAATCTATCTTGCTTTTTGTCCAGCCCCAAGGATTCATGGATTCGTGGGTTTTAAAGATGAACAAGCAGATGAAAGATCTCTCTTATGTGTACTACACTGTTATAGGCCTCAAAACAAAGTCACAGAACTGTTGGTTGCTTAAATAAGGGCATTTGGGTATACAGAAATACACCAATCCTCCTGTACAACCTAAATTTTATTTTACTTCTGCTGATCACGGTTTTTCATGTCAATATATTAACTGTATTCCCAGCAAAACAGTATCACTAAAAATAAGCTATTTAATCTGCAAACACACTTGGCATTTACAGTATTTTGATTAGCAAAAAAATGGAAGAACTTCCCACAACAATTTTAAGAACGGCTAGTGACTTTCAAAAGTGTTCAGAGATCCTATCCCTCAGTTCCTGAGAAATGTTACAGTAACTGGATGTAAGCATGTGATAAGGTATAATGAACTCTTAGCTCTTAATTTGTTATGCTCTTTGTCAGATGGATCCATAACATCTCTTTAAAAGAAAGTTAATGAATGACTGAAATAGTGTGTCACTAAAGAGGTGACATACATCTGTTGGCAAGTGGGGGATATTAAAAGGGGGTAATAACAAAACAAGACTAAAAGCAGTACATCTAGTTAGCATCTTTAAAAGTAAACCCTTTTTTTGCATAAAACTTTAGAAACAATATTTCCATTCAGGGAAACCATTTTCTTTCTGGACAGCTGCAAAAGTTTCAAAGGGCAAAGAAAGATTTCAAAATTCCACAGGTTATTTAACATTCTACTAAGGTTGGAATGACATAATTTTGGGGGTACAGAGAATGGAATAGAAACGAGAAGTAGATCAAGAAGATCCAAGATTTTCCCTTCTAAAAGCCCCTGAAAATAAGATCACCTGTATGCATCGTCTTCTTTCAAGTCTCATATCATCCTGCGGGGGTGTGGGGGGCGGGGGGAGTCCAGCAGCAAACAGCACTGCAAAATGAAGAAAAAAAGAAGTAAATGTAAATACAAACTAATAAGATACCTAAAAAAAAAAAAAACCTTCCATTTTACTAGATCCACATAGTGCTTAGTTCAACCTTAGCTCTCGGATATAACAACAGAACTAAACCAAGCAAGTTCCAAAAGAAAATGAAGGTTTCCAACAGTAAAAGTAGAGACAGACATTACAAAGACTATCTTCCACTGACATCTATTGTTAGAAAAAAAAAAAAATCTTAAGTGTCGAAATTTCAGGTATTAACTTAAATTTCAACTGGTCATTGAATGGTTCTGAAAATTAAGGCCATCCAAAAAAAGCTCCTCGCAAAACTGCAAAAGTGAAATTATTGATAGTCACCCATCTTTGCAAATCCCTCAGATATGTGGATTTTTACAGAAGCTCAGGACAATATTTATAAAACATGACTGAACTTCTGTGGGATTTTACCAAGTCAACAAACTATAGAACTGTAAGTGCACATAAATCCATAAATGTACACAAGCATTTTTTCCCTCATATCTCACATGAAAATTAATTATGTACACCTTACACCAAATTAAAATATAATCATAAAAATAAAATTATAATTTTCTACAAGAGATAAAAGGACATGAGTTTCTAGGAAGAAATCTCTAATAAAAGTTAAGATTAACAGTGGGATTATGAAAAAAAAAAAAAACCCCAACCAAAAACCAAACACAAACAAACCCAAAAACACCAAACCCACCCAAAACACAACACCCAACAATTAACCAACACCTGGTTAAAGTACTTTTCAAGTATTTGCTTTTCACTTGTTCTCCAATGAAATATCATTGGCACTCTACAACCTATGAAAATATCAAAACCACCTATAAATTATTGAGCATTTTAGAGAACCTCTGCAAATAACCTAACAGCTCAAATTGTAATGCCTAGATTATTACTATTGAAACACCTCCTAATGTATGTAACTCCAAGAAGTGTGTCTAGCCTAAAATGCACTTAGGTACTGCAATCTGAGCAGAAAACATTGCAGTTTACTCAATTTCTTCATCAACAACGACTGTTTAAGCACTGAATATACCCTAAGCCCAGCTAGCTTTTCTGCCGCCACCTCTGGCTTTCTTCCTTGTGCCACAAAAATGTGGCACGCAGACATGGACACACACACACACAATAGGTAGTGGCAAGAAGACAAGTAGGAATTACTTATGTGATATGTGTAGGAGTATATGTTGCAGCAGTTCTATTGTTATTTTACGAGCAGGTGAATTCTTGCTGTCATGTCTCCAAAAGATGGAGGGGGCAAACAAAAACTGGCTATCCCACATCATGAATCAACAGCCTTAGTTTTTCACTACTGAAGTTCCACAGAGACCTAGAATGTCACTGCCACATCCACAGTAGCCGTGAACTTGGCAAGGCTGATGAGTACTGCCTAAGTTTACACAAGATCCTACAAACTAGGTGCTCTCATGCCTAAATCACTTCAATTGGGATAAAGATTCAGTCTGGTACGTATTCTAGGTGTATATATCGCACAGGCAGACACAGTGTGTTGCAATAATCTTAGTCCCACTAAACTCAGTGGAGGTAATCGCTTGTGTTCAAGAATGAGAAAAGGAAGTAAGAGCAAACTCTTCCCTTCTTTACACTAAATAGCCCCTGAATTTACACAAACACATGCTAGGCAACCTGGAGCACCAGATACAACCAGCCTATATGGGTATCTTGAGGCTACAGAGCTATAGGTTCCATTTTTGAAAGCTCTCTCTGGCCAAGATACATTTTTTTTTAATTGCAGTATCTATGGACACTAAGATTATAGAAAGCCTTTTCCAGCAGTAGCTGGACTGAAGGCATCACTCTTTTGTCTTTACCACCTTGTAAATCAAATACAGCAAGGATCACCTCTCATTTGCATCAGTTCAAGGCCAGTTTCAATACTAAGCCAGCTTAGTTCAAACTATCAACAAACAAAGTTTGAGCAAAGCTAGCTGATTTTCAGCCAAAATAGATTGCAGAGCGTTCATACATTGTCTTCTGCCAGTTCTACAATGGGAGTGGTAAGCTCCAAAAGCAGCATATTAGCACATCTCCGGCGCTTTACAACAACCTAATGTTGTATCAAACTGACTGCAACGCTAGCAACATACAGCACTGTCGTGGGCAACGGACTGCCAACTCTATTCCAAACCATAAGAAGAGGAAATAGGTTGATAAGAACATACAAATCCAATAAACACAGAGACTACAAAGTTACAGCTACAGAACTTGAAGTCACACGGCTGACTTTGTAAAAGCAGTAAAGCATCTTCACACATATGGGAAGCTATGGGGTTTGCTGATTGGAAATTAATCTAGAATATTTTAAGATCACTTATAATCCTAACTCTGAAAAGTATTAATCTTGCGAAGAATTCACAAAGGTACAAGAAAGAAGAAACCAAACTGGAAAGGTAACACACACAGACCCAAATTATTTTAGATTTTAGAAGAGGACGTTAGAGCTACCAGCAATAAGTAAGAGGTGCTGATGTAACTATAAAGCTATTAACAGTTTATTAACAGGGAATCAATACATCCACCCACTTCACAGCTAACCAGCAAAACATATCCATCACAAACCAATGCATTTCTTCAGCCTCCTTTCCAATAATTATCACGTTCTGAAGAACTGGACAACAGTGTGGAATTAAGACCTGGAGTAGAAAGGCAGGTGTCTATTGTAGCACTGTGTTCTAAGAAGGGATCCACAACACAGAAAGTAATTTTCAAACGTTAGTGGAGAACAAAGACAATGAGTTACTGTTATGGAAACAGTATCACAGACACACACCATAAAAGAGTAACATTTAAAACTTTTTAACAGATACAACCAAATCACATATAATAGCTGCAAGGGCAACACATTAAACTCAGTAACTGAGTGTCTTCTGTTGTGCTGCTGCATTGCCGAGTCCTTAAAACCAAAAGGCCTTTTACACAGCCTGTACAAGAGCTTCCTGGTTTAGACAATAAACTGATGATGAGAGGAGGCAAGAACAAATCCCACTCATCACACAGTCTGTAAGAACATTACTAGAAGAATCCCCTTAGAAATAACATTTACTGGGCTTCAAGAACCCAGTTTGATCTATTACTGGTATAGAACAGAAGTGAATCGGAAACAAAGGAGTAGAGGGAGGAAGAGATGACAAGGAGGGTGTTGAAAAGCAAATTATTGAAAGTGGTATAGCAAACAAAAGAATAAAAGCTTAAGTCTTTCATTTAAACAAAGAGAGCAGTTCTTACAAATCAACTGTGTGTGAAGCTACCATGCTAAAACTTTGCTTCATGCTTTTATTTCCTATTTTAATTACTGTTGCTTTCTACTCTTCATCTTTCCTACCCACACAATGTTCCTCTGATCTCCTCAAAATACAGATAATGGGATTACCTACCCAAAGCCACTCCACATTCATGAATAATTTCAAGTGTAGAGTTCAGCTTTACTACAAAATGTTTAGTTAAATAAGCCAAAGATGCTGAGCGCGTTTTATCCCAGGTTATACTCCACCATATTATAAAGATGGTGACTGGAAAACATAAAGCTTTCACATGTCTCTTACACCATAAGCCTAGTTTGCCTGTTAGCCCCTTTGAGGACTAGTGTTTTATTCCACTGTATTCCTTAAAAGCATCCACTCCTTCCTTCAAAACACTCAATACCCAACTTAGAGGTTCACTGTAAATCAAAGTTGGTTTCAGAGCAATCAATACTTCTAAAAACCTAAAAGTTACAGTGCAAAAAACATTACTAACATCTCTCTGAGGAAGTTTCGTCATCCTCCCGCATATCTCTGTTTTGCATTCATCTGGCTATCAATCAGATTGTGACTCGTTGCAGATGAGGGCAATTTTATTACATATGAGCACAGTAGGAAGCCAGTTCAGGTGAATCTAGATGCAGCCGTGAAGACAAACTTTTTTAAACTATTATTATTTCAAAAACTTAAGAATGTACATAAGTCATATAATATGTTGCATATTTAGTTTATATAATAGATATTACTTTAAAGTACCTAGACTTAAAAGATTCTATCCAATTCTATCCGATGCAAGTTTGCAAAGTGTTAAAGGCAACTATCATGAACACCTTTAAAGAAAGGCCATATTTTCACTACAATTTTCCTTTAATTTTAAGCATATACAAAGAATTCTTCCCATGAGAGTTTTCAGAGTATCAGCAATAGCACATTCAACAGCTTGAATTAAAAGAAAAGTCTGCTGGTGAGGGTTTTACTTGTTATATTTTACTAATTAAAACACTTTGTATATAGATTTATTTTCCTTATTCAGTATCACTATAGTATAAGATCCAATATGGCACCTTTAGTAAAAAATTGAAAGATTTTACAAACTAATCACAACAGAGTTCTGGAAGTTTTTCCTCTGTGAAAAGGTTTTTTTGTAATTTCTAAAGTCATACTCATGAAGTAACAGAGAAATCTCTGCATATCTCATGACTGCACACACCCTTGTCAGAGATGAACATAATTCAAGACACTGACCTTCGGTAAATGCAGGCAGGCCTGTTGCTAGCAACATAAAATACAAATACTTAGAAGCAAAAATATTTATTTATTTCCTTGGAAAATTATCCAGAAGTATACCCAATTAAATTGAGATACATACATAAATCTATACAACAGCAATTTCTGAGCTGTTATTATTCTGCATCTCAGCAGCCTACTCCTGAAACTACCCACGGACAACCAATGATGTTGCTTGACATATGACAAACAGGGTGAAAGATTCAGCAAATACACCAGATTTTGTTTATTATTTAAAATACTGCATAATAAAATATGAAGTACAACCAATACTACTGGAATTTAAAATAAGTAAATAAATCTCATAGGGTGCTAATGATTGTCAACTTCCAGGGCTAGTTCCCAGAGAGACACAAGTAGGTATTCCAAAATCATTGTTCTTACAGCACCTAGCAAATACAGTGTCTTTTGTTACTAGGCAAAATCCCGTGTGCTTAGATGTACAAATTAACATACATCTTAAAAACAAACACAGACACATGTATTACTGTGTCTGTTCTACCTAGGACCAAGAGATGTGATGTTATATATAAGAAATAATTCACAAGAAGAAAAAAAAAAAAAAAATCAGACTACTTCATATATCTAGTGTACAAAGCAGAACTCAGTACATCTCAGGTTCACCCACAAAATCACATACATAAAATTAAAAGCAAATATGGTTTCAGCATGAGAACCCAATATATACCTCCACTTTTATGGACACCTGCATGTTTCTATACCTGATAGCCAATATACTGAGTACTAAGCAAAATACCAGTAATTCATGATTATCATCACATTTAGCATGTTCCCAAAGAAGTCATAGATCCCTGTCTCCAGGTTTAAGTGCTTTGGTATTATGGAAAACCTATTAGCTGAATGTTTTCACTGAAGTAGTCAGCAACTATATTAAGACTATCTTCAGGTTTTAAAATTCGTAATTCGGTAAGAAAAAATAATGTAACTCTCTTCAGTTTGTATACTCAACAGAATTATGAGCCCAGTCAAGTTCATATGTCAGTTTACCCCGTGCTTAATAAAGGAAATGTTAAAATTTTGGGAATAGGGCATTTTTGTACGTGACTGGTTTTCAAGTTAGGGCAAAAAGACAACAACTATCAAAACTGAGTTTCTACTAGACTTCACCGATACACCATTCATCCTAAGAGCTTGTGTTACACTTTGTATTCCCAGTGATTTTTAAATGCACACTGCTAAACTAGAAGACTACGCTAGTTTCTAGATCAGTATCTGAGACGCTTATGAAACAATTGCATCTAAAACAAAACACATTCTATCATCATTTTTCTTGTATACGGTAAAATTATTTTCAGTGTTCCAAAAAGCACTAGCTCCTCTAAAAAGAATTTACTGTGAATGACTAGTTTCACTCTTACGCTGAATTTACAACATGTGATGCAAGAACCAATCCTTTAAGTGTGAAAGCATGTACAAGCAGCTTTACTGAAATCACAAAGTTTCTCACTCAAATTCAAACCTGGCAAAGGCAGAACTACAGCTGCAGTTGAACAAGAATTTCTCCTCAGCAGCGGTACTGCTTAAGCAGCCCATATCCTTTCCATCACTACCTGCTTGGCTGAGACAGTGCTACTATTACAGGGTCACTCAGCAAACTGCACTGGAGAACCAACCCAGGTGGGAAAATGGGGAGCAGAAGGGGAAAAAAAAAAAAAAACAAACACAAAACCACCACAAAATACAAAAATCCCCACCCACTACTTTTTATCCCATATCAGTTCTTTAATTTTGTCCACTGCAGATGCACAGCAGCCTGGCAGCAGGAACAGCTAAGATGAAAAGGGGCTTCTTAGGCTAGTATTGGTGTCAAAATACTAAACATCGAAGTGCACCTAATTTTATCATAGAAGGACCTACAACAGTGTCACGCCAGTATTAATTCAGTAAGACTTCAGAGTGCAATCTGAATCTCTGAAATATCTGATTTATAACATACATTTTTTAAATCTATCCTTTTTATGAAAAGAAATGCCTAAGTTCTAAAAAATATACTGCTTTCCTTGTAAATGAAGGAACTGAATAGTGTAAAACTTCTACTTGATCCATACAGCCAGATAACTCAGGATTTGTTTTTTAAATATTTATTTGTTCATATGAACCCCGAAATAAAGCCTATGGTTTTAGGAGGAATTAAACTGACAGACTTTGGGGGGGGGAGGAGAAAAAACCCCCACATGCTAATATAGAAGTTCAAATACTTTAGATTTTTTAGATAATTTGCATATGCTTCTTTTCTTACTCATTGACTAAAAATACTAATTTTAGAAGCACAAACTTAAAATATTTTTCAATATACTGACCATATAAGGAACCACAAATTAGAGTGGGGAGTGGTTATTTTTTCCACCCACTTAGTAGTGTCAAGCGAAACAGATGTGGTTATGTTTTAACTGTTTTGGAACAGCAAAGTCAGGCTGTATTTACATTCCCCTCCCTCATCCAAAAGAAGCAAAGAGATGCTACAGCAGGAGTTGCCCATCTCCTGTAGTATCAGCTAAAACATTCACAACTGGTGGATGGCACTGAACTCTTAAAACCAAGCACTTCCTTCTGTACTGGCCTCACTGAGTATAAACGCGATTACTAAGGAGTCCCATTTTATATGATCCTTGAAAATAATTCCACCTCAAATTCACATAAGCATGAAGACAATGAAATTCCAGGAAAGGGAAGGATGTTTACAAAATCCAGGTACTCTTTAATTATTTCTCTGTCATCTTACAAAAACAGATGTATATAAGAATCTAATTCTTTTTCACGTTAACACCCACAACCTTACCTATGACTTCCTTAAAAGGTGACATCTGAGAAACAACTATTTTTTTCTTAAGAAATAGAGCCATTTTATTTAATACGTTAAACATTAACTAAACAGTAACATGCAAATAAATTCAGATTTCAAAGTAGAATATCCATGAGGGCTTTAAACTAGTTTATCCAGAGTAATTTGCTCTCATAGTTGTGAAATACTTTTCAGAGCTGAGATTTTTCTATAGATGTCCTCAAAAAGATTGATCATTTAATTTACAAAAACTGTTTCTGTTCCTTGTGGTTGGGAAAAGAACTTTAAAAATGCAAAGCAAAACATATGCCACTATATATTTGCATTCATCAGTTTAGAACTTTAGACCTAAAAAGTCTCAAGAGAGTATAACCTTCCCACTTCTCTCTCATTTTTCTCAGCCATAAAGCAAGCAAGCAAGCAAAGAATTAAAGGAACGCCTAAAAATTCCACAGAAAGTGGCCAAACACCACTCAATTTACAAGTCTTTACTACAATCTTGATATTACTACAGCTTCCTATTCTTCCAATTTAGTGGTCACTAACTGCTACTTCCATTCTTTGTTGTACCCTTTATTTACAAAACAGAGTCTCTACTTCTCAGAGAACTGGCAAAGAGCAGGCACTCAGATGCAGCCACTTCAACTTTTTAACTAGAGTTGGGACAGCACTTGCAGTGCTCTCCAGACAAGCAATGCGTACTGAAATGCTTTTCTCTCTCAAAAACTAGAAGAGCTCAGACCCACATTATACATATGTATAGATACACACACACCCACACTTGCGCACCACATATATATGGGAAGTAAGGCTGGTTGTTCTTCACTGCAAATACAGACTATTTTAACTGCAATGCCTTTATACTGATTAAAACATGAAATCTTATTTTTCAACAAAGACAACGGTTTCTGTCCAAAAGTTTGCTAAAACAGCTGTTTAAAAAAAAAAGAGAGAGAGGAATTCCAAGAAATTGAAGAAAATAAAATGGGTATCTGAATGCTATAGCATTTTCACAGCTACTGGGGTTATAAACAAAATATTGTGGCATATTCAAGAGACTTCAGCTAAGTGACCCATCCTTATCAAATTCAGATGTTACTGGGTTTTGACATCATTACTGCTTCCTTGGTTTAACTGTTTGCTTTTTCTTCTCCCCTTTTAATTCTGGCCTGAAGCATGACAAATTCCGTATCATGCTGCTATGTACATGTAACAGCAACCAAAAATTAATAAACTCAGAGGTTATAATCATGTTTCAGTAAACATGACTGTAACAGAATTGATCAAAACCAGAGAGAATGTAAAATCTTACTCAGACCACAATAAACGCCTTTACAAAAATATTTTATATACTTACACAGATTCCTGCAAAATGATCTGTAGAGCCACTATCATATGTCTAAGTGAAATAAGACTACTTCTCCATTTCAACTTTGGCAGCAGATAGTTCCAATGTTACTTTCAAAGACAATCTAAAGTTACATATTTCAAGTACATTTATAACAACCTACATGTTTGTTGCCCTGATACAGTAATACCTGTAATGTCAAAGGTTTCCAAAATATTTTAATACATGGAGATATGCACTTATAGTCTTCCAAATTAAAAAAAAAAAAACAAAACAACAAAAAAAAACCAAAAAACCCCCCAACCAACCACACACAACTCTAAACAGCTGGCTAGCTCTGTAAATAATAGATGGTGCTTATTTATAAGACTTTGGGTAAGTGGCTTTTTTCAGCCATACATTGGTTTGTGTGCCTTTTAAAATACTTTTTAACCTTTTGAAACACACCATGGACTAACTGCTGTTTAATTGATTCTCATATGACAGCAACCATTGACAACTGCAATGCCACAATCTACCTTTGCCTTTCATTATTCAGGAGATTTAGACTGGACAGGCATACACATAGCTAGGTGCTTTCTGGTTATATGTTAACTATGTGCCTGGGTCTTAAACCAGACTTCACCCCATGAATCCTCATACCTCCTGCCAAAGCAGGTATACTTCTGATATAAAAAGTGATAATGAAGAAGTACTGCTGATATGTTTTCCATTTTAACAATGATAAATCAGATTTAACTGCCCAAGCTTCAGTTTAGGCTGAAAAACTGAAGCTTGTCTACTTCCAACTTGTATCCAAATAAACTAAATGAAAGTATTTCAAACATCAAATTCAAACGTTTCCTTAATGCATATATCAGAGTTCACCCACATAGATGGGTTTTTGTGGGGACACTTGTTCAGAGATATTTCTGAGCCACTGCATGTACAAGGAGTAGAAAAAGGAAGAAATTTCTTCAGTTAGAAATACATACATTTATAATCCCAGAAATCCTGCAGGACTCAATGTAAACCACCTCTAAAAAAGAAAAAAAAATATCTAGCCCTTAAAAATCAATCAGCAAGCTAGCCAAATCATAAGTCTTTCCAATAAGACTTCACCCACAACATCATTGTGATGGTAAACTCGCCACTCGCCAGGAAAAAGTATTAAAATTACTGTAACTAGAGCGCAATCATTTAAGAAGCATGCCATGGAGAATGGCCTCAGCTCTAAGCTTTCCCTCTTTTTTTTTTCCTTTCTCTCAGGGAAATAGACAAGACAGAGTCTGTCTTACCATTAGCTGATGATATTTATGCAGGACAAGTTCACAGGCTTCACATTTATATTAAAATAGCCAAACTCAGTACTTCAGAAATAGGGTAACACACTGCCTCTCCAGAAGAGCAAGGGGAAGAGACTGATTTAGCAGGTTGACAGCAGCAACCAAAGCAATTTTGGCTCACAAATGGCTGTTCCTAAAAGACTCTAAACACACTCGAAGTGTAAGGATTTTCTTTTTTCTCTGTTTGCACAACTCAAAGTTCCAGCGCATTTTTTATCTTTTTCTACATATCCCAAGCATAATTTTAAAATGAAATACGGAATACAGAATAGCCATGCAACTGTAGTAAATGGGGACATAACCACAACTTGAGTTTGCTTACAGGACTCAGCTTTGCCTTTTAATTAGATCTATCAGTGTTAAAAGGAAGAGCCCCTTATCTCCAAAACTACATACACCACAACTGCTCTTCCAGCTTTTTTTAAAGTGGCAACCAAAAACTAAGCTCAAGCTTTTGCCAGACATGTCAGTACCAAAACACCATGTTTAAAAATCTTGTTCAACATGCTTTCAAATAACAGTTCATATGAAGTTCAATAGCTTTGAAAATTGACAGTGGTCAAGTTCAGGCTCCATGACAACCAGATGCATTCAAAATTGATGGTGAATAAACTGAGTTATTTCATTAAAATAAGAATTCTCAGGCTGCAGTTCCCTAAAAGCCAAAGCTGATTTAGATTTGGCTGCTGTGTTCCCACCCACACCCCTTCCTACCCTTAACCACTCAGTGCAGGCACATCTCTTGCGCCACGTCTGGCACCTGCCCCAGTCTCGCTGAGTCAGTTCTGCAATTTAGCATGATGTGAAATATTCACCTTTTTTGATCAGTTTTCTGCTGACTCTGCACAGTTCCAGAGCCTGAGTCTGACTTTCAGCTTAAAAATCTACACCGTAAATAAGAGCCCAATTGTTCTTTTTAGCACGTGCATACAGCTAACACATTGATATTCTGCATAACACTACTTGATCACGGAGAACTTTATTTGCATTTTTGTGCAGTCTTTGATGTTCTGGACCTTCGAAACTGACAGTTCCTAGGTCAGGGCCAGGAGTCCAAATACTTACTGAAACTGGGTGAAGCAGCCATGCTCTGTGACTGTGCTGGGGTAGCAAACAAGGCATTCTGCTCATGGAGGGAGAACCTCATTGCGTTAGGCATTGTGCAACACCATAAAATGGTGGTCCTCACCTAAAAAGCTCACTACCTAAGCAGACCACATTTATTCACAGAAAGACAAAAGTAGAGAGCTCATCTATAATAAGGTTTGCTATGTAGGCTAAGAATTCAGTACTAGAGAAGTAAAGAGCAACCTAGCTAACGTATTTCCAATAGCGCTTGCCACCTTCAGACCACAGCTAACATCTGGTTTTGGTTTGATATCGATAGTAATACACCCTACCTCTACTTCAACACAAGTGAAATGTTTACAGGCTTTTCTATATATAGTTCGTGTCTGTCATAATAGTCTACATAAATAAATTTGAAGAAACAAATTTAATCAGGCATGCCAACTACAAACTTCTCTGATGTTTGAAAGCAAAACGAACAAAAAAAAGACTTTTCACCACAGTAAAATCTAGCATCCTTACCACTTAGCTCTCAATGCCCTAGCCTAGGTACATATAGAGACTTCCACGATATGCTTTAAGTCCTAATTCAGGCTCAGGTTGACCAATGTAACAGTAGGAGAGAAATCTGAATTCTAAAGCAAAAATAATTCTATTTTGGATTACTGCAGCAATCGCATAAGGAACATTATTTCTATTACCTTAGGAGATCCTGATTTAGAGGAGCCAAAGAAATGCACTGATTTCAAAATTGAAGACACCTCTGGCATAAGCACAATACCATCTATTTCTTATGAATTACACTTACTACGTACACTCAAATACATTTAAAAGAATATCGTGGAGTATTTGTATTTCAACATATGAATTAACAAATGCAAAGACACACAATTGATCAGATTAAGTCATTCAGAAAATTAACTTAATTTCCCTATTAAAAAAATTAGTGTTAAAGCCCCTTAAATAACGGAAGAGTAGAATATAATCCCACTGATACAAAGTATTCTATGTTCCATCTATACTCTCCCACACTCTCTCCACTTTATTTGCATATCATTCCTAACTTGGTGGTTGTGCTACATTTCCACAATTCACATAATATCTTTCCACTGAGAAAATAAAACATTATCTAGGAGCCATTTCCTGTAAAATGCGTAACCACTGATTAAATCCCAGAAAGTTTCTTTTTCGTCTTCCCATAAGGTAAGCACACTAATGACTGGATTGGAGAGTCATGCTTCCTTTTCTCTCCCTCTGTCCCATGATCCTTTGGTTCTTTTTCGTACAATAGTACAGATTACATGGGTCTCAAGGCCAGCTGCCAAAAACGTCTGAAAAGCCAGGTGATCTAGGTATTCTCATTGAAACTGAACACAAGTTCTGATTCTCCTCCTCTGAGGAACACACTAAACTGCCAGGAAGGTCAGCGGTCCCCCTCCGTCTTTCCCAACTCTCAGGTGCACAGTTGTGCCCCCTTTCTTGAAAAGCTTCAGCGTTCACACTGAATATACAGTAAAATAAATCAACTCAGCCAATTAAAAAATGTTTGTGTCTTTGTCAGGTTAATTTCTTGCCAGTTTAGTAAACTGAACCGGCTCAGCAAATGGTAAAAACTTAAAAGCGACAACAAAAAGGCTAACAGGCCTTTTTGGCCTGTGCCAAAAAGAGATACTAGCTCAGTTTATGCCACATAACATAACTTCCCATCAACTGTACGCCTTCACAAGCTGACCAAACTTTACTACTTATAAGAAAACAGCAAGTCACAGATGAGGCTCATCTGCCTGGCACTCTTCCACCTCATGATGAAACACTTTACGTAGCTAAATTGGCAGTAAAGTTTTGTGCTTAGCTTCTTAAGCTGGCCCAACGTGGAAAAGTGTATCAAAAACGTCAACAAAGAGAAGTTGAATGTATTCTTAACCAAGAGAGAAAGCAGACAGAGACAGCCTCTTGTGATCTCGTTCAGGCTGCTGTCAAACAGCCTCATCATATTCCCCTGCAACATCCAGGCACCAAAGAGGTAAGGGTTGCAATGATGAAGGCTACAAGTCCACCTGCAGCCCTAGCTCAATTCCTCTCTGTCTCGTAAACCATCTTTGAAGGAGGAAACTACTACAACTCTTGTATCATGCTCATGAGGTAATCTACAATGCATATAACATCACAAGGCACCCCAAAACTATGGTGAAGTCTCCAAAGTAGATCAACAAAAAAAGCACAAACGGGTTTTCCCCTTCTTTGTTCCTTCAATGTAGTAAATACATACATGAATAAATAAAGATTCCACATTTTCCTCCCATCATTCACTCCAGAACTACAGCCCTGACATTTCTCAGAATACAAATCACTGTCAGCTCCAAAAACTTTTAACAAAATATGAATCATCCTAACATAATATTTTTTAACTTAACATAATTCAACATGGTTTTAAGTTCCATCTGTAATTCATTTATCACGGCCTTATTCCCCATTTAAGGAACCACTGACCTAGAAAACTCTCATTGAAGGAGATAAATTAACAAACTTCAATAAATTTTCATATAATCTAGTGTTGAAGTCAAAATACCTTCTTCTTCAGATTTAAAACTCTGAGGTCTTGTTTTATTATCTTGTTAGCCTCCATCCCTGCCATTAAGCATGATGTTAAAGCAAATCTTGGTATATGCCAAGATATACCAAGGTACTACTGCAGAGGTAGTAGGCTGCAACATTTTGCTGAGTTTTAAGTAGTATTATAATCTGTTAAGAAGAATTCGAACACCCTGTTCAAGTCATATATGCATGTGGATGCATGCACACACAGGGAGAAGAGCCAGTACAGACAGTGGGTACACATCGCCCAACAAAAGCTTTACTGGGGTTCACTTATCACATTGAACAGAGATCTCATCAAACATTCATGGCAACTCTGTACCTCTACAAAATATAGTTACGGGTAGCTCATTGGAGACTCTAGAACATTAGTTCTGCCAGATAAAAATCATTGCCTTTTCTGCTACAAGTTTAAAAAAAAAAAAAAAACACGCACAAAACCCCACACCATTAAACCCAGAATGTATTCATCATCACCTAATATGACTTTCTACAAAACTTTTTTAAAAATTTCATCAATGTGTGGAACACCCCACAAAAAGGTCTAATCACTGAAAAGCCTTCAAAGACCAAGAAACCATGACACACTTTTATCAAGTGGAATGGATTACCAAGCACCATTAAAACTGTGTTGTTTCCTGCTTATCAATATAGAAGACAAAGATTTTCTGGTGTGGAAAAGATTTTAGGAATCTAAGAAGAGATTGCAGATACCCTGCCATAAGGTATCTCAATGAGAATTTGACAGCTAAGCGTTCAAATTCACAACCATGTTTACAACAATTTACCTTTTCACAGCTTATCCTCACTAACTGACTGCATACCTACCTGACTACACATACACGCCCCTTTAGCCCACAACAAATATGAGAGACTTCACTTTCACTCAGACAACAGACGGTGGTGGTTAAGGCTAAGGATGAAGTAGCACATGATTGCTAAACCAATCTAATCATTCACTGTTACAAAAAAAAACAAAACACCAAAAAAACCCCCAGAAACAAAAAAAACACCACCAAAAAGACGGGGGGGCTGTTCTTCCCACATTCTTCTCTTTCCCGGTCCTCACTGTTCTAGCACTAATTGACCTAAAAGACAACCGACTTTTTTCAGGTTTGCTTACTGGCTTTCTCACACACACAGACAATGCCAAATTATTTGAACATGTCATTTTTTTAATGTACTAAAGTTTTTAAAGCACTCAGGACTTTTTTTTTTTAAATAATTGTATTATATTACAATTCTGAATGTGTAGTCCAAGCTTAGTCTGTTAACTTGGGATAATGTTTTGAATCCCTTTTTGAGTACAGTCACTATGGAGATGTATGGAATTCATTTTTCAAAATATTCTCTGATGGCAGTCATAAGACGAAAGTCTAAAAGACATCTCTCATTGAGATAAAAGCCCAGGAAAATTCTCTCTAACAGAGGCCTTTCAGATTGATTTTGTCTAACTAGACTTCTATGAGGCCAGTTAGAAAAAGTTGAACCTTTGGGACAGTTTATATAAACTTCATAAATTCTAGCACCTGAATACTGGGAATAAACTGATCAATCTAATGCTCCCCAAGTTATTTGTCATTTGTTCAAGAAGCAGACGTTGCACTAGAACTTTGACAAAATCACCCACTTAAGTAATTCTAGGACATGCTAAGATTATACAACTTTCTGATTATTTAATAGTATCTTTGCCAGCATCAGAAGCTGCTAGGGTTCCGACCAGAGGAGTTTTGTTTCCTGTAGCATTTTTTTTTTCCTGATAAAAATTCCTAAAATGATTTTAATAAGGCAGGTTGCAGGAAGGAAATGAGGACAAAAAAAAAAAAAAAAGGCTTTTAAAGCCTGACCTTACAGACCTCCAAACAGTATTCAAGATCACCACATCTGAGGTATCCAGGAAACAAAAAGGCAAGAAAATCTTTAGTGTCCCACTGAAGTCCTGTAGGCTACCAAGAATAGTTCACTAGATGGAAAGACTCCAAAATAAAGCCACTTTTCCAGCAGATTTTTTCTTTAATTTTCTACTAATGTCACTGAACTGGCATTTTTCATGTAATGATGTGCTCTGTTTTTTAAAAAAGATTTTAAAAGGTAATTTTTTGTATAGACCTGCTCCTTTTCCCATTTTGTGAAAGAGCTCAACAAGAAGGTCA
Source organism: Egretta garzetta (assembly GCF_000687185.1). Lineage (NCBI taxonomy): Eukaryota > Metazoa > Chordata > Aves > Pelecaniformes > Ardeidae > Egretta > Egretta garzetta. The sequence continues at coordinate 9,770,345 of NW_009260028.1, read as the reverse complement.
TGAGCATGATCTGACACACTCCATGGATGACGCCAGCAGAGGTATCCTTAGGAAGAATACAATTTTTTCCAGACATATCTGAAACAGCAGAGCAATGTAAGAAATCGCAGGGGCCTAGCAAAAGGGGTAAGAAAAGCAAGATTCAGAGCTCATACCAGGTGCACCACAGGAACCAACTGCAGTCTAATAGGCTCACCTCTACGGCCCTTCATACCACCAGTTTCCAGTGCAAGGCAAAAAGGAAACACTGAACATGACAATACAGTCATCAAGATGGTCACAACAGAGAATTCTGTCCCAATTCATAACACCATATACAACAACGACATCTTCCTTTCCAATGTAAGTTAGAAGAAGCAAAGCCACATTTAACAGCTTCAAAACTGGAACTTCCCTCTTTCCAACACTTTTTGGTTTTTTTAAACAAGAAAGCACCACCTTTGGAAATAAGCCAGAACTCCACACTGCTAATTTGAGACTTCACTTGAACTGAACATAAAGGAGACTTAATAGCTTAAGAGAAAGAGATCTCTACGGAGTTCAGTGGTACTACACTGAATCTATCTGAGGAAAGATGGGTCCCCACGTAGATCTAGCAGCCAAGGCCTACTCTCCTTTTTTGCTCAGAGACGTTTTTATTCAAAATATTTCAAGCTAGCTTCATACTGGATTTACAGGAATTACTAGAAAGCGTGGAGACATTCTTCATGGTGTCCCTGTGTTTAGGAAAGAGCATGCTAACCTGTACAGATTACATCTGCCAAAGACACTGCCTGAAAACACCAAGCAGTATTCCTCCCTTTCTTGACAGGGTCAAGGAGCTGGGTAACATCCTGAAGGGCAAAGACAGCCCAAGTGGGAAGTTCTGAAATGCGGAACAGTCAACTCAAAGCAAATTAGGGAAAAAGTGATACAAGGCTTTATGAAAAGTGCAATGGATTGCCGAAGAAGGGGATGGAAGGGGGGAAAGATAGGCACTAAATGTCAAAGCAGTTAAACCGCTATTTGACTAAGGAACCTCAACAACTCCTGGAAACCGAGCATTGCCACATTGTTTTATCATAAGCCAAAAGTCTTTAGCCATAAAAAACCCCACACATAAAACAAGCATGATGAACAAAGTTAGCTGAAGAGTAGACTAGGACAAGACTGAAAGCAGAAGAAAAACACTAGACAAGCCACAAGTCACTGAAGAGATACAGCATTTATGAGTAATAGTTTTACTTACTAACCAAGAAGGAACCAATTGAACATTTCCAAAGAAAATTATTGTATTCAGGACAATGTTTGCCCTATTAGCATGTACATCCTGACAGCAGGCTGCTTGATAACCTGACCTAGAGCAGCTGGCCTAATGAAACAAAAATCTGCAAACTCAGAGTGGTATGTTTAAGTGCACTCTCATATAAGAATGCAAAAGAAAGATGTTGCCCATCACATTTTGCACGGAGAAAGCATGCCTCGCAAGGTACTTAAGGTGTTCCTGCCCTCAGTCCACCCAAAGGCTTACAGAAGCAAAAGAGATGGGCAGAAAAATTCTGTTGCTTTTTTCCTGCTGTGAAGAGAAAGTGTATTTATTGACCAATCTTCCACATTTTTATTTTAAGTCACTTTGGATTATTAAAATATGGATGGATTCAGTTATTAGGAAATCAGCACTCCTGTCTACCTTCCCAACTAACAGGTAAATAGTTATCAACAAAATTTAAGTAACTTGAACAAAAATATTGGATATCTGAATACATGGAAGTGAAAAAACAACATAATCCCAGCAGCTCTGGTCACTGATTTAAGCGTGGAATTTCCAAAAGAGTTGTTTGGTTTTTAGTATAACTGGTCCAGCTGGTGGTTATGCTAAAACAGGACTATCAAGAGAAGCATTTTTTCATTTCTCTCTTGTATAGCAGGAACAAGAAAACTAAGCATCTGCAATTTATGTTCTGGTATCAATAAGCTATGCTCACATCTTATAGACAGCTGAAAAATACCTTTTATTAGAACATAAAACTTTAGAAACTGCTATTCATCTTTCAGTTTGTCCAAACAGGAACAATACATACTTTGTGTGTGCATAGCTATCTTAAGGAAATACAGACTTCAAGTAAAAATTTCAAAAGTGCATGAGATTGAGAAGAAATTTATATATTGTATTGTTTTGTGGTAATGTTTGGCAAAAACCACAGAAAATTAAAAACTTTGGGTTTCTTAAGAGGCTTTAGTCTTTAAACCATGGATCCTCCCCCCGTCCCCCAAAAGCACTGTTCTCAGAGGGGGGAAAGAGAAAGTAAGAACAAGTGAGAAAGAACAAGCAGGAGAAAACACTAAGCAAGAGACTGAACAAGTGACAAAAAAAGAGGTGCTTGAGAGACCAAGCAGTGGAAAGGACATGGGAGAAAAAGCGCATGAGCAGAAGTTAGAAACTTGCAAAAAAGAGCAAGTGAGAGTGAGGAAGAACTAGAGGAAGAGCACAAGCTAAAAGAGTGCAGGAAAACAGATGCATCAGAAGTAAGCAGGAGAGTTAGAATGCAAGCAGGGGAGTTGGAGAGAGAACTTGTTATCAAGACTGTGGTAGTGCGTGTTAAGAGTGCACACAAGCAGGCCAGCATCAGAGTGGGAATATTAGAGAGGGAGTAAGCAGGGAAGTTTGAGATAGCAAGCAAAAATCTGAGATTTGTAGAAAGAAAGGTAAGAGGTAGGGGGGGGGGGGGGGGGGGGGGAGGAGAGAGACTGACAGGGGAGTGATTTACTACAGGAGGGGTGGCAAAAATTCCTCAGAATTATGTTCTCCATTAAGTTCCAGTGCTATCAGAGCCAGTTAACCAACCCCTGCCTCTTCTAGGCACCCTGTTCCTGTCCACCCACACAACCCATTCCATTATCTTGTCAAATGTCTGAGCAGCAGCACAGTGTACTGGGTCTGGGAACCGATCTGACTGAAAAGTAACCTGATTCTCCACCCACACACACACCCAAATGTTATATATATAAAATTATATATTTCAGCCAACTCAGTTTCCAAGTCTGATTCACTGGTTGGTCTTACAAACAGCTGTGCCAACACAAAGCAGGTGGGAACAGGCAGCCAGAATCTGGAGAGAAGGGGAGCTGCTTAAGCTGTAACTGTCTTCAAAGAACTCCTTGTTGCACACTTTGCTTTAGAATGACTCTTTCAACAATTTCCCTCAAGGTGCTTCAGTGGCTCTACATCTTGCAGCACTAACTTTGCGTCAGTTTGCCAATACTTACGCTGAAAAAGAGACACATATAATGTCATCAGATTAAATACTGCGCATGTCCCACACCCCTCACAGGTGAGATACGAAAACAGAGAGTTGTTGCTTTTCATCTTTTTGCTTCTTTTTTTATCAATTATTTAAAATTTTGCATAGGTACAATTTTGAGGAGAGCAGGGGAATTTTCACTAGCCCCAGGAATACATATAAAGATTTGGGTGGGTGAAAGGAGAAAATGGTTTAGGGTAGAAAGAAAGGGGGGAGAAAAATCCATGTTGCTTGTGTTTTTCTCTGAATATACCATTCTTTGCTGTGCTGCCCTTCTGCGTTCTCCCTGCACTGAAATTATGTACCAGCCTACGACCTTAGCTCACGCTAGAAGATGGAATTGATCTGGATGAAAAAGAGGTAATGAAGTCTTCTCAAATTCCCCCCATATTTAAGAAGGTATAGTAGCAGAAAACCAATAGTTTCAGTCTACTCATCAGCTTCTGTCAGTTTGCTTCCCTTCACTGCCACCACTACGGAGCAATGCCTCAAGACTCTGTGACAAGTCTGATAAACTGAAACTAGAACACAGATTATTATTGTAGGAGAGTCGTAGTTAAGACATTTAGCCAATTTTCCCTCGTGAAAGCAAACCAAACCCAAGCATACAGAAGTGTGGTTTACACAACCGGTATGCACTTGCACAGGTAACCCATTGTTCCCTGAACTGTTCACTCTCAAGTGGTTGACCCTTCAGACTGAGAACTCAGCCCTGCCAGATCAGGTAGGAGAGGCGGGAGCTTCTCTACTAATAAGATGGAGATGTTTCAATCATACAAACTAGGCAAATACCATATATGCCTCTTTCTCCTTCCATGTGAAAAAAGGTTCTATAAATCTCAAAATCACAGACCAAGTTAAGAAATGTTTAATGCAGGCCTGATACACAATTCCGTCTCTTTTACATATTTTGCAACACAATCTTTACTCACACAGCCAAATGGTATTTTATTCATTGAACAGATGCTTATCATGTATATCAGGAGGACAGCACATGGAAAACAAAGCTATACAGTAAATGCCAGCTATACCATAAATTATACTACTTACTGAAATACTCCATCAGTTCCTTCTGAAATTGAGATATGTGTATCAAACGGGGCAAGAGATTGCAAGTAAAACACTGTTATTATTTTTTTTAAAGACAAGCAAACTCCCTTCGGGAAAAATGAGTTCAAACCCTAATTCCCCCAAATTTCCAAACAAATCCTAAATTCCTCGAGCAGACCTCTATCTGGATATGCTGAGTCACTCTCCAACCTTAAGAGACTGCTTCTCCAAGTTACAAAGCAGTCAGAATATAAACTCAAGTCAAATGCAACTGCAAATACATAGCATCCTGCTATTAAGACATAAGACGCCTAAACCCCTAACCTCAGCCCCGCCCAGTGCGTCACTGTGTAACTTTGGGTAAGTCACTTTACCTTTTTGCTTTCATTCCCCCTGCTAAAAAGCAGCTTAATAACATGTATTTATCTCCTGTTAGCAAAGCAAAAACTGCTTTGTGTATGGAAAGCAACACGAAGTTAAGTGCTATACAAAATGCCTCAAATCTCTGAAACCCTACTCCCCACCCCAAAAAACCAGGAACTCAGTGCCTTAGGTTAGGCTGCCAGTAAGCAAGATACATAAACATTTTTATGTTTGGTGGGGTTTTTCCCTGCATATTAGATCCTAATCACGGAAAAACATTTCTCTTCCACAAGATGCTAAAAGAATCTGTTAGCATTTGCTAGATTCAGATATTAAAATGTCACATCTGTGCACACACCTATGAGAAAGTCACAAACCTGGGACTAAGTGCAAGGTCCGGACAGTGCAATTATTAACAACTTGTACCTAAAAAAAAAAGATTTTTATATATATACACACATATAAATAATTACTGCATGATGAAAGATAGTTCAGACCACCAAAAGCAAAAGATAATTTCCCCATTTTTGTCAGTGTTTGAGTGCTTGACTTCATTTGGGCATTTTTATAGAAATAACTAACAAAGTCAAATGCATCTCTACAGAGGTAGTCCTGATTAGAATATATGGAGAAAGACCATGCTTGTAATATATGGAATATAATGCATACCTGTATCCTCAAACACATAAATAAACTGACACTGTCAATTTGGGAGCTCATAGGTTCCAGAATATACAAAATGACTAACACATAACTTAGAAGTTGTATTCTGGGCCACTGTATGCTTGGTAAAAACGTATCTTGAGCTTCTGCCTCATTTCAAACCACAGATCTCAGATTGTTTTGTTTTATGCAAACAAAACTTTGTTTTAACATTAAATGATTAAAATACTAAGATTTTTTTTTTAAGTAACAGTAGTCCAGAGAAAGAGAATGAATACACGCTGTGTAGAACACACAGGTGAAAATATGCCCAAAGACAGGAGATAAACCCTCTTGTAAGGACCACATCAGATATCATTAATGATTTCCATTCACACCTCCAGATTATTAGCTTTTAGAACTTCTATCATTCAGCTTTTGTACAACAGACTATCAAATTACAATAACTCACAACCCTTTTTATTTACCAGAAGAAAAAACAAACCACAAGCATGTACGCATTTATACAATGCCATAACAAAAATGCTACATAGGAGAACATTAGGAATGAATGGGTATGCATCTCAAAGTCATGAAATCCTGATTAAACAGAGAAAGAAATAATATTTACTTCATGTTGAACAGTACAAAGCAAAACGGAGATCAGATCCCAGCTAAGGTCTCTAGGTCTCTAACAATGCAAAACCAAACAATTTTTAACTATGCTCTTATAATACAACCTTCAACTATAGTTTATAGCACAGTATCATATATACTCTTCCCACTTCAACATAAAAGAATCATTCATGATGCTGTTTCTATTAGACTTAGTTCACAGGTGAAATTAATTCACTTAGAAACTAAGCTTGTAAAACGCAGCATGTATTAAAAACAATAAATGATCAGGAAAAGTTTGAGGAGGTACAAGGGTCATTCACAATGAAGCTGTAGTAACTGCATAACCCCCAGAGCTGCACCTACTAGCGCTCTGATTCTGGGGGGAAGTGTAACCTAAGTTTGTAACCTTAGCTTACACAGAACTTAAGTAAAAATCTGATTTCAGCAGG
>NW_009260028.1:9758445-9763912 GCF_000687185.1 Egretta garzetta | reverse complement strand
CAGGAAGACATAAACAGATATGTGCAATCACGTACATGTTCAGCATTTGCAGTAATGCTAATTTTCCTGCATAGGGCCTACCATAAAAATATCAATTTCTGAAAGCACACTATGACATTGACAGGAAAGTCACCCTAAATACAAGAACACAGAATTCTAAGCTTATGAACATCTGGCCGTGGTCAAAAATGTACATTCAGCTCTGTTATTCCCCAACTATGACCCAGTACTTGTAGTATTTATAAGTAACTTCTACAGAAATGGAAACTGCCAAGATCTTCATGCAACAATAACTTCTTGTAACAATGACAAAGCCATCAATATATTTCAAACACTAACTTGCAATTTTTGGCATGCCATTACATTGATGCCTACTTATCTACAAGTTAGAAAGAATAAAAACAAAGAAGCCAGAATGAGACATGATCCAGGAAAGTTACTGAGCTTTCAGTATTAATCAGATTTTGAAAGAGGCTATCAGAAACTGATTTGTCTGTAATCAAACACATACCCTGTATGTATTTCATGTATCAGTCCTGTTAAAACTGTATTTAAAAACCAATACTATATATGGGTATATATAAGAAGGAAAACAGTTGTAGTTACAACTGGACAGACCAAAGAGAGGACAGTGTAAGGAAATTCATAGCGTTCAGGAAAACACAGAACTGAGTAAGTGCTAAAACATTAACTTCCCTACCGGACAATATTTTTTTTCCTTTTTACCCCTTCCTTCAGTTTAAAGAGTAAACTGATAGCATGGGCACAAAACTATTTCCTCTCCAAACTAAGTGGATCTGCTATACTCCAACTGGCTCCTCAATGACAGGTCCACTTGCAAAGTAGATTAGAAGTCATTAACAATTTACATAGTCCACAGGAACACAAATTAAGATTTGTGCACATATAGGTAAATAGGATTTTGAACAAACAGTAATGTTAGCTACCTGTGTTTGAAGCCAGGAAGCCAAAACCCAATGAACAACAGGTTTTCATTGACACTAGGATTTACAAGTTTCACTGGCAAGTTCAATTTCATCACTAAAATGTATTTAACTATGATTGTGCCTACTAGTCATTCTACTAGTTTGATTTTTTTTCAGTAACTCATCAAAATTCACTCTAAATTATCTCAATTCTACTTTGAAAGAATAACCCTGCCATCAGAAATCAATTTGTACATTTCCATTCCTCTCTTATTTCGCCATCCAGTTATTAAAAAGAGGAAACTTTTCAACAGATAGACGTATTAATATAGCATTAACTATTCCTTTAACCGATTTAAAACATAGTCTATTTTTATTTGCCTCTGGCGGAAAAGAAAATGAAGGAAAAAAAGAAAATAGAAGGTTTTGGAACTTTATGTAACAAAAATTGAGAGCTTGGTTTCTCACAGCTGGTACAAAACTGTCAATGGAGTTAATTTCACTTTCATTTACTCAGTTTCACTTTCTGGTATTTAGTGCTACTAAGACCCTGGAAGTTTCACAAGGAGTATGTTTACAAACAAGTGATAGGTTATGTTATTTTAATTACAGAAATTTTCACTGCTTTTGAGAAATGCTATATTCAGAGCTGAAATTAAACTGATGATGTCTTCATAGAGAGCTACTATCGAGACTTCAGAGGCTGCAGAGTATTCACACTGTATGGACGTACGCAGAGCTGACTGGGAACTATCTTCCACATTTCCCTAGCCCTTCAGTGGGTATTCTTCCTGTAAATCATATGGACAGGTCATTTTGGAATGAATGAGGATATGATAACGTCAGTACCTTTCATATTGAGCCATGCTATCTCTGTCCTTTTCAACTGTGGAAAAACTCGCCTATCCTTTAGAAACTGGGGAGGGGAAGGAAAAAAAAAAGGGAGGGGGAGCAAGAGAGGGAAAAGGAAACCTTATGGAGACAATGGGACTCAGTCTGTCTCACCACTATGTGCTTTCCAGTCAAAAAGGAGCTCCTTTTTTGATCTGTGCCACAAGTAAGCCATAATTAAACACCCACAGATACTGGACAAGACTCATATGTAAAAGTATTAGGGGAAATGGAGCTGAACTCCAAATAAATCTGGAGTAAGTATGAACTAGAAACCTGTTCTAAAATAATGAAATATAATTGTACTAGCAGTAATTTTTTCAGCCATGCTTGGATAAAACAGAGTCAAACCCAGAATTTTACCTTCCTTCCACATAAGGGAAAATGATAACCAATGGATATCAGTTACAAACTGTTACCTTAATTGTTACACACAACTAATGGTTAGGTCACTGCAATTCTACTGGTATACTGTGTCACCTCAAAGACAGAGTACTAGACATCTGTACATATAGAATATGTCTTTCTGGGGGTAACAATTGTTTGCAATTATCAAAAGTTTCTCCAGTGTTTTAAAACCATCGATAGACTATGGTTCCCATAATTCTCTTCTTGAAGGACCCATGGATGTGAGGAAGGAAAAAGAGAATACTCCCTTTCTCAGAATGTCTTGTTTATTCTTTTCCCCACTCGTAAGCCTACAAGAAAGGCATGTATGCTCAGAAAGGTTTTTTGTATTATTTCAAATAGTGTTAGAGCAAAAAAGAAGTCTGACTACATAAATATATCAAGTCTTTTAGACTTCTTAAAGTCTGATTAGCAAAAAAGTTATTACATAAATCTAAAAAAAACATGTTTCTTACCAAACTCTATTAAAACAAAAGAGATGAAACTATAAACTTAAGTGATCTATTGTAATAAGTTATGAAGACAAAATCAGCAGTAAATAATCCTGTTCTACAACAACAGATCTATTTGCAAAAGGACTTCAGAAGTTCTAAAAGTCCCTCGTGCTCCCATAAAACAAAGATATCAGAAAGTTTTTTACTTCACTTTGGAGAACAGTTCTCCATGGAGAATAGTTCTCCAAATGGCATTAAAAATTACCACAGAAAGACTAAACATGTACCAGTCTTCAATTCTGACTCAAAAACATACGCCATGACGACTTTCAACCTACAGTTCCATAGCCAGGGTTAAAAACACCTGAAATAAAGAGGTTTTGAGAGGAATGCTGAAGAGAATCTCATTATAGCAACAAAATTGCTTCTTCGGTAAGAGTACGTTTTAGCCTTCAAATCACCACCCATTTCAGTTCAGATGAAACTGTAAAATGCTACCGTAGCAAATAAAGGCAGTTTTTCATGAATTTTATTAACTAGTCTTTTCGCATATACCATATGACCAGGCGGTACAGTTTCGAACATGTTAGCATAGCTTAAAAGGGACTTTTTCACTTTAAGTTAAGGTGTTGACTAACTAATTTGAACTAGAATGACAAAAATCTCACAGTAAGTCCATTGAGGCAAAGCCTAATAATAACCCAGACACATGTTTCCGTGCAAGGCCCTATCAGAATTAGGATTTTAAAATGTGATATACATGTTAGCAAGTATGTCCTAATTAAATTTAACTTTAAAAGCTTAGACAAGGCACACAGTTTTTACTAGATACCACTCACGTTTTTCTACTTTATGTAAACTATCAACCAGTTTGTTAAAAGTCATTCATGGTCATCGCGTGTTAATTTCCAGTCTATGCAAACCCCACGTACTTTAAAAATTGATAAATTCCTGATGACTAGCTCATTATTTTAGAGAAGTAAGAGAACACTACCCATAAATTGACACTGAAATAGAGAACTCTTGGCTGCTATTAGGTAAAATTATCCTTGTTGCGGCTTCTCTGTCACTGTCCAATGTGGGGGAGGGGATTCCAATGACAAGTTCTAAATCCACCCAAGTATTGATTCAGGAACTGTAATGTTGCTGTTCATGTAGCAAACTGTCTTTCTTATCTATTTTCCTGGAAATAATATTAAGCTATTGTTATATGTAAATGTGTACACAATAATTTAAGAGAAGGAATTGCCCTCTTTTCTTGGTTTAAGAAGACCGTGCTGTTTATTCAATTTTGAGCAAGATACAGTTGCTTTACTCAAAGAACATTCAAAAAACATGAATTAAACTCGATAAGCTTCATAAACTTTGTCAGAATTTTTAATTCACAGCAGAAAATGTAAAATTAACACATCACATGTATTCTACTTCAGACTGCAAATAAAAACACTCTAGTTCTAAATAATTCATATAAGCAAAAAAAAAAATGAAGCGTAGCCTACAAAAGTCGTCTATATATATATACACACACCAAGTTCACCAAATATTTATAGATAATAGTTAACAAATACTAGCTCATACTCAGAGTTATTTTCAGTGTTATTATTCTGATTCTATAAAGTATAACTAATTTTCTAAAAATATCCAACCTACAGAGGTTGGGGGGGAAGCGGTGTGGGAAAAAAAAAAAAAAAAAGATAAATTAGTTTACCAAAACTTTTTAGGGCTACAGACTATTCCAGTGAGATAAGTTAAACTCTGCTTGGTTAAATAAATACTACTACAAACAGAATGTTTGTTTATCACCAGACATCATTGATCTATCCTTCAGCTTTACACTCCTTTTCTTAAGGAAAAGAGAATGAAATACCAACATGATAATAAAAACAAGTTCTAACTTCTACTTATCTAGCCCCCCCATGATACTATTTCCACGTAAGTGTGACTATATATACCTACTGGCAAAAGTCAACAGCACACTCTCATCCAGATTAAAACAGTAGGTTGTCAAAAACATGCTTGTTGATTTATTTTGTAGTCAGATATTCTGTCTTTGTTAATTTTAAAGAACAATGAATGTTTATTTCCCCCAATGACTGCGGAGTAATAGGAGAACTAAGTAACAGCAGCAATCTAGACACATGATCAAAGAACCCCTACATAGTCTTTGGACAGACTAAACTGAAAACTTCAAAGCTGACTGAGATTCAAAAATGCACCAATTTCGAAATTTCAAATTACAGTACTTTTAATTGCGTCTTCTGATTTTGTGGCGGCAGGAGGGAATGCCACTCCAGAGAAGGAGCGTCCCATGTATCGGATGAGGTCTCCGATTTCTTCAGCAACACAAAGCTAAATTCCGAAAAGACTGCTGCCAGCTATTAAAATATAGAAGTGCCCGTGCGTCCCTCTGCCTATTCCCAACTGCTTCTCCCTCCTCTTCCCCACCCCGCCCCCCGCCCAGATGACAGTCATCTCACACAGGTACTCCTTCCACATCGGCCTCCAACTTCCCCACCTACCACACAAGTCCCTCACACGGGTGCAGGCAGGGGCACCTAAAGCCTCCACCACAACAGGTGCCTGCTCAGCTGATGGTTCAACTCCTGACGCCCTCCTCGCCTCGCTCTCCCTGCTCCCAGACCGGGGCGAGACCTCGCACCCGCCCACCGCAGGGCGTTGCGCATAAGAGCGAGAGGATCCAGGCGAGCTCCCTTCCTCCATTGCCGGTCCCGCGGCCCCTTGCGCCGCTCTGCTTCCCAACCCGGCACCGACAGCCTCTCCCGGACGCCGAAGGGAAAAGGGCCGCAG
>NW_009260028.1:9733044-9757820 GCF_000687185.1 Egretta garzetta | reverse complement strand
CATAATTCACTGCCTCAAAGATCTCTCTTCTTATACAGACATTTCAGCCACAGCATCATCTTAACAATAATACCAATAAAAGGTGTCAAAAAGTATCACAGAGTGCTTTCCTAAAGATAAAGTGATGAAGAGACAAGACCTTTCTTTGCATAAAATACAATTTCAGAGGCTTGTAGGCACTATGAGGCTTGAAATCTTAAAATTATTTCTGCTAAGTGGACACTAATTTGATGCACATTGTCTTGTTGACAAATGCAGCTAGTCACAGAAGCTGTATTTTCCTAATTGAAGAACTGATGGTCTGCAAATGATTCCATATTTCCTTTCACCTTAACTTCTTCCTTATTAGAAAGCAGAGAAAGCTGAGAAAATAGGGATTCTTCAGAAAAGAAACAATATTCTGCACAAACTCAGGCAAGGAATTTCAGACATAATAAATTAGAAAATGTCCTATTGAGAATAGCTATCACCTCCAGATGACCCTGGGTCCTGAGCTCTGCCAATGTACAAAACAAGTACCATACACAGGAGAACACAGAAGTACTCTCATTAGTAAATCAATAGAGCAAATGGATGAAGTTTTCTGACTTTAAAATTAATGCTGGAAATCCACATCATTAACTTGGAATGGGATTTTCTATGGTCTGTGTTCTCAAGCTAGTCTTCAAATGTGCATCAATATTTATGAAGAAAAGCCAATATACAAATTTTAACCCATTATACAACCAACTATATCACTAATAACAAAGGCTACCTTTTTCTTCACTTTTCCATCAGGGCAAAATACATATGAACCACTCCTATTTCAGGTAAAAGGAATACCCTACCAAGACTTCCACTAATAAAAAGTTAGCTCCTTTCATTATGAAATAGAGAGTTTAACCCTATTTTTCACTACCTGATACAGAATTTATGCTCATCCTTTATCCTTTATGTTGCTTTGAGAAATAGAAATATTTTTGAGGAAATGTAATATTCTAACAAATAATTTATTTTCACATCACCACCCACAAAATCAGTCCATGCAATCAGTTCAACTATAAAACTCCCCCAAAAAAGAGGAGAAAAAAAAAAAAATCCCCTAAGAAGTTGCCTGGCCTGGCAGGCGCGGTGAGGGTGCGCTCTGCGAAGGGAGCCTCGGGCTGCTGAGGGAAGGCTCCTTTCCTCTCCGAATTGCGGAGCGGAGTTGCGGCGCCGGTGCAGCTAGCCTAGATCTGACACAGGGATTTTTATTTTATTTTATTTTATTTTTTCTGGAATGCCCACAAAGATCAAAAAATGGAGTGTGGCCTTTATCTAATACTTTAATTCTAACATGTGATGCTTTAATCTAGTCATTTTAGTTCACAGCCAGCCTCCTTGAAGAAATTAGGACATATTACTAACAGTTGCTCCATTTGCTTTTCTTCCTATTTTAATACTTTTTTATCTCAGCTTAAAAGGTGGAAATAAGCAGCCAAGGAGAGGGAGGCAGGTGCAGCAACAGCCAAAGTCGTAGGTTTCCCAAATAATCGAAGCATTGCTTTGCAAATCTGGTATCACAGAGTTTAACCAAGCTAAAATTTTGTTGCAGCTGAAAGTAGAAGTCCAGAGTCACTCCACCTTCAGCCACGCAGTCCCTCTGCCTCTTTTTTTTTTTTTTTTTTCCACATCAGCGGCAATGCTAGCATGGCCAAACTAACCAAAACACCCATCGAAAATAAAAAGTTCTCTGTATGGCTAGGAGAAGTACCGATGCCCAGAAGACAGCAGGAACACGTGATGGGGGAGTTGTGGGACCACCCCACTTAGTAACAGCACGGTGCTAGGTTAGGTTAAATCACCCATGAAATTGCACCTTCAAGCCGTGGTAGGTGTCTGGGAGCACCGTGATTTACGCAGTCATTCCTCGTTCCCCTCAGCCCCAGAAAGATGGAGAGGTCACTTTGAGCTGCTTTTCATGCTTCTCTCTTTGCCTTCGAGTATGACCAGAACACCCCTCTTACCCCTGGATGAGGAAAGCCAACAGGAGTGTTCTGCAGACAGGATCGCCTGCTTCTAGCCAAGGACTCCCAGTTTAGCATCACCGTATTTTGGCCTAGGGTACCTGTGCACACGGTGTATTGCAGAGGAAATCCAGAACATACAGAAAAGCATTGGCTGTCTTGCATATTCTCTGCCCAATTCATCAGTAAGGAAGGGCAGCTCTGCTCTTGGGGACAGTGGAGTCCACCCCTGTGAGGATTTGGTAAACCTTGCTAAAATCTCTTTGCCGTTCTGTGTGAATGGTGACGTGCAGTGGTGGAATAATTTGCCTGTTCAATGTAGGTAACTACAAAGCTCACAGAAAGTTATCACAATATTTACTGTATTAGAGTATGTTACAGCATGTAACTTGTTGGGGTTTGGGGGGGGAGGGGGTTGAGATTTTTTTTTTGCTAGCTTTTGAAAATATTACAGAGTTTCATGAGTTTGTGCTCTTGCTAATTAGTCCTCTACTTTTATTTTGCTGGCTATACCCAAGCTTATGGTATGTGGCAACTTGGGCTAAGATAAAATGTCCTTTAAAAGGTGATGGCCTTTTTTAAAATTTTTTTTCCCAGCACAAACAACTAAATATTTTTGTCTTGTTTACAGGTTATTAATTATCAAGACAATGTTTAGTTTTGTGCAATGGTATTCTCTTACGTGTTCATTTCATTAAAAGCATGCATACACACCACAGATGTTCTAAGACATCTTCTGTTTAGGTCCTCAACAGGTGAACTATTGAAACTGGTAATCATTAAAATTAAGGAACAAGGCCTTTGCAAACTGCAGTTCTACCAGAATCCTGCTCCAGCCACAGAATTAGAGCTGGTGTCAGGATGGACTTGCTTGTCTGTCTGCGTTGGGAGGAGGACTTGTGTCCTCTGATGTCAGTAGGTTTAGGGATCTGAGTGTATCCCAGGCTGGGCCACTACCAGAATCCTGCCTCACCTGGAAACCCGGCACACAGAGTGCGAGCAGGAGCAGGACAGAGCTTTATCTTAGCACTGGGAGCTAGTAGTCCTCTTCCGTGCTGCCAATATGGGTAGGGTAGAGGTTGGGTCTAGCGTTTGGGAAGTGAGGGTCTTCCAAGCTGGGACTCGGCCAGAATCTTGCTCCATCCAGAGGAGTTTTGTTTTGATTTTAAAACCAGGTCAGCTTCCTGATCCGTTGTGTAATGCATCCTATAAATGGTTGTACTGGAGTAACCAAGAAGTTGGTATTGCATAGGATGTGCCGTGGGAGTAAGGGGTAGAGTGGAAGATGAAGGTATATTTTCACTGGTTTTGCTCATGAATTCCATACAACAGGCCAAAAATAAATATGAGACATTACCTTCTAAGAGATCAGCTTTGGAGAGAAGTAGCTGAGACAATAGAGACTGAAGATGGAGCAACAAGAGATATTTTGTGATCTGGAAGAAGGGGATTCAAATACTTGCTAATTTCTTCTACTTTGTTCAATGTAATAGTTTTCATCTCTTACTTTTTTTTTTTCTCTTTAGGAAGGAAGGGACTGTCAAGACAGGAAAGACCGAGAGTCCTTTTATTTTCTTAACTCTTCATCAAAACCCACCTAGAGCAAGTTGACAGTATTTCAGTATCACACTTGAAAATAGGAGTTTGCATGCATTCTTTATGAATTAGTAGACAGGCTCCTAAGAAATACTTGGGTTTCTTTTCCTAAAAGACTAACCCCTCAGAAAGCTGAGTATTTGGGCCGAAAAGAACAACAATAAGCAGAAAACTTGAGAAAAAATAAGAAAAAACTGTACATAAAAAATGAGGAGGAAAGAATACAGTATGGAGAAATAAGATCTAAGAGAGGAAATAATATACAACAGTTGAGAGAAACAGAACAGATGTAAAAGAAACAATAAAACAGTATAAAAGTTTTCTTAGTTCACTAGACACGAGGTGATGTAATATACAACATTCAAAACATTACATTACAGTATCTTAATGAGATGGAAATTTACTTTACAGTCAACCTTGGTTGACTATTCTGCCCTTCCTGTCTTTCAGTATGATTATGCTGAGAAGTATAATCCTTCCTGGTTTCCTCTATTTTTTGGTGTGCATTTATGTCTATGCTGCCAACAAAGTCGACTTAGGACCAGTGCAGAAATGGTTGCAATTGGAACTTAAAGAATCCAAGAGTTCCCAAAGGTGCAGGACTACCACAGAAAGTATTCTACAGAAACAAAGGGTTTCCCAGACTGATGGCTATTCTTGGTATCTGGGGGAAAACCCACAGACTGTCATCTAAGTGAAGAACAACAGAATATGGCATGGCAGATGAAAATAAAGTAATAAAGAAATATTTGTGTGTTCCAATTTACTTTCTGTTTTACCAAAGGAATAGATTAAAGAAATCAATATATCAGAAGGAAAAGCTGAAAATTTAGATAATGTTACTTTCACCCTTTGAGTCTTCTACCCAGTAAAGAATAAAAAGGAATTACTTGTTAGGTAGGTCTGCCTGGTTTATAATCATTTTCTTTAAAATTTCTGGTAGTGAAAGCTACTGCGCAAGAGACGGTACTGAAGTGGATGGACCACTGGTGTGCTAAATGTGGCACATCTTACATCCCCAATGGCCAGTGCTGCTCATTTATTCGTTGGTTCATTTGTTTGCCTCTGACTACGGGCATAGTCTACAAGTCTGCATATGATGCCAGATTTACTTACCTCGGTTCCCAGATGTTGGAAGCAATAGGTAATTTCAGGACCCTCCTCGCTTCCTGTCAAAGATTACGAAGACTTCATAACTCCTAAGTTAGGAATGTCTACTCACATAACTAGTGTTTTCAAATAGCTTTTTAGTTATTCAGCCCAGCGTTCTGCCAGTCATAGACTTAAAGCAGTATAGTTGCATCAGTAGTCATTTTTGTGACCTTCTGAGCACATATTATATCGGTAACACTATCTCTACCATTTGGGGGATGAAGACGATTCCCTAATTAAGGGGCTAAGTACTTTCCAAGCCTGTGGAAGCTGTTCAGTATCTTATCAGCTTAGTTCCATCTCCTCCTGCTTCAGACAACAGATTCTCTTTTTGTTGTTTTAGCCACACTGTTGCCTGATAGTGGAGTGCGACCATGGGTAATACGTCCCAGTTTTTCCCTTTTCAACCTTGCTACATTGAGTAGAGGGGTCCATACATTCTGGAAGTCTTCATTCTGTGATCCAAACCCTAAAAAGCCCTGGTAGCCAAGTGGTTTTTCCTTCAGAGTGTGTGCATTTCTGCCTGAACTACAGACCATTTTCGCACCAGTCATGGGCACTCTGACCTGCCCAGGGCTTCATGTTTGTGCTTTGAATAGAAGTTTCAATCTAGAAGATCTGTTGTGCCAGTAGCAATTCAAATAATCCTTGGTACCCTGCACATCCTCTGAAAAAGTGGCCTTCTTAGGTCAGCAGACCCAGCTTAGAAGATCTTCAGAAAGGATTTCTTCACAATACAGAAAAAAGATTGTGATGTCAACAGTTCTGTTAACTTGCATTTCTCAGGCAAAGCCACCATATAGCTCAATCCCTCTGGTGCTAGGCCACGATCTGAAGTTAAGTCCCAAAAGAAGTTCTTCTGTCGGGGTTACATCATCAACACTTCAGAGAACGCCATGGCAGCTCTCAGACAGACTTAATTCTAAATCAAACCATCATCTGGAGCGAGCAGCTTGTGTTTCGCCTGTCAAAAAGGTGCTGCTAAGTAACTAATGTGGTCCAGCTCTTTTTAGGCCAGAGAGGTTGCCATGGTAACCTATTCCAATGTAGATAGATACGCTTTTGAGTCATCATCAGCGCCCGGCTTTGATAGTACAGGGTTTGGATTGACAGCTAGTACTGCATATTGTGTAGGTTGGCACGCCTCTGGACCAGAAGGTCCTGGAATTGCTGCTGTTGCTGCCGGATGAGGCTTGCTACGAAAAAAATTGTGCGACTCTCTTGAGTTTTCTCTGATATTCTCTTGAATGGCAGTCCTGTATTCCTTGGTGTTCTCACTCTATGAAGAGGCAGGTTGAAGATCACACTCCTAAGTATGACAAGTTCCTCACTCCAGTTTCAAAGTCCTTCCCCAGAACAATGGAGTTTTTGGGGGAAGAAGCCTCTGGGGAAGAGGCTGTGTTAAATGTATACTTTAAAGTGGCACCACAGAAGTTCTCCTGAAATCACTTTGCATGATAAGGACATTTGAGGCATGCAGGACAGTTTCCTGTTACAATCAGGTATCCTGAAGAACTGTGATTCTTTAAAGATTTTGCAAATCCAGTGCTACAATGTCAAGTATTTCCCCTTTGGGAACTCCTTTATATCCTCAGTTTCCAATTTCTAGAGGGATCTGGCTTTCCTGTGTTTGGAAAGATGAAAAAGACATTATGTTAATTTAATCATAAAGCTTCACTCCCATCCAAAAGGATGAGTACCACACAACTCATGTCTCTAAAGATTTGTATTTGGTTCTGCTGATTGTAACATAGCTAAGTTGAATCTGCCTACGCCCGTTCAGTATGAAGCTTTTGCTTCTCTGGAGGAATCCCTGGCAAAGTCAGAAGCTGTCCTCAGTCCTGTTAAAATCAGGTCCTTCATTGGCAGTTTCTTTTGAAACTTATCCAGTGGTACAAAATACAATTTCCTTACTCTGTCGTTGTGCAGCAGAATGCACGTGCTGGCTTTTACTGGCTAAAATGAAAACTTTGTTCTTGCTGTCAGGAGAAAGCTTCTTGTGCTCCCTCCGGAGGGATACTATCTATGAAGTTCCAACACGTGATGTTTGCAGTACCCTGACTTCACAAATCTGTTCAAGAAAGTTCTTAGAAGTATGTTCTGCTAGGTGCCTACATGACCATAAAACCTCCTGCTACCTAAGAAAAAGAAACTGTGACAAGTTTTAGATTAGATTTCTCTGAACTTGCCACTTACGGCATTTCACCATAGGAAGAAATCATTCTTCAAGCTGTAGAAGCAAGGATGCTTGGTTGTCTATCCCTTTTCCCCCCCAGATCCTCCATTTCCTCCCAGTCCAATGTACTATTTCAGGTTTTCTGGTTCCCTTTGTACCTCAGACACTGAACTACCCCAAAGCTCCAGCATGTGACCCTGCACTATCTCTTGAGCAAAGGGGACTGTGACCTGTGACTTATTTGGGGTTACACGCGTGCAGGTCGGCCACTTAGCCCACCAAACAGAAGCATTAGCAGGTCAGCTTACAGTTTTTCAGAGTGAGAAATGGTTAACTAATTAACCATGATCAATCCTCGACCCAGCCACACCAATTTTCACAAAACTTCTTTGAACCTCTTCTATTCAAGATCTCTGCCCAAGACGGGTCTGTCAAATCGTGAGGTGGATGACCATTACCAGGAGTTAAAAAACTACTACAAGTGATGGACTGAGGGTCTAATCAAGAAGCAGTCCACTCAGCCTTATGAAACCAGGATAAGATGAGTTTGCTTCTTTCCAATACGCATGTATAACAAATCAGCTGTGTGTACATTACCTTCCCATAATGTGTATTTCACACTCGGTTCCCTGGCTATCCACACCGTTGTGGCCCTCGAGCATATTCTGTGGCAGCACTAATGTAGGCTAATTGCTATGTGGGCCAGCACTCCTTTTTTTGTATGGCACGCTTTTTAGGGGCCTGCAGTTTCACCTTCGCGAGCTATTCCAGGGAACTGGCAAGCCAGGCAAGGTTGGTGCTGACCTTATGCGGAGAATGCCCCTGCCCACCTCATCACGATCAGTACTGCACACCAGCGGTACGGCCAGCCGGGTCTGCGGTGTCAAGTCCCACAGGGGTAGTAGTCCTGCCAGAACCGAGCTACTAAAATAGCACATTGGCTGTGGCTCCCTGTGCAGTCTGGGGAGCGCAGAATGCCACAAGCACCTGGGGGGGAAGCACACACGTGGACACAAATCTGAAACTGGCATGGGGTTCCCTTTAGAGGTATAATAGGGGGGATGAGTCCAGAAGGTCACCAGATGGTTTGCAATGAGTTAGGCTGGCTTGACTCTGTTAGATCTTACAGTTCTCCATCCCCACTCTTTTTAAGGAAGCTACACCGCTATCTATCTCCTAGTGTCGGTGTTAGCGACTTCCACCCCAAATTCCCTTCTGCTGGGACTCTAATATTACACTAACTGCCAGCTGAACTGCCAGGATAAGGGAAAAAAAAAAGGTTGGAGAGATTACGGCTGTCAGACCAACGAAAGCTTGCAAGGCTTCCAGCCCCCCAAAAAGAATCTGGGGTAACGCATCCTTTTTTTTCCTCAGTTGCAGTCAGGAGGTCCGATTGTTCATTTATTCAGCACAGATATGTTTGTGAAAAGACCTTAGCAAAAAATGGCTTGAACCATCTCCAAATCAGTTCAGGAAATCCTGAGCTGGCCAGATGCCTGCATTTTGGCAACACTCGCTGGGCAAGAACTGGTTCGTAAGCATTACAGAATAGATAGCTGGACTGTTCTTTATTAGTGGTTTTCCCTCTGCAGGAGCACGTATTGTCACGTGTTGTTTTATTAGGGTCAGTCCCAGGCTTTGTACATTGAGTAAATCTACAGCAACACAAGACGCGCAGCTAGCACGCTGGTGTGCTACAGCTGTCTGAAACGCCTGCAGTCACGCTCATTTGTTTAGGATATGTTTACACACTGACGAAGTCGTAACTACAGATTGCCTAAACTTGTGGTCAAGTGTTATCAGTGTCAACAAGTTTGAGTGCATTTCTGAATGAAGTCTTAGATCTAGTTTAAAAGTAAATGTCTAAAACTGCATTTCAGCTCTTAAACGGGGGTGGCTTGGCTTTCAAGAAACATTTTGAACTATGTTTGACTTTATTCACCACGACCGGCAATCACGTTACTTCTGTTATGTGCATGTAAATAGTACAGACCTCCTTCAGCTGACCTTTTATCTGCACCAAGTACTAATTGTCGAAGGTGGATACAGTTATACGATGTATGGAAAAAATGTTTTATACTGGGGATCATGGAATACTGGCAAGCATTAGTAGCATAACTGAAGACGAGGTGTGTTGTTTGCCTAACTGCTGTGAAACCTGACTCTGAGCAGAGGAGAAAGAGGACTTCTACTGCTGTTTCGTTTGTTGCTGGGTTTTGTGCATTTGCATTGGTGGTATTTCATAAATAGTATTTTAAACCGTTTCACAAGATATCGGTCATTCACAAGAAATCTGTCATTTTTTAAATTGTAGAACGGACTGGGTAAAGGTGGCAAGTCTGTAGAGATGTGAAAGATTTCATTCAGCAGCAGCTGCACATGAATCTCACTATGCCAGTGGTTGCACAAAACCACTTTTCTGTTCTCTGCTAAGTGCATTGCCCATAAATTCTTTCCCTTCTGGAGAAAAAAATTAACATAACTCCAGATAGCTAATATTTTTATGTGTAGGGCCCATCAAGTTTATGAATGCACAGACTATCATGCTTATGAGTGCACACATCATCGAGTTTATAAGCAGAGCACATAACAGTTATGCTCACAGCACATAAAGTTTATCTCTTGGTATATAAAACTCAGTTATGAAAAACAAAAGCTGAAAAATTACTTCGAACCCATTCCAACCTATATGTTTCAGCAGGTCTTTTCACAGTAAGCCTCAACCGAATTTTGTATGTATTGACAGAGGAGTTTTTAATGATATTACTTCAGGTAGGTGAAATTGGACTGTAGCCAAATTCCAGGCATAATATAATTTTGAAGACTTCCAGTTAAAAATTATAACAAAGCTAAATGAAAAGCATATAGAAAATTCAGTGCCTAAAAACTAAATTGTGAATGCTTATACTAAAATCCCACTAACTTCAGAGAAAATCCCACATGTTAATTAAGCTGGTTTTTTAACATAGCCCTATCTACCTTTGCTGTAGCCAAGAAGCATCTGTAGTAGTACAGTATAAAAAAAAATAATGTAACATACTTACTTTGACTTTTTAAGTTCATCCCAGGTGTATTGGTATCGAATGTAAATCCCATATTTGACACTTAGAAGTCTGAATTAATACATGTTCTGAAGAACTAGACTATATGCATTTAATAAAATACCAGTTACACAGCACCAGTTATATAAATGGGAGACTAATAAAAAACAGTGGTCAAATTTACATGGGTATTTTGTATCTGGACTGGACAGAGTGTACAGTTTTCTTTCCTATGTGAAACAGAGTATAGAACACTGTGTTACTTAGCTCTTCTGGTTTATAATTATTAACTCTCCCTTCCTGGTACTTAACTACTCTAAATACCACTCTTAAGTGCTAGGTTAATGCCAGTGGCCAGTGAACAGAGCATGCACCTCCCCAATAGCCAGCTACCCTGATCAAATGCTCAAGTAGATGAAATAAGATGTTATATTTGAGTTGTGCTGTGGGAAGTTACTCACTTTTTATTAAACTGGGCAGAGTCCTGATACTACAAAACATCACAGGATGTATCAAAGATGTAAAGCAAGGGCTGAGAGTACTAATGTGAGAATGCACGGCAAGAGCAGTATTTATTGGAAGAGGCCTGCGGCCCAAGGCTAGTCTTAAGGCACTTCTTTTGCTGAGGCTGAATCTCCTGTCTGTACCATCTGACTCTATCATCTCCTATACCCCAGAGATCTTTTTTTTCCTCCATTTGTACCTACCCCCTGACCCGCAGTAACCCTGCTCCTTGTCCTTTAGACATGCATAATTTTGCTTTGGGAGGATAATAAGAAGGGGTGTCTTCTTAAGCCCTGGGGCAAGAACCAAGTCCTGGTTTCAAATAGGTCCCAAAGCCAGTGTTCACTAAGCCTGACAGTGAATATAATCAATTTATGCACATGGCAATGCAGTCACTGAGACCAGATTCTCTTGTGTATGTGATGCAGGGCCATATTCTACACATGTGGAATTCATCGGGTATCCCGGACATGTTGTACTTGCATGCATGGTGGTCAGAGCCTTGAGCACTCATCATATGAGATTCGGGGTAAATCTGAAAGGAACAGAAAAATTCACTATGACACCAGGGCAGCACCAATATTGATTAATAAAACTGGGTTCCAGAGGACTGAGTTTTCAGTTAAAAATCTAAGGGGTTTACAGAAATTTAAAATAATGTATTTCCTCCTAACTTCATTCTGAGAAATGGCTGAAACCTTTTTGGCCTTGCTTTTTGGATTTTGGGGTGGTTTGGGGGCTTTTTTGTGTGTGTCCAGAACATTCAGGCTGAGCCAACATCGAACTAATCCTTGTTTTTTTGTTTGTTTGTTTTCCATTGTTTATAGATTTGCCAAGCTTTAACTACTTGGAAGAAGTTTTCTGTCCTGAATGTTGCTTCAGGCTGATTTGGTTTTTTGCTTTTTTTTTTTTTTTTTTTTTTTTTTTAAAGAGAAAGAAATAGGGAGAAGTTGGAGTCATTTTGGAAAGGGTAATATTTCAGTCTGGGAAATTTATAAGCAACTGCAAACCAAACGCAAGTTTAAAAGGCTGAAAACAGCGGCAAAAATACTTCTAGCTTAGATATTCACAAGAAAGAACTTTTTGTTGTCTTTTTCATGTTGCTTTTCAGGGCAGTAACATAAGTGTATAATAAATTATGGTAAATATCTCAACTCTGTGTCATTAATTATTACCCAAACCCCAGATGGCCCTGAGCATCATTTACTTCTTAACCGAAGAGACAACAATATACAATTTTTTTTACAGACAAGTATCGCTGTATGTGTTCCACAGAAGAAAAAAAAATTGCTTAGAAGTTACTTCTGAATTAGGGAAGTTTTCCAAGCATTTGTTGTTCTTTTTCCCAACAGAGTATCATAAATTACAGAAAACAGGGCTTTCTGCAACAGCTTCCAGTTGTATCGCAAAATTCTGTCAGTGACTTTGCCGCAGTTAGTTCTGACAAAAAAGGTGGTAAGTCACTGCTTCTTCAGAGCCAACAGAAGCACCTTATAGTTTTGCTATGACTCCCAAATTAAATCTTCTTTTACTTGTTTCTTTTTATGGTTATAGGAAGAACAAACACATTGATTTAAATAAAATGAAGCTATTAATAAATTAATCGTATTCCTAGTCAAGTATCAAGGTTTGTTGTCTGACACAGATGTTACATACCTGTGGTACACAGATCACACTTAGGTTCTAGAGCTTACACACTACCGATGGAGCCGTCAGCCCTAACCTTCTAGATACAGTCACCTTTCCAGTCCCCTATTCGGATAGGAGAGACGTGGGGGCCTGGATCTACCACCTCCAAAATAGCACACCTCTTGTAGCAGAAATGTCAATGGCAGTAGACCAGTTTATGAATAGTTAGAACCAAATCATCCTTTAAGGCCATTACTAAGGGTGTAAGGTAACTTTGTGATGAGAGTCATCAGTACTACAGCAGCTTGATATTCATATAGCACTATAAACAATTTTAGCTATATATCACCTAGAATGAATAGTGTCTTTTACTGCATAAATATGGATATTTTGGTTTTAAATATCTGCAGCATCAGAATAATGATTTGATTTTCTCCAGATTTAGACTGTTTTCCGTTCCTTAATGGCCCCACAAGCCAAATTTCATCTTTTGCATTATTGATTGTGTGACGTTTCAACTGGCGACTAATGGAAAATGTATTTTCCTTCACGCTATATAAGTAAAAAATAACTGATTTTGCTTAAGTTTCCCAATAACTCTTGAGTTTGAAACAAAGCACGCAAAGCTCTAAGTGCAAAAGGATTTTTTAAATTATGAAAAAGGGAGATTAGAAAGGATACTCAACTACCATCTTAGCTAATACAGTTCAGTGCAGCAAGCATTGTAATCTGGTGAATGTGCAAACAGCTGAGGTAAGATAAGCATCTTTGATACAGTCTGTTTTCATGTTACCTTTATGCAAATGAATAGAAAGGTTTTCATTCAGGCTGCACTGAAGTACTATGCCACGTTCTACCATACATCTAAAACGAGAGAAGTTCTGAGTATACAAACACAAAGGGAGGAAATGACATTTTCTTCTCATCTGACGGTCATGCTTCCTCTTGCATTACTACCTCCCACCTTCGCGCTCTTGTCTTTTCTGTTTCTCACAATGGCAGCGGACACCTGAAAAAACAAAATGTATTGGACAACTCATGAAGATTTTCCTTTTCTGTTTGGAGAAGGATTTTGAGGTGGCCTCTTATCCTACAAGGAGGTAGCCTCTCTTCCACCATGTGCTCTTTCTTTTATTGCTTTCTAAGTTAATTCTCTCACTCTGCTCAGTGATACACCTTCGTAGCTAGCAGCTGTCCCAGTGATCACCAGCAGAACCCTCAGACACCAGCATGCCTTCCCGGCAGAGGGCTGGTGTTACGTATTTACACACGGGTGACCTACTTCACTGCTTAACTGGTTTTGACACTATTTTCCAGCTATAGGGATTAAAATTTTTTCTTCCTGAAGTCATCGGTCTTTCTCCCAACCTTTCATGACTCTGAATCATGTTGTAATGGTAAACCTCATGGCCGCTGAATCTTCTCTTTTCTATAGTATTTGCATGAAGAATTGCTATATTGGGAACATAAAACTCATCTAGTTTGGTATCTGGTTTCCAGTAGCAGCCAACAGAGGATGCCCAAGGAAGAGCTTATGAACAAGGTAAGGGTGTTGTCCCCAGGCAGTCCCAGTGTCCAGCAGTCTGTGGTTTGGAGGCTTCTGCAGTGTGGACAGCGGGTGATGTTTTCTTATTTAACAGCCCTTACATTTAATGGACTTTTCTTCTGTTAACCTGTTTGGTTGGGTTTATCTCCTAAACCTTTAGCATCTTGCAGCATCTTACAGTATCTTGCAGCAAAGATGTCTACAGCTTAAAATCACATAGAGAGCCCATCTTTTCATTTTGAACATGCTTCCTACCAGCCTCATTAATATTCTTAGTACTCATATTGGAGAAAGACAGTAACAGTGTCTCCATGTTCATCTTTTCTCTGCCGCTGGTGATTTTACAAACCTCTGTTGTATCTCCCCTCAGTCATCTGCTTTTCAGAGTTAAGAGCCTGTAGGTATACCTCATACAGAACCATTCTGTTTCTTTGGCTATCCTTGTCAAACCTTTTCTGAATCATTTCCAGCTCTATTATGCCCTTTTTGAGATGTGAAGGAAAGAACTGTACATACTGCTCAATATACAGAGAACTATGGATTGATACTAGGGCAGATGTATTACAGTGTTCTCTGTTTTGTTCTCTGTTCCACTCTTAATAATTCCAAATATTCGATTTGTTTTTCTGAGTGAAAGAGAACATTGTGCTGGTATTTTCAAAGAAATATTCATCAGAACACAAAGATCTCATTTGTGAGTGGAAAAGCAGCTTACAGACCATCACCACTGTATACATGTATTTTTTTTTCCCATGTGTACTACTTTACACAACTACATCAAATTTATCTGCTGTTTTATTATGCAGTCACTCAGTCTTGTAAGGTCTTTCTTCATTCCTTCAGTTCTTCACAGTCAGCCCTTTACCTGCATCACAATTTGTCCTCTAACTTTCCTTTACCTGAATAGCTTAATATCATTAGCAATCTGTGATATCTTGCTGCTCACCCACTTTTTTCCAGATCATTTATGAATACATTAAGCAGCACAAGTCAGAGCACAGGTCCCTGCAGACTCCTCTTGTGATCTCCCTCTTCTATGAAAACCAACCTTGTATTTCTGTTTTATTTCCGTTTCCTGTCATTTAGCCATTTTTTCATTCATTCCTCTTGCTTCTTACTGAATAAAGGTGCTTTTTTTTTTTGCCTTTTTTTTTTTTTTTTAAATAGGGATATCATTTCCCCTGGAAATCCCAGTAGCCCTTAAACATGAGATCTCCCTTGTCCACATATATGTTAACATCACCAAAGAATTATAGATCTGCAATACTTGATATAATGTAACAAAAGCTGTGTTGTGTTCCTCAATATGTCATATTTATGTATGTGTCCATTGATTCTGCTCTGTAGGATAGATACTACTTATTTGTCCAGAGTAGACAACACAACAGGCTCACCCATGTGTAGTTGCCTGGGTCTTCACATTTGCCTTCCCCACCTGGTTAACAGGGGAAGGGGTTTTAAACGTAGGGTTACATACAGCAGTTCATTCTTCAGCTTTTTGACACGAGTTCTCTTAGAATTCCTGGATGGAGGCCACCTGGTCCCCACAATGTCTTGCTTATTTTATATTTGTTCTCTAACCTTTTCTGCCCTGCAGTTACATTTCAGATAGTTCTCCTAAATTCCCAATAATGCAAAGTTCTGGATTTCTCTAAGTTCTTGCACTGCCAACAAGGATGCAAGAACATGAATGTAGTCTTTTCTCCTATGGTCTTGCTTTCTCTGAGTGTTCCTTTTACACCTTGATGGTCTACAGGCCCTACCCACTCTGTGGAAAGCCTGCTGTTCCTAATACTTACAGAAAAGGACCCGGGCTTTGTTGGGTTTGGGTTTTTTTTTTTTCTTTCCATGTCCTTGCAAGTCATTCCTCAAGCTCAGTTATGATCTGTGTTATTGTATTAATGTAACAGAATTTATAGAACCACAGAATCATAGAATTGTTTAGGTTGGAAAGGACCTTTAAGATCATCAAGTCCAACTGTTAACCTAACACTGCTAAGTCCCATACTAAGCCATGTCCCTAAGCAACCACATCTACATGTCTTTTAAATACCTCCAGGGGTGGGGACTCAACCACTTCCCTGGGCAGCCTGTTCCAGAGCTTGACAATCCTTTCAGTGAAGAAGATATTCTCAGTATCCAACCTAAACCTGTCCTGGCACAACTTGAGGCCATTTCCTCTTTTCCAATCGCTTGTTACTTGGCAGAAGAGACCAACACCCACCTGGCTACACCCTCCTTCCAGGCAGTTGTAAGGAGCAATAAGGTCTCCCCTCAGCCTCCTCTTCTCCAGGCTACTTGTAGGGGGGGGTCCAAACTAGACCACAGTATCCAAGGTGCAGCCGCACCAATGCTGAGCACACAGGCAGACACTTCCTTCCTCTTGCTGGCCACACTATTTCTGATACAAGCCAGGATGCTGTTGGCCTCCTTGGCCACCTGGGCACACTGCTGGC
Organism: Egretta garzetta; assembly: GCF_000687185.1. Taxonomy (NCBI): domain Eukaryota; kingdom Metazoa; phylum Chordata; class Aves; order Pelecaniformes; family Ardeidae; genus Egretta; species Egretta garzetta. Next base: position 9,741,735 of record NW_009260028.1, on the reverse strand, counting down.
TCATATTCAGCTGGCTGTCGATCCCTCTCTGCCAAGCAGCTTTCCAGCCACTCTTCCCCAAGCCTGTAGCATTGCAGGGGGTTGTTGTGACCCAAATGCAGGACCCACCCAGCACTTGGCCTTGTTGAACCTCATACGATTGGCCGCAGGCCATCAATCCCACCTGTCCAGATCCCTCTGTAGAGCCTTCTTACCCTCAAGCAGATCAACACTCCCGCCCATCTTGGTGTCATCTGCAGCCTTACTGAGGATGCACTCAATTCCCACATCCAGATTGTTGATAAAGACATTAGACAGAACTGGCCCCAATACTGAGCCCCAGGGAACACCACTTGTGATTGCCCACCAACTGGATTGACCTCCATTCACGACCACCCTTTGGGCCCAACCATCCAGCCAGTTTTTTTCCCCCAGTTTTTTACCCAGTGAAGAGTACATCCGTCCAAGCCATGAGCAGACAGTTTCTCCAGGAGAATGCTGTGGGAAATGGTGTCAAAGGCTTTACTAAAGTCTAAAAACACAGCACTCACAGCCTTTCCATCATCCATTAAGCAGGCCACCTTGTCATAGAAGGAGATCAGGTTAGTCAAGCAGGACCTGCCTTTCATAAACCCATGCTGACTGGGCCTGATCACCTGTTTGTCCTGTATGTGCCACATGATTGCACTCAAGGTGACCTGCTCCATAATCTTCCCTGGCACTGAGGTCAGACTGACAGGCCTGTAGTTCCCTGGATCCTCCTTCCAGCCCTTCTTGTAGATTGGCATCACATTTGCTAACCTCCAGTCAACTGGAACCAACCTGGTTAGCCAGGACTGCTGATAAATGATGGGAAATGGCTTAGTGAGCACTTCCGTCAGCTCCCTCCCTTGGGTGGATCCCATCCAGCCCCATAGACTTGTGTGTGTCTCAGTGGTGTAGCAGGTCACTAACCATTTCCCCTTGGATTACAGGAGCTTCACTCTGCTCCCCATCCCTGTCTTCCAACTCAGTGGGCTGGGTACCCAGAGAATCCATCTGTTTTCTGCATTTCTGAAAGAGTTTCCAAAGGATACCTTCTCGCTTCTAATAACCTCTCTTACCTTGTTGTTTAGGCATGCTGGCTTCCTCTTCTTCTCTCTTTCTTTACAATGTTCTGAGAAGCTGGAGTAGCCCAGTATTAGCAAGAGGATGAAAACTAGGTTTCTCTTGAATACTAGAGAACCAACCTATAGGCCAGAATTTACCTTGCAGAAGAGTTATGTTGCATGTTCCAGCCAACAGAAATTTTCTTCTCCACAATGAAAGGATTCTTTCTCCTCTGATGTTCTTACTCAGTGCCAAGTCCTGATCAACCAGCAGCTGAGGATCTGCCTCTGCAATGTTGAAAGAGATCTAAAACTGAAAACTAGCATGGTTTTTAAGAAGAATCTTATATATATACGTGCTTTATTGCCTTTGAAAATTATTAGATAACTTCACTGTGTACACGTGTGTCTGTCTCTGTGAAAGTTAAAAATAATTTCCATACTATCCCTTACTCCATTTTAAAACATTGCTATCCAAACATACTGAAAAGTATGTCATTAAAAATGCATAGTGTCACCATTTTGTGATGGTATCTCATTGACACCATATCTATAACATGCTGAAGGAAAAAGCTATTTTAGGGACCAAGTTACATCGTTTTCCTTTTATGTGACAAGAAGAAAACTACAGAAGATCTGTGTACTACCTCAGCTAGCTCCAAACTTCAACAATCAGAACAGTATGGTTGTGAATATCCAGTCATTAACATAACTTAAATTGCATGCCCAATTACACACTCCTTACAACTAGCAGAAAGAAACATCAGTGGATAAAAACTAATCCATGAACAGTGATTTTAGACTTGAGTTTTAGAAGATATTTATGTCACAGTAAAACGTAAACAGCTGAGAATACTCATATCAGTTAGTGATTTTTTTTTCCAGTCCCAAATCAATATTTAAAAAAAATAAACGTAAAAAGTTCTGTTATAGTTAAGTCTCCTTTGAGGCCACTACAAAACTTAGATGTGCAAAGCTTGCTGATTATAAAAGCTGATGTAAAATGTGAGGTTTCTATTGCATTATTAGCAAGCACATATTCTTGTTTGTTGGGAAAACATGGCAATTTCTGATCCTCTAAGTGGCTGCTCTGACCCAAGTAGCGGACTTAATGACCAAAGGCATAAAAAAATTATCAAGTGAGATCAAACTAGTGAGTTGATCGATCCAAGATTTTGCTATCGACCAAAACTTTTTATAAAAATATATCATAAGAGAGTTACGGAATATTCAGCTCCCAAATAAATTTTGGGCAACACTTTTTTTTGAGTATGACTGTGGATGTTTTCAATATCTATACAAATATCAAATTATTTTTGAAGTGCTATCAGCACTCAAATAGTCAATTTTACACATTAATTATGTGTGATTATTTTAATATTATTTTAACATTTTTTAAAAAAACCCCCTTTTTAACACTGCCTACTTCAATTTATTGCTGCTGACAGAACTTGCAAGTTTCAGTAGGAGTGTGCAACTTAACCTTCTACTGGTTTTATTCTACATACTTGCATCATGCCATAGGCTATCCAGCAACTTACCAAACAGTTCCTTTATATCAATCAGTTCTCACACAGAAGTCTGAAAATTTTACTATTTCATTAAGAATTTTTTCCAAACATTTTTAAAGATATCAACTTGCACATCATCATACAGAATCTCACAACACCCAGTATCAATCTTTTGCACTAGGAAAAGATTACCATTTATTTCTATAGTGTTTTTTTCTGATTTTAAAGTACCTCTTATTCAGCATAAGCCCTCACCTGTCACTGTGTTCTTTTCCTGCCAGACCCATTCAATAATTTTTTTGAATATCTAAATCACTTCTTTTGTTTTAGCCACTGTCAGTCATCACCCCCTACATACTTCATAATGTTATTTTCCATATTTGCTAACTTTTTTGAGAGGGAAGGAAAGCCCAGTGCAATTTTCAGTCAGTTCAAGCCCTTTTTAAACTGTCTAATGACATTTACTCTGAGGTAATTCCTTTTAAAATTGTGCATTTTTGCTGGAAAATGAGTTCATCCTTAAATACCTTTCAAATTCCTTGACCAATATTATCTAGTTTCTCGCCTTCCTATCACCATTTCCTGCTTTTTCAACACCTCAGCTTCCAGCACTGCTTTGTCACCTGGCTCAAATAAAATCAGCTATATGTACACTTCCTGTGATGCATCAGTTTGCAGTGGTTTTACTCTCTTTAAAGGAGTCCTCATCATGCTGCCACTAAGTTAACACAAAAAGCTCTATAGGTTTCAGTAGCATGGAATCTAGTCCTTGTTCTTTTTACTTTCTAGTGGCTGAATATGGCCCTCTAATTAACACGGACAAAGAATCTACATTTGCATTCTTCTACTCTACTTATGTCTCTTGTTTCCAAGTCTTTGAGCATTTACTTCTTTCTACTTCTCTTAACATGATGTACTATCTGGCTTTCTTACAGGACAAGGGCTAATGGTTTTAAACTAAACCAGGGTGAGTTTAGACTAGATATAAGGAAGAAATTCTTTACAATGAGGGTGGTGAAACACTGGAACGGGTTGCCCAGAGAGGTAGTGGAGGCCCCATCCCTGGAAGCATTCAAGGCCAGGTTGGACGGGGCTCTGAGCAACCTGATCTAGTTAGCGGTGTCCCTGCTCACTGCAGGGGGGTTGGACTAGATGACCTCTAGGGGTCCCTTCCAACCCAAAACATTCTATGATTCTATGATTCTTTAGACCTTCCATATGGTTTTTTCTTCAGCTTAGTTTAATCTTGACTAGCTCTTTCCACTTTGACAATGTAACAAATATGTGTATTTTGTTTTCTTCTGTAGCCTTTTCTTGTTTATATACATGCGTAGTTCTTTTAAGTCTGATATACTTTAAGGGATAAGTTTTAATGAAAAAGAAACTTCTGTGCAATGGGAAATGTTTTAGAAAACATTGATAAGATTTAATGTGTATATAGCCCCTATATGTAGTATGGAGATTTTAATTTCTTTTTTTATTATCTTCCTCATTTCTGAGGCATTCGGAAACACTCCCACTTACATGTTACAGTGCTGGGATTTGATATGATTTCTCCATCAAAGATAATGAATTTCAATATGCTTCCTGTGGTTTAGTGTATCAGTTACTATTACTTCTTCAGCTAACTCCTTTGTGTTACTTAGGAGTAAAGAATAGCCTTTCCACTCAGGTGCTCTAAAAAACAATTTTCAGTTTATCAAACATATGCTTATACAAACCATGTAGTGCTCTATGCTCTAAAAATTGTCCCATAGATGAATAACATTTGAAATTATTTTTATTAACTTAATCATCTCTGATCTCTTTCAGTTGTATGTACTCCATATTATTTTGATGGCAAGCAGTGAATTTTCACATACATTTCTGTTGTTGTGACTTTGTATTATTACCTGTACAACTTCTCCCACTGAACTCCTTAAGCATACCACTGTTCTCTAAGCAAAGATTTCAAAACTATTGAAAAAGCAGCTAAAAAGGAATGTTTCAGCTTCCCTATGGACGTTTACCTAATTTGCATAGACTAAATTTTGCTTATTCCGAGTTATGAATGCTATCATTCTATACCAATTAATGTGTACATTTCAGCTCTGGGTTGAGGCAAATATAGATGTCTGATCATTCTAAACAATTTAAAAATATTTTTTAAAATAATGTCCCAAAGGAGATCAGTTACATGCAGAAAACAAATGTATGTATGATTCTACTGAAGTTACTATAATTTTTCCATTTGGCTTCAGTTTAGGTTCATCTGTTACCAGAGTTGTTCTAGTTCAGTTCTGGTTCAGGCTCAGCAAAACTTGAAAACACCAACTGAAATTCAAAGTCAGGTTTGGGTTTGGTTAACTCCACAAGTAGAATTACATCCAAGATGAATTCAAGCAAAATATGTGCCCTTCTAGTTCTTTGTGATAAATTAATGAATAAACAGAATATATCTATTTAATCTTATTCTTGCAGCTGAATGCAGCACTGCATGAACCAACAACAGTAACAATTATATAAATTAAGCAATAAAGAGCTGTCATATCAAAGTAGCTAGTACATTTTTAAACTAATTCAGGTCTCCTAAATAAAACTGTGTTAAAAAAACCAAAACAACAAAACCATCCCAAAACAAACAAACAAACACAAAAAAGGGGGGAATAAAAGAACTACTTTAAGGGAGAGAAATACTGGGTATGATTTTGTCATTAAAACAAGCATAAAGAGAGAGCACCTGAGGATTGCAGAGTAACATTAAAGTTGTAGTTACCTAACCTCTGGTTCTTTAACTCTGGAATCTAACTAGCACCTCCAAATTTCTGAAAGCTGAAGAAAGCTGCAAAAATACCTCCCAAATTCCACTATATGGCACAGGGGTGATACACACCCACATCACCTGTTGGGACTATCTTCACCTCCATCACAGACCGCTGCTACTTAAATTGCCTCAGAGTGATGCAAGCTGTGACCATGTGCCTGGGTCTGCCCTCAGAGGGAGTCAGCCCCACATTTGGCCCCAGGTGCCATGCAGGCAGTGGTGACAGGTGAGCTGCCTTCCCACCTCCCTGAGAAGCCCCTTTACCCTTTTCATTGTTTCTGCACCTTCACCCTGGAGAGTGGCTGGTGCAAACAAAAAACAGTTTGCAACTTTCTGAGGGACCTTCCGTTGGCCAAACGAAGCCTAAAATTTTCAGTCTCACCATCTCTCCAAATTTGGAGTGGATTTTTCAAGTGGACAGAAGCAGCACCCTCCTGACAATGAGAGGACTCATTGCCAAATGTCAAGCCTTTCTCTCAAACTTGAACTGTTTAACTGATTTTGCTGAAATCTTCCAAAACCATTCAGTATGAGGTGGATACTCAGGTAAAGTAAATGTGTAACTTGGATCAATCAAAAGAAATCAGTTCCTATGAATGGTTCTAGTTAGGCCTGTAACTAGAAACATGACAGAAACAAATAATACAAGATGTGATAACTTGGTGGCTCATGATCTTCCCCTTGAAGAGTTGGATTTGACTCTGATAAACTTTTTTTTTTTTTTTTTTTAATATCTCGGGATAAAAGGGGTTCAAACCAGAAGGGATGATCACAAGAAAGTAATAGTAAAAGCCAGTGTCAGATTTTGGCAAGCTGAATTGAAGAGATGAGCTCGGTATTTGGCTAGGGCATCTCTAATTGCCTAACTAGTATCAGCTCGGTCCAAACATTTAGAAACACCAACGGCCACATCTGCAAATCTCTTTTCTTTTAGCCAACAGCCTCACCAGAACATACCTTGCATCAGAGGTCACGGCCGTGAAGGAGACATCCAATGCTGGCAGAACGAATTGCGCTAAGAGTGTTGAACTGTCAATACAGAGACCATATTTGGAGACGGCACTCGTTGGAAGCCAGGGTGCTCCAGAGCAGTTTGTTTGTGATGATCCATGTTGCTAGGCAGATGGGCAGCTACAGCTTGTACCAACGGGAGCTTTTTCTGGACGTGAGACTTCAGTTCCTAGAAATGAGTAACTGAAGTACCTTTAAAAAAGTTTCCTAAGAATGATAAACACTTGATGGTGAAAGTGATGGCGGAAAAATCTACATACGCGGAAGGCAGCTATACTGTCTAGGCTGGTATTTTTCTATTTCTAGTTCTCCTTTGTTAGGGTAAAAAAATAAAAATGAAAAAAGAAAAAAATCCCTCTTTACCTGCCTCACAGTTACTAACAACAGTAACTAGCTATATGAGGCATGCTACTAATATTCAGTAATCAAAGTTAAATGCTCCTTTCTCTTTACCCTCACCACTCTCATTCTCTCCTCTCTGAAACAAACACTCTCCAGAATGTGGAACAACTTAAGACACCTCACTACTTTTCCACAAACAAAAGATGCTCCCAATTACAAAAGCGCACACTGGTTTCTGCCAAGCTCTCCGCAAGCGCTCGAGCAGGCAGGGGGCACAGTGATGAGGGGCCCCCTTCAGTATGGAAGCGTCTCTAGGGGTGAGGAGGAACAGGACAGAACGACCTTCTGGGCGTCAAGTAGCCCAGAGGATGGAATGCAGACCACGTCGTGCAACCTGCGAGTGCTTCCTTCCTGTCACTTCTAGAGCCCCTGCGTGCTCAGGAATTGGTCTTTCTGCACGCTGCTGGTGGGGCATGGTACTTCCAGCACTGATAAGGGGCTGTATTTATTTGGTTTTTTTTAATTTTCAAAAATATGTGAAGCTTAAGAAAATTTTTCTTTTTAGATTGCTACTTCTAAATACTAATCTTTAAAATTTAAACACCGTTATTTATAGTAGGCAATAAAATTAAAATACAGAGAACTTTAGAGTCCTTCAAAAGTTTATTAATTCTCTAATGTCATCTAGGCTCATTTGCATTACCTGTTCTCACTGCAAACAGTAATAAAAATGCTAGGAGAGTAGTCTTCAAGCTCTGGTCAAGAGAACCAGCTCTAGCAATCAGGCTTCAAAGATCCATACCGCCACCAACAAACAGTTTCCTGAGTGTCTGTCTTAGGCCATCTAAAAAAGACTTCTTGGATGACAGCATTCCACAGGCAAATTCGTCTTTACCCTTCAGCTGTGCGCTACAGCAGAGCCAGCTTACAGCAGCTGCGTAGTCCACTTCCAGATTTTTTTGTTCAGGCTTTCAGTGGCTGTTATTTTGATTGCTAGTACTCAAAAACCAGAAATCAATCACAACCCCCTGCTACCCCACCAAGCTTTAGTTTAAGAGGGAATTAAAGAATACCCACCACCCACCTGAGGCAAGAAGGGTGTTGCTAGACTCTGAGGCTGGCTTCTGCTTGTTAACACCTCAACGAAATGGCTGCCCTGACTTTTTTAACACGGTACGAATAATGACTTTAGAAAAGGATTACAATTCATAACTAGGTTCATGCTTCATAGATTTCCTTTGGGACTTGAGATACCACAGACGGTCAATTTCTGGTCCCACTGAAATCACAGGAATTACGTACCTGTGGTTCACATCTGTTATGAGACTGAAGCATTTCTTTCAGTCCTAAAACGTGACCACACCAGTTCACCTGCAACATTTTCCAGGCCAGGTATTTCTTTGCTTCAGGTTTTTAAGATGGGTTTTTCTCACTGTGTATTTTACAGGACATAGCGTTCTTAAATTTGTCAAACAAGTCACAGACAACTTCCGAGAACAGAGGCTGGAATGTATTTTGAAATTCAATATTATGAATCATATGTGTAATTGCAACAGAGACAAACTCAATCCTCACGAATACAGGTTATGACTGTGAGGCACACGTAAGATTAGCCCCCTTCACACCAGCCAGAAGTATAAAGACTCTGAAGCCTTTCCTTATTTCCCATTGTTCAAGTCACAGACAACTTCCGAGAACAGAGGCTGGAATGTATTTTGAAATTCAATATTATGAATCATATGTGTAATTGCAACAGAGACAAACTCAATCCTCACGAATACAGGTTATGACTGTGAGGCACACGTAAGATTAGCCCCCTTCACACCAGCCAGAAGTATAAAGACTCTGAAGCCTTTCCTTATTTCCCATTGTTACTGCACTAGTTGGAATACAGCCCGGGAGCGCTAGCACGGCAGAGGAGCGCTGAGGCCGCGCCCGCCGGGGCCGAGGGAAACGC
>NW_009260028.1:9731715-9731989 GCF_000687185.1 Egretta garzetta | reverse complement strand
CGCGCCCCTTGCCCGCTCCGCGCCGTTCGCCGCCGCGGCGACGGGGCTGTGGCAGGGCTTGCGGGCTGTTGCCGGGCGAAGCTTTGCTTCTGCCCCTGCCCAGAGCTCTCCCTCTCCGCCGCCTCTGCCCTCCCCGGGGCTCCTCCTTCGGTCCCTACCGAGGACGCCGCGGGTTCCCGCTGGCCTCCTGTCGCAGAGCGGTGCCCACCCCGGCCCTTCGTCGGGGTTAAGTCCTGCTTTTTGTCCTCTTGCCCCCGGCTCGTGTGGCGGTGGC
>NW_009260028.1:9731145-9731680 GCF_000687185.1 Egretta garzetta | reverse complement strand
GTGTGAGGAGCCGGCCCTCCCCGAGACGGGGCGAGTTGGCCTTCCCCTCTAGGATGGTGTCGCTTCAGTTGTTTGTTCGTACGGGTGTCCTACAGCGGGGCTGAGCTGTGACACAGTGTGCAGGTACGGCCAGTTGCTGTTACAGACTCTTGTTCCGTTTCTGTACCCTGCGAGAAGCCTGAAAGTGTCTTAAGGTGGTGTTTGTACCTGACAGGACATCTCCTCCTAGGTAAAGTACTTAGGCAAGAGCAGATCTAATTTTTTTATTTTTTTTCCCCCACTGGGCAGGAGTCTGATTACTTAACTTTTTTCACTGAGGGAACTGTCGGTCGTGGCAAAGGGATTGTGCATACTTCAGCTTTTGCAGCTGCTTGAAAAAATGCTGTGCCTTTTTTCATTGTTGAAGACTTAAAGCACAGGAAGAAAAAAAAATAAAAATGGCCGGCTCATGTTTTCAAGACTTATTTTTATCACTGTTTTTCTAGAAATAATGTATTGTTTAAGCAGAATTTTTCCTTTTTTTTTTTTTTTTTTT
>NW_009260028.1:9685652-9730820 GCF_000687185.1 Egretta garzetta | reverse complement strand
AAAGTGTTTGTTTAGAGAAAATTTTTCCTTTTTTTTTTTTTTTTTTTTTTGCTATCCAGCCACACGCTCGTATTAAAAAAATAATTTTCAGGCACAGCTTTCCCATACTTCAGTAGTTTGGCTGTTAGAGTGTATAAAGCATGTTTCAATTTAATGAATGTTTTTAATGCTGGAAAACTGCTTTGAATGGAAGGGTATGCAGCATCTGTTCCACAGTTGTCAAATCATCTAGTGAATGACTTTCATAAAGCTAAATTATCAGTTTGTGAACAACACATCCATTTTAGGTATGGCGTCGTAGTGGTGAAGACTACTTTATCTATATCACTTCCATGTTCTTTTGCTAATTATTAGAGAGATCGCAGTTATTTATTTCAGTATCATAATGCTGCACCCATTTTCAGTTTCTTCACTTGGCTTGCTTTATATCACTTTTAACTGGATTTTTTTTTTTTTTAATACAGGAAAGGAATATTTCTTCTGTCTTTAACCTGAAATTAAATAAGATATTTAGGGTTAATAAACCTGTCAGTATTATTTGTTCGCTTCCACTTTAACTCCACATGAAAATGTTTATAATATTAGTTCATTAACTAAGCCTAAAACTTGGAGGTCTGAGTGATGTGAAAAGACAATGATGAAAGAGCTGTACACTAGAAGTACAACATGAATTTTTAATAGAAGTTTTGTAGGGAGGGAAAGGAATTACAAATATCTCTTTAACTAGGCATGGAATGTATGCAAGTTTTGTTTTGGGTTGTGGTTTTGGTTTTTGTTTTCTAAGAAACTTACTGATTATTGTATACTTCAGTGACAGTAGCTATGCTAATAATACTTTGGGTCTATGGCAACTTTCATCACAAAATATGCTTGCATCCATGCTACTTGAAAATGAAGGGATTCCTTTAGTAAAGACAACAGTTCATCGCAACGTATATGTCTAGCTATTTGTTTGAAGGCAATAGGGGTACTGTGGCTAGACTTGATCTTTTGCTTTCTGAACTTATTTAAAGGTACATTTGGATGTGGAAGAAGGTAATGTCTAAATTATGCACTGGTATAATAATCTTTTTGTTATGCCTGTTACATTATAATAGCACAAAAATTGCTAAAACATTACATGAGCTTTCTAAGTCATAACTTGCCTGAGACCATGATTAATCCAGCATAACTCCATAATGCCACTTGTTTCCCTAGCCATTTAATTTGTGCTGCCTTTCTTGTGCTGACAGTAAACCAGATCAGGGAAATGGATAATATTTGATTGGCACAACACTCAGAAAACAGAAAAAGTAAATAATAATAATTAAGAAGTCAATCTGTTGAATCATGGACATCCTTTTTTGTTTTTCTTATGCATGCTTCTCAAGTAGAGTAGAACAGGGAGTATTTAACAAGCAGTATCAGAATGGTCTTGTGCTGGATGGCCTACAGAAGAGAGATTAGACATAGTGGAGGAACTCCAACAGAGCAGGAAATTGGACGAACAAAATAAAGTGCAGTGGATGAAGAACAGTCTAAAGGGTCTCAGCCTGTGGTTTTATGTAATAATAGACCAAAGAACTGGTAATGGCAATGGCTGCTGATTCTTCCATTCAAGTTCTGGTTTTGTACCTCTTGAGAGTGCATACTCCGGCTGAAATATTCAGGAATTTTTAGCAATCAGCATCTCTCAATCTGTTGCATGTACATAAACCAGCATCTTTACAGCTGTTGAGTGCATTTGCTATATATCTTTGTTGCCTCCAAGAGGGAAGGGGTGAGGGGAAACAGATATAGGAGAGACATGTATTTAACAAGTAACTGTCCTGAGAATCTCTTAATAGTAAATTCCATACTGAATAAGGCCCTGAAGGTACAGCAGTTTTTAATATAAACTTGCAGGGAAGAAATCTGAAAGTTATTTATCTTTAATTTTATTGCAGAAGTCTTGTTAGGGGAAAGTATTGTTGAAAGTACTTATGAGAAGGCTGTTGAGTGGAGAAGATAAGGGCATGTCTGAAGGAAATAGCAGACCAGGAAAATCAAGGCTGCATAACTTCATGTTTTGCTTTTTGTAAGGTCAGAGTGATGCATATGTTTCATTATATAGGCTTTCCCCACCACCCCAAGATCTTTAACATTTCTCTTTGGTGCTGAAATATCATATAACAGAACCTTCAAATACTGTTCCCTGTTGCCTTGGGTTGAGTCAGACTACTTCTTATCCTGGTACGGTGACCTTCATTATACTAAACCCATCTGAATTCAAGGATTTTTCATTGTTGCAAAGCAATCTCCTATGCCAAGTGGAAGTCACTTCACTTCCTAAAACTTTATTTAGTTCTAGGTAGTTGAGTAGTCAACTATTTTGTTCTTTTTAGTTGCTCTTTGCTTCTGCATTGGCTGTTCCTTTTTAATTGGGAGAAATTAGGCACAACATTTGTAAAAACAGTCATGCATCGTGCAAGCCTGATATTGTGTTCCTGCTTTTAAAAAGGAAGTTATTTAAAATAACGTGCTGCAATAATCAGTAAGCAATTTCTGTATTCATTAGTTATAATCATCAGAAACTGGAGAAACTAAGCAAACAAAGACCTTTATTTTATCCAGACTTCAATTTGAGAAAAGCTGGCTTAAACAGATTACTTTAAATTGTGAGCCAAAACCAAGTTTGCCACTTCTTGGACCAAAAGAGTAATAGCATTGTTTAAAAAAGAAAATAATTATAGGGGATTTAAGAACAAAAGGACAATAAAATGGATCCCAATAGCATACCCTGTAATAGCAAAATAAGGCTTATTGCAGCAAAACTATGTTTAAATTCCTAGGAACAGAAGATCTGTGTTCAGGAGACTTTTTTTTTTTTTTTTTTTTTAATTGGATGGGGAATTCTTGAGCCATTGAGGCTTGTTTAATAAACTCTGGAATGCTAGAAGATGAGGGGGCAGGCAGAACTAATGATGCGCTTTATTTAGAAAACCTAAACAGGGTGACTGGAGTAACTGTGGCAGTTAGTCTGAGATTGATAATTAAAAGAATTCTAGGCTGAAAGGTCTGAAAAATGCATTGTACAAAGAAAGGTGCCATAGTTAATGTCAGCCAAACCTTTTAATGACAAGTGAGTCCAAAATATACTTAAGTCAGAATTTGCCCCTAAGGAAGCCTTTTACGTTTTCTAAAAAAGCAAACTAATTAGTAAATCTGAGCATTGAGGTTTTTAAAGCATCTAATGACCAGTTAGTTAGGTCTAGCAGCCTTTTTCTATTGAAAGCAGTCAGTTTCTAAACAATCAGAAGAATAGGTAGTTAAGATTTGCGGGTGGCTTGCATAGAGGAATAGATGTCAAAGAAAATGATCAGGAATATTAAGTAAATGTGACTTGCGTGAACTTAATGTGAATTTTTAAATTGCCAAATGTTTTCCCTTTGTCCTAAAAGTGAGTACTCGTGATGTGGAAGGTGGAATCTGAAAGGAATCTAAGGTATCTTGTTGGTAACCAGCTGACCGTGGACTTCCATTCTACCAAAATAATGAAAAGCTTAATCCATAGATGTATAGTGGATATTGAATGGAGCTAGAGAAATGTTAGGCATTTCTGTATGGCATTAGGTATGATGTCCTCTGCTGTTGTCAACGCCTCAAAAAGCATGATGACAGATTTCTAGTGGTCTTGAAAACCTGCCTTGTGGTTTGTTTGTTATTTTTTTCAAAGTTATCTTGCATTTGGGGGAAAAAAAAGGCTGTTTTTTTCTTATCAGGGATGCTGTCGTGATTAGAAACAGGCTGAAAATATATAACACCTAGCTAAAATGATTTTTCTAGCTCCTTAATGTAGCTAACAGACCTGGCAGTGTAAACAGTCAGGTTGGAATTAGTATGTATTTTAACACTAAAAGTAATTTTCCCAACAATTTATGGGACAGTATAGTGTGTACTTTGATCCTTCCAGTCTTTACATAAAGTTTATAGATACTGAATAGCTGTGTAGTTCAGTCAGAAGTCTAGATGTGACTTAGGGCTCTCAAGATGACATTCTGTGATGCATGTCACGCACCATTTCATGTTGTTGTTTAAAGATTGTTCCAAATTGTCCTCAGCCAGACATGGGTAATTCTGCTCCACAGCTGGAGAAGCGAGGGATTGTGCTGCTGGATCAGATGAAGGAGGTGTTCATCTTAGTTGTGACCTTGAAAGTGACTGAAACTTTGAATGTGTCAGTCTTCCTGGCAGTTTCATGAGCATGTCTGAATGGTAAGGGACAGAAAGTTATAAAGCTTGTTTTGGATAATTAACCTGGGGCAGTCTTCTCACAATAATATTTTATTTGCAGTTTAGGATATGTACCTCATTTCTCTGTCTGCTTCACATAAGATATTGGCCTTCCTGTGGATGGATACACTGTTTAGATGAGTAATTCTGTGTAGAGCTGTATTAGCTTAGTTCCATCTTGCAGAGTTTTGTCATCGCATGGTGAAGCCATGAGGAGTTCCTAGTAAGGGAGAAGGTAAGAAGCCATAAGGAGTTCCTAGTAAGGGAGAAGGTAAAAAGTGCATAAGAGCAACTGATTGTAAGTTACTACATTGTTGTACGTGAGGATTAATTCCAGTGGTGACTTTCTCTATACCTTTAGTTTTGTGGTGTTAAAGGTAAATGAACCCCTTTTGATATGGACTGAAACCAGTACTAGTTTAGTATTAAGTGATGCCACGTAACTTTTACAAATGGTACATGTTTGCAAATGTTTTGCAAAAGTGAAGTTTTCTCATAAATTGTGTTCTAACCATAGGTATTTGAATGTCTTGGTAAGCTTACGTTCTTTGATTTGTACTTTTTAGAGGGACAGGTATACTGACAGCTTTGTATTTAGAGGGAACCCTGGTTTTACACAAAAAAGGACAAAGTAGCTCTTCTCCAGAAAATATACATAGCCAACTTCCCCCCCATCAAACAGAAATATAATCTGATTGCATATAAACAGTTTAAGTAAATATTACAGTGTCTTTTTTGTGATGTTTTCCTCTCCCCCACACTAGTGTCCTTTAAAAGTTTTGGTAGAAAGTGGGTTTGAGTTTGGGTTTTTTTTTTTTTTCATTTCTTAAGAGACATGAAATGTTATAAGAAAAATCCATATTTAAGCTCAAGTCATTCTTCTCCTTTCTGCCCCAAATACATACAACCTTATCGTGTGAAAGTATGTAGGCAGTAGCTCTGGAATAGGTTGCTGCTTGTGTGGTGGGAGACTGTTCTCATTTATTAAAGTAGTTAATATGTTCAGGATTGTCCTTGCTTCTTATAGTTCAGCTGTACTCAATTTTCAAAGCAATAACCTAATTGCTTGTACTAATTAAAGCCTGTTAGTGAAGCAGTACAGTATTTAGGTCAGCTTTTCTTCACTGTCCTTTTGTGCTTGTGCCTCCTGTTCCTGGCATTTCCCAATTGCTGCAGGTCCTCTTTTCAGACTTGCAGCGTGTCAGCCTTTGTTGTGATGCGTGATGTTCTACTGCTGTCCTGTTCTGCTTTAAACCGCCTGACCCATTTTCTAGATTGTCATCCTGTACCAGTAGTAAAGACAAAAAGGCTGGCAAAATTCAAATAGCGTCTGTCAGAGATGTACATAACTAGACTGGTTTTAACTGGTCGAGTGTAGAGTGGGCAGTCTGAATTGTCCTTTGGTTGGAGTGATCTGTAGTTTGGTGTCTAGTATGCAAGCCTGGTGAAGGTGGAGAGAGCATTAACATAAACAGAAGAGAAGGTTAGCCCCAAGAAACTTTCTTCAGGTTCTCAAACTACTTGCTGCTATTTCCAGATGTGTATGAGCTTTTTATGTGGAACTCTGGATTGGAGTGGATTCCCTGTTATAGGAGAGGGGAAGGATATGTAAAGGGGTATGTAAAATGAACTGTGTGTTGCTCTCCTGCAGCTAATCTTCAGTGTTAGAACTTCTAAGTTGATACTTCCAAGATGCAGTGTTCTTGTGCAAATACAGTTTTGTAGACAAAATATTCTTAATGGGATAAGTGGCGCATCTCTTGAGTCACACAACTTGTGCCTTCGATTCAGATACGCTTTTAAACTATTTCCTATATAGCATGGAATTTGCTTGTGTAGCAGAACAACTATTTATTTATTTTAAACCTGTTCCATTCCATTCTTGATGTTAGTCTTATCCTTAGCTTGGTCATCACTTTTACAATTATGCCTTCTCTTCCACCTCTCATGGCTGACCATCTTCATATAAAAATTCCTCCTGGGATTTCATTCTGACACGTGAAATGGAACTTGTCGATTACCAGCTGACCTGAGAGTTATGAAGATATTTTTCATCTTGCTGGAGAGGAGGATCTTGAAACTTTGGAAAGAAGCTGAAGCTCCGATTAGTAGTTCTGCGAGGAGGAGGAGAATATTTTTAAAGAAAACAAACAGAAGTACAGAGATCTCTTCCTCACATGGCTTTCCTTATCAGTAATTGTCTTTTCTGACAAGGTTAGACTATTCTCTGGGAACAGTTTTGTTGAGTTTGAAAATCAGTCAGCACACTGTCTGAGTAACTCCTATAGAAGAAATCTATTTAAACAAATGTTTTCATGTTGTCTTCTCTCCCACTAGGAAGTTCTTTCTGGAGTCGTGGTCATAACAAGTAAGGACACAGTCCAGCACCAAGGTATCTCATTAACAATGGAAGGATCAGTAAACCTGCAGCTTAGTGCCAAAAGCGTGGGTGTGTTTGAAGCTTTCTATAACTCTGTCAAGGTAAGACCTGTGCAGGTTAATATTTTTGCCACAAAACCTTTCTCTGTTTTCTCAAATTAAATCTTTAATGGCTCTCAGGTAGTTATAGCACTTCATGGTATGTAAATGATAGAAAGCGGAGAAATGCTCAGCATTATCTAGTGATATATGATGACAGTCTGGGGCAGGAGCTTGCACTGGAGAGTTTTCTTTAGGGTGGAAATACAGTAACATAAATAGTGTGGTTACTGCATGATGCATTGAAGGACCGTGATTTAAAGAAAAATAATAAACTGTGTAATTATATATGGTGTGGGGTTTTTTTTTAAGTGTCTGGGTTTAACTGGACTTTTGTTCCAGATCAGTCACTATCACAACATTTTCTGCAGAGGCCATTGAGGTTGTGTGTTACTAGGCATGACACAGGACCTGCACAGATTCTTCTGTGGAGTATGAAGCTGTGCACAGACTGTTTGTCTGCAGAGCTCCTGGAAGGTCTCTGTATTGCTTTTCAGGATTGGAAGTGTGGGGTTTGGAATCTAGCAGGGCAGGTTATCTCAGGCTCTACACAAACATGGCTGTACTGGTTGAAGCGAGGCTGGCTCTGTCTAGAGGCAGTGTAGCTACATTTGTAAAACAGTTTGCTTAAGTTAGGATAGCCTCAGTGCAGGGCCTTTTAATGTCTTCATATCCTAGTTAACTTTTTTACAGTATGAATAATCTGCCCATCAATGATTGAAAACCAGAAGAAATAATAGAAGCAATGGATTTTCTTATTCCTGTCTAGTAGAGGGGAAAACAATAGTAAAACACCAGAGAAGAAAAGAAGTGTAGTCTTCAAGCAGGCTTCCCCAGCTGACGCATAGTTAACCATTGTTCCAGTGAGAGACTAGCCCTCAGTATAGGTCTTTAGGGTGGGAAAGGGCCAAGGAGAAGGTAGGAGGGAATGACCAACCGCTCAACCGGCACACTTAATTGTTGATTCGTGCTGCTACTATTAAGGATCATAATTTAGAAAATGGAACTCCACTTTCCAAAGTGCTTGAGACTTCGTTGTTTAGCTCTCTAAATATGTTTGGTCATCATATATCATGTATGATATTACCATAAAATAGATCACAAATTGGTTTTTTGAGGAAAGCATTCTTAATATTTCTTAATATTTCTTTTCATTGTAAGACTGGAGAGCTGTGTCTTGTGAAGAAATACCTGAGTTTCTGGAAATTCAGGAAGTCTGTTAGAGTTTAGTGGATTCTTGAAATGATGGGGCTGTCTCTCTGCTTCAACCTAAACCTCTTAATATTTATCTTTGCAGCCTATTCAAATTATTAACAGCACTATTGAAATGGTAAAACCAGGGAAACTTCCCAGTGGCAAGACAGAAATTCCGTTTGAATTTCCATTGCATATGAAGGGGAACAAAGTTCTGTATGAGACATATCATGGTGTCTTTGTTAATATTCAGGTAAGGCAGTCATATCTGTAAAGAATATCTGAACTTTTGTTATCTGCAGTATGTATTCTAAAGCATCTCTTTAATGGAAATCTCTTTTCATGGAAGCAGGGGATGAAGTTTTGTGATAAAGTTTTCTTTTCATAGAGCAATATGTTTTCTTTTCTCAATTTGAAGAATGAACAGAAAGTTAGAGATCCTTTGAAGTAAGTAGATTTTAAGCTTCCCTTTATTAATATAGTATTCTTCTGTTGTGTACTGTATTTTCTAGATATAACTTAAGGTTAAAAATTATGATATATGTTAAGCTTTTAAGTACTAGTTTGTAGGTAGTTTCTAGTTGCCTTTTCAGCTCCAGTTTCTAGGAGTCAATACTTTCCACAGGTGGTAACACTTCTTAAATGTGACAAAGGAACCATCCTGAGATCTCAGAATCCCATCAATATAATGTTGCTTTTAAAAAATTACTGTAATGTCTGGTCCCTTTTCCAGTGAGTTTAAGCTTTTCATTGGAAATAGCTGATGGTAATGAAACTGATCAGATGTAACTTGGGATGCACAAGAGAGACTGAAAAGCATATGGGAAAGAGCAGCTTTGGGTTGAGAAAGGATAAGATGTATTTGCCACGCTTGTTAAATCTTGTACAGTTCTCTTACAGGGTGATGTTTTCATCTAGTTCTGATTTCATTGTGAAAGAACTTCCATTTACCATTTTGTAAATAATCTATATAGTAGTACATACCCAGATACGTGTGTGTGTACTGTTAACCTAGTACCAGTGAGACTTTGTTAGCATAGTAGACAACCAATTGCTGCTAATAATACTTAAATATTAAAAATGAAGTATACTGACTTACCAGATCCATTTTAAGACACAGGGATAAATCTTACAGGAACAAAGCTACCTAGTGTTCAGAGTCTGTTTTCCTGCATTCGTTTGTGAGAAGCGTCCTCTAACTAGAGGAAGTCTTTCCATCACTTACTGTTTCAGGCCTTCCACATGGAGTAAATATTTAAAGAATGATGGCAGAAACAGAACAGTAGGCAAGATGTCGTGCCTCAAATACATCATAAGAACTACTGTAACATATATCTGATCCCTCCTTATGTTGCAGACAAAAAAGACTGCACTACATTGTCCTTTTGTTCAAAACAAATGTGGCTGTGTAATTTCATAATGAAGACTCAAACCAGCGTGTTGAGAGCTTGTAGCATCTTCAAACACATGAATTGTTTGCTTTCTTGTGGAGATGAGTAGTAGCATTTCCTGCCCAAATCTGTATGTACTACATGCTTGTAACAGAATCTTGTGGAAACATCATTTTGAAATTTGACCTTTTTTGGTTAAAAATTGTCTTACCGTAGGTGGGTTAATTTGTTTGGGGTTTGGCTTTCTTTTTTGAGGGAAAGTCTTTCTTCAGCCATCTCTTGAATGTAAACATTGTGGTAGACAATGCTTTTTCTTACTAAGGAATGTTTTTGGGGTTGGGTTATTTTTTGTTTGGTGGTTTTGTTTTGTTTTGTTTTCTTCAAGGAAAAAGTTGAAGGAGCCCCTAAATGCAAAAATTTTCAGACTAGTGCTGATGAAGAATCACTGGGTTGTAAAACTTACCCCCTCGCCCCCTGCTTGTAGCTCATGGATGAGTGTTTGATTTGGTGTCAAAGTATAAAACTGTTAGACTTCCAGTTTCGATAAATAGCTTACATTACAGTGTGGGATTTAAAAAAAACCCTAACAAACAAACCAAAAACCCACAAACCCCCCCCCCACCTACTAGCCTATTGGAAGTAACTAAAAGAAAAATTCCCTTGTTTTTGTCTACATTCAGATGGCTTTTTAAGTACTTCCCATACATATCCTTTCTTAGTCTTGGCTTTCTTCCTAATGTAACGTCTGTTGTTTGTAGTAGGTATGTCAAAAATGGTACAAAACTGGTTGAGTTGCTTTCCATAATCCAGATAACTTGCTTATTATCAGTATCAGTTGTTTTAAGGTATACTTTAATGGTTAATGTTTGTTTTGTTTTGTCATTCCCTCTCTTATCTACTAGACTTCTTTTTACAAGCTGGGTATAAAATATAATTAAAAGGTTAATCATTAGATTTCAGCCAACCTTTGAGAGTCCTGCTCTTCTGAAGAGGAAAATGTAGTCTTTCCCAAGGTTATTCAAGGTGCACTGATACCTGATAAAACAGATACAGGGATGTAAACTGGGGAACATTAAGTTTGTTTTCTAGAAAATCAGGCTTGAACTACTTAAAAATACCTTGTTAGTTTTAAATAAATCAAAGGAAAGAATTCATCTGCTTCTAACGTTTATATTTGTTCTCTGTCCAAATCAAGAAATGGAAAAACAGACTACAGTCTACCACCTGTTGATTTTTTTCATTTGAGTAACTAAAGGTGCTGTTTAAGAAACACTTCCTAAGTCCTGTGCAGTTTAAAAGCAAGCCTCTATTTCTTGATCTAGGTATTAGTATGTTAGCTGGGGGTGCACTATCAAGAGTCAAGTCTCTGTTCTCATGCAGAGATCTTCTAATTAGACACTGATGGGGAGCCTGTGGGCCAAATTGCAAGGCCTGCATGGTCCTGCTGCCTCATTGTGCTGTGTTCCCTGGTCTGAGTGACACGTACTGCAGTAATAGAAGGTTTGCTCAACAGTCAGCAGCTTCAGTGGAAACCATTGTCTGTGGTGGGGGAAGAGATAGGCTCCCTGATCTCATTCTTGCATGTGTGTTCAGGTTAGGTGCAGAGAGACCCCATGATCTAGAAGATATGAAGCTGAGTCCCTAGTCTGAGTGCACCAAGGTCATACTATTTTTCAGTCACTGGTTTGTGGCTCCCTTTTTAGGGGAGAAAAGGGAGGAAATCAGCAGCAGCGAACAGCAAACTTAACCTTGTTGCCTGACTTTGCTGCATGCTGCTGCTTTTAAGTTCAGCTATATGGTTGAAGACAGTTCTGCATTAAATATGCATGTAACTGTTAACACTGTTAAGTTCAGTCTTAAAATAAATTTAAATTTAGAGGGGCTGTGAATATACCTTATTGATAATCACTTATCCGAAGTACGGTGAAAGGCAATATTGTAATCCCTCTTTACTGAATGTAATGTGGGTGTGGAAGACGTACAAGAATACTACTCTCTGCCAGTGAATTAGTCCCTCGATCTCATAGGTTATTACATAACACAGAAGATAGGGAAAGCATTGGCAAATGACTGTAGGACTGTAAACACAAAGAAAAATCGGCTTTCTTTTGGGAGCATCTCAAATTGTTGTATACCTTTTATCTCCTTCCCCTTTCCCCATTACTGGTATGTACATTGCCTACTAATCTGTTTTAAACGATGTCTTAAATATTAATAACAGTAACATTCTGCACATATGTAGTTAAAAGAAGAAAAGCGAGAGAGAGGAAACCTTAACTAAGGCTGTCTTCTTTTTCTCTGCCATCCTGTTCTTGCCAGTATACCCTACGATGTGATATGCGACGTTCTCTGCTGGCAAAAGACCTAACTAAGACTTGTGAATTCATTGTCCACTCACTGGTAAGTGTGGTTTGTATTAATTATACAAAGTGAGACTTTTTTTTCCCCCCCACTTTAAATGAAGTTTGGCTCTAAAGTTACAAAACTGAGTAAACCCATGTAATTTGTAATAGCAACACAGGATATGTATGAGTAAAGGAAGCTGGCCCCAAAAAAAAAACCCGTGCAGAAGAGCTAGGGTGTCAGTTGCTTCTGATTAGAAAGACACATCTCTCCTTTCATTTAAAGAAAATAGTACAAAGAGGATTTGAATTATAATTTTTTTTTATACTGCACTGAGTTTATTCTCATATTCATCCTCTCAGTTCTGAAACAATGGTGTGGTTAGATAAATACCACAGCATTCTTCTAAACACTGTTTCAGATTATCTGAGCATTTCTTAGCCAAAGGTTCCAGGCACCCACAGTGCCTGTCCTAGGAATGGGAGTTTGTTGGTGAAGAAAAAATATCTGATTTCTGTTCTTCAGATGACTAATTATGGTTTAGAGCCTTGAGTCAAAGTATCAAAGCTGGGACTGCATCAAGTTGGGAATAAGAAGCTTGTCAGCTTAATCACCTTTGCTATTAAGTAAGCCCATGGTTAGCAGTGTGCTAAGATAACTAGATTAACAAATATCCACATCCTGTGGTTAGCAAAATGGAGGCAGCCTTCCTCCTGGGGAGAGGTCATTGTGGGATGAGAATTAACTGTCTCACAAGAAATGTTTTGCTGCTTGCTATTTGAAGTTCCTATGTCAGATTGGTTTTTAGTTTATATTGACTAGTATGCATGTCCAGAGGATCTGATGTTGGTACAGGCTGTGCTGACCTAATTAAGTATCTCTTTTTCCACCCACAACTTTCTAGAACGTACTGTTTGTATCATTCCTTTGAACTCTTAACAGGACAGTAAAGTATTAGACTCTTTTGTCTTCCTTATGAGTAATGGTGGAAATATGTTATTTTAGTTCTACAGTGCCTTTTTCAAAGATTTAGCTAGGTGCTATAAAGAAGTTTCCTGTTGGTAAGATTTCATTATTTTCTAAAATATATTACACTACATTTTATTGGTCCATTATTATATTATAAGTAAGCCAAACTTGTCAAAATAGTGAACAAATTACATATTATGCAGTTTCCTGGTTTTACTTCTTGTTCCCACTACAGCACTTCTTAGATCACAAGTCAGTAAATCATGAGTCTCTCAGTCAGGGTGAATTAATGAGGTTTTACTGAACATACAATTCTCACTGTCAGTGCTCACTGTACCATTTCCCTTAACCTTAGTCCTTGCCAGAATTCTTCATTTATGGGAAAATACAGTCAATCTTTTGCTAATATCTTCCATCTTGTGGCTGGGCAGCAGAAGCTATTTTGAATTCTTATGTAGTGAGGGTAGATCCTAACTAAGAGTTCAAGTTAAGCCCACTGGTGGTGGTGTGCTCTGCCAAGTCCCAGTTACATACAGTTGGGTCTCCTGAGATAAGGACGGAGAGTGAGGTCGGTGAATGGTAAGCGAAGCTTGTCTTCCTGATGCAGAGTAGAGGCTGCCATCTCTGCAGAGCTCAGGGCCCATTCAGGCACTTACAGAAAGACTTAACTTGGGTTTGTGATAAATGGTGTAAATAGATACTGAGGAACTGTAATAATGTGCCCCCCAAACTACTTCTTCAGTGTGGAAAGCTACCCTGGACCAAGTTTTGTCTGTTTTACAGTTAAAGAAGCTGGAATGCTAAGCCCATTAAATCAATGCTATGCTAGATTCCACCAGCTGAGGATCTCCTAGTAATATGAGGATGGCTTAGGAGACCTGAGCTGTACTATGGAAAGGGCAGCAGAAAGAGCTCAAAGTGCTGAGAGATAACAAGAGGGAAGGGAGAGTTTATAAAATATATTTGAAGTAATGGAGCAAGTTCACTTATAATCTCCCCCTCTCTCCTCTGCCCAAATTTACTAAGTATTAATAATGAAAGGAAACAAACATTGCAAGTGACATAAAATGTAATTATCTGTGAGTACTGAAATGTGAAATTTAAATTCTTTTCTATAGCATACCATATGTTTCAGATAGGTAGTGGTTTTAATTTTGTGGTTTTTTTTGTTTGGGTCATCCTGTCGTCCCCCCGCCTCCAGTGTAGGTAGAGCTTATGCCAAGAATTTACAAATGGAGAGCTTGTTGTGGTTATTGCAATGGCAAACACAAAGTAACCAAAAAGTGACACAGTTCTGTTTCTACAATTCAGATTTGTGATGCATTGTGACTTGTATTTAGACAATATCATAATGTTACTTAATAGCAAAGGCAGGAAATCTCAGGGGTTTTATTACATAGATGCATACTTTCAGTACAAAAACAATCCTGAAAACTAACACATCCAACAGTTGCTTGACTTTGTTGGTTTTTTTAATACTGTGTGTGTTTAGTAAATCATAGTTTACAGTTTAACTCTTTCATTACTTGTAGTCGCAGAAAGGGAAACCGATGCCAAGCCCAGTAGACTTCACAATTACTCCTGAAACTTTGCAAAATGTTAAAGAGGTAAGGGTTTTCTTACTCTTTTATTTTAAACGTAATGCTCATGTTACTCTGGGTGAGAACAGGAGAAGAATGATTAAATGCTGCCCTGCAGATAATAAACTTTTTCTTTCCCCTTTTTTTCCTTTTTTACTTTTGTAAGCAGTAAAGTGATTCTGCCTGTTCTCTTGTGATAGTGGTGGTGAATGTAAGGTGGAACTTTGTTCAGTAATGGTTAAACATTTTTACCATTTTTTCTGAGTAAGATGACAGTGAAGCAAAGGAAAACATTCTATGCCACATGTAGCCAAGATCCTTTAAAAATGTGTATCTTGATCCTTGGTTATGCCTCTTTTTATAGGACCATGTGGCTTTGGGTAGTACTGTCTTGGTCGTTTAGCTTTCTGAACACTGATTTCTGTTTGTCCACTGAAATCTGTTTTTTCCAGATTTTGCTGTTTTGCTCTTCTTGTTAATAAGGTTGCTTTCCTGCTTTAGCTCTCCCTTCTGTGTCCCCAGTTTGTCTTCCATTGCTCTTAGTCCCAAACTTTTGAATTTAGACCTACTCCTCTGCTTGTTTCTCAAAACAGACCTCTTAATTAGCTGTTTTTGTTTCATGCTATTGTTGACCTTATTGTACATATTCACAGAATCATTGTGGTTGGAAGGGACCTCTGGAGATTGGTTAGTCCATCCCCTGCGCTCAGAGCAGAGTTAGCTAGAGCAGGTTGCTGAGAAGCATGTGTAGTCAAGTTTTCAATATCTCAAAGGATGGAGACTTACAACCTCTCAGCAATGTTACAGTGTTTGGCCACCCTGACAGGATTAAAAAATGAATAAATAGAAAATCTAAAAGTAATTTCCTTTATTTTGATTTGTTACCGTAGTCTCTTGTCCTTTCACTGGAAGGAGTTTGACTCAATCTTCTTTACTCCTTCCCATCAGGTATTTATACATATGGATAAGATTCCCCTAAGCCTTCTGTTCTGCAGGGTGAACAATCCCAGCTTTCAGCCTCTTCTTGCATGTCACGTGCTCCTAACCATCTTCATGGCCAAATCCAGCAAAAGCTAGAATTGCTCCAGTAAGTCTGTGTTTCTGGTAGCAGGAAGTCCTGAATTGGACACACTATCCCCAGGTTTGTCTCACCAGTGCTGAAGAGATGAGGAGAATCACCTCCCTCAGCCTGTTGGCAACACTTTCTAATGCAGTTCAGAATGCTGTGGGCCCATTTGTCCAGCCAGCTGGAGGTCCCTGTGATGGGCAGCGCAACCATCTGGTTCACCAACCACTCCTTCCAATTTCATATTCTCTGCAGACTTGCTGAGGATGCACTGTGTCCCATCGTCCAAGCCATCACTGAAGGTGTGAAGTAATACTGGCTCCAATATTGGCCCCAGTCACTGGTGTACACCACTAGTGACTGGCGTTGAGCTGGACTTTGTGCTACTGATCACAAACCTTTAAGTCCAGCAGTTCAGGCTGTTCTCAGTCCACCTCAGTGTCTAATCTGTACATCTTTTCTGTACTCCACCAGTTTGTCTGTGAAGTTGTTAGGAGAAACAGTATCAAAAGCAGAGCTGAAGCCAGTGCTTCAGTACCCACTGCTCTCCGCTTGTCCACCAAGCTAGTCATTTCATCACAGAAGGCCGTCACGTTGGTTAAATGTGATTTCATTTTCATAAATCCATGCTGACTGCTTCCAATCACTTTCCTGTCCTTTATATGTTTGGAAATGGCTTCTGGGGTTATTTGCTCCATCACTTTCCTAGGGACTGAAGCAAGGCTGATGAGCCTGTAGATCCTCGGATCTTCCTAACTGAAGATAAGAGTGACGGTACATGTTCTTTGTTCATGGCAGCCTTTCAAAGACAATCAAGATTGGCCTCATGGTGACATGGGTCAGCTTCCTCAGCACTTGTGGGTGCGTCCCATCAGGTCCCATGGACTTGTGTACATCCAGTCTGTTTAAATGTTCTCTAACCTGCTGCTCCTCTACAAAGGATAACTGTTCCTCACTCCAGACTTCCCTTGTGGTTGTGGAAGCCTGGGATTCCTGAAGGCAAATCTCATCTGTAAAGTCTGAGGCAGAGAAGACATTAAGTACCTCTGTCTTTTTCATGTCTTTCGTCACTAGGTCCCTTGCCGTATTCAGTAGCAGGCTGACATTTACCCTTGTCCTCCTTTTGCAGCTGGTAGACTTGTAGATGCTCCTTTTTGTTGCCCTTCGTGTCTCTTGATTTAACTCCAGGTGGGCTTTGGCTTTCCCAAAACCATCCCTGCACACTCGGATAGTGGTTTTATGTTCCTCCTGGGTCACCTGATCCTACTTCCATCTTTTGTATACTTCCTTCTTATGATTTTATCAGTAGCATCTTGTTCATCCATGCAGGTCTCTTCCTACCTTTGCTTGACTTTCTGCATGTTAGAATAGACCACTTTTGAGCGCGGAGGAGGTGATTCTAGAAAACCAACCAGCTGTCATGGCTGAACCGTAAATCCAGCTGAGACAGAGGATGAGTAGGTTGTGTCCAGCAGCCTCTCATGTCTGCGGAGACTGCTGCACACTGCAAGCATATGTGTTTTTCCCAGTATAAGGATACAGTAACCATTCTTGGTGGTAAAATTACTCTTGAGACTACTGCTAAATACTGAGTTCTCAGCAGTCTGCTTTTCCTATGAACCATGTTGCCATATAAATTATTTTCTCTTTCTTCTTTCTTTTCCTGTATCTTGATACTGTACTCATTGACTTACCAAAGACTCAGTGGTGTACGTCATGAGAAAGTCCTGTTCATTAAAAGCTCTTTCTTAAGTTTAACAGTAGACCCTGTGCCGTTCTCTATTTGAAGTACATAACTACAAAAATAGGTTCTAAAACTTCTGACATCTCTGATCCAGCAGTTCTTGGTATTTAATTGTGGAGCTGTCTAAAGAATGGTATTGAATGTGTATGGTAGCACAAGCAGTTGCTTTTTTTTGTTGTGGTTTTTTTTTTTTTTTTTTTTTTTTAAATTCCTCTCCCTGTCTCAGAGAAATGTGTGGGTCTCAAGTGACTACCTGATGGACATGTAGAAAAGTCACTGTTTTGGTATATTTAAAATATTAACATTTCAGTTCTCTGCTTGTCTGGAGATTGTGACTGAACTATAATCTCTGTTTAGAC
The DNA here is from genome assembly GCF_000687185.1 of Egretta garzetta. Classification (NCBI taxonomy): domain Eukaryota; kingdom Metazoa; phylum Chordata; class Aves; order Pelecaniformes; family Ardeidae; genus Egretta; species Egretta garzetta. Next base: position 9,713,445 of record NW_009260028.1, on the reverse strand, counting down.
CACTAGAAAACCGATCAGGAGGTTTGCAGTAGCCAAGCAAAGCACAAAGAGGTTAGATGAAAAACCAGGATAGATTTGCTTGTATATTCTTGATTCTCATTTTGGGGGGATTATGAAATAGAGTGTAAATGATAGGTCCTATGAGAGAAGACCGACCTAGGATTAAAATATGAAGAATACTGACAAGAGTAGTAAGGCTCTAGGGGAAATACACCTTTAAAAAAACAGGTCTTGTAGATGAGGATTGAAGAAAATGGCCTCGAGTTCTCATTCCATGAGTTCCTTTTATATGTCTCTTAGGTTCCTAACCACTACACTTCAGGGGATAACTATGATGTCCCTGTGAAGCAGGGAAGCAACTCTGTGTTTGCTAGTAGTGGTGATGAGAAGAAGCTGCGAGGGATCGTGCCATCAAAAAAGCATTTTACTAATACATTAGTAGGACTCAATATCTCATAGGGTGGTTTTGCCAGCGATGTAACTTACGTTATTTAAGTTAGGAGAAAATACACAAGTGAGGTCACGCTTCTTAAACTCATGAAAATTCCTCTTTCTTGATTTCCCCCAAAGATTTGTTTTGAGTGGAGCAGCTAAATTCTGCAGAGGTGTTGGGTATCTGAGTGAAACAGTCTAAGCAATAATTGAGGAGAACTTTTCTGCCGTTGCTACTGGCAGCCAGGACTAAGAAGCAAAACAAACAGATTGGGAGAAAGAAAATTTTCGCCAAGAGAGTTGGTTTGGAAGAAGGGAAAATCAGTTACATGGGCAAGGAAATCTGATGCCACAAGCAAGCGCGAACAGATGGTTGGAAGGTAGGGGCTAACATCAAAAATGTCAATAACAAATAATTCAGGATAGAAAGAAGACTAAGGCTTGCAAAAGAAGGGGAAGATTAGAGCAGGATGCTGAAAGAGTCTGAAGGAAGCTGGATGGTGAAGATAGGAGCTGAAGATGTGGGTAGAAAACTTGACCGTTTCAGCATGCCTCCTGCCTGAACTTGAAATGTAACTGGAGCTTCTGGCATATGAGTTTCTCTGCTGGCAGAGAGTATCTGTGATGCCTGCTGGCCTGAAAAAGATGAGGGCAGGGGGAGCAAAGCCCCTGCTCTGTTATGGAAACTGATTTAATAGACTGTCACCCTCGATCAGCTATTTGTACTGCTCCTTTTTTAAAAAGGAGGAAACATCCTTGCTGTTAGGAAAGTTTTAAAAGCATGATCCTGTATTGCAATTACACCCTTTATTAATTGTCCTTAATCGGGGTCTTGGTACATAAGCAGTATGCTACAAATTGCATTAAGATTTTTAAATGCCCGTCTTCCCTCCCAGTAGCGGCCATAAGAGAGAAATTTTAAAAGGTGGGAAAATCACTGAAATGATAGGCTATATTGCGTGTTGTAATCCTTAACAAAATGGGACCAGAATGCAGTTCTCCAGAGCACCGCCAGCTGATTTAACTTAACCATCCTGTTAGTTCCTGCCAGCCTACCTCCTGCACCATGTGGTTCCCGACTTCTGGATTAATTGTAACAGCCAAGTTTTGCCAGTTCATCCCAGGAAGAATGCTCCTGTGGATGAGTAGGGTGGATGCGTGTCAGTGGGGAGGGTAGTAAGAGAGATCTTAATGCATCTGCATAAGGATGCATATTTAAAGAGTTATATAAGTTACTTGAGGCATTTCTGAACTTTTGGGTTCTTAACTTTGCAACTTTTTGGGATTTCCTGTATACTTTGATAACTGTCTTTCTGTAAGGTGATTTTTTTTTTTTTTTTTATTTTTTTTTTTTAGTCTGCTCTTACAGTTGTGTCTTCCCCTCTCCCCCCTCCCAATCTTTCCAGAGAGCTTCACTTCCAAAATTTCTCATCAGAGGGCATCTCAGTTCTACAAACTGTATCATTACACAGCCACTGACAGGGGAGCTGGTGGTGGAGAATGCAGAGGCTGCCGTCAAAAGTATTGAGCTGCAGTTAGTACGGGTGGAAACCTGTGGTAAGTTTCTCTGTAATTGGAACGTGTTTCGACTGCGGTAACTACCACTTGCGCTCTTTCAGCTTCAGTGTGAAAGATTTTCAGAAGGCATACAATTGAAAAGACCTGCAAAAAATTGGTTTGCACTTTAGGTGGAACAGTCCAAACATTAATTTAAATAATCTCTACGATCCTTAACTCAGGAGTGCTAATGTGAAAACTTGCAGGTCAAAGGGCAAAATGCTTTGCCCACACCTACTCCCCCTTGCCTCCCTCCAGCCCCATTATATCTTTGTTTTAAATTTTGGCCGCTGCTTTCTCTTCTTTCTTTCCCTTCCTCTCCCCTCCCTCTGAATTTCCCGCTTTCACCAGGGTGTGCGGAAGGTTACGCCAGAGATGCCACAGAGATACAGAATATTCAGATTGCTGATGGGGATGTCTGCAGGGGCCTACCAATTCCCATATACATGGTGTTTCCCAGGTTGTTCACCTGCCCTACCCTGGAAACAACAAACTTCAAAGTCGGTAAGTGCGTATATGCTGTGTGGGCACCTCTCATTTGAGATGGGTTTCTAGTTTAGCTTCTGGCAGGTAACGGGGCAAGTCGCTGTCAGCACTGTAAGAAGCAGCGAGGATGTCCGCCTGTTTCCCTGTAGAGGTTTCCTGAGCAGGACTGCAGTCTGCTGTATTTCACATAGCTTGAGAAAATACAGCCCAAATGCTTCTAACTAAAACCAGTTGTGCAACTGTTAAGCTACTTCTGACTGATAGAATTATATGGTAAAGGGACAGGAGAAGCAGGGTAATGGCAGGTAATTTTTTTTTTTTCTGCCAGAAAATTACCTGTGATTAAACACTTGAGTAACAGCCCAAGAATAAAATGCCAAGATGACCCCTTCCTTCTTTTCATCACCAGCAAGAACCCCTCTTTCCATTCCCTCTCCTTTTTGTTTCCCACTCTCCTGCTGTACAGACTCAGAAGTAGAAAAAGCAAGGTTAGCCTGTACGTGGCTTTGCTTTTCTTCATCTACACCAGTTGCATCTTCCTGCTTATTATTGCCAAAATCCAACATTTTCAATAACAAACACCTGACATGTAGGATTCTCCTCACTTCTTCAAGTAATTACTGCAAAAGTTCTCTTTGGTAGCCTGTTTTCCTTTCCTTCATCCTGCTGGAATCGGTTGGTGGTTCTTTTTATTATTGTTGTTGTTGTTGTTATTATTATTATTATTATTATTATTATTTTATTTTATTGTGTCAGATTGAAGTCCCTGCCTTTAGGATCCTTTCCAACTGAAGCCCCTCCTAGCTTTCTGCTGTATATCTCAGACAAATGTGCACAGCTAGTTTTTCAGCTTTGCCTACCTGTTTATCTGTTCCCCCAAAAGCATTTTTGCACCTGATGTGTACAGCGATTTAGCCCCCCCCCAACAATATTCTACTCTACTTTTTGCCATTCCTAGCTATTGAACGGTAATTTACAGTGACAAATGGCTACTGTTAGTGTAGCATCTACTTTTTTATTTATAAGAACCGTCTTAATATAGATATGAAGATTCTAAAAAAGGACAATTATTTTTCAGTTTATTTTGATCCCTCGTTCCTTCATTTATTAATTCTACCTGACTTGTGTACTCTGTTGCCACTTAGGATTGATTATAGATCTGGGGTTTGAACAGAATATAATATCTAAAGAATAGATTTTCTTTTGAAAAACGTTCTTCATAGTTTGCAGGTATATTGTATTTTAGTGTTTAATTTCACGAGGCCATACATAACGCAGGGTTCTAAGGCTCCGTCACATGCTGGCAGCAGGGGAGGAGCCTGTTCCCTAACTCTTCCACTTGTGTGCATTCTAAATAATGCGTATGGGCGGGAGGCGTCTTTCCCAAAACATTTTAATCTTGGACATCTGAGCTCTGCCCGCTGTCCAGAAGACTGTATGTTACAGCTTTTCAGTGATGCGGACGTGAATCCAGAGGAATCCCAAAGATGAGAACAAGCCAAGGTTCTCCAGGAATGGTCCAAGATCTGGGGTGCCTGTGGTGAGGTTCTGCCTGGAGGTTACCTTGTTCCTCCCTGCCACAGGGAAATCCAGGCTATTGAAACGGCTTGGAGGGGCCCTGTGAAGAGCCGTGTCTGAGAGCAGGAACTGCCTCCCTCTCATCCTACTGTGACAATTCAGACTAATATGGAACTTTTTTTTTTCCCCCCCCCCCCCCCCCGCTTCTTCCAGAGTTTGAAGTTAACATTGTTGTCCTTCTGCATGATGATCACCTCATCACAGAGAACTTCCCCCTGAAGCTCTGCAGGATGTAAATAGTCAGAGGAGAATCACTTAAGGATTTACTGAAAAAGGACAAAATTCTTCAGAGGCAAAGTGAAATTTCATTAATGTCTTTTTTTTGTTTGGTTTTTTTTTTTTTAACCAAACCACATCACTTCCTTCTCCCTGCTGGTAGTTCTTGGGCTTTCAGTTCTCTACCAGTCTTGCTAAGACTCTGCCTGCCTCGCGAAAGCCTGCGTGGATGTGTCTATTCAGGCAGCCTTGTCAGGTGTCTTTCTGACTTCAACAACCATGTTTTCCCCCAGTTTTTCTCAGACAGATCCCGAAGGGATGATTCCATATATTTCTACAACTTGTAGAAAGTTTCTTTCCTTATTTCATTTTGTAATACTTGTTCCAAAGTCCTTTGAAGACCTCTCAAAACTAGTAAGTCCTGTTACACGTGGTGTGTATATATACTGGGGGGGAGGCATGGGACTTGTAAGATAATGCTGAAGCGTGTCTTTGAAGGTGTAATAAATGGTGCTACAACGATGCAAGGTGGTGGTGTGGGATGAATATCACAAGGCAAACGTGAAATGAATAATATGTGAAGTAACACCGAGCGTATTTTGGTCAAATGAGCCTGTATGGGAGGAATGCTTAGAACTGAAGTTGTTGTGCGTGGGGGTCTTCCCTGGATCCTGTATGGGAGGAATGCTTAGAACTGAAGTTGTGCGTGGGGGTCTCCCCTAGAAAAATAACGCCCTTTATCTTTGCGATGTGTGTAAAACAGCACTGAAGATCAGTCAAAAGTTTTTAGTTTGAGAATATACTTACTCTTTGCATTACACCACCTTCCCTTTTATAAGACTTGTACAGCTCAGTTTTTTGATGGAGACCAAATGTCTGTTGTGCGACAAATGGCACCACTGAATTGTTGCAGACCAGCCTATGCTGAGGGTGGAAGAATGGCATTAAAACCTTCTACACTGTGGCATCTCGTGCCTTTAGGATGTGACTTGTCATTATACAAATAACCGTTCCAAGGGAGACGGCCGCTCTTTTTAATCAGGTGGGTTAATACCATCAGTTGTTCAACTTAAAGTACGAATGTAAGTGCCAGGAAAGGAGTAAGTTAAGGTAAATACATGAAAGTGTCTGTAATGATACATCTTAAGGGAACGATACAGGAAAGCTATTTCAGCAAGAGATAACCTTCCCGACACAAACAGGTTGTAGATTCTGGTGTTAACAGAACAGCCACAATTTATTCTAACTGTGGGTTTTCCATACACTGTTATGGGGGGGTGGAGGTAGGCTAAGTACATAAAACCTAAGTGTAAAGAGACAACCTGAAAAGACAGAATTAAGAAAACTAATTAAGACAGAATTAAGAAAACTGCCCCAAATAATTTCCTTTAGCTTTATCCCGTGGCATTGCCAAGCAGGAAATGCAATTCTAGGTTTGGTCCTGCTTCTAGATCATTTGCATGTGAGGAATAAACATCTGAAATGAGAATTTCAGTGTCTTACAGTGGTCTTGTAGGGGGAAAAAAGGAGCTGTTTATTAGAACTTACTTAACACTTCTCTACAATCGGGAAATGGTACGGGATGACTTCTGGAAAACGAATGCTGCTGTTTGTAGTCTACATGCTGTTGTTGAAAGAGTGCCGCCTGCTGCTCAAAGCGGCACTATTGCCTCCCGCGGTTCTTTGGCGAGGCGGCCTGGCCTTCATCCCACCGCCGGCCCCAACAGCCCGAGCAGATCAGCTCCCTTAGGGTGGGAGTACGGCCTGCGCCCCTGCCCTCCCCCAGGCAGCAGCGGGGCGCCAGGGCTTCCTTCTCAAAGGTGTGACCAAACCGCCTCTGGAAAGCACTGAAATCCTTCCAGCTTGTGGGACTCAGAGAAAAGAACACAGACCAAAACCCATCCCGCTTATTTGGGGACGTGGGGTCGTGGCTGTGCTGTGGGTGTAGGAGAACCAAGATTGGCCGACACCAAGCAAGCGGGTGTAACCGCAGCGCTGCTCCCACAGCCGGCTTAGCTTACCCCGCCTGCCTCAGGGCACCCTCTGCTCTGCTTGGGGAGCGCGGCCCAGCAGGGCAGGCGTGGGACTGCTGGTGAGAAGCTAAGACAATGCTCTCTATGTATGCGTCCCCCAGCCCAAGGCATAACGGGAGCCGGAAAGGCTGCAAGTGCTGCAGTGCGGGGCAGCGCAGTACTTCATTCTTCAGGCAGCAAGGTGCCTTCGCTCTCTGACCTAGAGTGGATTACTCACCAGTAACTGAGACTTAGCAACAATATCACACAGAAAACCCACATCAGCTGCGGTAGTAACTTTTATTTTTGATCTGAGTACCAATTAATGTATTGATTAATCACAGAATAGTTGAAAACTTCCTCTGGAGGATACATACTCATTTGGGGGGAACAACTGATCCCTAGAGTTAGCTAACTTAATCTCATATAATTGATTTAATGCTGCTTGTACCCAAACAGCAGTCACGCTATTTTCAGAGTGGTTAAGCTGTACGTGCTGTAGTCCTGGGCTTTTGGCTATTTGAGACAAGTTTCTGATTTAAGTAAAACAGCTCCTCAGCAATGAAGGAAATTCAAAGCGTAATTTGAGATTAAGGAATTGAGCTACAGCATTCCAACTCAGTGATACACAAACAGAAAGAAGTACAGGAAGGCTTAAAAATTTCTTGCTTCAAAATATTACTAAAAGTCATTATTTAAACAATTTGAATTATTAGCTATGGATTTATGCAGAGAAAGGAGCTGCAATTATATGAACTGTGTTCATAATGATCACAACAAGCCTGATTTGAAATCCTCCAGTTAAATTGGGATTGTTTGTGCCAGAGGAAGGTAAGGTCTGGGCTGTTCCGCATTCTGCTAGTCTGTCATTCAGGCCCCCTGCTCGTTTGATGCTGGAATTTCAGTGTGGTGTAAGCCCTGGAGGAAAGCCCCCTCTTTACAGGAATTATGCACCAGCCTTTAGGAGAAGTAGATACACCATAGTTTAAACATCCCTTGGCCAAAAAACCCTACCAGTTTTGTGTGCTCTGGCTTCTGAACTACATCGGCTTTGCACATTTAGGCAGCAACCAGGAAAGTGCTGGATCTTGGAGCACGCTAACTTGATTCTGCAGGGGCCGTGGCAGTACCAGCATCTTACAGCTTAATGTGAAGCATTAAATACTGAATTAGTCCGAGTTCTACTACCATTTCCAATAAAACCAGGGTTCTGTCTCTTTCTAGGCATCACGTTTCTGTTCCTTATCACAGTGGTTATTCTGCAGCCACTTTGCAGCTTATTACAACATGCTTAAATAAAACAAGGTTTAGGTGTATTTGTTCCGTGCAGGAAGCTCAGGAAAGTCTTCTGGTAACAGAGCGTGCACGCGGCAGATGGGGCAGGTACTGGAGTGTTGCTTAAGCCATGTTCTGATGCACTGCAAGAATAGGAAGATGTTGAGGAAACAAAGTCCGGTATAAAGAGTTTGGCTTACGCTCATTAATAATTGTCACTAACAGGTAAGCTCTTTTCCAAGACCTTCTGTGTTACTAAAATTTGCAGTTAGAAAAACCGTTCTCCAATTCTGACACGGTGCTGGTCAATTTACATTTGCACCCATTCTGCAACAACAAACCAGCAGTGACCAAATAAGGTTGTGGGAAAAAGTCACGGACAGAAACATTAAGTTATTCTAACAGAATCCTGACTTTCTTACTATGTGAAGTTACACGTGCAGCTGCTGCCAGGCGGCAAAGGCAGGGTTTATAGCGACAGCCCATTCTGTAAGCATGCTTCAGACAAATCTGTGACAACTACCAAATTTATTCTCTGAAGAATAAGCTTGAATTCACGCTGATGAATTACCATTTTAGTTAAAAATCTAAAACTGGAAACTTTCTGGCACAGTAAGACTGTATAGATCTATAGCATGTCTCGGTGCATGTGAAAGAAAACTGCGCTGTTCTTGAAGCACCAAAGGGTAAGGGGAGAGGGGGGGGGGGGGGGGGGGGGGGGGGAGGGTTGCTTTTCAGAAGTGAAACGATGGCATAACTGAGCAAAGTTCTTAAACATTTGCGCCTAAGCAATAAGAACAAAAATCCTTACTTCTCTGTGAAAATGATGCCCACATTCTAGTTCACATGAGTCTCTGCTTAGCTCATCATGACATATGGTGCAAGGATCATCACTGGAGGCCTATACACAAAATGTTAAGTTATTTGAAAGCTAGCGACAATTAATCAGCAAATTCAAATAAGTTAATGATGCTACTAGTTTTAACCAAGTATATTTAAGCTTTTGTACACAAAATGAACAAATCAGTTATTTTTTCCAGCAATACTTCGATTATTTTATGTCTTACAAGAAGTACACGGCAATTGCTTCACATCGAAAGAGTGGAAAACTTACTGTATAGTCTAGTTTTTTCCATTTAGATTTAGGCGTTGCTCCAACATTTCCCCAGGGCTGGAGATTTGGCTGAGATGGATTTTTACTTGAGGCGTTTTTATGCGCGGCTCTTGCCTTGGCTGGGCTGGGGATATTTTCTTCTGCAGGTTCTTCCCGACTCCGAGTTCCAGTCTGTGCTGGCGCAGCAGAGGGCACTGACCTCACAGGTCTCCCCGCTGAAGCTGGTGCCTAGAAAGGTGTTGGAAAAGAGTTTGGAGCAAGTTCGTATTTCAGAGCCTGACAGCAAAGGCAGGTCTGCATTCTTTGCTGGACCATGCCGCACTGTTTCCTCTGTCAGAGACACACAGTACAACAGGCAGCAGCTCCATACCACCACAGTACCTTATTTTGCTGGTCCAGAATGAGTTCTGTCACTCTGCTTAGAATTTCATCCAGGCTCAAACCCAACAATGTATTCCCATTTCTTCTTTGTACATCTTTTATGAAGCTAGTAAACTCTGAACTGAAGGCACAATAAAGACAGAATTACAGTCTTGGCAGTACTGTGGCTGTTGTCAGCACAGTCGCAGTGCTAGAGAACGCAGTCGCTTCCATGTTTGATGCACAGCAGCAGAGCCTTTAAAAGACACGAGCTGCTCAAATGAACTGTAGCAAGTACCTGCTTCCAGTACCTGTCGGTAACTAGCATCTGCCTTAATCGTAAAATAAACCCCAGACAACAAAATAGTAACACTTCTACCTCTTTGTGGTTCTCATTGGGGATAAAACCAGAACATGTAAGCCAACACATAGCTCTATTCCCTAAGGAATGTTTCACTGCACAGAAAGGGAGGGAGGGAGGGAGGGATACAACTAATGTTACTGTTCTCCTGAAATGGTCAATGGCTTCTACGAAATTGATTCTTTTTGCACTTTATCCTTGGATATTCAGAACTTCTGTTACTCAGCATAACATTACACACATAAAACAAATACCTGCTGTAGTCTGGGAATATACTCTGTAGGTGCGCAATAATATTTTCAAATGCTTTTGGAAGCATTTTGTTGTTTGGAAGGCCAGAAGGCCTCGGTTGCGTAGCTGAGTCATCTTGGTGGTTCTGGTGTGGCTGGACATTCTGAGCATTGCTTCCTGACGTTCCCGATGGACACGTTGCTGAAACTTTATCGGAATAGGATCCTTCCAGAGGTTTGGAGTGCATTTTCACTGACCCGCCACTTGCAGAACAAGCCTGTGCATTTGCATACACTGGCTTAACTGCGGCCTGAGTACTAAATGAAGCACGTATTGGACCTTGATCTTCTGAACTTGAAAATGCCGGAAGTAAGTTAGGCTGTGCAGATGCGGGGGAGTACGTGATGATGGCTGGGTCACTGACTGGAGGTCTGCCTTGTTTCATCTGGGAAATAAACAGATTTCACAGGAAAAACAGTCATTAAAATAAACTGAGCAGAACTCTCGAGCATTTGCGGCATGAGCTATGACACATCGGTCATGCTAAGGAAGGGGAAGCTCACATCGATTTATCTGAACTTGCTTTAGCTAGGTAAAAATACAGTGCAAAGGTGCTCTTTAATGGGTTCTACCTACAGACAGCCTGTCTGAAACAGGATGAAATGGGACAGCACACATGCAAACTGTCCTTTGCTTGGCTAAAGAACGTATGGCTGTTGGACAGCTGTAAGTTGTACAGAAGTATAGCCTGAAGGTGGTGGTAGAAACTGAACTGCTTTAAAGAAGTGCCATCAATTTGAAAATACAAAATTCACTGCTTTTAATGGATTATGTAATCGATACATAATCCAGTGTAATTTTTTTTTTTTTTAAACAGAAACACGTCAGCTATAGTCATCACCTTGAAAAACTTAGAACTGACACGATCCAGAAGACTTCTTTTTGCACTAATGACTCTCTTCCATAAATGGAAAGAACTCCTTAAAATAAGTTTAGTTGCTTTGCCCCATGACTGCTATTTGGTTTAGAACGTGACTGCTCTGGAAAGGTAGCTTTCTAACACACACAACTAAAATTCTACATTTGTAGTCAAACCTGCTTGTCCTGTGTTCTTTAGTTTGCCACCTTTTTGAAGCAATATTTTTTTTACCTTCTCTGTAAAGGTGTTTTAATTAATTCTGTTAATTAATTAACAGGGAGAAAAAGGGTTTTCATTATTTCATTTGGACTCGGTATTTGCCTGTTAAAGTCCTCTCAAAGCTGAAAGAATTACAGATCTCTCTTCTAAAAGGTTACTCCTGTATTACTGCACTAAAAATAGATACCAAATGCAGACCAAGAGGCTCTGACGTTGCTCCTTCCCAACCTGTAAATTGATGGTAACCTAAGGATGGTAACCAAGTTATCTACATATTCTGAAGAGTTCTGTGCCAGTAAGTAGAAAGTAGATACCTAGAAATAAGCGGGGAAGCAAAGGTATGCAGGAGAACACAAGTGTAACTATTACTTGTGTAAGTCCAGAAAAACTGTAGTAACAGTCATGAAAGTACAGTACTGGAACAGAGCCTTGAATCTGCATTATAAAGAAAAAAAAAACCAAAACAAAAAAAAAGCCATTACTTTCTGCAGAGATTATCTATATAAAAGTTGTGTGGCATCTTCAATGAATTTAGGGATGTCCTATGTGCGTGCAGGATGAATGTGTTTTACTTACTGAGTCAATTACCTCCCCTATTTTGAGAGATGACCAAACCCTGTTTTCCCTACTCTGAACCGTCCCAGGTCCAGTGGTTTCTGAATGCTCTTTGTCTTCAGGACTGAGCATCAGCTCTCTGCCCTGGTTTCAATTTTAGAGTCAGCGAGTGGCAGCACATAGGTTGTTTGCACCGTTGCTGCAGCTGGCTTGGCTGCAAGTATTTTTTTAATAGCTCTTGTGTCCGTATCCATCCGTCCTGTCCCGTCCCATCCCCCCATGCTGATGAGCAGTTCAAGGAGTATGGACTTAAGACTGGCTTCGTTCTTCCACCAGGAATAATGGCAGGGTTCGGACATAACTGATGTGATTTGAGAAAGAGTTTGTGGAACTGTTGGCCCATGAGAAAATGTTTTTAGATAGTATTTATCTGGGATGTAGTCCTTACAGCATAAATGGCCACACTCCACCTGGATCAGAACAGATATGACTGGAAGTAGATTTTGGTATTTGCAATCAGCTACACATGTTGGTACAATGGGGCCTTGTCCCCATGGATTTTGGTGCTACAGGAAAGTCACGATATGCAAAAATATTAGTCCCAATTCCGGCAGAATATGAAGCATTTTAAAGTTAACTTTAAACAGCTTAAGCCTCTCAAAGGACATGAGAATGTGCTTCTCACTGGACTTCCTCACACTAATCTGCAGTCACCTTTTCCTTTTGAACATTACCTGGATGTATGGAGAGCCAGATAACTGGCCAGATTCAGGCTATACATTCAAGTTCTTTATGGACATGTCCTGTAACAGATAGCCACGCCGATACGAACTTAAAGAACTTCTTAACAAACAGCTATCAAATGTAAGATACGTACTAAGACGCTGGGAGGAGAAGAAAGCTCCACCGTTTCCATTTTAGTGAGGCAGTTCTGGACACCGTTTTTCACCATCTGGATTTTTTCTTCATACTCAGCCTGCAGAAGGAAAATGAATTATCCCCCACATCAGCATTAACTAAAGCTCGCTCTTTATTTAAAGTGGCATTAACAACACTACTTTTTTTGCAAAACACCAAGGATACTGAGCCTTTCCAAAGGGAGACCTAAGGCTGCCATTTGCAATAGTAACATAAATCTGTACTTAAGTGCTTGCATTGATGCTTGAAAGGGCTTGGGAAACCCTTCCTCGTTCTTAAAACTCAGCCTGGACACCCTACATCTTAACTTTCCGTAGAGAGTTTTGGGGTGGTTTTAAAGAAGTTGCATGAATTTCTGAAGTTCAAAAAATACAAAAGAACCAAGAGACTGGACTTGTTAACGAGGGATCCAATTTTGAAGCAAGTGTATAAGGGACAGATTTTTGTCTTTATAAAATTGAAGATGATTGTTGTAACTAAACTACACTTAAATAATCTGGACTTAAGACTGGATCTTTCTCTTTTAACTAAAAAACCCCACAGTTCAGTATTTGGAGGACAAGCTACTGATGTTTTAAAAAAGGAATGCAAATTTTTTTAAGGTATTTATTCTGTTTTAATTTCCAAAGTTCAACTTAAAGCTTGTTAAGAGAAATTAAGGCTTACCTCTACTTTTTCCAGTTGTTTCTTTACATTTGAAATAAATATTTCCCAAGAATCAATCTGTGACTTCAACTTAGGTGCCGCTGAAGCTGAGCTGCTGAAGTATTCGAGATTTTCAGTTAAACTCCAACATTCCCATTATTATTGTTTTATTTAAGAGCAATGGCTTTAGCACAACAGTTCCTTCCCCTACCAACTAAATCACAGTTAAAGACTTCAAGCAATTCTTAAGTTAAAATCAGTTAAATTACTAGTACTTAGGCCCTTACCCAATCTTAGGAGTGGACTCCTCAAATGGAAATTAGTATTTTGCAGCAACACAAAGACAGGGAAAGGGAACATGGCCTAAGTTTTAGGAAAGGTAGCACCAAGGGCTAAATTAGTTCCTTGTAAGGAAGAAAGCAACACTGTTGCATGCCTAGCACTGATTTTCTATTTACATTGCAGTCCTTTCCCAGTGATACTGTGCAGGAAAAACTGGGATGTTCCCAGTAGCCTGATCTTCCCCGTCCAAGAAAGCGTAAGACAAGAAGCTTGCTCCTGCCTTAAGTGTCACACATCTTGATAATTTAAGACTAAGAAGAAATCCACCTTCAGGAAAGCTGCATTTAACTACTATGTTCCTACACACCTTTCGGCTAGCATCCCTTTGTGAGCAAAACTGAGTTGTCTAGCTAAATGATTGTGATTAAACATTGAGTAGTTACTTGTATTTAGCAGCTAATAGTACTGAAATTTCTGGTCTAAACGCTCCATACCTGCTCCATAACTTCAGCACCTTGAGATTTGCTTCTGCATTGGCAACTCTGCCATTTAGCTTGCATACTCCAATTTCCTTCCAGTTTTTGAGTACTGATATCTGTAACAAAACATAATCATGTAAAAAAAAAAAAGCACAGTAAAAGCACTACTGTAACACAAGGAATAAAACCTCAAAATAGATTTTAATAAGCATCTGAAACAATAGTTTGATGATACAGAGTACAACCCACACACAGAGTTCCTACGGTGAAGAATTTCAGGTGGAATTAACAGCCCTGGCAGGCCTTCGGGAGGATAAAAAGGCTACATTCACTTCAGCTGATAGCTGAAAGCTTCCATAAATGTTCCACTTGCAACTTATCCTCTATATATGTAAGAATATACACACACTCTTTAAGTGATTAAGTCAGCTTTTTAAATACTGCGTGGTTGAAGACCAATGTGGACCAGCAATCTACTTATAAAATCCTACTGCAGATAAGACAGCCTTCAAGGCCTTCTTAAGAAGGGAGAATTGTTCACGATATTCAAAGCATTTCCAGTATAAAACGTAGTCTTTTAGCAAAAATCTTTATATTTACCAGTACTCTCCTCCTCTCAGTGAAATACACAAGTCTCTTGTTGAATTCTGATTCTGCCCGATAAAGCAGCAGCTATATAGTCACTAACCCTGACTTACTTTTAACAAGGAATTTTTTATGTTCCTGTAGTTAATTCTTACTAATGGCATCTACTCATAGCAAGGATAAGTATAAGGCTGAATTACGAGTTGCATTTTGTCTGGGGCAATACTACATGCCCCAAATTCTGTGTGCTTTTAATACTGGTTAATAATAAAGTGCCTTGATGATCTGCAAAGTTTTGTAGGAAACATCATGAACAGCACGTGTCAATATTTGATTAACACTTTCGGTATACGCTTACGAAAAGCTTTAGACACTATTTAAGTAGGTTGTTAGACAAGACTTCACCGGTTATCTTCCCCACCGACTATCAGCACAAATGATCCAAGCTCTAGCAAAAGCGGTTCAAGATTTTTTTGTTTGTACCTCTGCTTTAACAGCTCTTTTCACACACTCTTGGCAGTCATCTTGACTCTTTTTTATAAGCTCTTCCAATTTTACTTTCTCACTAGCAAGTTTATTACTGTGAAATAAAAAGAAGTTAAATATTTCAGTAACATTTACCACAGAGTAGTATTTAAAATTTATGACATTTTAGAGGTTTTTATACAGCTATTACTTCTTTCTCTTCTCTGGAACCATGCATTTCCATTTACATTGTACAGCTCATGCAGCCTCACTTCACCGTGAGGCCTAAAAAGCTTATAGGAGTTTGACTACTGCAGTCATGCAGGTATTGCTCTTCTGAGCCAAATCACACATACAAAGAATGTATCTATAAATGAAACCTGGACTTTATACTATCTGCACGTGAGTAACTTTCAGAAAATGTTTAGATAAACCTTATATACATTTAGGACTGTAAGTGTGTGAAGATCCAAAGCTACATAAACAGTTCAGTACCACACCCAACTTCTAACGTGTGTTCTAGGACACTGTATTGTATAATCAAGGGAAATGCATGAGAGTATTTTGAAAACCCAGACTTCTATTATTCTAAATAGCTAAAAGAAAGTAACACTCACTTACAATAGGTAAAAGTAAACTGAGAGTAAGAGATGTAGGTTGAAGTGCTTATTTTTCTAAGCCTACACCCAGAGTGAAGCAGACAACTCCAATTAACAACAAATGAGTAGAAAAATTTAAACATTGCTGAAAGGTACAAGAGTTTTACCTGGTCTCGAGAGATGTACTTAAATATACGTTATACTGCTTTTCCTTCTCCTCAATGGTCTTTGAATACCTAGAGTAATCAAACATTTATCAAGCTTGTTCTGAAAAACGTTCACAAGCAAAATACACAATACGTTCCTCTATAATCACAGCGACAATTATGCAGCAGTGACAATCTGTGTTTTATATGCTGTTTAATACTGTCACTGCATTCAAATGTATTCCTAATTAAGCATTAACTAATATAAAAGCAGGGCAGTGATTTTTCAAGAGAGATTTGGCCCAAACTACTCAGACTAAAGATAATACAACAGCATTCAAGGACAGAAGTCTCTCAGGTCTGTAAACGAGACAGAACATTAAAAATGCAGTAGGAATTGTCAAATCTGATTAGAAAAAATATCTCTAAGTCAGTTTCATCAGTTATCTACAAGTTATTTTAAATGTTTAACTGTAACTTGCAAAAAAAATCAAAATACCAAAACAGACATGTACATATTTCAGCCTATTACTGTGATAAAGCATCTGTCTGGTTACAGAGTCAGTGGTTGGGTCACTTAAAGATTTCTGAAGCCTTTAGAATGCTTCAGGAAGAGCTACTGATACATCATCAAATGCCACACAATTTAATTTTCAGTACATCTGTGATGTGATGTGATCTCATGGATGCTTATTGACTATGGCAGAAGCCGACTGAAGTTGATTCTTGCTCCTCCCTAGGAGAGTTCATTGCCAGGGAAACAGCTGGGTTTGCTGCACACAAGGTCATGACAGGATTCATACATTGATATTATTAAGTTCCATGGAAAGCCCTGCAGATTTCTGTCATTGGGTGAAGGACGGGTGAAAAAAAAAAAAAACCACCACAGATACATGCAGTTATGTGGTTCTTGCAGTTTTACTTGAATCTGAGAAATGAGTGACAGGACTAGAAAAGAAGGAAACATGCATCCTCAGATGACCCTCAGATAGGCCACTCAGCAGAACAGACAAAAAGCACGTAAGAAAAACAGATGCAGACCAGAGTTCAGCTGGGTTAACTGTACGCTAGAGAAGGAAGAATGAAAATGGAAATGAAAGCGTAAAGCATTTAATCATAACGCAGTAGAGGAGCCCACTGAGGAAGTGATGGTAAGTCATGAAGGAGAAAAGTGAAAAAGCAGCACAGACCTAAAGGATTCTGGAAAACGTGGGAAGATCTTAAATAATGAAGGAGTAGTATTTACGAATTAGGTTAAATGACATTGTATGTAGATCCTATTAACAGCAGCTCTAATCCAAGAATTGCATTTAACTCATTTCAGAATGACATAATCAGGGCAACAAGTTTGAGTTTCCACTCTGCATACATCATGGAATAAGTACATACTGAAACTTCTCATTGTCAGAAATAACTGTACTTACTGCTGCTCTAAAAATTAAAAAAAAAAACCAAACAAGCAAAGGGAAAGCAATGTAAATATGTAGATAAAATTAGTACCTATCATTGGTATCTGTATGCTTTTTAGCTGCATTCCTTAGTGCTTTTAAGTTCTCTTGATTTTCTTTTTTCTCCTGTTGCCATTTTTTCACTTTTATTTCTAAGTCTTGATGAAGCCAGTCCAGTTCATTCTTCGATACCTAAAAGCAGAAAATAAGAAAGCCTTATTTCTGAAATATTACTTTATTCAAATGCAAGTTAGAGCAGAAGCTAAGGCAGTGAAAATTACAGTAAGAGTTTTACTAGTGCTTAATTTACTGTTAATTCAGGTGTTTAGCATGGGAAACATGCTCATAAATGCTCTCCTGCAATGATCTGCACCCCTCATTTACATGGCTTCAGAACACTTGCAACCCTGTTTCATAGTCAGCTGAAAGAAGCAGCCCAGTTCCACAGTGTCACGTACAAATATGTACTGAAATCCAACTCAAAATCCAGCTGAAAAATCAGTACTGATACTGCTGTTTCAGTACTAGCAACTGGGAAGTTACAAGTCACAACAGAACAAGACAGTAGTGGATCTTATGGCTGCCATAACTGGTTAAAAAAAAATAAAGTAAATCAAAGAAGCATTAATGCATCACTGGGAAATAAAAAAAAAAATTAAGTGCCTACAGTGCCCGTGGACAAATTCATCCACCCTGCACACAGTCAGGCTTTCAGCTCAAAACTTTTTGAGCTTGCATTTCTACCAAATATTCATACAGAAAAATAGATGTGAGACTCCATCATCCCTCATATTAAAAGTTTGCCAGGCTACTCACAGCCAATGGTAAAGCTAGAACTTGGGGGCTCCCAAGCTGCAGTCCATGAGCTTACTCCAACACACCACTAAAAGGAAAAAAACCCCCAATATTCAACTGAAATTGAGCGACAGGCCCCATCTTACTGAAGACTGAAGAAGGGGCATGGGGAGAGATGGCTTTGGTCTCACCTGATTTTTTTTTTTTTTTTAACTGGGAAAATTCCTTTTCACATGGACAAATAGGTAGCCTGCAGCCCCTACAGCTTTAACTATAAAAGTAATCAAGACAAAGTGAAAATGGGCTGATAGCATTGTTTGGGGACTACTTCTACTCCCTGTCATTTTCATGGAAATAAAGCCTGCTAGCAAACCCAACAGATCAAGAAGAAGCAAAGAGTCAGCCGTGTCTTGCACTGAACCAAACCCAATACCTATCCACTAGATGGAGACAACCAATAGCCTGCGTGTTTAAGTGTGTTTGAAGGAAGATGACGCACACAGATTGTGAGGTTTGCTGACTTAAACTTCACAGCAATGAGGACTACCATTGGAATTTCAAAAATACGGTTTATCAGTTACAACCAATCTTGTGAGCCATTGCAGCTGGTCCCACTGTTGCATGGATAAAAACCTCACCTCAGTCTCTTCAACACTTTTTTTTAGGAGCTCTTTTAAAGCACCGATTTCCTCCGAGCTTCGGCTTTGCAACTGTTCATATTTTTCCTGGGCTTCTTTAAGTTGTTCTTTCAATACCTGATGCTCTTTCTCCATACGTAGAATATCTCCCTGAAAATAAATCAGTTATAAAAACCAATCTAATATCTGTTACCACAGGGCAGCAAACATGCATGACGTCTAAAAGGAACAGTCTGTTGTCAGTTGAAATTCAAAATCTGGAGAGTGGTTGGGGTAGGGTTGGTTTGTTGGTTTGGAGGGGGTGTTTCTAAGAGAAAGTTGTATTAACAGTTTCAATCCAGCTCAGGAAACGAACATTCATGTCTGACCATGAATGGAATATGATGAGTTCAAAGGCCATGTTTTCTCACTTTTATCTCCTTATACAGACCTGTCCTGGTTTTGGCTGGGACAGAGGTAATTTTCTTCCTAGTACCTGGCACAGCACTGTGTTCTGGATTTAGTACTAGAAGAATGTTGATGGTTTAGTGGTTGCTAAGCAGGGCTTACTCTGGTCAAGGACTTTTCAGCTTCCCCTGCTCTGCCAGGGGCACAAGAAGCTGGGAGGGGACACAGCCAGGACAGCTGACCCCAGCTGGCCAAAAGGGCTTTTCCATACCATGTGATGTCATGCTCAGTATATAGAGCTGGGAGGGGTTGGCCAGGGGCAGTGATTGCTGCTTGAGCACAGGCTGGGCATCAGTCAAGGGGTGGTGAGCAATTGCATTATGCATCACTGGCTCTGTATGTTCTTTTATTGTTATTATTCTTTTCTCTTCCTCTGCTGTCCTATTAAACTGTCTTTAGCGCAACCCCTGGGTTTTACTGGTTTGGGTTTTTTTTTCCCCATTCTCTCCTTCATCCCACCAGGGGCGAGGAAGAGTGAGCAAGCAGCTGCATGGTGCTTAGTTGCCAACTGGGGTTAAACCACGACAAGGCATAGGACTACCATTAAACTCAGTCTGAGCTGTCTCTATGCCCAAATGGAGTATTTAAACCAAGCCTCACGATTTTTGGAGAGGAAATACTAAATTTCCCTAAAACATGCTCCAACATCTGAATAGCTACAGAACGAAACTCCAGAACTTTCTTGTTGTGGGCCTGTGTGAAGTTTCCAAGAACATCATCACAGAATACAGCCCAACATGAAGGGGGGGGAAGACACCACCAACATCACACCCCCCCGCAAAAAACCCCACGACCCAAAAAACCCCAAACCACACACACCCACCATCAAACAAACCAAAATAAAAAGTACCTGTTAAAACATGTCATTTTCAGACAACTTTTATCTTTTCACTGCTAAATCTTTGGGCATTCCTTTACCCTTGTTCATGAGAAATATAAACAAGTATACAGATAACTTACTTGTTGCATTTCAAATGGATGAAAAGGCAAGGTATTAGTTTCCCTATCAGCTACTTCATGATTTACCTGGAACACAAAGAATCATTAGCTGATTAAACAGCTATCCAATTGCACATGGAACTAGTAGGTCAACTGTGTCTTGGAGCTTTTGTACCTAACCTACAATTTTACAAATCCAACTACATTATGAAGTAGGCCTATCTACAGTGTAAAAAGAAAATATGCAAGTGTTTCTGAAATGGAATTCAGTCTTTAATGAAAGCACTCTTTTTGTTGTGTTCTTCCCCTAGTTTAATTGACAATGAAGCATTTATATTAAGAACAGTTCTCAGAGTCTATAAAACACTGCTGTGCTCTACATGTCTGAAAACTTATGACTTGCAAAACCAGCGTGTGACAGCTCACTGAGGAGCTGTGTTCTGTGGCTCCTCCTGAACTCAAGATCTACTACACAGATGCCTCCTCTGCTTAGAAGGGACTAGACTTGATGACCGTCAGAGCCCCTGCTTGTTTTCCCCTTGTACCACCCATCAAGGACTTACTGAAGGAACTGAAGTTTAAAATCTAATCATGCAACATATTAAAGATCCAGCTGATGATGCTGCCGTTTTAATAGGCTATTAAAAATCAGTCAGATGATGTTAAATGCCTTGCTCTACCACACTTTTGCAAAAAGAAACATATCTGTGCCTAGCACTCCTTTGACCTCTGCTAACCAGAACTCACTAAATTCAAAACTGTTGCCTGTTTCGTTATCTCTTTGTTGCACGTGTTCAAGAACCAAAGAGAAATCCCACTTTAAAAGCCCAGTCAGCCAAGTGATGAAATTCATCTGCCAAGACTGATGGGAAACGAACTTCCAGCAACTGCTCAGGAAAGATTTGAGGTGAAAAAAAGTTTTGCACACAAAACAAGTTAGAAACACCCATGTTAACATTTTCCTAATTTAGAAAGCAAAAATAAAAGGACGACTATTTATCTTATGGCTATAAACAGCTATCCTTCCCTTAACGACAAGAAACAAAAGATGGTGAGGAACTCCTCCCCAGCAGTCCCTCTAGCATGTTCGATAATCTCTCATAAATGGATCTGAGAAACTGCCATAACCTGAAAACCCGGCATCTTAATCCAAAATGTTTCCTGTGACAAATGTGGATGGGACTATTGCCTCCCTGTTACTTGAGGTGTGTTTTCAGAAGTAGTGTGTGCTGATCTAACTCTGGGGTACCATTACAGAGTGAATGCTCTGGGCCTTCTTCTGTTCAGCTGCATGCCCTGCCCCTTTCCAGGTGTTCAGTAATGCTTTCTCCACCTGTAGGACAAAACTTTCAGGTTGTTTTTCCAATTCAGGAGGGAAAAGGAAATGTGAGGTAGTTTGCCCCCTGAACTCACCCTGAACAGTGGCTGGGCTGCCTCTGTAAGACCACAAGCGAAGCATCAACCAGCACTTGTTACAACGTACAAACTACCTAAATCCTCAAATATTGTGAAAGTTAAAACAATCACTGAACTAATTAGAAAAAGAAAAATGATGACACAGGAGGGCTTTCCTTAACCTCTATAGCGAAAATTAAACTGATGTGCACCAGTTCCCTCCTTTCATCAAAAGATCTGCTAAAATCTGAGGCAGAACAAAATTCAGTGACCATCTCTTTAATGAATTACAAAGGAAAAACAAGAGTAGTTGTAGAAAGTGTCAGCAACTTAAACTGCAAGTTCTAAGGAAGTTCCCAGTCTGATAAACGCCTCAGTATCTTCCAACTCGTGGCCTTTTTTGGGGAGGTAAGTATCAGAGAATGCTAAATACTACTTTTAAGATCCCTTACATTTGGGTGGCTGGGAAGTATTACTTGAATATTTGCTCTTGAAATGCTATACAACATTTGACCCTTTGGGAAGTCATAAAGAAACCACTCAAAAAGGAGTTGCACTTTCCAGTGCTCAACACTGTCATTTATCATGTAAAAGCTCTCAGACAACTGTTCCGTTTTAATTTCTTACCTGAACAGCTATCATCCTTGTATGAGGATTGTTTTTCGCTGGCAGTACACCTCTGCTTTCTTTTTCCATCTTAATAACCTGTATACCACATTCAGCTTCATTTGTACTATTTGCAACAGTGAAGTTGTCTTCATAAAATGTATTATCCGAGTTCTCCAGTTGGCACTGAGGGTCTTCATACGTTTGTATTTCAGTTGGTATAAAACTGCTGAAGGTGTATTTTCTGTCTGAAATTGCTGATTCATCATTATCCCGATGAGCTACATCATCAACATAACTAGGTTGCTTGGCAACGTTTGAAATGAGAGGCATCTGAGAAGGCACTGGCAATATTCTTTCATATCGATAACCCCAGGAAGTCTGAGGCAAAAATATACCAGGATTTTTAGAATCAAAGCACTTTAGTAAAATGTGTGAAAATGGTGGTGCATTTTCTATGGTATCAATACTCTGACTATGCAAAGATTGCACCGATTTACATGAAGTAAGAAAAGACCAGGGCAAATATTGTGGAGGCTCATAACTCACTACTGTTAAGTCAGTAGGTGCTGATATATGGGGTTGCTTAGGATAAGACAGTGGTTTGAATTCCTTAGCAGCTGGATTTAACTGTAGCTTGTTTTGGGAAGAATTTTCTTGCACATCACAGGCTATACCGTTTTCTTCCTCCTTATCTCCAGTCTCATTTCTGTTTGTATTTTCTTTAATAAGAACTGCATGCTTTCTTAAGGCAATAAGATTATCCACCGCAATGAAATCAAAGGATTTCAGAAGAAAAGATTTCAGACCACCTTCATCTTCTACAATCTTTCGAGTTTCTTCAGGGAAATGTTCATATTCCCCAACTAGTAATTTATTATTAATTTCCAGAGGGCCATGTTCTTCCAAGATTTGAGAGAAATATCTTAAAAAAAAAAATTGTCATTATTAATCAAAGTATTTTATCTTCATGTAATTCTAAAATCGTATTTCACGTTATATTTTCACAATAACACTTCAAAGCAAAGAACCTCTAGAACTACTGAAGAACAATCATTTGGAAGACGGTGTTCTAGCTAAGAGTAAAAATTTTCTGTAACACTCTTGCTTGTCCACATCTTACTAAAAACATGCAACTACTTCAAAGCATTAGTACATACCATTATGTACATACCTACATATACCAGACCACCAGGACTCAAATTCTGGACTTAATACCATATGTTATAACAATTATGTAGTAATATTAAACCCTTTAAACTGACAAGCACAGAAATGTATACATACTCATATAAGCTCTCACAGGTTTGATCTGGGTTGTTATCCAAATGTCTTTGATAACCATTTGAAACATCACAGAGAGTTTCAAATTCCTCTAGCTGCCCCCGAAGATATTCTGGGATTACAAATGGTTCATAAGAATTTGTAAAATCTCTGTAGCATTTAAAAACAAACAAACAAACAAAACCATAAATAGTGCATATGAACAGTATTTTTTGTCTCTGAAAATAACTGTATTTTTCACATATACTGAAAACAACATACTGTATGGTAACTACATAGCGTTAAAAATATACCCCAATAGCAAACTTTTTTTAACAATCAGAATAAACACTGTGCTCAAATACTTCACCTTTAAACTTATTAACTGACCTGCCACTAGATAATAAATAAATAATAATAATAATCATGCCTAGCTCTTGCCTAGTGGCTTTCACATCTATAAGCAAGAGCAAAACAGGCTCAAAATGCATGAGTTTGACTCCTGATTAACACACAAATTCTGAGCAACACATTACCTCAATTCAACATCACAACCTGCTTCATGTGGCATAGGTGGCAACGTTCAATTGTGATGGATGGAGTATGTCCAAATTTATCAACTTAATTTTTTGCTACGTCAAAACGGAACACGGAGCAAGTGAGACATCACTTGAAAGAATAGCTTTTGGCCTAGAAAATGTACTGGGCTGCAGCCTGGCAACTATTTGGTTACTTCCTATGTTGTTAAGATCTTTAAAATTCTAATACCCCTTACACCTGTCCTGGAAGCAGAAAAGTAATGGCTCTACACAAGCTCTTATCAGAAAGACACAGATTTTAACCCAGACTTGGTGTTTCTAAGACTCTGTCCTCTCCGGTACCTGCAAAGCACTTTGGAGTTTGAGCAATAAAAGCAAAGATGCATGGTGGTACTTACAAAGTATTTTCTTCTATAAATATCTTATCTTCTTCTCGTGGCGCTGTACTAACTCCACTGGATAATACTAAAATAGACTATTTAAAAACAGATTATTATTTTTTAATCTCAGAAAAGTGTATGCAAAATGATCCACTGTAAAGACTATGAGTAACTTATTTACACTGAACCTTATTCTGCATCTTTCTCATGTTCATATGCCATATTATCAACTGCAAAACTTAAGTACAATTTTCAGCACTAAGCTATATCAAGAAAGTTCTTAATTAAATATTATTAATTTCTTCTTCAGCACTTATTTCGGAAAAAGAAATTGGGATATGCAGCCCAATCTCCCTCTGTTTTTACCAAATTCATCAAAATCCCAGATGTGCCTGATATTTCACCAAGTTTGGATTAAAAAACAACCACCACCACAGCTTCACTTTGTTAAGACTTTTGTGTAACTTCTTTCCACTGACTTCCTAGGAATCTCCTCCTTTACATTTGAAAGCCTTCAAGCTTTAATAATTTTACTACAAGTAAGTCTGAGTTATCCCAATTCCACATGGATTTAATGACACCTGTTATTCTTATGTTCACCGTTACAAATGTTTTAGTTGTCTTTTAATTTTTATTATCTAATAACTTTATAAATACACAGAGTTGTGTAACTGCATGCAAGTCAGAAAAAGAAAAATGTGGCTGATGAGAACTGGAAAAAAAAAAATCTTAAGTTTACTCTTGAAATTCTGGTAAAATTTTAAACAGGTGGGGGCACAGAGGAAACAAGATTTTATCTGAAGCTTTAGATAAAGCAAAATCCTAGAAAAGCAGGACAAAAGACAGTATAAGTTTCAGGTAAGATATTATTGCTAGTAAAATTTATAAAACACTGAACAGCTAATAACATTCTTCTGAGTAATAAATGGGAAGCTTGCATCTTCAGTCACTGATATGCCCGTAAAAATCAGCAGAAAAGACAGTTAAGACATGATTTCAGATCTGTTTCATGAGGTGCAAGGACACATTTTTCTTTCTCAAAATTACTAATAAAGTGTCCTTCTCCAATTCTCTTTGTCAGTGCAAAAGGAAATGGAGCATAAAGTATTAATTACATGGTGCAGTCAGTGTACTGTATTCACAGGTGGTCTTTTCATTTTCCCATATGGGAAATTAAGATCAAAACGTCATCCAGAATGAAGCCAGTGGATAGACTGAACACACTGGTACCCAGTCAGAGCCAAAGTTATTAATAAATAACTTTTTCCCAAGTTTAGAAATACATTTTACACAGACAAATTCATATTTTAACAAAACAAAACTGTATTAATTGAGCCTTAACAGCATTATTTTACATCAGGAAAAACTACTTCAGGAATGAGTCTCCACAAGGTGTTTCAGAAAACAGCCCCTATACATCTGAATGCCAGCAATTCTAAAAATCCTATTTGTAGTAAACAGCTAAAAAGTTACTCACCCTTGAGTCTTTTGAGTTCTTCTTCCTGGTTTTGTTTTTAACTTTGATACCATTAGTCTGAAACAGAAAAATAAAGTAATTGGTTTTTTCATTAGAATAAAATTATGATGCATTTCCAAAAAGTATGTAAATTTTTTAAAGTTTCATATTAAAATTCTCATTCTGGTTTGACCAGCAAAATTTACAGGGTTGAGCATGCAATCTTCACCTTCTCCACTCCATTCCCAGCTGGCAAACACGTAAAGAAACAGAGCTTTGCAAGACTTTATATATTTTGTTCTTTTTCATAATTTTCCTCTTTAAATGCATAGAACATTGATTTTTAAAAACTGAATATTCTATCATTTTAGTATTTCAGATGCTTACTCATTACATATAGCTGAAATTGCGTATTTAAGCAACTGTGACTTCCCACACAACACAGTTTCATTTGGGGAACAAGAAGCAAACAGAACTGTCAAATGTTCTGGTTGCTTCAATTTTGGAAGCTACGCAATGATGAAGGAACTAAAACGCATCTTCACTTTTTAATAGGACTGTGATTGCACATTAACATAACTCTCCTAAGAGTAACTTACTAACAGTTTCTTTTAGGATAAAAGTAACACTGAAATAAAAGTAGTTTTATTGTAATGCCTTTCATTTCATTCTTGGATTTCCAATTCATGAAATGAAAGAGCAAAGGTTTTCACATTTTATTAAGATGTATATTAATTAATTAAAGACTTATTCTGTATCAAAAGTAAATCTTGGGTTTGTGCAGATAAATTTATCTGCAGGCTAGAATAATGTTGAATAAGAGTGCCTCAAACACATAATTAACTGAAATACATTATATACTTCTGCCAATTAGAATGGATTATAATTAAGATACT
Organism: Egretta garzetta; assembly: GCF_000687185.1. NCBI lineage: Eukaryota > Metazoa > Chordata > Aves > Pelecaniformes > Ardeidae > Egretta > Egretta garzetta. Next base: position 9,687,209 of record NW_009260028.1, on the reverse strand, counting down.
AATCAAGAAGTGATTTAGAATGATGTACAGTTTAAGACTTATGGGTTGAATCTGAAAAGCATCTATAAGTTGTAATGAACAAATGCAAAATATGTCTAACTCACTTCAAATTTACTTTGCTTATTAGCAGAACAAATGACAAATTCCTAGCCTTACAATTTAATGATGTGTGAAAGTCAAACTGGATTACACTACCTTCCCATCTGTTGCTTTGGACTGTAAAATGTACAGTACAGTTAGTGTCCAAAATTATGCAGGTTCAGATTAAGCACACTCAAGGAAGAACCATGCTTCAGGTTCAGTTGTCATGGTAAATACGCAGATACAGCAGTTAGTAAGAGTCCCTCTGTTTGTAAACCAGGCACTTCTCTTTTTTTTTTTTAATTCCCCAGTGATACTTTTAGAGAGACTTTTTTTTTTAAAGTTAACACCAAAGTGCTGTTATCGAGTTATATGTAAATGCTATTCCCACACACCTTATTTGCCTTATTTTCCCTATCCAAAGGAAGTGATACGGCACATTAGTGTACCCCAATCCACTTTCTCTACAACTTCCTCATCTACATCCTTGAAATGCTAATAATCTAAAAGGTACCTTGTTGGTTTGTGTTTTAACCAAGAGAAAACCCTAAACAAGTATTTTACTGACATAAGTTTAGGAAAAATGGCACGCAGCCTTAAAATGCTTTAAGAAAAGGCTGGGGGAGAAGATAAAACCAAAGAGGAAATCTCTAATCAGGTCTGAAGGATGAGGACGTAAAATAAATGAAGAGATGCACATCTCTATTCACTTTTGCACATTTTTAAACCACCACACATACTTGTTTCTGAGGTTATACCAAATAGACATTAAGTTTACTTACTGATATATTTTCATTTCCCTGCTTCTTTATAATAATGGTAGGGTCATCTGTTAAAAGGAAAACAAAGTCATATCCGTAAACAGAAATAGTAATATTTTATACAACTTATTACTGTAATTTCATAGCTCACAATTATAATTATTATAATCCTTTATCAAATACCACCAAAGCATCTCAAAGACTGTGGTTGCAGAATCTTTAAGGTTCAACTGAAAGATAAACACTTATTTTGGTTGGACAACATATATCACAGAATGACAGAATCGCAAGGGTTGGAAGGGACCTTGGGAGATCATCTAGTCCAACCCCCCTGCTAAAGCAGGCTCTCCTAGAGCGTGTTACACAGGACTTCGTCCAGGCGGGCTTTGAATATCTCCAGAGAAGGAGACTCCACAACCCCCCTGGGCAGCCTGTTCCAGTGCTCAGTCACCCTCAGAGGAAAGAAGTTTTTCCTCATATTCAACTGAAACCTCTTATGTTTCAGTTTGCACCCATTGCCCCTTGTCCTGTCACTGGGCACCACTGAGAAGAGTCTGGCTCCGTACTCGTGACTTCCACCCTTAAGATATTTGTATGTATTGATGAGGTCCCCTCTCAGTCTTCTCTTCTTCAGGCTGAACAAGCCCAACTCTCTCAGCCTTTCCCCATAGGGGAGATGCTCCAGTCCCTTTATCATCCTAGTTGCTCTCCTCTG
>NW_009260028.1:9641651-9685632 GCF_000687185.1 Egretta garzetta | reverse complement strand
CCAGGTCCCTCTCGGCAGAGCTGCTTTCCAGCAGGTCAGCCCCCAGCCTGTACTGGTGCATGGGGTTCGACCTCCCCAGGTGCAGCACTCAACACTTGCCCTTATTGAATTTCATCAGGTTCCTCTCTGCCCAACTCTCCAGCCTGCCCAGGTCCTACTGAGTGGCAGCACAGCCTTCCAGTGTATCAGCCACTCCTCCCAGTTTTGTGTCATCAGCGAACTTGCTGAGGGTACACTCTGTCCCCTCATCCAGGTCATTGATGAACAAGTTGAACAAGACTGGGCGGAGTACTGAGCCCTGGGGAACTCCACTAGCTACCGGCCTCCAACTGGACTCTGCCCCACCAATCAGAACCCTCTGAGCCCTGTCGTTCAGCCAGTTCTCAATCCACCTCACTGTCCACTCATCCAACCCACACTTCTTGAGCTTCCCTATGAGGATGTTATGGGAGATAGTATCAAAAGCCTTGCTGAAGTCAAGGTAGACATGTGCATAAAGGTAAACTCACGTGCTGGTTGTGGCACACGAAACAAACCAGCAGAAGGTAACCCAAGAAAGGCTGGCTTGCCTTTTGAGGCTGCATTGCCTTTTAAGCACTGAACACAGAAGATCCCATATAACGAGGCGGTTACTAGCTTGCTGAGGTTTCAGCCTTTTACAGATCCCATCAAATGAGGTGTAAAACCAGACAAAATTCAATGCTTGTAAGAATTTTATTGCAAGACCTTTGTGTACTTACCCATTTTATCAAAGAAATCATCTAAAGCTTGATGAAGAAGTGGAAAATTTTCTCTGTTGTCTTCTAACAGCCATATAAAACAACGGGTTTTCTCTAGAGGTGGTTTTAAGAAATAATCACGAATTTCTTTTTCTTCAGAACTAGTTGTCACATAGTCAAATTTACTACCATACTTCTCATTCCAGAGTGTGGTTAAAATAGAAAGGTCAAGCTCTTTTAAAAATTGTCCATATTGAAGGAGAAAGTTCTTCGTAGCTGTCAGACCTGAAAGAGATGAAAAAAAAAAAAAAAACCACACCCAAACCCCCAACATTTCATTCCAGCTTCAGAGTTTTAGTGCTTACAAGTGTGAGCTCTAAGAGTACATTCCTCTGCAAAGAGGAACAGTTTGTTCTAGAAATTAAATGTACAATAGCTGAAACAGATTATGTAAAACGTTTTGTATCTTGGAAATGCAAACAAAAAATGATAAACTGAGTCCATGTAAGTTTTACTCTTAGTCAACAGCAAATTATTGTTTGTATAATAAATCTATATAAATTCCTCAGAGGACATGGATGCAACAGAATGGAATTAAGAACCCAAATCTTGCCCAAGGTTTTGGCATCTTATTATTTATACAGGTATTATCATTTAAGCCTACTGAATTTAAAGACATGAAAAAAATAAATCTGCTCAATTTTCTTTTTCCTACATAGACAAAACCCTGCCCACAATAGAATGCTTCACTTGCAGAGACACAAGAGGTTTTTCCTGTGTTACCAATGATCATACTTCTCTAGAAATCCAGGCTAAGGATCGAGTAAATGAGAAAGAAGAAAGCTTTACTTTACCATTTAAAGTTAAGAAAGCAAGTCTGGAAAATAGGAAGGCTATCTTTTCATCTGTAAACTGAACAATTATGACAGGGTAAGGTCTTCTACTATTACATAAACATATAGCCTACCCAGGTTGTTAAGATGTTTCAGCCACTTGTGTAATTTGGGATCCACTTCTTCCAGCTCACTCAGCACGTGGATAAACCCCCTTGTTTTTACTCTGTTTTTTTCCTGAATTAAGTAACTGATGAGCTGCTCCATCACTTCATGTGACATGCTGCTAGTTTTGGAATATGACGTGTAATCCTCCTCACTGATTACAAACCATGAAAGTAATTCCTTTAATAGTTTGGAAGCATCGCGAACAGCTGTTTTTATTTGCTCAGCGTTTCGACTGATATGCTGCAGGACTCGATCACCAGCATATAAATCCTGAACATAACCTATAATGGGATTTAAAAAAAACAAACAAAACAAGATTTCATGTCTGTTTACCACAATTAAAAAGATCAACTTTAAAGTACAGATAATTTGGACTAAGTGGTGGTTTTAATTATTTGCTTTATCACCACACTGAAAGTTACAGAATATACAACTTCCCATATAAACTAGTCTTAGCATTATGAATTTGACACAACATTGTTTTAAATTCTGTTTATGCAAACAAACAATCCTTAGCACCTTAACTAGATTTCAGAAAGAAAAAAAAAAAGATTACCTGCCAGTTATAGTAGCTTCAAGCAATTGTCTATACAGATTTATCTGTGTGGGTTGCATGCCAGCCCTGATGCAGGGCAGTTTATGCAGTTAGCATATCGTTCTTTCTTTATCTGAGATGCAGTTCTTAATTTTTTTTTTCTCTGTAGCAATGTCCTAACTTGTTGCGCATAAAGATTTTTCTCAAGCCACTTTTAAATAGAGCCTGTGCCATCTTCAGGCTGCTTCTTCATGAACCAGTGAAGCAAGAATAAAGGTTTTCTACAAGGAACTTAACCATATACTAACACCTTGCAATTATTTAGTAATTAAAACCAGAACTGAAATAAAGGTAATCTTCAATAAAAATGCAAGTCTTTAAGGGAGATATTATGTTCGATATTAGTATTCTGCTATAATTTGACTTAGGGCATTCAGAATGTTAATTATGCTACCTCGTGATAACTTAGAACAATAATCTATACTTTCACATACCACTGTGATGACTGTGTTGAGACGGTTCATCTCCTGTTTGGTTTTCTTCTACTTTCTTTTTAGCAGAATTCCGTGCCTCTTCTCGTGCACATTTTCTTCGTAATTTTTTTTCTTGTTTCATTTTTAACTTCCTAAGACTGAAAAAAGCAATTAAGTGGTGAGCCTAACGTTGGTTGAGGTAAGTTGCCGGAGGAGTTAGGCAAATCTCAGTTATTTTTCATGTCTTGCAATAGCTATAAGCCCCATTCTATCATAAAATACTATGCTGAAAAGTACAAATTCAGTAAAGCTAGTTTTCATTTAGAATCACCACAAAATTTCATACAAGTTTCATAAAGATGAAGTACGTAAGTGTAAGAATATCCCCAACATGCAATCATTTTTACTCCCATTAATGAGGTCCAAATTAGGATTAACTTAACTACTACCAGTTTTTTTCTTAATTTATAATTCAGCATTTTGAACCAAATATTAACATGTGATTTCCTTAACTTTTAAAAATCAATTTTTTTTTCATCCTCTCAGCAGGATTCCTCATTATTTATAACCTTACTTGACCAAAAAGTATAAAGTCAGTTATGTCAAACACATGTGCATCAACAACAGAACTGTATTATATATAGTTTTTATTTACACTTTCTAAACATTCACACAAAGTTGGTTAGAAACTAAATGCTGTGGAACAGTAGTGTTGAACTTATGCCACACAATACCTCTCCCATCCAGCTAAAAGTCTTGCTGAATTTCTTCCCTCTAGCAAGCGGAAGGAATAGAATGGTGCTTGCAATCTCAGACTGAAAATAGAGGTGGTATCTATCTACCTATCTAGACGGATGTGCAGTGAAAGTCAAGGGTAGACACTCATCCATTAAGAATAATAACAGACAAATTCTTTTAGCATTCCAACTGTTAAGTGTCTTAGCACAAATGAAAGACATGTATGGAGAGCAAAAATAAAGAAAGAGTCCTCAAGTTCTGCACACAGTGTCCAAATCACACTTTCCCGCATGTTACTTCCCTGCCTGTAGATTTCATAATGAAATTAAGTTTCAGGTATAAAGACTTAAAGATGACCACAGCTATTTATATTCAAAAACTATTGGTTCAAATTGCCCGGAAGTCAATGATGCAATGGGCAATTCATCCCTCAATACAGAAGTGTGGGAAACCAGATTTGCATCAACACATATCCTGTATATCTGAAAACGGGTTCCTGTGGCCAAACTGCAAATGTTGTTTTAAAAGAACTGTATGATCACTAGAGAGGTACCAATAATTTATTCAGCAATACCAGTTAATGCCCTCCTGTGCTTGTTATGAATCTGTAGCTCTGTATCTTCTTTGACAAGTTAATTTAAATGCTGGATCATAACATATTTTATCAGACTTTTTAGTTTATCAGAGGCAAAGAGCAAGAATAGCTTTCCAAAGTATTTATGGTATGTTAGCAGTTCTTAAAAAGGCATGAAAACCAATCCTAAAGAAAAATTTGTGTTTTCTCAGATTGATTCGACTTAGTTTTAAACAGTAGAGAGCTTACCTTGAACATTTCTGTTTAATACTGGCTCTTGGTGGTTCCTTGGTTTTTGTGATTTTTTGTTCAAACTACCAAAGTAAGTGACATCATATTAATTAAGTTTGGGGTACAACGCAACATTGCTGTACTCAAAACCCAGGAATATTTGATGCTTTGGAAAGCAGCAAAAGTAATACTATAAAAGACTATAATGCGGCCTACAAAAGCCTCATGAAGGTCTACCTAAAACTATCTTCTATCGCTACAACTTGGTATACAGCAATACTTCTTTATCTGTAGAAAAGACAGGTTGAAAGGTACACAAAGTCAGGAAGAGCTGGAGGCTGTTTTGCTTTACCAGTGGTCAAGAAGCAAACTACAATCTTTCAATTTTATTTTTTTTTATTCCCCCCCCACCCCCTTTTCACAGACCGATACTGGTCTGGGAAGAAGCATCCATCTTCCTGTGACTCTGTAGAGAGTAAGAGCACTTTCCGAGTTGAACTAACAGTTCCTTTCGTGTCACACAAGCTAAATATAAAACAAAGCTCCAGTTCCCTTCCATGACAATTCTAACCAATATCATAAGGTAATACCTGATCCACGAGAAGAACAGGTAAGAAGAGAACAGGTAATTAATTTTCCTAAATAATTTCAGATTCTGTAGTTAAGATAGCATATTACTTATGTGCTTGCAGTTACATTCTCATCGTCACTTTATCTCCTTTGCTAGAATAAATATTTTAAAGATTATTTTCATATTTTGCATGAACATTTACTTACTTCGCATTTTACGAGACCAGAAGAACTGAAAATAACTATTTTTGAAATAAGGCCTGTACAATCAGGGGTGAAGCACAATTCTTGAAGAAAATCCTGTAGGAGAAGATGATACACACAACAAAGACATTTAAATTCATGCAAAAACTATGTTCTTCTACAGATTAGTTTCTTAACTGAGGTGACCAAGGTCATTAAAGCTAGCACAGTCCTAAACTCTTACTGGATGAGGAAAGCACGTGACAGCTGACTTGGCAAGGACTGTAAATCAAAAGGATCCTAGATCTGTGGCATATACCTGTTATTCCCAAAGCCAGAACAAAGCCCCTCCTCCTCCTCCAACTTCATGTTCAAGAGTAAACTTTAAGTATAGTCTTTTATGAGTTCATATGATGCCTGGATTTCCCTTCATTTGATACTGGCTGCTGCTAACTTATTTTGTAAAATTCTTTTAGACAGACTCAATGTTGAACCGTTGCTTCAACGGCAAGACTGTAGAAGCAATAAAACTTCCATATGGGAGGACATAAATGATGCAAGACAAACAGGCTAAGCATACTAAGCCTTCGTACAGACAGGCCTTACTTCTGTAGACAACAGCAAGCTTTACCCACACTAGCAAGACACTCCTCTTTCCTGTCTCTCCTCCTGCCATTGTCATGCAGGTGGGACATCAGGCTGTAGCACTGCACTTACCAGAAACCAAGGGAATGCTATAATCTTGACTAAAAAAAGAAAAACCAAAATGCTTGTTGTCTGACACAGCTCTTACCTTATCATTTTTATCACTGTAGTTTGTTGTTTTCAACTTTTTCCAACAGCTGATATGAAACTCCACTCTACATTGCTGACAGCAAGTAATACGTATAAAACCCTAACATTGAGAAAGAATATGAATTTAGCATCTTTGAAAAAATCCAGAAAACAGTGCACAACTTAACAGTAGATAGGATAGATGGTGTGTTCAGATAGCTCTTTAATAGGAAAAGGGGCAGAAAACATGTAAACATGAAGTTTTATTTCCCAAACCCTTTTAAACTAAAAATTTACCTTAAAGTCTGGGTCTGTAAAATATATTTGGATTTTGGAGTGGCCATGGCATTGCTGGTATCGACAAATTGCATCTGGTTCTGGAGGGAACTTGCATTCCTCAATATAATTCTTTAAAATTAACTGAGAAAACCAAAATTATATAAGACAAATTGCACAGAAACCAGAAAAGATTCGGTATCTACTTACAAACTTCTAGGGAACTCTGCAGTGAAACACATCTCTTTTTGAACAGCAGACAACTAATACCAAAAGAACAACTGTTTTCTAGTGAAAGCTATGGAAGACTGTCCTTTTATGGCAAAATATTCAAAAGCTTGTTTGAACTGCTATCAGCTAAGTACTCACAGCATCCCTGTATACAGGTTTATCATGGACCAATGTTTTACATGCTGACCAATTCCAAACACATAAGAACATAACAAGTTTTCCATTGCCAAAATGATGAACCAGATTACTCAGATAATGTGATGAAAATGGAGTGCCTGCTCATTTCCATCATTTCCCAGCATTTCAGGAGCGCCTCACCTGGGATCTGCAGTACAGGATCAAGTACATTCCCAGGGGCACCTCAGACCTGGCCCTGCACTGGGGCCAGTGAGATCTCCCAGAATAGCATCCGAGGTAAAGGCATTTCAGTGGCTTTATGTAAAGTCAGTTCAAGTCCCACTGGGTTGGCACTGAGCCCAGATTAATAAAACATTATTAGAAACAAACAGACCACCAGTTACAGCCTTTCAGATATTTGCATTATGCCCTCCAGAAGTCCCAGACCACTGATATACTACTGTGGCCAAGACTACTGTGGTGTCAGCTGGGGGTCTATGAGAAATCTTTAGGTCAGTTTTTGTTTAGGAAACAACAGTGCAGCTGCTTCTACCAGCAACAAAACAGGTCAGTATACCATAGCCAACTTCATATGCTGAGTAACCTAGCATGTTTTACTGTGTCAAACTGCCTCCACGCAGAGGAGCTCATGTGTTTTGCCTCTCATAGCATGGTTTATCTAGAAACCCTTCACAAATAACAGTGACTCAATTATAGTTTAAAAACAATAACAATAGTAATAGTAGTAGTAGTAATAATAATAATAAAGCTGTTCAGCATGAGAAAGCAATTTGTACTGTCAGAACCACAAGTTAAATTTTCCAAGTCAAACAGGGAATTTTACCATGCAACTCACACTGCATCGACCAAGGACTACATGGTCAAATGCTCCTATTTATTTTTAAATATAGCACGACTGCTGAAATTTTCAACTTTGCATTTTTGCCAATTCAAATTTTTAACCGGTTCTGTCTAGCATTATATTGTGTATAGTATTCACATCTACTGAAAGTTTGGTACCATGCAACTAAGAAGTTAACACATTATGAAACACTTGGAGCAGATTAGAACCATATACTTCGGTAGAAATACTCAAGCATAGAGCCTGACACAGAGCCCCCACCCTCGTGCTACAAGGTGTTCAAATTTGTTATCGCAACAAGATTTCTGCTCTACAAAGACCAGGCCTTGGGGCTCACAGCACTCTAGACAATGAGCATCAGTGCTTGCATTGGCTGCTCCAGGCTGAAACCTCCCTTTTGCCCCTCATCTTTCTTTGTCCTTGATAATGGGAAGGCAGGGAGGAGGATGACAATTTTTTTTTTTTTTTTTTTTTTGAAAGGCCATTTGACAGAACAGGTTCTTCTGCTTTTTTTTTTTTTTTTTTTTTAAAAAAAAACAAACACATACCTGTAAATTTTCTGTTCGTGTCTCTTCAATGACTTGAGATGTTGTGGGCCAAGTTAATACTCCAGGTACAATCTTGTGATTAACCATTGTTTGTGATTTCATGAACTGATCAAGTGCATCTGAAAATCTGAAGTTTGAAACAGGTACAACATGTTCAGATCATGTATTAATAACTTTTACAAGGCCTCTAATACTTTCACGGTTCATTTTATGATCCAAAGGGAAAAAAAAAAGGTAACTCTAAGAGTATGTGGAATGAGAGAGCACCTGGTTCATTAAGTTATCTGTTTAAGGACTCTTCAGTATAAAAGACTTGAGGTGCGAGCCAATAAGCCAGCCTGGGTAAGGAGCCCAGAGTCCAGGCACAGATAGGAGGCAGACGGAGAGCCTGCGCTGACATTCAAGGGACCCATGAATGTGAGTATGCTTCTCAATCTAAAGAGTGAGGGCACGCGTATGTTCGCTAGTGTCCTTCAACCCTGACGAGCCAGGGAGGAGGCCACAGGACACTGCTTACCCGTGCTGCTATTTTACATGAGTTCAGGTAGTGCTATGCATGGGAGCTGCTCTGCCTGGGCTAGTCTGGGTGGCCAGCTGAGCTGTCGTGTGTGTACACACACCTCTTTGGGACACACGTGCAGCCTCTCTACAGGTCAAAACAGCCAAAGGAAACAACAGCCACATCTGTGGACTGGGATGTAGACACCTCCCGTGTCTCAGACTGCACCTGGCCACGCTGTGGCAGTGGGAAGGAGGAATCCCCTCTCAGTGCCCAACACTCTCTGCCCAGGTGCTTTTAGGTGTTCCACATGAGGAGGGTTTAATGCTTAGTATCAAACTTGATTTATTTGGCATTGTATTGGTTTACATGGCAAAGTTGGGCAGGGGCGTGGGGACCAGTACTGCAGGGGTGGCCTCTGTGAGGAGAGGCCGGAGCTGCCCTATTCTGGACACAGCCGGTTCCAGCTGGCTCCAACAAACCCACCACAGGGCACAGCTGAGCCCCTCGGGCAAGATGGTGGCACCTCAGGGAAAGCACGGGTAAGAAAGCACAAAACATACTGCACGGCTGTGAGGAGCAAGGAAAAAAAAAAAGCATGAGAAACAACCCTTCAAGCACCAAGGTAAGGAGAAGGAGGGGAGGACATGTTCCAGGCATGGAGCAGAGACTCCCCTGCAGCTCCGGGAGAGGACCCCGCTGGAGCAGGTACCCACACTGCAGGCCTGGAGGTCCCCTGCCTGAGCAGGTGGATGTGGTCTGAAGGAACCACGGCCAGTGAAGAGGCCCCACACTGCAGGAGGGCAGGAGCGCTTGGAGAAAAGAGCAGCAGAGAGAAGCTGTTCTGGACTGACCACAGCTCCCATTCCCCCTCCCCCCCGCGCTGTTCAGGGGAGGAGAGGGTAGAGGAGTCAGGAATGAGGGAGTGAAGTCGAGCCTGGGATAAAGGGGAGGTAGGGGGAAGGTGATGTTGTTTTTTTACTTTGTTTTCCCACCATCCAACTCTATTTTAACAGACAATAAATTCAATTATTTTTCCTCAAGTTGAGTCTGTTTTGCCTGTGACTATGATTAGCAAGCGATCTCCCTGTCTACCTCAACCCCTGGACTTTTTCCATCTTATTTTCTCCCCTCCCTGTCCCATTAAGGAGGGGGAGCAGGAGCGCAGCTGGGTGACGGTCTGGTAGCCAGCCAAGGTCAACCCACCACAGGCATTATGGGGGATTTTGATTAAATAAAGCAGTACAGTGACATAATGAAATCACAACACAAGCACAACATAGCAAACGCAATACACGGTTGAATCAATACAAATGCAATTCCCATTACCGGTCTCTATATGCTTACCATCAGGACGCTGGGAAGAATTACTGCCAGGAATACATGGGTTGAAGCCAGCTCAAGCCCTCTGCTCTCAAGTTTATTAGTTGTCCAGTTTCTGCACTTCATGTTCGGCTGAGCCACGTATACACCCCCCTTCCTCTCCCCCGTGCTGGTCTGGCCAGCTCAGGAAGACATTACTCTTTATCTGTCTCAGGCAACCCAATGACTCACTTGTGCAGCCGCCTTATCTAAAACCAAGGTCACCCTCCAGTCTCCCTGGTCTTGAGATAAGTTAAGCTTTCCTTACAATGCATTTTTCTCCCCCGAGATCATCTTTTTTTGCCATTCTTCTATGAGCACTCCTCCACTGCAGGGGTGGGTAGGTCGGTCATACCTCTGTGCCCTGGAGTCCACTCGATTCAGTGGCTTTCATTACATCCTTAGCAGTAACAAACTTACAACAAAGTTGTAATAAATCGGCCTGATGTATTAATTTAGTGATTAACCAAGAATATTTTAAAAACAAAACAAAAAAACCCACACGTGGTTTCTCAAATGAAAATATTTTTTTGTATCAGATACTGAAGCTTTATGTTATACTGACCTGTTTTGTCTTAGGTATACTTTTCCAACTCCATAGTAAGCCAAACAACCAAATCTTTCTTCCTGGTACTGTTCAATTATTTTCTTAAACTGGTCTTCAGCCTTTTTCAATGCCTTCAAAATAAATTTAAGACAAAAATATGTGACACTTTGCCAGAAGCTTTTTGCTTTTCCTCTGCTTTTTATACTCCAGTAGAGTGGGTCAGTATGCCCTATTCTTTGATCAGTCTTATGAACATTAAAGGGAATTAAACAACCTTATGATCACACACAAAGGCTTCCCTTTTTTTAAAAAAAGAAACTTATTCTGTAAACATGGGCTCTCTGTGAAATGTTGAAATTAAATGATTGAGCTCACTGAGCTACAAATACCCAGACATTTTAAAAATCATTATAAGACACTGAGTATTTTTAAACACTGCAGGAAAAAAAAAACCCAGACCCCAAAACCCCCCAAACAACCCACTTGTCTGTTTTGGTGTTTTCCAGAACCAAACCCCTTCTCTTTCTCTTGTTTTAGAAGCAGAATGTTCATGTTAGAAAGACTAGTATGTAACCACATTACAACACAGTAGAAGAAAAATAGTTGCCTATACTTCATTAATAATTAAGAATCTCATTTGAAAGCTTATTTGGTAGCTTAATTTATCCAAAACCATTAAAGATCTAGTCTCAGATATTAAACTGTATGATTTTCTAACATAATGTTGTATGTCTGTTAAGAAGAGACAAAAATGGATGACCAACTGCCTGAACTAGAATTTTGAATAAAAGCAATATAGTGGCTTAATACCATACCTCAGGCTGTCCTATTCCAAGAAGAGCAGTGGCATGTCCATAGATGATTACAACATAATTAATAATACGAAGATTCAGTTGCTGCAAATAGAGTCAAATTATAGTAGTAGCACCGACAAAAACACTTCGCTGGTAACTAGAACATTACTGACTACTGTCAGTTGAAGATCTTCACTACAACAGAGATAGGAAACTCTGTTCTCATCCTTCTTATCATAGCCTCTACCCAGTTCTATGTTACAATTAGCATAAAAACTGAAGGTTAACCACACCTTTACTGCTGGTCATTTGGCACCCCTATATATTTCAAAGTGATACATCCTGAAACATCTGCTTTTAGAAATGCTCTAACTACAGGCCTTACTATGTCAACTTCATGCAGGGCTGTGTGTCTTTGCTATTATGTTCAGAATTGAGCAGACTTTTTTTTTTTTTTTTTAAAATAAAAAATGATCTTTTTCTTCCCAGGAAACCAGGTCACAGTTCCAGAGGGACTGGTGTATTACTTGTTTAGACAGACTTGTTGGCACTGCTATAGCCCTTACTAAAACAGGAGCCTGAAACACAGGAATGGATGTGCACACACATTGTCATGCAAAACTACTACAGTACAATAATTTAAAGAAGTCTAGAATGACAAATGGGGGTCAGTGGCTGATTGGCTAGATACACATACACAAAATTTCACAGTATTTGCCATCAAAGAGTTATCTGACTTGAAGAATATAAAATCTTTTTACCCTACATTACTATGAATAAAGGTTAAGATGACAATGGACAGGAGTTTCTTATCAAATAAGATATTTGATAAGAGTATCTTACGTTACTCTTGCAAGACTATTATTTCGGCAAATATTTTTTAGATTGTATCTAGAAACGCACATGTATGATGAACATTACAAAAATACATCCTAAGCTACTATGCTGTTCTCATTTGCAAGCTCCTTGGCATACATATCAGTGAAGCACTTGGCATTGTAGTCAACGTCACAGGCAACAACTCAATAATAATGAGTATTTTGGTGGAAGGGAAGAATGAAACATGATATCGAAAACATAAACTTCAATTATACTATTAAACTAAGTTATTCCTCTCAGTTTACCTTTAATTCTGAAGGATTTAGAATGCTCAGCAATTGTGAAAAGGCTTGTTCAGCACTGTGACACCTCTGGTCCATCAAGGCTGTATAACCGTCATAAACAAGGGATTTAATTGCTTCTGGCAACATAGTTAAATCCACCTAAAATATTTAGGAAAACAGTAAGTCCAAAAGAAAATCGTCTTTTCCTTTTTTTCTTTTTTCTTTTTTTTTTTTAAAAAAAGGAAGCAAGCTATTTGCTAAAATACTTATCCAACAGACAACTTAAAATTCTGTACTTCCTAGAGTTTTATCACAATTCCACTTTTGAAGCAGCAAATCAGGTACATTTTTAGAAGTTGAATTTAGAACAGAGTTTTATAACAACTTAAGATTTTCCTTTCCTGGACCTACTGCTGCTAATCTCTTAAAAATCTAGGGTTTGTTCTGAGTTTAGATCCTTTTCTCTCCAGAAAGTTTCAAGTCCAGTTCAAGCATCATTTTAATCCTTCTTACATATAAAAAACCCCCAAAGCTCAGAGTTATGCTTCTCCCCACTTGTACACTCTATTTTGTGTACAAACATTTTTGAAAAAACAGAGAACTATTTCATTCTGCCTACACTTCCTCTCCATCTAGGTTAATAGTTAATGTTAGAAGGTTTCAAGAACGCATTATTAGCCTTTCACGACAGATACTTCCCAAAGTCTGCGGGAATTTCCAGCAGTGAGACTGTAAATCAAGACAAGCAGCTACACAATTAGGAACTTCTGTTCTCTTGATCTGTTGAAACACTAAAATAAAACTAGCTTTGGGAAGCAGATCATTGTGCCAGGGTAGAAACAATTCAACTATTTAAAAAGCTCTTCCAGCACCTACGCCTGCAATCACAAGCAAAAAAGCAAAGAACAAGGAGGCCCACCTGTGTATTTTAGGCCACTACCTCATTTCAGTATGAATTCATCTTCAGTATGAAGTAATCCTGCTTTACAAACTTTTCATTAACTCCCCTTTTTTTCCCCTCCATATGTTAAAACTTGAGCCTGGGATTCTGAAGACAGGGTCATGGGCAGGGAGAAATTGAAAGAATGGGAAGATTTGGGAAAAATGCAACACAATACTTTTGAGTTGCCTGATTTTTTTTAACATTATTCTAATGCTGTATTTAATTGTATTCCTGTGAATTGAATTAGGCTTTTGACATACTAAATTTAATGCATGTCCTGAATGTATTTTCCTGAGCATCTATGATTTTTGATCTTACTTTGTTTTCAACCTGTCAACTGACCAAAAAGGACAAACATAAGAGAATACCCATGATCTAATGACAGTTATAAACAAAAGTGGCAGAGACAGTGGAAACTACAAATAGATACAGAAGAGACCAAAATGCAGAAATGAGTTAATGAAAAAATGATTCAGACTTATTTTAATTTCTTAGAACTACTGATGCAAGGTAATGCTGTCAGAGCATATAGTTACAGAACAGAACAAATTATATTAATGTAATGTTAAGCTATGTGACATATGAAGCAGATTAAGCCAACTAAAAACATTACTGTCAGTACTAGTAATGTATTAGCCTTACAAAAAAATAAGTATTTTAAAGAAATTAAGGGGTCTTAGTGCAGGCAGAACCTGCACCTCTCCTGAATCCAGTTTTCTCTTATGAGGTAATTAATCAGAACAGAGAATTCTGGTATCTACTTCCCCAAATTAACAGAGAGGAAATGACTAATTATGTATGTCCCCATGATTTCATTCAAGAGCTTTGGGATGTTCATAATTCATTACTGATATAACCTGAGAAGGAGAACTCTCAACTTATGGATTTTACAGCATTTTAAACAGCCATTCAACAAAATGTTCTATGATTATTTCCAAATGTACATATCAAACACAGGAAAAGAGATTTAGTCAGAACTTTCAGAAGGGTATTATAAATTCCTGAATGATTCCTAGTGATTTTTATAGGTTTTTTTTACAAATTAAGATATAAGGGAACATATTTCTAGCTAAGTTACTCTGTGACTACACTGAGTTTTGTTACACTAATTTCCAGTGTGAGGTCTTACAGGAGGAGAAGCAAAAAGTTGACTAACAGCAACAAGACAGTGTAAATCAGTGTAGTCACATAATCTTTGTCTCATGATAAAAGGCAGGCTAAGCATGAAGTGGTAAATTTTTGAATGAATCAAGGTTTTTGGACAGTGTTACTAGAAGGCAACAAATCATTTATGCTTAAGGTCACATGCTAATCAACTCCCAGTTACCTGTTGCAGAGTACAGAAGAGGTTATCTTGAATGGCTTTAGACTCTATCTTCAGATCAAGGTGATCTCTACAAAGAACAGGACAATGGCATCAAGAGTTTGTACATGTACTTCATATGCAATCTTATTTTCAAGAAACAGAAATTTCTGTGCTTTTATCAAACACATCACATTTGCCTATATGCTAGAGATCATTATGGCACACTTTCACGATCACAATAACAAGCACTTAACACTATCAAGGATTATGATGCTATTCATATAGTTCATATACTTCTGGCTTGGGAATCACTAGGGCTTCAGAGAAGGAGCAGTCTCCTCTACCATTTTATTTGTTTTCTTTTATCTTCTCCACCTTATTCTCAGCTGAGTTGATCTTACGAAGGGGTGGGATAGGTGACTAGAGAACTTCCTTACACCAAAGGCAGCAGTATAAGAAGGTACTTAGGCCTCTTTCCCCTTCTCTACTTTTCCTAAACTCAAGATCCTTTGTCCTAGCATAACAACCACTTAAAATCAAATACACGTAGCAGCTTCGCCTAGTGGGGGCAGGGAGAACAGAGGAGAGCAACAGAGTTGTTCCTCCCAGCTCTTCCTTCCCACTACTGCAGCAGAAATGCCATGCACAACTAGAGAAAGGAGAAAGTATAATGAAGAGACAAAGTATTGCTTGATAGTCTAATCTAAATCCTCAATGCTAAGATTGCCACTCAAATCCTTAATGCTACTATATTGCCTGTTGCTAACATGCGTTCAGTTCTGGCCTACATTCAAAGGCATAAAACACTCATCATCTGAGATAAAATTCTTTACTGTGTCAGAGGATTCCTTGGATTTTTGGAAGCCAAGCAACTTGCTAATTACAGAAATGGAGATAAGATTGTAACTGAGCATGTACCTCACTTGCGGAGAAATACCGTGGGTTTTTTAATAGGTCTAATAAACTCCCCTGTGAGAGAAGCAATTTTTGCATATGGTTCAGTTATTTTAAAGAGGATTTGTTCCCATAGTGAATTCTAATTTTTCCTCCCCTTAAAAGTGAAAGGAGAAAGAAGTCAGTGGCAACAGAGTTAAATAATATAAATGACCTCTCCTGTGACAAAAGTTTCAATTCTCCTAGCTACAGTGGTATTCAAAAAGAGTTATGGACAAAAGAATTTTACTATAGTAAATATAGATTAAAATATTTGGAGGTCACACATTGATTAGGACCAGTGATAATCAGGTTCAGCTCCCAGGTTTCCTAAAGGCCTGGACTCTTCTACATGAAAGATCTGCCTTTAAAAATTATCCCTTACTGGAAACTTTTCTGTTTCAGTATAAACAGCTTATTTTGCTGTACCCCTCATCTGTTTTTAATCGTACTAAACAGAACTGAAAAACACTAGCTGAAGAAGCATACAAGCAAGAAAGTACAGTCAAAGCTTAATTTGTCTAATTTCACAGCTCAGGTTAAACCACTGAAAGCTTCCACTCTGCATGGCCTTAAGCAGCAAGTTGTCATTTGCCTCAGTCATCTCAGAAAGCAGTAACAGTTCTTTACTCCTTAACTATCTATTAGATGAGGAAATACATTGGCAAATGGAATCACCTATAAACGCAGCAATTTTCCCAAACCTGTTTGGAGCATGTTGGCCCCGTTATCACTGGAAATAATGACTTCTTTTGTTAAACCTGTTTTAAATGTTGTAACAGATGGAAGCATAAATTCTGTCCATAAAATCTATTGTGCTTTTTATCTAAGCAATTTAATTTTGGCCCCAAACCGTCAAACATACTCATTTATGTTCAGTATATTCCACTGGGAGCATTCATGTACTTAAAATTAGACAATTATATGCTTTAAGTGAAGTTTTAAGTCTAGAAACAACTAAAGGACTCTAAGGAAAAGTTCTTTTCTAGTATTCAATTCTGAGACTGACTTACAATGCTTACCTTACAGTCAAATCTCTTTTTCTTAGGAAGCACATGAAGTGTCAGAGAAGTTTTAAAAATTATTTGGTACACAGAGTAAAACTAGTACAAAGAGGCCTTGAAAATAAGACAGAGCTTGAGTTATGTTGTGGTGTAAGTTTGAATGTAGCAATTGGAACAAGATTCCTATTATCTTTTGCTGGAAAGGAAGCACTTTTTTTTTTTTTTTTTCCTTTTATAACGGCTATACTATGTGACTTACTTTTGGGCAACAGTTTTTGAACAGCGGTTATTAAAATTATGCCTTCGTTTACTAAAAGCCAACTGAGCTTTGGAAAATATTTTGTTTTCAAGTAATAACTCAGGCTCTTTGTGAAAACTGGAATTTCGTGAACTTTAATCAGCTACCTTAACATGAACTATATCCTAAAGGGTATGTAAACAATGTAAACAAAGCAATTAGCAGAGAGCAAGCAGCAAGTCAAAGCTCCATTAACTCCTTTTTAAGTGCTATATAAAGTAATGCAAAATAGTAATAAATTAAAAACTAAATACAATTTCTTACCTTGCCTTTTCAGAGTCACCAGGTTTGGTTTTTGGTCTTCCTCTGTTTGGATGACTTTGGCCTGTAACAAGAAAAATTACTTCAAAACAAAATGATCACCACCTAAAACACCTAAAAAAGGAGAAAAAAATGCACTCGGAACTCACATTTTGCTTTATAAATGATAGATCTTAAGCATTTACAATAGCAAAAACTAACACAGCTAAGAAGTTTTTCAAAAAGCCACCTCTGAGTGTTACAGTATGAATTTGATATTATTTTTATTAATTAGTATATAATTTTATTAATCGTATAAAGGGGAAGAGATACTTCAACTAAACAGAAGAATCTTAAAATTCGGTAAGAAATGATCTGACTGTACAATATTGTAACAACTATTAAAGTAGACTACAAGCTAAAGAAATCAGTATGTTATAGAAAACCACAGTTGATAACTAGAATTTTTAAAGGGAGTAATAGATCACAATGGATGTTCCAGTTTGACTACAGAAATTTTACAGAAAGAGTCTGCTACTTCAAAAATACATAGCTACAGGAGTTAAGTTCAACCCATGTTAATCTTAGAAATGTAAAAATGAGTCAGATCGAGATAAATGTCCCTGATTGCAAAATAAAAATATTTGACATTGTGGAAATACTGGATCGCAAAGACAAGAAAGAACCTATCATCTGATACCGATTCATTTCTAACTCTGAAGCTTCATGTCAAAGGCCTAACACAAAACTTTACTAATATGCTTTACAACTTCAGAGATCTAACGCTGTTGTTGATTAGTTACAGGGCTCTACAAGCCGAGTAAACAATTCATTAGTAACAAGGGAGAAGAAAACATATTTTAATGCTTTATTGTAATTGCTCAAAACCGGGAAGCCACGCCATTAACTGCAAAATAATCTTTCAACCATTTTCTGTGGAATTACAACATTAGCCATACTCATGATTAAGTCAAGAAGTTTTTGATTTTCAATAATTTTAATTTAGAACTTTACAAGGCTTTAATGACTCCACAGCAACAGTGACAAAATCCACTTATAGGAGAGCTGCCTTCTAGTAACCAGACGGTTAGACAAGCAAGGCAAAAAACAGCATTTCTGGACAAGTAAGGAACCAACAAGCAACTGATGAATTCAGTTGAACAAGTGCTGAGCACCATGTGTTGCAGGTGTTCCTTATTACACATGGTAAGTTGAAGGGGTGTGGAGCAGCAGGTTTTTTTGCTAGTTAAACTTAACTGATGTTACAAGGCATATTAGAATGCCACCTTCTACCTCAGCTACCTGTTCCAAGAGGTGATAGTTCCAGCTACAATCTTTCAGAAGCAGTTTAGGAGGCAACTGTGGGTTCCTAGTGTTGGACACAATCACACAGACAACATACGCAGCACCTGGATTCAAGCTATTCGGGGACTGGAACCCCAAACTAAGGTACAGCTACCTAAATCATAAAATATTACTTCATTCATTAATACACTTACACTGAACTACCATAAAATCAAATTTGAAAAAAGGAGTTATTAATTTTATATATAAAGTTTTTGTAACTATCTATGCTTAAAAAAAAAATGTTTATTTCACGATGCTCAAGGAAGTATTTTAAATTATTAGATACAAAATACTGAAAGACACTGATTGTGGAAAAATACAAATCTACCAATCTGAGTAATCTCATTCAAGCCAGTGGGATGTCTCATGTACTCATTTCTCAAGTTAAATCGTATGCATACGCACTTCACGCCTTGTGCCACAAGTAATTTTTCATTAAAAGCTACTTAATGACATTTCACTTAATCAGAACAAAAATCAAGCGTCACAAAGACTGAACACGTTCAGAATTATTTCATGACCCATTTCTTGAAATTGTCACACAGAAGTCTGAATAGGTGTTTGTTGAAATAGTTTATATGCATTAAAGACTCCAAAGCTACACTAAAAATCATCACAAATTCTTCATAATAGAGAAGTTCCAATGATGGAAAACAATAATCCTTTTAAAAGCCAGAAGACACTTCAAGCATATAATCATTTAACCATTTAGAGAGAGATGTATTACCTTTTCTTCATTGTATAGGGTCCTTTCCCTTAAGGAACCTACCTATCGTTCAAAACAAAACCTTAACGAAGATAAAGGAATAGAAGCCTTCCCTCTCACCATCAAAAGAAAGAATTAATCGGCATTATTTTTTCATTGTATGATCTAATTTTAAAAGCCATTCAACAAAAATTATTTCAGAAAAGTTTCCTACAGAAACTACTACTCCTATATTCCACCCAACTTAAAAAGATACTACTTTCAAATTTTTAAAAAATACTTTTAAATAAAAGTAATAAGCAAATTCTGCTGAATTATAGTTAAAATACTTAAGGAGATATATTAATTGAACAGCAAACATGATTCACTTACCCCTCAAACATTTTAAAATACTAGTAGAAGTAGTATTGCTTTTGCTAGACATTCCCATTAGGAGCAAACAAAGATATTTAACAGATATGTACACATGCTCAAAAAAATAGTACATGCAGACGAAAACTGAAATCAAAAAGGACAGTAACTTTAAGATAAGAAACGGTGGCATAAAGTTCCTTTACATTAGATACCCTGCAAGTCTTAAGCCTTTAAGTGAACAAAGGCTAAGAAACAGAAAGCTATTCTTCCCCACCCACAGTAAACTTACATCAGCCAGTCATTCAGAGCGTAACTCCTCCTTTCAAATCAAAGCCAAATCAAATATTTTCTTCTACATCAGTACTGACATAATGAGGGGGAGAGGAGGAGGAAGAAGGAAGAAGAGAAAAACAGCCCATGGAATCAGCACGGGGTTTTTTGAAATTACTACGTTCAACAGAACATTTCATAGTCCTATGATCTCTTTAGCCTGGAAGAATTTTCAGTTCTCTCCCAACATTCAGCCTTTCATTATTTTCATATTTCATTATCCTTCTGACACCCTGCCCCTTCACCAATATCTGCAGCGCAGACAGACTGCAGACACCCTGCCCTTGACTACTATCAGCAGCACAGACAGACTGCCGACACCCTGCCCCCTGACCAACATGGGCAGCACAACGCTGCCCACATTAGTCATGTAAAGCACAATTCTCTCAAATCCCACTGCCGTTGGTGGAGCCAAGGGGCAGCGCAGCTCTCACCTGCATTCAAAAGGTTTTTGCACTATTTGGTCTTGCCACCAGGTGACCTGGACACCAAGTGTCCCTGGCTGTCCACTGGAGCCAGGGCATCACTTACAATCCTGTGTTTGCTATCGGTGATTGGGCAGGTCACTGTATGGGCATGTAGTTGCTGACCTTTTCCACTGATTCAATAAAGCTTTGTTTTATAACATGTTGCCAGACTCCATTACTATTCGGACCACACCTTCTCACTCCGGAAAACGTCTGGATTCACTTAGTTGTCACTTGCTTCGAATGCATTCAAAATTCCTCAGCTCAGCCTCTGTGCATTTCTTATTTTGCCTCTTCATGCCATCTACATACAGTTCCTCAAAACTGATTCATCCTCCAGAGTTTGACTTCCCCTTGCTGAAACCCTTCCCTGCTTTCTGCAGTAAGTTCCTTTCCACACTTTATAGTTTCTTCCTTTCCTTTTTTACTGTAATACCACATAGCATCTTTTCAACAAATTCATCATGACTCTTCTTTTGCAACCTCTCCCATATTTTCCATTTCCCAATACATCCTTTAACTCTTCAAGATGTTAGCATATGTCCAAAGTCCACAACAGCAAGATCAATTCTCCTACTGCTCATTTTAAAATATTATTTTGCAATATATCTCCACTGGCTTCCTAAAATAAAATTTTCAAGTGTTCTGCACTTGGGCACCTATTCAGATAAGTATTTAAGTATGTTAAGTCCAATGAACAGTATGGCTGGGCAGCAAGGACTTCAGACCATGGCACGGCCAGGACTAGAAGGACCCACTGCCTTGGAGGTCACAACTTTAGACCGTAAGCATACAGCTGGTCCAGATCCAGTAGCAATATTCCATACAAACATTATAAATAAGAACAGTTTCTGAATGTCAGAGAAATATCTCATCCTTTCTTGATTACAGCAGGTTTAGCAGGTGATAAAAAAACCAAGCAAAATTCAGGAAAAGATTTCACTTTGAAGAGCAGAACTGTTCGCACTTCACTTTCACCACAGAGAAGTAACTCTGGCACTGTGGGGGTTTTGAGGGGTGGGAGTTCTCTCTACAAAAATAATAAATCACACCAACTTATACCTCTTAAAGTTTGTAGCTAAAGATCCACTCTGACAGGTATTTCATGGCCTTCTTCCTGTCTAACTGCAGTATTATTAAGGATCTATATGGAGCTTTTAGTAATCACAAATTTTAGTAATCAAAACAATTTAGGTCCTTTTAGATCCTACATCTGTCTCAAAGAGAGAAAGCATTTCTAGCCTGTGACTCAGCATCCTACTTTTTAGTTCCAGTTTAAATTCTGAATTCATCCACGTAAAGTAGATTGAAACTACAAAAGCATGAAGGAAATAAGACAGAAATACAGAAGAAGCAGCATCTAAGTAACAGCACGGTAACAGGAAAAGAAGGAAAACACGATAAGCTTACTGTTGTGAAAACAACACAAGATACACTTTTGCTTATTAGTAACAGCAAGGGAAGAACTGACTCAGACGTGATAAACAGCAAAAACGAACTCACTTGGTGGAAACTCCAGAGACCAGCCTTTGCTTTCTGTCCTTTGGATGTCAGTCACCTAATGACAAATACATTAGTTTTACACAGATTGCAAAACCCAAATAGATATTACTAAATTCAAACAAAGAAAAAAACTAAGTCACTAAAATTTAAAGAAAGAAATCACACTGATAATCCAATATATTACATCTTCAATCAAGAGGTAAAGAAAAATAATTTCATTAATCAAAGTGTATTTGGACACTTACACTGTTTTCCCCCAAATTCAGATCAGTTTATATTATCTACTAGTCTGACAAACACTAGCCTTTTTTGCAGTAATATTCATCCTAAAGGAAAATAAATTTACACAGACCTACAGTATGAAGATTTTCACAGTGTAAAAGCACATGAAATGTTCTGTAAGACAGTCAAAAATCTTGAAATGCTTCTTGTGTGTTCTGTAGATCGCTTTTTCAACAAGTTTAAGTTTCATTTCCTTCCCTTTGCCCTTGCACATTGGTTTCATTTTCCCCACTAATGAGTCACATTTTTTTTGCTGCCCCGCCCTGCCTGTAAAACCTGAAAGGGTTTTTTCACATGTGCATGTTAAACTGTTTTAACCTTGCTAGTAGATTTGCATTATTTATCATCTTGTTCTCTGTATTATATAGCTTATTTATAACACACTTTATAGGCTAAATTATAACAAACAATTTATTAATTAGCTTACAATAATGATGGTAAAGACGATCAGAAAGAGGTACAAATGTTCCTTTTCAATTAATAACTAGTGTGAAAGAGAAGAACTGTCTGTAAGCAAATTGGGGGCAGATTATTAATTTTTTAATTCCATGCCGTTACAGCAGGACTGTCACAGTCTGCACACGTCTAGCAAAGGAAACCACTCAGGAAAGTTTATGCGTGGGAATGGTATACAGGCTCCCCATGATACTTGACATGAGATAGACACTAGGACAGCAACAGCTGGGAAATTCCACTGACATCCACTAGCAAAAAACACCTAAAACAAGGTAAGCACCAACAAAATACCCCAACTTTCCACTTTTTTTGGAGCGTGTGTTTGATTTTTAAGGAATAAAAACATAGGTACTGGCTTTGGCTGGGATAAAGTTAATTTTCCTCATAGCAGCTTGTATGGTGCTGTGTTTTAAATTTGTGATGAGAAGTGTTACTAATACAGGGATATTTTAGCTATCGCTGAGCAGTGCTTGCAGAGCATCAAGGCCTTTTCCGTTTCACACACTACCCCGCCAGTGAGCAGGCTGGGGGTGCACAAGAAGTTGGGAGGGGAGACAGCTGGGACAGCTGACCCCAACTGACCAAAGGGATATTCCACACCATATGACATCATGCTTGGCATATAAAGCTGGGTGAAGGAGAAAAGGGGGAATTATGCCATCTGTCTTCCCAAGTAATCATTATGCGCAATGAAGCTCTGCTTTCCTGGAAATGGCTAAACATCTGCCTGGAGGTAGTGAATTAATTCCTTATTTTGCTTTGCTTGTGTGCATGGCTTTTGCTCTGCCTATTAAATTGTCTTTATCTCAACCCACGAGTTTTCTCAGTTTTACCCTTATGATTTTCTCCCCCATCCTGCTGAGGGGAGTGAGCGAGAGGCTGCATGGGGCTGAGCTGCCTACCAGGGTTAAACCACATCATAATACATTGCACCTTCAACAGTTAAATAACCTTCTAAAAGTCAGAGGTTTTTGTTGATGGATTTCTTTGGTTACCCTTCACTAGCATGTATCCTTAGTTTAATTATTTTTCAGGAACAAAAATCAATCATGAACAGAGAACAAAGTTTACTCTATTAAGCTTCTGTGATGGATGCACTCAACTCCTTGACCAAACTAGTGGTAGTTTGGTTCAGGCTCCAAAGGAGATAAAGGCCTAGGCCATGACCTTCTCTAGTTCCAACCTGGTCTTTGAAAACCCACACAGGGACAAGGTGACACGGTGAGCTTTGATCTATATGAGCTTGGAAACCAGAACATTGATTAACACATAAATAGCAGATGGTTCTTCCAAAACTAATTTGGTCAAGGAACAAAGGAAATTGTGGGACAAGGAGTCTCGTGCTTACTTTTCCATTGCATGTAATTTGACTACAAGCCAACCACATTATTCCATAAGTATAGCCTGAGCGATCTCGCCTTGAGTTGGGACACTTCATAAGGTTACCCCTCGAGGTTGAGAGGCCCCTTTACCAACTGCAGATCTTTGGTAAATGACCAATATCGCACATAACCTGGTATCACAGGCCAATAAGATCTTGTATTGGTAACTTTGAATCATTACCATATCCTCTGTGCAGTGAAGTAATAGGTTGAACCTTGCCATCAGAATTTGTTAAGCCTCACTTTTTTACAACACCTTACTTCAATAAAACCACTTTTGCTGCTACCTTTGGCAGTGGTTCTTTAAGCAGTCTAAATCTCCCCCATGACAGCTTCACTTTCTCTTTTAAGCCTTCCTCACCAAAAAAAGTTAACTGAAGTAATCTAATAGAATATTTGCACTTGTAAACTGTCTTTTAAATTGAAAGAATGAATCTAAAGAATTACAAAGGGCTACTAAAATAACACAAGTCCATCTTGTATTTTAGCACTATAGTACACTTGTTTTAAACATGCAAGCCAAACAGGTGTTTGAGAACCACAAAACCCTAGTTTTAAATACAATCCAGTTAAGCATACTATTTAATGAACATTTTTCCCATACAAAAGAAATCTGTCTACAGAGCATGAAAATAATGGTGTATAACCATGCAAATACATTAATGTCACAGTACCAGTGCAAAACGATGCTCCAGTATAGCAAAAGCCCTACGTATGAATTAACTTTGGCTCAAGCATCTTCTACTACAGCAGTACACGTTAACTGAATCCTCTCCTGAAGCCAAAGGGAAGCCCACATCCAACTGCACATTGACAGGCAGGACTGGAGAGTTGATTAAATCAGACATGACTTCAGTCTCACTTTCAACAAACCTGAAGAGACTCCTCTCCTCCTCGTAACATACAGCCTCCGCCTCCTCATTCAAGCAACCACCTCCCACACCCTTTCAAATTCAAAGTTCCAAACATAGATTTGGCAGTTGGATATTACAGGAAAAGTGCACGTGGCTGAGAAAGTACACAATTGTTAAACTACAGTGGCTGCAAAATTGCAGCCACAGCATTAAATAGCACATTCCAGGATGATGAAAATCAGCATAGTGTTAGTTTTGTAATGCTAGCTGTATTGTCACTTACCCTGGTATCATGTTTTTGATGACAATGATGGTCTTTAGGATCAGACTCTGTTCTCTTTGTGTCTGTTTCTATTTCTTTTTGTTCTTGAGAGATTATTAAATGAGCTTCTGAAGAACTGCAGTCTCTGGTACATAAGAAGAGAGAACCGTAGTTCTTCTAATGTTGATGACTTTTCCCCGTATTTAAGACACATACCAAACATATCATGAAAGAAACAAAAGACAAATACAAGAAGTCTGCCCCTCGCAGAAGTGTAATGGTGTAAGCATGTTTAAATGATTTGATTAAACATCCATTTTTACACCTTTAAATTGCACAGTCCAAGGCTATGCAAAAATATAACAACAAAAACAAGCACTATTTTCTATAAAAGGGTCAGGAACTCAATTATTGTACTTTGATTTTTTTTAATTACAATTATTATTTTTTTATTAAAAAAAAAAAATCTTGCCCAAGGCCACATTTTATTTGTGCAATATAGAGAGGAAACAAATTTAAGTTCCTCCAGAATTTTCAGGTTGACAAAACCCTGTTTATTAGTTTACTTACTGTATAGTTTTTGATAGACAGATAACACATCACTACAAGTAGACCAATAAAAATCAGAAAAAACTTTCAGAAAAATGTTTAATACAAAAGTTACAGTATGTATGGTAACTTAGCTGAATCTGTGAACATGGAATCTCCCTTACTCTCTCTGGGCAAGGCAAAAGCACAGTATAGATGTGGCAAACCCAAATTCCTATAAATTAGGATACATATTCATTTTTACCATTGCGAAAATGCATTTGCTAGCATTCGGTTCCTCAAATCAGCATAATCTCCCAGTGAACTTTATATAGCAAAGTTAACACAAAAAAGTGAGTGTGATTGCACTGACATTTTCAGGCACCAAATTTCCTCAATAACAAAGTACTTCAAGTCGGGAGGACAAAAAACATCGAAATGTAACCATTTCCTGTTATTTCCAATATGGGTAAAACTTAATGCTGAAGGAAACTGCTTGGAAATGGAACACATCTCAGGATAGCATATTTAGTTCCTAAAAGTCCTCTTTACTCCTAGGCTGCACTCTGTTTGCAGTTCTGCTAAGTTTATTTGATCCATTTTTAGTTACTGATAGATAACAAAATTTAAGCAATGTACTTGCTATGTATCACTTAAATCTTACAGTAAGCATTGCTAATAAAAAAACCCCAAACTTGACACTTGCTTACTTTTTCTCAAGAAGTGACTTCTTTGGTTTCTGCTTATGTTGTTTAATACCTACAGAAAATTATATAGGAAGGGGAAAAAAAAATTAGCTAGTTTTACAGGAAAGTTACCAATGAAGCAATTTTCCTACATTCAAGGTGGATCTTTAAATCAGAAAAGGTTACCATTGATTTCTTCTAATGTCTTCTTTAACTTGTCATTTTGTTGAATAAGATCCTTAAGTCCATCAAGAATATTCTTGCATAGTTCTTGAGCTCTTTCATTAGCTTCCAAAGCCAGTTCATGTTCCCCCAGTAATGACAGGGCCTTACAGAAATGGTAGTGACCCTACATGGGCATAAGTTTGAATTTCAAGCATTCATTCACACAAGTAAGAAAAGCAGTAAAATTTAACTAAAAATTTACAAAAATTATACAAAGTAAAATTTAACTAACTCAAAAGTTATCTAATCCACCTGTTTCAGGAGAAGTGATGAGTAATCGAAGTTTTCAACTACTCAGCCCACTGAAACAGAAGGGAGTAGCATCTAGCCTCTGGCTTTGGAAACGAGCAAATTTGCTTTTTCCCCCTAATCTCAACTATGACTTTGCAATTTTGTAACTATGTCTTATTTACTCTTCTTTAGGCCAGAACTATTGGGAAATACACATTGGTCATTAATCAGGATTTTTTTTTTTTATTATAAGGACAACGCATCTTCTTTTTAAAGCACTGTCATAACATAGCTACATGCAACAATGTAACAAATATTTTCTTCTCTCTTTACACCTGCAGAACACCATGTAACAACACTTACAAGCGTGTCAAAACAACATTTTCTATATAAAAATACAAGCAAACTATGTACTTGGCTGACTGAAGCAGAATTCTTAGTCCACAGGGCACTGTGTTCATTCTACTGTCACTAGTGCTAAACACAGATGAGAACATATCACATCTACCTGGGTCAAACCTGTAATTAAGACTCTGGGTTCTTATGTTGGTTTACAGTAGCAACAAAAGACAATTTTGAAATGTACATGAAACTAACCTTTGGCCAATTAGGCTTCAAAATAGTGGCTCTTTTTCCATCAGCAAGAGCTCTCCTTAGAGAAGGGAGGGAAAAAGAAGAGGCATTTATTATTTATACTTCAGAAAAATCTACAGACCAGATGCACAAAGCACTATAAAAATACAAAGTGAATTAAAGAACAGTTCATTCATCTGTGTAAAGGCATGGTGAGATAACACTTCTTAGCTGAAATTTACCTGGGTTAAAATGTTACAGTCTCAACTATTTCACCCATCAGATATTTATTCCCGCCCCCTACCTACTAGGTTTTCCAGCAGTTCTGCATACGTACCTACCTGTTAACTGGGTTCTAACAAAATGTTCCTTTAAAAAGAAAAGCCTTAATAAAAAGCCTGAATACCAAACCTAAATATTTTGACAGAAATAATATTAGAGAGTAGTTATGTAATCATAGCTAGAGATTTGAGGGTGCAAGTATTAACTGCTGAGCACTGAAAGACAGTAACTTCCAAAACTCCCAACAACTGAAACCTGAAGAACATGCCCAGCTCTGACTTTTTATATACAAGGTGTCATAGAGTATCTGGAATTACAATTTTTGGTCAGGTCAGAAGAGAAGCAGACTATCCCTATGGCTACAGGCAAGAACACAGAGCAGCAACGACAGCCTCTGCTGAAACTAATGCTGCCCAAAGCAGGCAGTTACAGAGTTTATATACCTTTGAGATATATCACTCGTTCTTCACTGAACTACAGCTATGTGTCAGGATGTACTAAATTATAACAAAGAGTGGTCACATATGGATTACTTCAGATGAAGAAGCTTACAAATAACTCACTCCTTTGATAGCTGAGTCATGCTGACTCAGTGAGGCCTTTGGAAAATGTCTGCAGCAAGACCTAATTTGAGAGGCCTGCAAAGGTCCAAGAGGCGTTCACCGTTTTACCCCACAAAGTGACGAAATATGGGAAACAAACAAAAAAAAAAAAATCTTGTTTCACATGAAAGTGTTCATAAATTGCCTAGTCACTACCACTGTTTTTTGTAACCATTATAGTAGAAAATGTATAGCAGAGGGATCTGAAGGAGGAGAATGAGATGCTCTGTGGTAACGAAAGCTGGATACTAAAGAAAAGCCTGACAGAGTCAATAATTTCAAGACAAGGAACATATTTTACACAACAAAATTCTTCAGAGATTTCAGGAAGAATTAATTCAGTGAAATGAAAACAAGTTAGAACACAAAAAAAATTCCCCACCGCCACTTAGAGAAACCCCAGGTAGTAATGACAGAGCTTAGAGACGTGGCAATACATTTAAAGAAGTTAGTAACAAAAAACCCCAAACAGAACTAGTGATTAGAATGGGAGAAATCGCACCATATTCATATTGCAAAGGAAGCAAACACAAGGAAAAAAATGCTCGAGTAAAAGACAGACAGTGGAGTGCAGAACCTCAAGATACTAAGATATTATAAAAGTAGTTGAAAAGACTAGAAAACACTGAAGCACTTGTCTTGTTCTCTAGTGTGTGCTGTTATGCTTTGTTTTCACCTACCCAGTCCGTCCTCCAGTGCCACCTTTCAATAGCCTGCTGCAGTGCTAGGAAAGTTACCCCGAGCACTGTCAAAACATCACGACACGAGGCCGAGCTGCCTGAAAAGTCCTGTCCCTTATCAAAGCCTGGGAGGGAATATGACCACTGCCTCTCAGGAGGAAGACATGCGCATTAGATAAAGCCACGAAGTCTCCAGATGATCTGGAGAATGCTATGTAACTCGTAGTCCTGTAATACAGTACTGCCACCACCTACAGCGGGCCATAAGCTCTGTACCAAGTCTGCAAAGCCCCAGGACTGAGGCTTCTCAGACTTGCTCAGCCTGAACTGAAGCTTCACCTGCCTGCAGTTTTCTTTTACTTGGTTTAACCGTGACATCAATTTCTCTAACTGACCAGGTGTCTATGGCTATTTTGCTCTATTTCTGTTTATCTTTGTGTGGTACAACTATAGATTTAGACAGAATAGTAAGGCAGAGGCCTTGAGCAGTGGAGACATAGGATGCACTATAAAGGAGTGCAGGTACAAGACGACAAGAGTTGGGGCACAAGCTTAGCACTGGAGACCCCACAGCTATAAACAATTCACCAATGGTCAGTTAAAGACATGCCAGACTTGGACAAATATAACTCTAAGAGTAACAAAGAAAAAGTAACATGCATTAAAAGTGCCAAGTATAGTAACCTCAGATGTAACCTGGAGCAGCAAACCGACAAAAACAGAGCACAGGTGTAATAGCATGGCAGCAAATACAAAAGTGACCCCAAGTGGATCCTGGATTGAGGAAGAAGAAACCATCAGCATGAACATCACTTTCCTCTTGGAGAAGGACTCCACATACTGACAGCTCTCTAATCCACTGCTACAGCAATGGAACTGCCAACTTTAGTACCCACACAGAGGAGCAGTGAAGGGGTGAGCATAACACTAGGAAAATGGGCAGAAACTAAGAATCATGTGGATACCAATCTTAATTACATTGCTGTTATTTCTTTTTATTTCAACAATTAGATCTGGACTAATAACAATTAGACCCTTAAAACTTCAATTATACTAACAATAAATTCTTTACGTAAAAGGTATACATTCACCTTGCTCATAAAAAAGATTTTTAGCTTAATAGCTCGCTTAAGGTAAATAACCTGCATACCCACACTGATATCTTCAAGAGGTTTAATAAAAATCACAATACTCACTCATTCTGAGATTTTTTTTTCCTGTTGTGTAAGTCACCACCCCCCCAAATTTTAAATGGTATTACATACTGCCAGCAGATACAGCTAATATTATTCATTTTTCTTAATATATCTTAATTTTTTCTTAATATTTTCTTAATATTCATTTTTCTTAATATATCTTAATATTTTCTTAATATCAGTTTTTTGAGGTAATAACAGCAAAATTACTATATACTTAAGTTTTAAAAATACTGTTTTCTTAAGTATACTACCAATTTTTAACTGCAGATCACCACAACATTTCAGATTATAAACAAGGGGTTACTTACTTGTACTGCCTTGTGAGAATTAAACAAAGAGCTCTGTTTCCATACAGAAGATGGTTTGCAGGACTTAAAAAAAAAAATTATGAGAAGTTAGTAACATATACTACTTTTGAAAATCTTGAGGAAAAAATAAATTTTCACAATAGTTGTCTGCAAGCAATTTATCACAAACAATTATGTACAAGCTTCCTTGAATAGTCCCATTGATTTGTAAGTTATGTAACTGAAAATATTAAGTTTTAATTATGTAATAATTTGTAAGATTTGGGTCCACTAACAAAGCTTCCAACCAATTCAAATCACTCTCAGCCTACTTTAAAAAAAAATTAAAAAAAAAAGCACACAGATTTAAACTCCTTCCCTAACTCACTAGGCTCTGACAAACATAATAAGACACACCTCAAATGGTGCGAAAGTATGGCTAGTATGTTCCCTACGATCTCAGCTTTGTTTTAAAAAAAAAAAAAAAAACCAAACCCAAACACAATCAAAACCACCAAAAAAAACCGCAAAAAAAGGTGTGCTCGACTGTCACATACATCCCATTTTACTTTGTTCTGGAATTCCTGACTTTGAAGACCTAATTAAATCAAACATCTCACAAACACTTCTGGATCACTGGCTCTACAACTTTTTCATAACCCTCTGCCTGACTGGGCAGACTAAGCAGCAGTTCTAAAGAGCTGAAGTGTTGCCCCCAGCATAGCTAATGGAGAATGAGAGAGGGGAATTGGTATATGTAATCCAGCAACCATTTGAAAGGAAGCGTAGGGGGAATGCAGCTAGTTAGGGAAGGAGGGTGCTGATGAAGCAGATGAAAAGTCCGCTCACACTGGGAGAATGAGAAGGGGAAGACAGCACGCAGAGCAGATGAAGAAGGGTTCCCTAGCTGCTAGACATAACTGAGCTATTCTTCACCTTCCAGCAGGGCCTTAAGGAGAAAAAGCAATTTCTAATGAATAGCTGTAACAACAGCCCGGCTCTACAGCCTCTAGAAACCATGAGACTTCCTTTGCTCTTTCCCAGCCATAGGATTTCCTTTGCTCTTTCACTGAATTCTGCTCCTCCCTCCCCTTCATCAGCTACCCTGAGCAAAGACTTCTCAGCCTGCTCCATCATCTCAGATACAGTCACTTGGCCAACATCAGCCTACCCAACTCTTCAAGGAGGCTAAAAGCAGCTTGAATTTTGGATTGAAATGTATCCTACTGTGTGACATAAAATCTGAAGCAAGACATCAGCAAAATGCTAGTCGTTTCAACTGCACAATTATAAAGCTACAGGCTTCAAAAATGAAAAAATACAATAGTTTGCACAGTCAGGCTTTTTTTATGAAAGGTGGGACTTTATGGATTTCATCATACTCCATAGACATTAGAACTTGTAAAAGCAGCATTTGCACAACTGCAACACAAATAGCAATTACACCAAACCAGCATTCTGTAGCTAGTTCACAATTACATGCAGGCTACAGGAAGGGGGCAAATGCTCTACACATAGGACATAAAGTCTCATTTAATCTGTCTCCCTGCCTCTTTAAGGAGCTCAAGAAAGACTTCAAACCCTTTCAGCAAATGACTTTTGAGAATAAATCAAACAAAAAAAGATTAAGCCTGTCACATACAGAGTTGCCAAAAGCAGATACTTAGGTATTTGTCCTTGTTCACTAGTTCTACAACATAGCTGAGATGATAAATATTTGCAACTGTTGGTCATACTGTTCTGCTGGAAGAATATTTAGGAGGGATGATACCAAAAGTGGCTGTTCACACCAAACAACTTACTTCCTTTCAGGTTTACTATACCTACTGGCAGTCATTTTAGATCAGCTTTAAACCCTAAAGGACTTTTGGGGCAGTAAAAGCACAAATAACCACCAGTAACAAGAAATAAAATAGAACAAAAACCGTTATGTAGCTTTTTTTTTTTTTTTTTTTTTTAAACTTAGAGGCCAAATGATACCTGATTTAGAGTGGCTCATGCAAAACTATACAAAAGCAGGATAAATCTGAGTAAGCTGTAGACATATGATATAACACAATCTAGTTAACCAGTTCAGTTCTTACCAAAATTCTATGGCTTTAGTATATGACATTATAGCGCGATCAAATTTTCCTTGGGAAAATTCCTCATTTCCTTTCTGTTTCATAGATTCACTGTTCTGTGAAATCAAGAAAAAACAATCCCATAACCACTATAATTAAACTCAGTTGAAATGAGAAGAAAAAAATTTGACAAGAGGCAGCTCAGTTTTTATTCTTGTAAAAACAGAATGTGTGCACTATTTGTTGTAATGTAATGCTTTTAAGTCATTGCAATTAATAAGCTTAAAAGTGTACTAATGAAAATGTTATGCAGACAAGAATACAATCAACAATAATATAAAAGCAGGACTAACTCAGAACCTCTCCTGGGTTCCATAGTATAGTTGTCATCAAAAGCAAGTGTGTGTCAAACAGCAAAGCAGGCTGAGTACAGCACAGCTCAACCAGTTCCCTACTTAGTGCTTTTCAGCATAGCTCCTGAACTATGGTACTGTAGCAAGGAAGACAAAGGAATTAAACAGACTCCCATAGAAAAAAAAAAACCCAAACATCTGCACTAAAGGAACACATGGCAAAGACTTTGAGAGCATCTTATTTCTGTGTTAGAAGGAACAAGAAGGAACAATCATCTATGAATATTAACTGCATTTCCTCAAGGTTTTTTGGGGGGATGAGGAGGGGAACACTTTCCAATGTACACTGTCAATGTAAACAACTAATGTTCTGTCTATTAGGCCAGCATCTCTCAAGGTAACTACTTATGTCAGGACAACTACTTACTCAAGCTTTTGAAACCGTTATCTTTAATAATTTGGTAATTTTTATAATCTTTGATCATAAAAAAACCCCCAAACTAACAACAAAGAAAAGCACAAACACATTCCAGTATCTTCTCTCACCTTCCTACAGTTTTCACAGGTCACAGCTTTAAATTCTTCAACTAAATTACAATCTTCCAAAGCAACTTTAGTAATATAACGTTTGCCTGCAGACAAAATTCAGAAAAATACAGTGGATGAAGTAGTTACCATAGACAAGAAGCAGGGTTTAACTTCTGCCGCTAAGAATCAAGCTCTGTTTTCTGACTGGAAGCATAATTTGACATACCAACTAAGTAATAGAAAAAAATTAAGGAACAGAAACGTTCAAAAGAAAAGGAATTATTTATTCTTGGGTAAGCCCAAAATAAGTGGCTGCAAACTGTAAAACATTCAAGCACTTGCCTAATTTCAAGCAGTTACCTGAAATTCAATTGTTTTTTAAAGAACTTGCATTTTAAAGATCTGCATTTTAAAGAATTTGTACCTTGGTACTTAAGTATAAAAAGATTCTTCTCATTACATACAAGTTCAACCCTGTTACTTACTGCAACAGCTGAGTTAGAATGACTATATGCAAAAAGTAAGAGCAGAATACAAGCCTTTTAACACACATCAAAACCAGCAGGCCTGGGAACTTTTTGTCATTTCAGCAGAAGTTCTGCTGCTAGCGTTAGTATCTTATGGTAACTCCTATGAGCTACATAAGCTAATTCTTGAAATATGACAAACATCTCAATATTTTGACAAAATCCTCTGCCAAACATTTAACAGAAAGACCCAAACAATATTTTGGGCAGCTTTCAACGTAGGGTTAAGTTAAAGGAATACAGGGCACACATATAGCCCATAATGGACACTGAAGTGAAAAAATGCTCTGAACTCCTATTCAGAAAGAGGACATGCGCTGTAAATACAACCCAGATACAGAGATTCAAGGAAGAATTGGATGGTTCAGATAAGCAAAAACAAGAAAAAAAAACCCACACCACCACCACTATTTTCCAGTCACTCTCAGACTAATGAAATACATACACACATGAACTATGTCATAACTACAACACAGGTAACTTTCCTCATCATTGTTTCTTCAAAAGTGTTCATACTTACATTCAGCAAAGAAAATTTCAAGATAGATCCAACCAAAATCACCAAGTTTCTCCAGCCTCTGCAGAATACTGACATCACCTGTGTATCTGACCCAATCAAGTGCGTCCTCAACATCAAAAACACCCTATTTCAATTGAAGAAAACAAAAAAAAAATGGTTACTCTAATTCTATACAAAGCAAAGTCTTAAAACAAAACCAACAAACACCACACAAGCCAAAGGCTCACTGGCAATAGAGTGGAAGCATTCCATATAAATATATCAAACAATACTACTGTAGCACTTATACTATGCATTTGTTCCTGATTTGTTAGCCTTTGAAACAGATAGCAGCTCACAAATATAAGTATCTGGATAACTCAAGCACAGCATAATACAGCATATTCACAAATTAAAAACAGTCATTCTTCAACAGGAGACAGGGGAGCAATTCAAATTACAGAATTTGATTTTAAAAAATTTAGAAACTTTTTTGATGGCTGCATACAAAATTGCTTCAGTGTGAAGTGACAAGTCTGATTAGAAAAAGCAACTTTCTCCAGGCTATTAGACATGCAGGACAGGGCTAAAACTTAATTCCATAAATCATGACTTGCCTTCTATTCAAACTAAATTTAAATTGTTTGAGCTACAGAGCTTTATTTGAAGGAGAGGGATTGAGTGAAGAATGTCCATTGCCTTGGACACTCCCACATTACCTGGGCCTACAGATTTGGAAAAAGAATTTAAAAACCCACATGACTAAGACAAATATCACTAAAAATACAGGAACTGTGTTATCCAGCAGTAACATACAGTTGTAACTATTCTGCTTCTCCTGTTGCTACTATCAGCTATAATAGAGTTTTCTAACTTCAATGTTTTTATTTTAACTTTTGCAGTTAACCTACAGCAGGCAGCAGAAACTAGTAAGTGGGAGAAAAAAAAAAAAAGGAACAAACACAGGGAGACAAGGAACATTCCCAGTCCAAAGTTTAAAAGCTGAAACATGTAACGAGTACAGTTCTACTGTACACTGAATTTGATAATGAAGATGGATCCAAACCACACCCTTACTCAGCCATCTCAGCCCTTCAGATTGAATCAGTAGCACTGTCTGAGAATCTCCTAAAAGATTTCCAACCTGCCTCCAAAGAGGAGCACTTCTGCATCATTTCAGTGATCAAGCTTAGCCCTACTTCTAGCCCTGTAGGCCCATCACACAGCATTGCCATTGCTAGCAACAGGCCACAGGCTTCATACAGAGTTTGCAAGGCCACAGGGGTGAGAATGGTCAGGCTTACTCTGAGCTTGTCCTGACCCGCTTAGAGCTCTGTTTTAAACTTGAGTTTAACTGCAACAGCAATTTTTCTTCTAACCAGGTAGCTATGACTAATTTGGTTTGCTTTTGTATGGTACAATAATAGCTTTCATATAGACAGTAATAAACAGTTAATGATGCTATGACTAACATAATGATGCAGTATAGGGAAACGCAAGCCAAATATGATAGAGCATAGGCCATGAAAACTGGAGACACACAGTGCAATCTAGAGGAATACAGGCATGGGACAGTAAGAGATGGGGCACAAGCTGACACTGGAGAACCAGTGGCTAAGTCAAAAAAGAAAAAAAAAATAGAGCTGGACAAATTTGGGCAAAAGCAGTTTCTAACATACATAAAACATACTATATATAGTAAAATCATCTGTAACTTGAACCTGCAGACCAAGGAAAATAAAGAGCAGGGTATAAAAGTGTGTACCAAACATAAAAAATGAACCTAAGCAGATCTTAGAATGAGGAAGAATAAAGCATCAACAGCAGTCCTTGCAGCAAAAAACTCCAGGTAGTGATGGCTATACCTCACACCCCACACACACAAACACCAGAGAGAAGCCATTCACTTTAGTATCTCAAGGAGCAGTACAAGAGCAAGCACAACATCTGGAAAAGGGTCAGATACTAGAAGAGTGTATATTATAATTTTAACTGTATTATCATTGAAGAGGTTTTCTGTTTAGTCATATTGGTTTCTTCGTCTTCTTCATTCTTCTGCACTAATTAATTCTGGAAGATTTCAATTATACTAACAACAACTTCTTGTCTTTACATATAAAGTGTATTTGCCTTTTGCCCATACCTAGACTTTTAGCATAACACACCAACACCAGCACAGAAAGAGAGGGCACAAAGCAAAACACACCACCCAGATAGAACTGTGTGTTTATAGGAGGGGCTCTAGGAATCTTCAAGACTGAAGGCAGAGAGAGCACCAAGACATCTTAAAGGAATAAGCCTTCAACAAGAAATGGCAAATCTGAAAGAAAGCAACAAGTAAAAGCCACCAGCAGGTACCAAAGTGGACACCAGAGGGCTGGCCTGGGCTCCAGCTGCACAACCTAAACCCACCCAACCACACTGCAGTAGCAACCTCCAAGAGAAACCATTTATTTTCAGCATGTGAACCACCCCCATAGCTCTCACTCATTTTGGTCTTCTTACACAGACAATATTTATTTCACAGTTCCCGTCATGTACAGATTTTGTTTTGCAACAACTGGCAACTCCAGTCCTATATACTACACATTCCAAACCTTACAGACTCCATTTATTTAAGCAAACATTTCAAAATTTTGGGTACTTGTACAAATATTTTGTTTGTATTTACACATAAAGAAGCATTCTTATTAAAAACAATTTCAGAAACTTACATTTTCTATTCTGCTGCCAATTCTCAGTATGCCACCAATAAAAGGTGGAACGTTCTGGAAAAGGGACAGAAAACAAATAAAACCAAGTTATTAAGATCAGACAATTTTAGCTCCTATTTGCTCAGATTCAACTCAGAAACATTTTCTGTTCTGTGTGAATGCAGTATCATTTGAACAGTTGCTCTAGTCCCTTTCAAAGTTTCAGGAAATATTCTTGTATTCAGTAGCAAATGCCCTACTATTTTTGTTGAAAAATAAATAAACGTTGATGTGGAAATAGAGAATGCATGGATGCTGGGACATCTGGTTAGGAATGTCAGTCACTTTAACCACCTCTGCAGTTATCTACATACCAAAGAACCAGCTGATACATCCAATGAAACCCATCCAAAACAACAGTACTTCCTCTCCTGAGATCTTCTGCTCCTCCAAATAAATTTTACTACTGGATATACAATCTTTTACATGGAGAAGGAGATATAGGCTGAGGAAGTAAGAAGAGGTAAGCAGAGGTAAACAGGGAAATGGGAACATACACAGACCCTCTCATATAAAGATCGAATGGGAGACTACCAGAGGAGGAAACAGCACAAAGAACCCATCACATGAGACAAAATGGAAAAACTGCGGGGTCATCCTGAAGTACAAGGAGGTGAAAACAGAGCACTCGGATAGCCTGAAGGAGGAAGCAGCAAAAAGAGCATAAGGAAGTATGAATCCACAAGATCAATATAGTACAAGAATACCATCATAGAAAGTCATGTAACAGTAAGGTGGACTGGAAAAAGCGTAGCTTGGGGTTGAGCACACGTCCTGGTTTCAGCCGGGATAGAGTTATTTTTCTTCCTAGTAGCTGGCATAGTGCTGTGTTCTGGATTTAGTATGAGAATAATGTTGCTAACACACTGATGGTTTAGTTGTTCCTAACACTGAGTCAAGGACTTCTCAGCTTCTCATGCTCTACCGACCGAGAAGGCTGGAGGTGCACAAGAAGCTGTGAGGGGGCACAGCCAGGCAGCTGACCCAAACTGGCCAAAGGACTATTCCATACTACATGACACCATGCTCAGTATCTAAACTAGGGGAAAGCTGGCCAGGGCCCACTGCTCGGGGATGGGATGGGCATCGGTTGGCAGGTGGTGAGCAATTGCATCGTGCATCAAGTGCAGTGTATATTCTTTTATTATTATTATTGTTGTTGTTGTTATCACTACTATTTTATTTTATTTCAATTATTAAACTGTTCTTATCTCAACCCATGAGATTTTTTTCATTTTCACTCTTTGATTCTCTCTCCCATCCCACTGGGGTGGGGAGTGAGCAAGAAGCTGTATAGTGCTCAGTTGCCAGCTGGGGCTAAAGCACAGCAGCACAGAATTTCAACAAACAATTTTTTTAAGATTTAGGTATGACACATTTTAAAAGAATGAGAACATTTCTTATATCATTCTCTCTTCTGCACTGTTATGTTTTAAGTCAGCAACAATAGCAAATTTTAAATATAATTTGTTGAATGAGGAAACAATAACTGAGGAGCAAAAAAAAAGTTTTTAACTTGTTCATCCAGGAATGGTGCCATTTTTCTCACTGATATTACTCTCTTTCTTAGCAATTTACAAGGGCCCCAGTCAACCATATTATTGACTCAGCAAATACTCAGTAAGTTACCCCAACTGTAATAAAGCCTGTGACACACTTTCTTTCTAGAAAGCTGCAACTCAACTATCAGAGAATTTATTCACTCCAGCAAAAGGAAATGTCTAATTTAAGATATAATCCCAAGATGCAAAAAGTACAGATTTAATTAACTACCATTCTCGAAAACTTACACAAAGTTAAAATATAGTACTTACAACAACTTTTTTAATTAAATCAACAAGGTCTTCCAAAACCTCTAAATCACAGAGTCTCTTCCAGTTCTGGTCTAAAATCTGTGAACTGCTTAAAAACAGAACAAGTTATTATTTAGAAAAATAACACTGTGTTACATGGTCATAATTACTAATATTTACAGTAATTAGATCTAAGCAAGAGCATGGTTACAAACTCAAATCAAGCCCTTCAGAGGAGGGGAGGAAAAAAAAAAAGAAAATATGCAAAGCTTTTGGTACTTTTGAAATAAAGGGCATCGATTTAAGTACTTAAATACACTCAGATTCCAAACTTCAGACACCCACTCTTAATATTTTCTTCTATGTATTCAAGAACTATGCCATCTGACCTTAACTTACTTAGAACACTGGTAAAAGCATTCCTGTAGACAGTTTAACTACTACTGAAAGTATACAACAGTCTTTCACAGGTAAAAAAAATAAAAAAACAAAACCACAAACCAAAAAAAACCCAAATGTGAAGGCTGATGAAATCACTTTGAGAACATGATGATTTACCTCCAATCAGCTACCAAAGAATTACTTTCACTTTTGAAGAGAAGAGGCCAAAAGATGCGTATTTTAATAACGTTGCAGTATTCTCTTAAAACGTCAACCGGCTGACTGCACCACACTTCACAGGGATCAACATCTTCAAGAAAACAGTTAGAAATTAGACCACATAATTCAGGCCTTACAAGTAATCAAAGACCAAATAAACATTCAAAGCCATCAGCTACTTCCACACTGTATTCCTAAGTACTGTCTAACCAAAATAAGAAAACTTGAACACTCTGACAACTTGAGGGTTTTTTCATAAATTGAAGGGTGAGAGGGAATTTATATGGAGGTAAGAATAGGGACCTGCTGGCAGACTTTACATTCCTTTCTCAAGGAATTCCCTGCATTCTGAATGTTATTGATAGAATAGGTTATAAATTAATAAATGCAGCCTGCTTCTAAATGAGAAGCCTAACAAAGGCTGCGAGCTGTTTAATGGCTATATTTTCAAGATAAAACATGAGCCTCTTCTAACTGTACCCATTTAATTATTTTCTACAATAAATCCAAAATAGCGCAGCAGATAGCAACACAGTACAAAAAGATCAGCAACATTCTTCTTTTTCCTTCAGAGGCCATTATGTGTATGATGCATGGCTCTTTCAAAAATATAATCCATTTCCCTCAGAGGCAAATGTCTTCAAAAGGTAAAGATCCTTATTAGACTATTGAGGTGGCATCAAGTACTCTCAGAGCAGAAGCAGTATTATCTGAGAGCCTTAATACATGCAAAAAATCATTTTACACAGCTGGCTGTGTTCATCCGAGTTTCCTATATCTTACAGGTTACCATTTGTATAGTGAATACAGTTTTGAAGAACTTGACATATTCTTGAGCCACCTGCTTTTCTGCAACTATTAAATTTTTTTTTAAATATAACTGCAAAACTTTACCTACAAAGATCAACTTGAAGGTGTCTTTAGATCTGTACAGTCAAAAAACAGCTACAATTAAAACACAGGCAATGAACACAAGCCTTATATCTCCATGCTCATAACATTAATTGACTACATATATGTACACATTATTGACTATCTGCACTATTCTCATAAATGTATAGCAGTCTTCTGCACGTTACATTGGGACAAAAAGATGAGAACTCTTCCAGTGTAAAAAAACACACCAATGCTTCTGCTAGGAAATAATAATTTTCTACTTATTCGGACAAAATAAGGAAAAAAGTGAAATAGCAATCAAAAGCTCTGACCACAGCACAAAAAGTGCATTAGAAAGTTATGTAATATTGGTTTAGTTTACATACCTGTTCTAGGCTTCTGCGGTGATCGCTGTACAAACACTCCATGACCCTAAAGATAAAACATTTTTTAACATCGCACATGTTGCAAATGTGTCACACTAACTTTAAGCAACAATTGCTTAACTATTTCTAAATATTAAACCAATATAAACTGTTTACATCAGGGGAAGGAAGGAGTGGAAGTGATCTTTATGTTCTGCCACCAATTCCTCTTCTCAAGAAAAGGTAATTATTGAACATATTTAGATGAGTACACAAGATGGTCTATGGTTCATGTGCTTCATAAGCAAGCAGCATGAACAAATAGGAAACAAATCTATAAAGCAGAGTATTTGCTACTGAGCAGTCTACTTTCACATTATATGCTGTTCAAGGGGTTTTAGTTCAAACTAAAACTAAAAAGATTGGTTCAAATCTGCTCCCATAAGCAGAGCATCCATTCGTGGCTGATGCACATTATCCGTACTCTTAAAAGCACCTTCTAGATTAGTTTCATCCCCAATGAATCCCACTAGCACACTCCAAGACCTCATCACAACATAAGCCAAAACATGAAAGACAGGGACGACTGGGATATTTGCTTCAAAAGCATTGTGTTCTCCTGGGCCAAACTAAAATACTAATGCAGACACATTAATTAACAAAATTAATTAATAATCAACTAAAATTATTTACTTAACTATTATCAACTATAATTATTTAGTAATTAACTAAAATACTCATGCATACACCATG
Organism: Egretta garzetta; assembly: GCF_000687185.1. Taxonomy (NCBI): domain Eukaryota; kingdom Metazoa; phylum Chordata; class Aves; order Pelecaniformes; family Ardeidae; genus Egretta; species Egretta garzetta. Next base: position 9,644,425 of record NW_009260028.1, on the reverse strand, counting down.
GACCTAGACAGGAAAAATATCTCTATGTACCTACTCATTTTGAACAGAATCTTTTTATAAAATGTTAATAACCCTCATCCAATGCTCACCAGCATCTCGTTATTTCCTAAGACCAACCTGAGGTGGGTGAATACCCCATGCTTCCCCCTCCACCCCATTTCCCCCAAGAATAAAATACTATTGGTATTCCCCATTCTCCCACATGTTTCTGCACTTCTGCCAATGGTTTCCCGAGGAAAACAAGGAAACTCAAAAGTCTGCAATATTTTGCACTACCAAATGACAAAGCCCTTTGGATCCAATCTTCATAATTCACATTAAGCACAGCCAAAAAGCAAACAAAGCAAATAAAAACAAACAGGGGAAAAAGCATGTTTACTAGAGTTATTTAACACAATATTTTAGTTAAAGTCTTATGAAAAAAAAAAGTTTACCTGCATATCCATTAAAAAAATGTCCACATAATAATTATGAATGGATGGAAAAACTTTTACGAGGTTAAATAATATATTACATCACACTAGAATAATATTCTAAAAATTAATAACTCAAAATCAGGTACTAGGCAGCAATATAACATTCAGGAATACCTAGGAAACGTATTTAAGAAGACAACACAGGCTTTCAAAAAATAGTAATTAAGCTTTGACAGTTAGCGCATGTGTATTTAAATAAATACATTATATCAAAATAAGTGGAGCGAGTGGCTGATTTACTATTTCTTACTTAATACTTGATACAACATACTGTATCAATACCTTAATGGCTTTAAAACATAGTACTCCACATGAGCTTCTCAAGCTGAAGAATAAGTTACTTTTTTCTGGTTTACAGATCCCTAAAAAGTCTATTATTTTAACAAACATTATGTGTGCCATTTAATAAACACTATGTATCATGTCTACGTATTGCTGCATTACCATTTAAAAAAAATGCAAAGCTATTTCTGAGTATGACTAGAGAACAGCATAAAACCAAACTGATTACACCAAACACATCTTGCATAAAGTTTCTTCAACAGACCTTTATTCTTTCAGTGGCAGACTTTCTGGCAATACTAGCATGCTGTGCAACAATGACTGACTAACTTGACCTAAGACGACAAGCAATCACACAATTTCACCCGAAGTAACACTTCTGAACTATTACAACATTACATGTAAATCAAGGCTTACTCTCAAAGATAAGCTGTTATAACAGTGACATATTTAACAGACCAGGATGCTCAATAACAAAAAGGAAAAGAAATTAACTAATATTTCAAGGTCAGTTAATGTCGAAAGATGACTGAACATCTCCTTCACTCCACAGCATGGATTTTGCTACAATATTGAAAAACAAAACAACCTACACACACCCTCTGTACATCAAGCCCAAGGTGGTATTCCTACCAAAGCAAACTTGAAAACCAAGATTTAGCAGTTGCACAGAATCAAGGGCTTTCTTTCCATAGCGCAGCAAATGCATCACCGTAAAAGATAAAATGTCTAGTACCTTATGCTAACACAGCTGTTCAGGTACTTTATTTTGTCACAGCACAAAAAAAAAAAAAAAAAAAAAAAAAAAAATCTTCACTGATATAAACAATTTCCAATGAGACTCACTACTCTACTGGTAACAGTCCCTTGTAAAGACACAGCTTTACAAATAAGAAATTCAATTTACTTGTACTTTTTATTTTTGCATAGGAAGAAGAATAGTAGGCCAGCTAGTTTGTATTTCGCAGCAGCAACGCTTAGGATAAATAACCCATAACTGAACTCTCCAAGCAGCAGAAAGATTAACCACCACGGTGTTTTCTAAGACTCCTTAAGCATAGCAGGAAGGGGAAAATAAGAGTCAAGGAAAGCATTCGTGGAAGTATTAAAACAGAAGAGCACTACAGTTCATTTGATAAAGGAAACAACTAAATAAGCACAGGCTCTATAGGGCACAAAGAACTAGAAAAAAATTGTAAGAGATGACAAGAGCAAAGAATGGGTGAATACTCTACAGTTAACTGGCAGACCTGAACTTACATGAACCAAGTTGCGATTGCGTTGCAGTTAAAGGAACTGAATCTGTCACTCTGAGGTATATCATCCCAAGTATGGCCTGGATACACAGCCAATAGGTTGGTCAAGTTCTGCTAATAGGACCTTACGCACCACCCTCTAGTTTTACATAGTTGTATACGTGTTCAGTAAAATTTGCCTGATACAGGTAGCCTCAGACCAAGGACACCCTGATAGAGGTATCCGCAGTCTCTATGCTCTACCCCAGTTTAGCACTGTTGCAAGCGAATAACGCACAGTGGTATAAGGTACCTTTGCATCAGTTTGAATTAATCAACACTAGCAATTACTCTATAATCAGATCTGCATATAAACCCCGCTGGAACATCTTACAAGTTTTTCACCTAGTGTCAAACCTACTTACCAATTCACAGCAAGATTTATCACCGGCATAAAAAGCCAAGGCTGCAAACTCGGATTCGGATATCCGTTCACCCATGGTACATGATCCTGAAAGAAAAGGACTAGGAGAAATACGCGAGAGGAAGGCAAGAGGCAAATAACACGTGCTTTGCTGGACTTCAGATGATCCCAACAACGAATTACGCTTTGCAAGAGTTTCGTGGAAGACACGCGTGTTCCCATTTTTACACAGCGTAGGTCAATGCTGGAAACGGTGGCCTAAACCATCAGCTAAAAGCTACTTAAATCGACTAACAGCCTTCCGAGTCCCCGACGCCTGACGGCGCTCCCGCACGCTGCCTCGCACCCCACCGGCAG
>NW_009260028.1:9615262-9640521 GCF_000687185.1 Egretta garzetta | reverse complement strand
GTGCGGTCTCGCGTCCCGCACCCGCGCGTACCGGGGTGGTTCCGAGAGGAGCGTGCCCAGAAACTTCTAACTGCTTCTCACCGTGTGTCCCGCCCCCCGCCCCTCCGCCCCCGAAGCTGAAGGGAAGAGGCCGGGATGGTTGAAAACTCTCCGGCCCCACTGCCAGAAAGGGCAATATACGGATTTGCTCTTTTTTTGGGATCCTGGTTTGGCTTTAGTAAGTATACCGGGTGCTGAGTACTTCACTGAAAAGCGTGGCTTTGCTTGCTTACGAGGCCAGCGTAACTCCGATAAGACCATCTGAAAAGGGTCAAAATTGCCTTGCACCGCCCATCGCAAGGGTGCGTGATGAAGGACGCAGTGGGCGCTACTTGCCCGAGCTGTCAGTCGTTGCAGAGATCTGCCATTGCCTTTTGTGTCTGTCTTTAACCTTATTCATAGAATCATAGAATGTTTAGGGTTGGAAGGGACCCCTAGAGGTCATCTAGTCCAACCCCCCTGCAGTGAGCAGGGACACTGCTAACTAGATCAGGTTGCTCAGAGCCCCATCCAACCTGGCCTTGAATGTTCCCAGGGATGGGGCCTCCACCCCCTCTCTGGGCAACCTGTTCCAGTGTTTTACCACCCTCATTGTAAAAAATTTCTTCCTTACCTCTAGCCTGAACCTACCCTGTTCTAGTTTAAAACCATTTCCCCTTGTCCTAACACAGCTGGCCCTACTAAAAAGACGTTCCCCATCTTTCCTATAGGCCCCCTTTAGGTACTGGAAGGCCACAATCAGGTCTCCCCGTAGCCTTCTTTTCTCCAGACTGAACAAGCCCAACTCTCTCAGCCTGTCCTCATATTATTATTATATATTATTATGGGGTCTTTCTTTAATAGTACTGCAGAGTCAAATTATGTAAAAAAAATTCTCCGCCTTCTCGTTTTAGTCACTATTTTACTTGAATTGCTCAAGTTGTCACTGCTCAGTAACCACTGTAGGTCGTAGTCATGCAACCTTCCCCACCCAAGTACTGAAAATTAAAGTCAGTCTTGTCAACAGCGATAGGAAATTACTAGGGTTATACCAGCGTTTCTCTGCTGGTGTGACAGGTGCTTTAGCATTTCGCTGGGGGTATCTTGCGTGCCCATGCAGGACCAAGGCTTGAGGGAGCGAGAGCACTTTTTCAACACAAGAAAAGGTGCTGCAAATGTACTGCAGTCGTATAATAAACCAGGATCCTGCTGTAAGTCTTTCTCACCCTTAGGGTGTAAGTAGACGTGAAAGTATGTTGGTTTCTGTTTCTCTCACAGGAAGCCACTGTTCGTTGTGTCACTGGCTACTAACCTGTTCCCCTCAAGTTTTGTTAAACCTTACTCTGGATTTGTTGTTAGGGAGCAAAATTTCTCAGTATTGGTTTTGTTGACATGAAAATGATTAACTTACCAAGAATCAGAAAGTATTTCCAGTAACGCTTTCTGAACGGTTCCATCCAAGCAGCTTACTGCCATTCTACCAACTTTTCTTTCAGTCAAATGACCCGCTCTGTGATCATTACCTGCTTTAATATTTTCTGTATTCAGTGTCATTTGGCATCCTTTTACTGAGGGTTTCTTTGTTTTGCAGTTCAATGTGCAAGAAATTCTTGTCTGTCTACATAGGAAATCAGAAAGTAAATGTTAAAGCAAATATAAAAATTATATCATAATATACAAAACGCAAAACGTTGCCCCCATATTGGGCAGGTTTTGTGTCCGAGAAGCACAATGTTTTGGTAGAGCTATTTTGGTTTAAATAGTGTAAAAGCAAAATACTGTCTTAGCATGTATCGGTAGGGAAGTATTGCTCTAAAACTTAGGAAGTAAGTCTAAAACAGTATCAGTTGTACTATTATGACTTTTTAATTTTTCTGTGCAGTTTTGTATCTTATCTGGGCATATGTTCCTGAGACTTGGCTGTTCTCATTGGGACTAACATATTGGCCTCAAAAGTAAGTTCAACCAGTTAAACCCTCTAGCCTGAATATATGTGAGTATAGCACACCCTCAATTATTTTCAAAGAGCAAAAATTTTTTTCCTAAATAGTGGTCTTGTATTTAATCCAGTTTTTCCTGATGATAAAGGAATGTAATCTTTGTGAAGCATTATTTTATGTAGAGAAGTAGCTATAATGAAAATTTTCCATGGTGTAATGAAAGAAATAATATTTGAATGTTTTTATCATAAATTTGATGTTTTGTTTCCAGGAAGTTTGTTGATGAAAATACGGTAAACTTTAAACTGTAATTAAAAAAATACAAAACCTTCTGTAAGGAATCTATTTGATGGTTTACACCAAACTAGCTGCAGTGACTCTGCAGTTGGTAACCTTCCTGGGAGAGACTGGGGTCCTCATTCAGAAGTGCTGTTTCTTTTCTTCCTGGCTAAGTTTGTGCTGGATACAACCACTATGTTAAAACTGTTATATCTTTAGGCATTTGTTATTATGATATGTACATTTTAAAATCTTTTTCCTCAGGTACTGGGCAGTTGCTTTGCCAGTGTACCTACTAGTTGCTGTAGGGATTGGTTATATATTACTCTTTGGTATTAACATGATGAGTACAGCTCCACTTAACTCCACGAATACCATTACAGGTAATTTTATTGGGATTTTTTTTAAGATTTTTATACTCAACTGATAATTTCTGTAAATATGTATGTTTGTAGCCATATATAATTGTCGTGGTTTAACCCCAGCCTGCAACTAAGCACCAACACAGCCACTTGCTCACCTTCCCCCACTCCCACAGTGGGATGGGGGAGAGAATCAGAAGGGCAAAAGTAAGAAAACTCATGGGTTGAGATAATAACAGTTTAATAACAGAAATAAAATATTATGATAATAACAAATTGTAGTGAAAAGGAGAACAATAACAACAACAAAGAGGAACAGACCCCAGGAAAAACAAGTGATGCAATTGCTCACCATCTGCTGACCAATGCCCAGCCTGTCCCCAAGCAGCGATCACTGCCCCTGGCCAACTCTTCCCAGCTTATATACTGAGCATGATGCCGTATGCTCTGGAATACCTCTTTGGCCAGCTGGGGTCAGCTGTCCTGGCCGTGCCCCCTCCCAGCTTCTTATGCACCTGGCAGAGCAGGGGAAGCTGAAAAAGCCCTTGACTGGTGTAAACGCTACTCAGCAACAACTAAACCATCAGTGTGTTATCAGCATTCTTCTCATCCTAAATCCAGAACACAGCACTATGCCAGGTACTAGGAAGAAAATTAGCTCTGTCCCAGCTGAAACCAGGACAATAATATACATAAAATTTTAAGCATTTAAATATTTTGGTGTAAAAAAGTTGTTCTTGGAAGTACTGAAGTATTAGAGTGAAAAGATAGCCACGAGCTTGGCTCTTCCCTCTTTGCTGTCTCACGGCCGTGGTTTCCAACTACTGAAGTGTACTTTATTAGTAAAACAGACAACATTAGAGGAACAGGGGTTAGGTGTACAAAGCTCTCCCAAGCATACACCTTGTATTACAAACCAGTGAAGAGTGTCATGGGAAGAGGGGCACAAGTATCTACCCGGCAGTGGCAGAAGTGGGAAGGCACACGGAGTGTAAGGTGGCGTAAAGGAGGATGCTGCAGTATTCAGAGCTGATCACGTACAATAGCAATTTCCTGCCTAAAAAAGCTGTTACTCAGTTTTTCTCTCAGCTGCATCTTCCTCCCCATGAGAAATTCCACCACTGCTTGCAGGTGGCCATTTTTGTTAGAAAAAATGCAGACTGTAAAATTTGGCAAGAAAGTGACCTATTGCTAAGACTGCTGAAGTTGCGTAGTTTTAACAAACGATATTCATAGTATTACATTACACTGAACTGCTAAGGAAAAAATTGGTCAAGGCTGTAGTTCAAAAGCGTTAGTCCAGTGCTTCTGTCAAGAACTGCCATTTAGTCATCCCTGGCTTTTTGGCTACTCGTTCACACTCTCATGTCACCCTGTCATTTGATGTCAACCCAAGAATTTGTGGGGCTGTATGGCAGGTGGAATGGGGGACCAACTGTGTTTGAAAAACAACCACATTTGAAAGTTTTCTTTTTTAGAGGGAACAGTTCCATAATTGTGTTCAAAGTACACCTGTAAAAATGTTTATGCTGTTATAGGAATGGTGTGGTGATGGGAACAAGCAGCCAAGATGAAGGGAGGGAGGGCAGCTTCTCTCAGTGAAATCCTAGTACAGACTGAGCTGTTCACTTGGAGGGGTTGGTTTGTTCTTTTTATTTTTGGGTAGTTATGGTTTAATGTCATACAGCATCTTAAACCAAGCAAAGTCACGGAGAGTGATTGCAGTAGGAGATTAGATCAGATTAGAACTAAGGATCTGCTAATATGTGTTGATGTAAAGTGTTTCTGGTGACCATCTCATTAAACCTCAGCAAGATGGGGTTTTCAGCTTCACTTACAGTGGCTAAATTTATACTGCGTTGCATTATATAACATTTCTTGAAAGAAAAAGTCTTTAATATGTGGAATGTTCTCATTGTCTCCTGTAGATAACTATGCAAAAAAGCAGCAACAGAAGAAATTTCAAGAAGAAGCAATTCCAGCATTGAGGGATATTCCCATCAGTGAAGTAAACAGAATGTTTTTCCTTCCTGAGAAAGGAATCTGCAATAGCAGATAGTCATTATTAAGATCTGTTTGAATAAAGGATTAGTAGAAGTGTTACATAAGGAAAATCAAAACTTCTCCAAGCAAAAAAAAAAAAAAAAAGGCTCTTTCTGCTTGTAGAACAAAGCTTTTTTTTTTTTTTTTTTTCCTGAATTTCTAACTAAATTGAAGTTAACACATTTCATTGAGTTGGCTTGATTTTATTATTATGCATGCGCCTCAATAACCTGCATTGGTATGAGAATTAAGTCATGTTAATTTATCTAGTTTAAAATAGGTTTCTGCTTGTAATTTCCCTCCAAAAGTGAAAGAAACAGCTTTTTGACATAGCTTACTTCTGTTTCCTTTTGAAATCAGGGAGATAAATTGTGTTCTGCTAGTCAAATGCTTGAGGATTTTTTTTTTCACAAGTTAGGTTAATTTGAAGTGTTTACATTGTAAATATACAGTTTTCATTTGTAAATATTAATAAAATGTAACTAATTTAAAATTGTTTAAAGTTAGCTGTTTTTCTGTGGTTCTATGATATTTGTCCTAGGTAAAGGTATATAGTGGTCCATTTTTCTTTACACAGTTCTTTACTCAGCAAACTATGTTGATTCTGCTCCCCCCTCCCCCCCCCAAATTGGTGGGCTTATTAAAATACCGAGATTACCAGAAAAAAGGAAGGTGGGTTGTGAAGAATTTCTGAAACAAGTCTTGAAATAACACTTTTTTTAACCATTCTTAAGAATACTGAAAACTAGGAAACAGCAGGTCCATCTTATAGTCTAAGTTACAGCACAGAGCACAGTAACTTGTTATGGCAAAGGTTCAGATGTTTCTTAAACAGCAAATTTTCTTTCATGTATGTATTACTGAGCAGACACAATTTTTATTTCCTTTCTTCCAAGAGTCACAAACCCAGTTATTACTGGTTTTAATTTATTTACCTTCAGTAGTCAAGATTACTTAATTTGGTTATAAAGACCAGTGAATAGAGCCTCTTTACTGTTTGTTAGGTCTGTAAGCCAACTTCTGACCAGCGGAGAATTTAGCTAAAAACATCACTATTTCATTAAAAGATAATATGAAATTTTTGAAAATTTGTGTGGAGAATCTTATGCCAGTTCTTTAGAAATCGGTCAAAACAACCATCAGTTGCTGTGGGAAGTCTTAAGGTGTGATAACTATCTGGTATGAATATGAAATTTCTAGTTAGCCCTCTAGTCTTTAGTAGTTTGCAATTTTTTCCACCTGCACTTGAAGAAAAAAACATGCTAGGTGTTATGGGTAAGACAAAAATACCTTATTAATGAAGGAAAAGATGCTTTTCAACATTTCTCTCTGAAATAGTAGATTTTCAGCACATTGTTGGGTGGGGGCCTTTCATAAGAATGAGTATTTGTACCTAAGCCTAGTGACTGGAACTAGTACAGTGTCTATTTGTTTGATAGTTGTAGACTTCTTCGTGAAGTTTTGTTTTTTAGTTTACCCCCAGTTGCTATTATTTCCCCCTCCTGCCATGATTTTGCCTTTCTATTAACTTTAATTTACGTGCTCAAATACCCATATATAGGGTGAATTCAGAATTTTATGATCAACAGGCATGGGCATATTTACTCTTTTATCAATTCTCTAATTACATTGTAGACACTGAAGTATTGACTGTGATCTTTTTTTCTGTGTAATTTCTGCCTGTGTTCTGTGTTCCTTTTGCTTTTTGAGAAAGCAATTTCGTTTTTAATTCTGAATTGACAACAAGTGAAGGCCATGTTTCTGGTATCGTTTGATGTAAGGATTAATTTAGTCCCTGTTAAGGATACCCAAATCCCTTCAGGATAAAGAAAAGCTACTGAAAAATGCCCTCAAACCCTGAAAGCACACAAATTAAAGGACTGTAAACCTTGGACAAAGATTGTATCAGTGATGAATCTGCCATTTCGTTTAACCGCCGACCTCACAATTATGGGAAAACTAACAGAGGCACCTGAGTGAGTAGGCAAACTGGGGCCATTTGTTTAAGTAAAACTTGCAGGCATGAAACTCAATCTTTGCTTTTCTGTCACTAGTGTGTAGCGGTGCTTCAAAGACACTGTAGTGACCTTTTCTTCAACTTAGGAGTGATGTTTGACACTTCAGAAATTCCCTCTGTGATCAAAATAAAGCCAGGTAACACAGCATATATGGGCTAATAAATACATTGTAGGGAATTGCAGGTGTTGGGCATCTGTCATTTCATGGTCTTGCCTATGACTGTGATTGAGGAAAAGATATGCAGCCCTGCCAGCAAAGAGAAGAGAGATTTTGTCTTTTGTAAATATGCAGCACACTAACAGCTATAGTTCGGTGGGATTTACGTAGATTTTGCCTTGGATATTATGCAGAAAAAAAGAAATGATTGAGCTATGTTGCTAGTAGTGCCTTTCTTTACAAAACATACCTGTTGGAAGGCAGGATATCGGGTGTCCATTCTTCTCACAGACTGAGGAAAAACTAAATAAATAAAGGCAAAAACCTAAATTTGCCCCCATTTTCACCCTTCTGACTTACTGATGGTGTGTTGTTATAGCGCAACCGGTAGGGTTAGACCGACTGCGCTGTCCCTGCTGAAATAAACCGAACAATGGAACTTCAGGCTTGCTTTTTGAGGTACCTTCTCGGATTCTTCTGCAGTTTTTATCATACTGGAGACTGATGGTATTTTACACATCTTGCTATAAATGTAATCTTGTAAAGACAGGTTCCACCCAAATGGTATTGAATGAATGTGTGTATAAACATGTCATAAAAAAACAACAAAGTTGCACTGTTTCAATTTAAAAGGTTGGGTGCCAGAAGGAAATGATATCTGGTTGCCAAATTTGTGTAAAGGTGGTAGAGCACTTCTCTCTTCTTTCCATCTTAGCCCTTCCCTTTAGGGAAGGGTAGTGGCAAAGTACCTTTGGGACTAGAGAGTCATGCAAATGATTAAAAAGAGAAGCGATCTTGGATTTTGGTCTTTTGCATTGCACTGCATTGAATGCTATAAGCTTAGAGGCTTCAGCGTAAATATGGAGTATATGCATATGAAGTAGCAGAAGAGTGAAATTCTTTGTGTATCCACATAATTTCATTTTTATTATAAGCATCAATAAAAGTATTTTGCCACTGTAATTGAGATATAGTAAAGGAGGTAAATGCTTGGTTGTGAAGTTCAAAGGTATAAAGCATGTGGAGTAAAATATGCAAGCACGTATGAGTAAAAAGCTAGCACAATTTTGTGTGTGTGTTTACTGTTTCTAGGAATAGGATGACTGGAATAAGGAAAGGAAAAGAAACACAGCATCTCAAATGTTATTTCTGTTCGTAGGTGTGAAAGTGATGTCCTTGCAGGAAGCAATGCTGAGGGAAGAAACTTGTTTCAACAGTAGTAGAATGGGGTTGTCTTTCTCCTTGAGATATGCAGGTATACTTTTACTGTTACCTAAAGCATTCTGAATTGTACAGGCCATCTTAAATGTATTTTGAGCCTACTGTGGAATGCTGTCAACTCAATTTGATGATCTTTAAAGTAATAATTATTTGTGATTGGGGATGGAGAATGGGCTAAAAGGTGAGCAACAAATTATATCAGTCTAGATTTTTTTATGGCAAAAGTTCAGTTATCAGTAAGTACAATCAAAGACCCTCTCATATAAATCAGAAAGCTGCAATGTTAATTTTTTATACTGTTCCTGCAGGCAGCATTTCTGTGAAGTTAGAGATTGGGAAGGCTCATACTGCCCTCAGTGCAGGTAGCGTGCCCAAAGCTTTTCTGAGAGTAGCAGCAGGGAAAATGTATGTATTGGTTTCATAGTGTAGGTTTCTTTCTGGTACTGTGGTTGTTCATCAGTAGACCTCTGTGCTAGGTGGTCTATAAACATTAAAAATGCAACTCTGCCACCAAGGGCAAGTAAAGTGTATAGAGGGCAAGATGGTGGTAAAGTAATGCTAATAGGTTTTGTTGTTCTTTTTAATGGGCCTTAAGATGCTGTGACTTAAGTCAGGCAGAGTTAGGCCGAGAAATTACTGTAACGAAGAGAAAAGTTCATAACTGTAGAAACAGTGAACTTACCATCTCTGACAAAAATTAAATATGAGAATGGAGGTAATGGTGAGGCAGTCTAAATAGTGTTCAAGTATTCTTCCTCTTCTCCCCTGCTCTAGCTTGCTGTCCCAGGAGAGTGTAACAAAAATCAATGTTGTGGCTGTATCTGTAGCAATTCAGTTTTATAAGAGTGATAAGAAGCTATGAGATCCTTGCACTAATACAGTGTTTCTCTAGTACTTAATTCACATTCATGCCGAAGCTCTTCCATCATTTACACCCACAAATGAAACTGAAGTCCACAGAAACTCCCCGCTAAAGCTCTTCCGTAGAAGTCTTTGAATACTTGGTTTCTTTACCAAGCAGTTTCTGTGGACTTCTTTTGTGGGTGTAAATGATGGAAGTATTTCTGACTTACAAACAGAATAGTTAATAAATGATTTTGTGTAAATACATTTTGTTCCATAACGCACCTTTTCCATGGGCACTTGAGTCTGAGTGGCTAAAATGTTTAATGCGAAGTCCTGCTTGCTGCTGTGCTGTTAGATTTCCAGTCAGCTCTAAAACAACTGAGATGAATGGGGGGTTTTGTATCGCTCCCTCTATTCATGAGTTGAACCGTATTCTGAGGAGAAAGTTTTGGAAGCATTTAGTCTTACTCTGCCAGTTTCCTTGCTGAGACATTGCCAAAGTAAATTTTGTTGGTATGCCGTGCAGTTTATGTATCAACTTAATTCTCAGCCTTTTGCTAAAATCAGCTGGTAGATTAACCCAGTCTGCAAAGCATGATTATATGGAGTGTAATTAACTGGCAAATGTTTCAGTGAGTTGGATGGATTTTGTGTCTAGAGTTCATAAAGCTGCTATTGTGAAGATCTCCTTTTCTCAGTTGTGGCAATTTAGTCCTGCTACTGTTGTGTTACTCTCTCAGCATAAATGCAGATTGTTCCCGTGATAGTTCTTTTTCTCTTAATCCAAATTATTACTGCATCATATTTAGAAAGAACACTCATTGAACTTTAATGTCATGCAAGGATATGCTTCCATTGGACATGTGTATCCTTTATGAGCTTGTTTTAAAAGAGCTTAGAAGTCGAATTCAAGACTGTTTTATGAAATACTTTAATTTTGATTTTCCACATGAATATATACAGCAGAAATAGAAAATTGCAGACGTTGTCTAGATACCTCTCCAGCATTCAAGTACCAGTGGAACATTAACTTGTCTTTTACTATCATAATTTTAGACGATGGAAATCAAAAGGTAGCATTTGCTGGCAATGTTACAGCTGTTGAACTACTAAGGGAAGTTCTGTGGAACAAAGATCCTGAGCTAACAATTTACTCTGTGAAACGTTATGTTCTAGTCTTATCTCTGAAGTAGTAAGCTCATGATAAACTCATTCTTTGGGGATGCTTTCTTATCTTTTCCCTATAAATGATGGATGATTCTGAGGTCACTGAAAACAAAGTCAAATCACAGATGAAGTAACAAACCAGAACTGAAAACAGAAAGTAAACTGCAGTTGAATAAGAGAAATGCTGTATTACTTCACTTTTAGTCTTCTCTTAATTATTAACAAACCGGTAAGGGATCATTATGCACGTTTTATTTAAGTGTGCAAATAAGGGTATGTTGACATTGTAACATGAAAAAAGACAGTTATTCGACAAAAAAATAATGGTGGCCCGATGGGAAAAGGATAATACAGTTTGGGCTTGCTCAAATGACCGTAGTTACTTATTACTGATCAGGTAAATAGTATAGTACCTTAATTTGAAAATGGAATTTGACAATACAGGGGACACCAAATAGAATGTGTAGCAGAGGCTGAGAAATTGAACCAGTTGTCAGACCTCAGCAGATGTGCAAGATGATTTATTTTGTTATTTCTAACAGCCTTTGCTAAGGCTGTCATCCCTTATCCGATTATACTTTTCTAATAATGGCATCTGTTCTACTATTTTAAAGAACATGATATTTTTTTCCTCTTTCAGAGGTATAGATTTTTGGCAGCTCTTGCTTATGTCATTAAATCTACATCTGAAACATCCAGGTTGTAGCCCATTTATGAACATGAAAAATGACTGTTTCATGCAAGACCAAAGGTAGATATAGCTAATATCCTGCTTTCAGTTCTGGCTAATAGTGCCTGCCGTAGTAGTGAGAACAAAGATTAGGGCAAGAAGCTAGTAATATTTCCCCAGAATGCTTCCCCAGCCTGCAACAATGTGAAACTTCTATGAGCCAGATGCTGTATCTTTGTATTAAGAAAATATTTCATTTACTTTTTTGAGTAAATAAACTCTTACTTTAAATAACATCACAGCATAATCACAAGTTGGGTTAAGTGCTTCCTTTTGTTTTAAACTCACTGCTCGCTATTTTCATTTGATGTTCAATCATTCTCCCCATCTCCAAGCCACTCAAGATGTTAAAGACTACATTTATATACTCAATCATGTCTTCCAGGCTGAAAAGTTCTGTTTTGTTGTTTGTGTAATCCATAGACTTGATCATCCTTCTTCCCCCCTCCCCGTCATATGGTCCAGATATTGATTCCTCATTGCCATGCTGCAACAATAGTTAACACCAGCTCTTGCTGGGCATCTGTGACCACAAGCATGCACTGGTCTCATCTGGTGCTTTTCTAAAGCGTAACCACAGCTCACTCCGGGGCGTCTGCAGGGCAGGCAGAGGAGCTCTAAAGGAGGAAGTGACGGGCAGCACGGTCTCAATAGAAAGGGAAGGATTAGAAAGGAAGGACCTAGAGAGTGTTTCTTTTACATAATGGATCCTTAAATGGTGACAATGTTTGTGTAAGGCAAATGGCTTTTCAGCGTCAAGTGTGTCTTAGGGGGCACCACGCTGCGTGGGGATTGTGCGGGAACCACCATTTTCATAGGGGATGGAGATGGTTCCCCTAGCACATCCCTCCCGATTCCAGCCATCCTCAGTGAAGGCCTGAGCAATTCAGCAGTAACCAGGTTGGTTTGTGTCATAGCACAGATTAAAATGGCAGCATGGATGCACACAGAGATGTCTTAAAAGGTGAGGAAAAAGCCCTGCTCAGGACTTGAGGCGAGGGGAGAACTCCAAATGTTGGGAGTGAACTCAGCTGAGCAGTGATGGAGACTAGAGCTGAGCTTCTTGCAAGGACAAAGTTGAGGCTTAAAGTAGAATAATTTGACCATGGTAGGGCATATGTCATTGCTGACCTCTTAAGTGATCTTGGATGCTTTTCTGTTTGTGCTACAGGCTGAATAAGGATAGAGCTGGAGCATAAATAATTTTAGGATATCTCGTGAGAGACATGAAAGACCTTTAAATTGTCTGTATTTTAGTTCCATGTGTTGGGAAGTGAAGATGTGGAGATGATGAATAAGTGAAATGTAAAAGCTGAATTTTCATGTGTCACACCAGGGTTTACAATTTCAACTAGTTCTTGTAATTCCATATATTATAGGATGCTGTCTCCCTGGGTAAATTTAATTAATAGATTCACTTTTTTAGTTTGTAAATGGAGAATTTTTAAAAATTCTCCATTCTAATATGTTCATTCATTTGGAATCCTAATTTGCTATACTTACAATTTATAACGCTATTGCTTTGACAGTACGTTGTACTAAGAGGAAGATCTGACGCACACTTTCAGTGGCTCTTAAAACTGTCTGACCTTACCTACACTGCCAAGAGTAGTGTAAAAAAGGCCAGGAATTTTGGATTCTGCCTTTGCCTTTTCTCTGGGGAAAGTTTTGGTTAGAAAGAAGATACCTGAAGTATCATAATTTGGCATCACAGTGGGGCCAAATAGCTAATCCTTGAGCTACTTAAAAAATGCTGGCATAGCAAGACAAGTACTGGCAAACTCTCTGAGCATACACAATTTATGCAAACAAAAGCGCAACAGATTATACCAATTGTCTGAATGAAATAAACGGTACTGAAAAAGCAGGTTTTCCTCGTGGAGTAACAGTGTTGGAATAAATGTGTCTACATTGGACATAACATAAAGATGCTTATGAAAATTAGTATTTTAAGTCTTCCTGAACATCAGTTTAAAAGAAATACCGAGGTAGTAAGATACACATCCAAACCCCACTAGGTGGGAATCAACAGTAGGTCAGTTACATTAAAATCACAGGTTCAAGCACACTGAGCTATAGAAATAAGATTTGAGTACTGTGGTGAAGACAAAAAGGTAGCACATAGTGCATGTCTTAACGTGTCATTAAATCATAGTTTTTAATCAAGATTGCCTCTTTTTTTCTGACAAAAAGGCACTTTTCTGATTACAGGGGGGAAATCTGATAATAACAGAGTGACAGGACCCCAGAAAATATTACGACTGTCATTTAGAACTTGTCTTGACAGGGGGTTATACTGGAAATGGATTAGGCCAATTTGGCATACAGCATTTATATCAGAATAAACATGCCCCATGGAGCTAATAAGCAATAGTCTTTGCATTTTAAATAATGTCTTGCTTAAATACAAATGTTGTGTTTCAAAGTCTTAGGATTATTTTGGGGCTGTACTTTATATTATTTTGCCTCATAATCAATCCTATTTTAATTTTATCAGGACTGCAATGTAAAAAATAATGTGTAACTAGAATCATAGAATCATAGAATTGTTTCGTTTGGAAAAGACCTTTAAGATCATCGTATCCAACTAAGTACAGTGCTCTTAATGTTCTTAATTTGTGTAACTTAAACCAACATGATTTAAACCTTATAATCTTTTGTTCAGCTTCAGGGTTTTATTTAAAAGTCTCTCAAAACACAAAAGGATTTCCTCTCAGTTTCCAGTTGTATTGACTCATTCTTCTTGGTAAGACAGTTATAAATAGTTCTCTTACGAGCTTTGATGTATTTCTTTGTTTGGTCAGGTGTTTGTCCATATGTTTCTGACAGTTCTTTTTTTATCTCTTGATTTTTTAGTTTTTATTTTGTGTTTCTCAAGGCTGACCACTGTTCCTTATTAGGCTGAAGTGATTTCTTCTTCGTCTTCCTCGGAGCTGGCATCATCATTGTAGAAGTGAATTGTAGCTTGTACTGGAAAACTTGCCAGAACCTTCTCTCCGATGTTATTAAGAAACTTTTGGGATTTGGACTTGGGCAAATACAGTCTAATAAGAAAACATATTTTAAGAAAAAAAGTAAAACTATGAGTCACTTTCCCAGCTGAGCTAGCTTGAGTATTAAAACCTGGTTTTATCTTTCTTTGGAGAGCGAAAAATTCTAGGGTCCCATGTCTTTTGAAATAAGTTGCTAACTAAAAGGTAATATTGATTTTAAGTTACCTCAGTTGCTTTGGGCATATTGTGTATTGGATTTATCTAAGGACCCACCCTGATAAAGTGTTGCCAGGGCAATGATGCATCCCTGAGATGGGATGCTGTCGTTTATTTTTAGCACAGTTCAGAATGGAAGTGCCCTGTGCAACTGGGGGAAGTTTGAGGAATGTTCTGGGATTCTACAATTCAGATTAAGACACCAAGTTAAGATTGGGGTGGATTGCACAGAGGTTGATCTTAGTGGATTTTGTGTGTCCAGGTGGAGTAGGAGGTGTACGCTGAGAGAGATTTATTTCAAAATTCATACAGTTTTGTATTGTAAATCATAAATGTCTTCATTTACATTTCAGGGTTTCACCAGCTTTCCCAGTAGGGCAAAACTTAGCAGGTCTGCATGTGGTTTTGTCTGCATATGTATGTACATCTCTTCCTTTTTG
The DNA here is from genome assembly GCF_000687185.1 of Egretta garzetta. NCBI lineage: Eukaryota > Metazoa > Chordata > Aves > Pelecaniformes > Ardeidae > Egretta > Egretta garzetta. The sequence continues at coordinate 9,626,091 of NW_009260028.1, read as the reverse complement.
GCCGGTTTTCAATTAAATTTGACAGTGATAAAGATCACACAGAATTTAGGCTTCTACAACTTTCATAAAAACAAGTGCTTATAAAGAAGAGATATATTCCATTAATTTTCCTCCTCTAAACAAAAAGTCCAAATCAGGATTTTCTACATCATTAAACCTTACAAAATCTAAATGTTGGTGAAAATCCTTATAAATGCCCCAAGCACAGGAAAAGCTTTACCTGGAGTTCAACTTCTAATAAGAGCAAATTTAAGCAAGCTCAACACAGATCTGTCACGAGTCATATTCCATTAGCTGCTGTTCCTGCTTTGTGGGCTTGTTATCATACTAATAAATGTAAATATAAATTAGATGAGGCAGAAGAACATTGTTTCTTTTAAGATTACTTTTTTCTTATTTTCGTTATTAGCATACTGTTTCAGGTTCTGTTCAGCCTGGGCATCTTTCCTTGTGGAGGGATAAAAATCAGTGAAGTCTGGTGAGCAGCTAAGCTGCATTACTAAAGAGATACTCCAGAGACAAACTGATACTTCTCCCGAGAAGGAATATGTCTTGTCTTGGAAGGTGTCGCTTTTCCTGTGTCAAGCGATAGGATTTAACTCACCTCACTGGATGTTGAAACCCCAGGGCTCCTTTTGATCTAAAATTTATTAGTTGACCATCCAGTTCTGACTGTAGAGAGACATATTTATTATTTAGAATAGGCTAAAAATGAAGATTTCACTTTTTTCTGCTACAGGTAACTGTAAAATTCTACAGTAGAGTTGCTTTGTTTGCTGTGCTGCATGTTGTTTTACTCTAAGTATACTTCAGAGAACATATGTGCCCACCGTCTGCCAATAGTTCTGTATTTAACAAAGCATTTGAACTTGTACATTTTATGAGCCATAAAGCCATGAAGTTGTACATTTTGCTTAAGTTCTTACGGAATATCTATAGTGACTGATGAGCTAATAAAACCACCAAATGGAAGTTCAGTGATTGGAAGAAAACAGGATTTTCAGTCAGTTTAAAGGATTGGGAGGTTCAGGTTTTATAAAATACCTCTTTAACTAAGCTAACCGGTAGTTTGGAATTGGAATGTTCAAGTCGGCGAGCTTATTTGTAATCAGAGACCACACAAGCACGTTAAGAGTCCAAACAGTAAAATCAGGAGACAACTGGCATCTCATATTTCTATGCAAACGTCAATAAGAAAGCATGCATTTTTGTTACAACAAAGTAGGTAGCAAAAATATATTTTAAATATCAAAATTAAATTTGGCACAGAATAAATTCCTTCAAATTAAGGTGACAAAACCCCCCAATAATTTGCAAATGTTAACCTTATTAAATCCTATTTGGATTATAAACCTGGAGTATAAACCTGAAAGCATCTCCCAAAGTCACTGAGCCCTGTCACTTCATCTTGTAGGCATGTATTCTCTCCCATATCTTAAAACAAGAAGACTTCTTTTTTCCTTTTATTGCTATAAACTTGATGGTGCATAAAATAGGAAGATTTAGCTCTGCTTATACTAGAACTTCTAGTGAACAGAAGCTAGGAAACATCCACTCTGCTACAAACAAAGATCACTTTTGCCACTCTCAGAGCAGTTCATCTATCTTTCTGAGGAAGTAGGCTTCAGCATGGATATTTTGGTTGGCCCCAAAAAGCCCTTGGGCTACAGAATGAGCAAGGAGTCCTGTAGAATTCTCTCTGTGCATTTTACATGGGCTTATTTCTCTTGTACCCATGTGTTTGTCTTGTAGCCAAAATGATTGGTCTTCAGGCTGTTAGGGTTTTGTTGAGGTGGTTTTGTGTTTAATCAGGAGACTCATTTTCTTTGTTTCCAAAGTATCTATTAAAATGGACTCCTGATCTGGCTGAACATTGTAGATGTGATCATAATATCTATGTTAAATACCATATGTTATTTTTCTCTTTTCATATTTACATTACAGTTAAAGTAGTCTTTTTTATCTTTATTGACCTATATTTTTTACTGTCTTCTTTTTGGAACACATACTGATGTTTAATAATTATATATGTAATATTACATATTCATTAAATACACATATGCTTTTTCTTTTCAGACTGTAATACAGCATTTCTGAAAAGCAACTGTGGTAAAAGTCAGTTAATTGCCAAATCTAACTCAGTTGTTTGCATACAGCAGAAAATGTTCAGTGTTAATTTGTATTATGTTATAGATATGGCACTAGTAACTTTAAATTACTTTTCATGGCTTTTCTTCGGGCAAAAATAATGACATTTAAATTAGTAGGAAAAGTGTTACTTTTTATATAAGGAAAAGTATATTATGTACAGGTAACTATAGGATATATTGTAACAACACATGTTCTTGGCAACAGAGGTAAAATTATTAATTTTTTTTACCAGTACTTTTCTTTTTTAGTGCTTTGCTCTGCATCTCTCAATTTCTCAGGTTAGATTCTTATCTGTGTATTCCTAGACATTTATTTAATTACATAGAGGATATTGAAACTTTTATTTGCCTCACTCTTCAGTGTTAGGAGTGTCTACCAACCTGTAAAGCATTGGCATTTGTATGTATACATGCATAGAATAAAAGCAGTCAGCATGCAACTAACTAGTAAAAACATTGTGCTCAACCCATCTTGGAAGGCCTTCTGCCAGAAACCTCAGTAATGTTGCTAAAGAAGATACCTCTTGTCTTCCACAGCTGTGGGATGTAGGTGTGCATTAGTGAGCACCTCTTCCCACCTGCGCACCACACAAAGCATCCAAGCATCTTTTCTCAGTTGTTGTGACCCTGTTAAAAAGCATATGAAAGGGCTCCTAAAGCCCTCCTTCAGCCCTCATTAGGTCGCAAGCTACAGAGACATCTAGGATGCTGAAGCAGTGTGGATGGGCCATAAGGTATGGATGAGAAGGATCTGAGAAGCTTCTGGCAGGAAGGAATGTTAAAAAATTGAAACCAACTGTTTGAGTTGGCTTGAAACAATACCAGGCTGTTAGCATGAATGTGGAAGACTTCATATATGGCTTGTTCTATTCACACAAGTGGGAAGAAGCCCAAGTGTGAACTAAAACTTTTGAGCTCGTTGAATAAAATTTTCTACAAAAACATAACCTCAGTAATAAATCACAGCTTCCTGATTTCAGTAACCTTAGTTTCTGGAAATCATCACTGTAAGCATGTACTCTCTCTCATGAGATCAAGACTCCTCTCATCCTTAGCAAATTTACAGGTGCCTCTGGCAAAGCTTGGAACGCTGCTGGGAAGTACGTTCTTCCACAGGCTTTCCCAAGACATCTGCCGGGAGGAGCGTGGCACTCCCTCAGATCCGTACAGCTACAACCTCCATCTTCAGCAGGCATAAAGTATGAGGTAAAAAGGTGTTGCACGTGTTAGAATATAGTAGAAATTGTGAGTCTTTACAGAGTTGCGCAAAGGAGAGTTGTTGTCTTAACCTGCTGAGCCTTTGGTAAAAAGTTGAAGATGTAACTGCAGATTGGATGCTGCAAAAACTTATGCAGGTGCTTAAAACTAAGCTTGGGAGTAGCACCATTTCAGTACATTTTTTAAAGTTCGCAGCGTCAGGACCTATGTCGAATGTGCTTCAACCTCTCTTTATTTTTGTTCCTTGAGTCTAACCAATCTTCCTACATAGGTAGGTAAAACTAATAATCATGGTGCCTTTCAAAGGCACTTGGCAGTAAGAGTGACTTTAAAATCCAATTTTCTGTTGATTTCCTAGCTGGTTTAGCTATAGCAACATCCCTCCCAAAAAACAAACAATAAATTGTGCACCTGAAAGTATGTTTTTTAAATTTCGTCTTAAAGTCATTTTCACTTCACACTCCCCCTATATACAAATTACCACATACACACTGGGCCCGGCAATGTCAAACTGAGGATATTCTTGGTTTTATAATTAAGCAAATAAAAACTGCTGTTAAAATAAGGGTTGTTTTGAGTAAGCAGGTCTTTAAGAACTGATAGTGATTCTATATCTGATACAAAATTAGAGATACTCGTAACCATTATCATATACAGAAAACTGTAATTTGAACCATATTTTCTAACACTGTACAAATGCTTGAAAGAACAAGTGAATAGATGACCAAGCCTCACTTCCTGTGTTCAAACAGTTTCAATTTCTGCACCTGTTTTCTGTAAGGATTATTTTCTCCAGAATTTAGTCTCACCATTTGTTGATTCTCTGCCATCTCACCGTCTCTTGCTGTGAGCATCCAGGGCCTCCATAAAGCAGGGCTGCTGAAAGATTAAGATAGTGTAGCACTCCCACAGTTAATTCTTTGTGGTAATATCCATACAGTACAACTCCTTTTGTTAGATTCTGCTGGTATCTTTTGAAATAACATGATTTTTTTCTTTTCAGCACATTTTGATTTGATAAATCTGATTTCTATGGCAATATTAGTCTGTCTTCTGTCTACGATCTGATTAAACAAACTAGACGATGGCTCGCGCATTTTTAACTAAGGTGTCATTCGCCTTTAAGACTTCACAACTCAAAGTGACTGCATTGGGCTCCAAATGATGATGCAATTAATACTGAAATCTTTTTATTTATGCAGCACTGCCACAAAATAAAAAGTAACCCTCCCTCTCTGGCGGTATGTCTAAATACAGATTCCACGTCGTCAATGAGTGGCTGGTTACTTACTGATTAAGCAACTCCAGCATTAAACTGACATGGGCAATCTGATCTAATTAGCTTAATGGAGCATACGGAGTGGTGAATGCTACATCTGCCCTTTGTTTGGTGTGGGGGACTACAATTATGGATGCTCTTTTTAACAGTACTTTCCAACTCTGCTGCTGTGTAACAGATCCATACAATTTGGAAAATGGAAAAGCACTTTCAGATATGAAAGGTAAATAAGCTTTAAAAAAAATCAGTTATCATAACCTTAATTTTCATTTACTTCCATTTATAAGTAAGTAAGTTCTGAAATATTTGACTGAAAAGGATAAAATATTGGTGAAACAAATAAAACCCCTGTTCCAAGTGAAACGTTTTCAGAGACATATTTTGCCCTTTACTTCTGAAGTCGGAAATTGGTTTTTGGTGTCTATTCAACGCCGAAATCATTACATTCAAACAATACTTACAGTTGGAGTTTTGAAAGGAAGGCTGCTGAAAAAAAGTCTCCCCGCGGCTGCCTTACCTCTCTGGGTGCTCCCTCGGCCCGGGGGGGGGCGGCTGCGCCTGGGCGCCCCTGGGCGCTTGCCTGGCCCTTTCAGCCCCTCCTTTATCTTAACTCCCAAAGAATACTTACCTAAAACAAACACGGCCTCAGGTAAAAGGGGAGAAACCTCCTTAATGAGATTTCTTTTGACTCCCCCCAAACAGTTCACAGACAGGGCTCTCGCCTTGGCAGGCTGTCCTGGGGGAAGCACTCCTAGGGAAACAGAGGCTTTTTGTTAAGTTTGGTTAGCAAATCACATGGAAAATAATCCTCGCCCTTTATCTTTCTGTCGCTGTTTTACAAAGTCCATATTTGCTCTATATGAAATAGATGATGTACATACTCTTTTTGCATGTCTTGGGAAAACTCATCAACATCCTGTCCTAAAAAAGTGTAACAGAGACTTGAAGAGAATGTAAAATATTCTTTTAAATGACTGAAGTCTTTTCCATGTCCTATCTTTAAAAGAGAAAAAGATACCAAAAAAGTGAAAGTGAGAGGATTTGAAGATGGGCCAAGTGACTTCCTCAAGACTATAGAGACGTTCCTTTAATTTGGTTGCTATTTGATGGATGGAGAAGCATGCTTATGCCAAGAAAGGTTACTTTGTCTATTGAAGAATAAGGGTTATGAATGGCATCGCTTTGAGGAATCTTTTATTTCAAAGTATGAAATATATGCTTTAAGCCTACAAAGACTGAATAGAAACTGGCTTCTTCCAGGCTTTCTTCCCACTGTTTTTGTTTGTATTCATTGTCTGTTATATTGTACAAGAACAATTTATTACCAGGTGGGTGACATTATCTGATTTTCATTGTTGTGGTTCATTGCTACAGTTGACTTTGTTTCCTTTATTTCCCAACTACTGCAGAGATGTAAGAGGTTTATAAGAACCTAAAGGTGAATTCTCTTTCCACCAGTCCTGTTTACACATTGACATCAAAGGAAACAGATTCAGTTCCCAAATATAATTGGTTTCTACTGTGAACTTTCTTCCCAGAGAGAGAAAAATAATTCTGTTTACTGATCATAGAATGTCTGTTGGTTATTTAGCACAAATTAGCTCCCTTCTAGCTGACTTAGTGGAAGAAACCATCAAAACAGCCAGTCTGAGAGGACACTGAAAATTCTCTGTGGGAGTCAGACCCCTCCGAGATAAGCGTTGTGGCTCTTTTTCCAGTTGTGATCCAGCTGGAGGTAGCACATGTGCAGTGAGCAAGAAGGAGCTGAGCTCACACATGTAGACCACTGGAGATATCATTTCCCCCTGAAGTTGTTCTGTATTAGAAAACACTATATATATATATATATATATACACACACCTTTGCACGAGTGTTTTTTTCATGCATTGTACTGATTTTGCTTAAATTTAAATGTCATTCTTCTGACAGGGAGGAGCTTGGGTCATATTTGAAAGTCAGAGTGATTTTCCTACATCGATGCGAATTGTATAGTTGTGTTAGCTACTTGGGGCTCCTAAGGCTGCCAAAACTAATAGCATAATACAGGTTCTGATGTTTCTGAAGTAGTCTTCAGTAGCAGTTTCCAGGATTTGATTTGTTGAGGTCCAATTCTTACATTACTTTTTCCTGATCTTTAAAACATCCCTTCTTGCTGTGACAAATAGACATGGTTTAAACTCAAAAGCCAAAGCCATTAAATGCTGTTCTGGGAAGCACTGACAATATGCAGTAGCGGATTCACAGTCTAAATCTCCTTCCTCTCATGTTTAAATGCTGTGTAATATTTTTAAATTTGTAACTAGACAAATAATACTATATCTCAAAGAAAGAAATATATGCACAGACTAATAACTTTAAACATTTATGTATCAAAATCAATGTAATTATTAGAATGAAAAATATAGTGAGTAATATTAAAAAAGCAAACTATATATTAAATAGCAGCATGGGTCCTGAGAAAAAATGGAAAACTTCTTAAGTAACCTAAATTGTAATTAAATATCTTGTTGAATTACAGTCTTAAATACACAGATACAATTTCATCAGCTTAGTTTTATTTAGACCTAGAGTTGAAAGGGAAGTGTGCATTACAGAATTGATGTCTATGGTCCTGATCTTGCAATCAGATCCGTATGTGAGGATAATTGATTTATAACTCTGGATAGAATCTGCCAACATGGATATTAGTGCAGGACCAAAGCCTAAACTACTAAAGTATAGCTCTCCAGAAGAGGAAAACTTACCATCAGATAAATCTGTTGATAAAGCCCTGCAAGACCAAATTTATTACAAAACTATTGAAAATACAATTTTGTTTAATGAAGCTATAGCAAAATCTAATATAATTACATTTAACGTAGAAAAAATTTAATATTATTGTACTAATTAATCGAAGCACACAAGTTTAACTGGTATTTTCATGGAAAACATCAGCTAAAATCAGGTTGCAGATCTGTGGAAAACGGTTTATTGCAGTAAAATATATGCAGCTGTAATAGTCTGTGATCTCTCTTAAAAAAAAAAAAAGCACCAGTTAGGCCACTCATAACTGTCTAATTTTAAGAACTGTATTACTTTTTGCAATTTACTTAATTTTAATACAAGGTGCTGTATTTGGTGAAGAACACTTCACAGAATCAGAAAACACTGATTCTGTTACAGATGCTCATCCATTTTTCCCAAAAGCCAGGAGTATTTTTCAGACTTCTGATACCACCTGAGAATAACTTTGACAGACTTGATTCTACAGAGAAATGAGCCATAAGATAATCATTTTGCATTAATTGGAAGAGGTCTTCTGTCTTTGTGGAAAACCTGTTTTACTCAGTTTTCTCATGAAAGCACTTGTGCATTTGCAAGAATAAAGAGTATTCAATATAAATTGCTATAGTCAAGGAAACAGGATAGCTCTACAGCATTTATAGTTTTGAATAATGTCTGGTATGAAACGACATGACAGGCATTTGTAGCCACTAACAGCATGCAAAGATCCTCAAAGGGAAATTGTTGGAAAAGCTTTTAAGGAACAGAGGGAGGAGGAAACCAAGCCATTCACAAAGCACAGCAAGGCCAGTCTCATAATATTCCTTTAAAGTCAAAAAGAGATATACATCTATGCTGAGGTTACGTGGTGGAGTTGGCTTCCTCTACAGAGCGGCCTCCTTTGGGAGCCTTCCCACGGGGACTGTTTGAAGAGCTAAGGGAGATTTACACACACACACACCCCCCCGCAGGCTGAAGCTGGCCTTTCTCTCCCATTGCAGGGTGGGGGGAATCTCCAAGCTTGCAGGCAGAAATTCAAGATTTAGCCTTTTGGCTTTCTTCAAGGTTTTTCAAACTCTCTGAACAATTTTGTGTGTGTGTTTCCTCGTGTTTTCAGCATCTTGCAACGTCTTTCTGTAATCTTTATGACAAAACTCCAAGTGTCCTGGGAAGTCTGAGGGCTAATATTACTCACTGTTTCTTTCCAAGGCTTCCTTCCACCCTCCTGGAAGAAGGAACTGACTGACATAGTTATTTTAGAATACCTATTTTAGTAAATTTCCTGGTGCATACAAGGCCTTGGCTTCACAATAATAAAGGAAGAAAGTTTCTGAAGCTAAAAATCTTTTAATCAGAGCTCGGCATGATTAAGTTCAAGCTACGCTATCACAGAAACTAGGAAACCTACAGCAACTTTATGGCTTCACATTATTCTAATTGAGAATGTGCCAATGTGTGGAAACCCATCTTAAAATGGTGACTGTTTTTGCCCGTATGTTGTTCTGCTCTAGATTCCCTTGCACGATGAAGTTTTGATTCAGTTTCCTCATTTACTCATAAACATTTCCAGGGTAAGGGAACCTTAAAGACAAAAAGGATCATGATGTAGGGGACTGCATTCAATGCCACCACAGGATTAAGTAAAGCATCGTGCAAAGGTTATACAAACAGTTGTGTTTTGTGCTGTGCTCTGAAGGTCAGCAATGCGTGTGCTGTTGAACTGTTACGGAGAAAGTGAATTCCAAAGTTGAGAGCTTTCTTTTGAGGTTGTATACTTTGCTTGTTTTCTTTCTTTTGATGTGCCTGGGTAAGTATTTTGACTTCCTGCATAAGATAAAGCCACACAAAGGAACAGTGTATAATGCCAGGTTGGGACAGCTGGAGACTTTGTTCCTCTCCCTGTAGAATACGTAGAGGACATAGCAGCAGCCCAAGGCTGGTATTTCTCAAGCTTGAGGTGGAGAAGGGGAATTATTTAAATTATTTGACCCTTCAGTGGAAGCTGTCACCTGTTTCTGCTATGCATTGGGGAAATCAAAATTATGTCCGTGATTCCTACCATTCTGGATAAGTTTCTGCTGTGGGTGCAGATTTAAAGGAAAAATATCTGTCACGGTACTGGTGGTGTTTTTTTCATATTGACGCCCTCTCCAAAATCTTCAGGGCCAATTTGTTCCTTGTGTATCTACAATGCCAGTGTATTGTTGATGGAGATCCATGTAGGAAATGGTTCTTTTAGAATACCTATTTTAGTAAATTTCCAAGCACATACAAGACCTTGAGTTCAGAATAATAAAAAAGAATGTTGCTTCACACCCTGTTCAGGAAATTATTTTCACTTATCAGTCAGCTGCAACTGTTTAATGTTGGCATCAGTTTCTTTCTTCTAGCCTTCTTGCATTTTTCCTCTTGCCTTCTTTTTCCTTCTCTTTTCACTCGCCCACTAAATACCTGCTAGGATCAGACTGATACACACGTTCTTTTCAGAGAGCTCAATGTTGTGACTACCTTCCATATAAAATATAGAAATTGTTGAATAACTTTTGTGCATAGGCGTACCAGAGGAGTTTAAGAATACCTTGTTACCTCTGTGGCTTCTTCTGTAGTGGCAAGTTGTTTGCAGCACATGTGGCACACACAAATCCTACATGTTTATTCCCCAATGGGCGGTTCTTTACCCTGGCTTCAGTGACCAGCCCAGCCAGGCCCTGACTTCATCTTTCTTGTTTGGTGGCTTTAACGAATCGGCTGAAATCAAATGCATCCGTTTATGCCCACTTTGCACTCTGGTAGCTACCCTGGAACAGGTATGGGCATGGGAGACTGGTGCCTTCATCTGGTTCTGTGATGGAGCGGATGCTGCTCCTCTAGGATACCAGGGACCCTGAAATAAGGTCAGGTGACAGAGCGGAGCCGTTTCTGAGGAAGATGAGAACCTTCCCTGTTGCTGCATGGAAACAAGCAATGAATGCTTTGGCTCATACTGTTTTGCCCACCGGGTATATACTTCTCTGTGACCCGTAGGGGCACGGGCAAATGCAGCTGACGGGAGAGCAACCTGACCTTTATAGTGGAAACGCGAGTTCAGTTCCCTGCATCACGCCCGCATTGTAGACGGCACCACGCGTGACACAGAGCTGACGGGCAGGCCCCACAACCCCTCACCACGACGCTGAACCGTTGCATTCACCCAAGGCTGCTGTCCAGGAGGGCAGCATTCGCTTTGGAGAGCGGAAGCTGCGGGATTCCCTCAGAAGCCGGGTCACGGCACCCCGCGGCGAGAGGACATAGGCCGCCCCTTCAGTGCCGGAGCCTGGGGACGACTAACAGGGCGCAAAGAGGCAACCCCCAGGCTGGCCCCTTTTTTATGACTTGCATTTTCTTTACACGTTGTTTCAACGCATGATTCTGCGTTTTG
>NW_009260028.1:9530391-9614550 GCF_000687185.1 Egretta garzetta | reverse complement strand
GCGGCCGTGGGCTGAGGTGGCGGAGCCCGGAGGGACAGGGGAGCAGCGATCGCGGGGCATGAGGCTGCGCTTTCTCTTTCGGCGTGTGACAGCGAGCTTGTCGGTGGCGGGCTGGGGCTTGTGGCTGGAAAAAAACCCGACTTGTCTCGCTTCCCAGGCCTGTCACAGCCCTGCCCGTCAAGGGTAAGGCTTAGGCGAGACCCGGGTAATCGCCTGGGTAGGAAAGTCTTAGCACAAGCTGTAGTTACCTCCCGTCGCTACTGCAGGTTGTTGGGGAGTGGATTTTACTGGATGCGTGTAAAGCATGTGGCGGTGGGAGCGCTGAGGAGAGCTCGTTGGTGTTTCCATCTTACTAACGCGCTTTTAGCACGTACAAGGCTTTAGTCTAAAAAGGCTTGCCACGTCTGTGCATTCAGAGTTTGTGTCGGAGACTTTAAAACGTGGCTGAATCTCTAGGGGGGGTCTGAACTTAGCTTTTTTGGTTGTGGGGAGCTGCGTGCTTCTTCTCCCGATACGAAACGTTGTTTCAAGGGAGGAAAATGACGCGAAGGACAAGATCTGGGAAAATCACTTTCTTGCAAGTGGGCAGTGAGAGAGAAGGGTGGGGTGAGGCTGTGGAACCGACCGTGGAAAATACTGCACCTGAACAAGTCGCACTTGCCAGCTCACGAAGTAAAACTGAAAGTAAGCTTGCTTCTGACTTTCAGGTTTGGGAGTAGAACTCCTCTGGCACACACACACCCCCAATCATCTGAATTATTTAAATGAATGCTGGGTTTGTCTAAATCTGTCGCTAGGGACATGGTTTAGTGGTGGGATGCCAGGGTTAGGTTAATGGTTGGACTTGGTGATCTTAAAGGTCTTTTCCAACCTAAACGATTCTATGATTCTGTTCTATGATTCTAAATACCAGAATTCGTGTGGGTAAGAATCTTCTTGATCTCCTTTTGCTACTGTTTATATGTGTGTCTGTGGAAATTATCTCAGTTGTTACACATTTTACTTAAGTGGGTGTTACTGAAATGCATTCATGAAGCATGTTGTTGGCTAAGTGCTACTCTTTAAGAAGCAGAAGAGCTTTTCCTAAATTCAGCGTGAGAAGAGGCTGTTTTCAGTCTGGTGAAAATAAGATCACAAATGCTAGTGGAATTTGTTCAAAAATAGTCTTTTTGCTATCTAATGAATAGGTTATTTCATACTTAAAAGCGATGGTGGCAATCTCGGGATCTCCCACACGAAAGTCAAATGCTTAGTTCACGTTTTCACAAAGCTTTTAAAAACAAAAGCAAGTAATTGTCCATGTATTTAGAGGAGTTTGGCCTCAGTCGGCCTGGATTTTTGTTTTGTACATCATATTCCAACTAATTTATGCTGTTCTTTGCGCCATTTCTGCTCATTTCTGAAATAGCTTCTCCTTGGTCCTTGCACAGCAAGCACATTTTTTTCTGTCTGCAATGTTATTTATGCAGACAGACTTTATAAGCTTGTCAGTTTATATGTGTTTACTGGGAGTCGGGAAGCCCTCTCGGGGACTGTAGTTTGGCTTGATGTTTGGCATCAATTCAACGCTATTACTCAAAATGTATTTGTCTCAAAAATATGTGTTGAAAGTTACCACTTGCTCTGAGAATCCCTGTGGAAGATGCCTGCTACGCTGCACCTCCGTAGTGTGGTGTTATAAGGGCTCTGATCTGGCTGCATTACAGATAGAGGCAGCGTCACTGTGGAGCTCTTTTTGTCATCTGTGAAGAGAAAAAGGTTAACTAGCATGCTTTTTTGGCTTCTAGGAAGCTAACTGAGCTACTCTGCTTTCCGAGTAGGTATAACTGCCTCCGGACTGTAATCAGTGACTTGCTTACAATAAGATACCAGCAAGTCATGAATCATAACCTGTGAAGTTTTGTTGGTTGATCTTTAATCAAACTGGATGCTTAAGATAATATAAAACTTCATAAGTTCAGTGCTACCTGAAAGTGAAATGTTTACACTTGCAGCTTCTGAGCTCAGTAAAGCTGGCTCTATTGGCAATCTATCCCCATAGACTCTATATTGTGTGGTGTCATTTTAGATGTGATGTACATGTTTATAGAGTGCTATAGGGAAATTCTCTTATGTTTCCTCATAAAATTACTGAAGGTTTGCAAAGCATGTGTTTCCAGTACAGTATTGGCAAAATATCTATTTCTAATGTTTGCCACTTTGAGTTATTTCTTTAACTATAAACTTAGAGTTGTATACCAAATGAATCATTTCGGTGCAAATGCATGAGGACTTAATATAAAAGGAGAGGGCACCTTTTTTCTTTTTTTAATATTTCGAATACTTTTTAAAGATTTTTCAAATCACTTTTTAAAGAATTTGTCCTGAGGTAGTACATGCCCACAAAATATAACTGTCTTTATATATCTGGCTTTACAAAGGAAGTACTGAAATTTTGTAAATTAGGTCTAAAAGTTAGACCTGTGTAGTCTATAGTTCTTGTGTCGCTTGTGGCTCACAGGTTGGCTGGTCTTTTGGCAGATGGGTGTAGAGGCAGCGTATATGACTTAGCAGTGGGACTGTATGTTTCCTGGAGGATTGTTAGCCGACCAGAATGAATGCTGCCTGGACTACTGTTCGGTTAGAGGGGCCGTAGTGACTGAACCAGGCAGGCTGTGTGTTGTGACTGCTTTCTCAGTCCCTGCCAAGTAGCAGAGAGTGCCCTTCAGCCATCAGAACTGAGACAGCAGGGCCAAGGGTTTGCGTAGTCAGGGGAGAAGAAAGGAAGGAAGGATGAACCGCAGTGTGAATGGGAGAGGAGGTTCAGGCTGAACAAGGGAGGTTGCCACTGGCAAATGGCCCACAACAGTTGCAGTGCCAATGGCACAATGGTCTTGTGGTCGACTCACTTGTGCGCTCTTCCTGTAAAGCTGAAAGCTGGAGTCTGAATTGACTTAAAAGCTTGGTTGTCACTTAGTTTTACTTCTGATGTGTTCCTGCTTACTGCTTCAGACCTTTATCCTTTTTTTCCCCTCATGGGGAACATGAAATGGTAGAGACCCTTCATGTACGGCTGAAGGGTCAGATTTGAATTTAGGCTGGATGTAACTTAAAAATGAAAAATTAAATCAGATGCTTGCTATACAGACTTACCTTTTCTGTCTCTTTCAGTTCCTTGATGACTTAAACAGATGGAGTCTGCTTCTCATTTCTCCTTTTATTTATCCTGATAAGTTACTTAAAGCAGAACATATAGCTTTTGTGACAGAAAGCATTTCAGCTCAGACAGATAATCTGCAGAAAGTACCTGGGTCTTCGAAAGAGGTAAGTAGTTCTCTTTGTTTCTTGCATAGAAACTAGTACGGATAGGTCATTTGGTAGGTATAAACCTAAACCACTTGAAGGAAAAAAAAATCAATGGCAGGTATACAAAATCTGTTTTGGGGAGTAAAAAGGTAATCTCTTAATTAAAATTAATCCCTGTTAATACTCTAGTTGTATTTCATGATTCAGATAGACCCACAGACATTTTATTGAGATTTTTTTAGTAGCACACTTCTCTGACTGTGGGTGGGAACTGCAGAATTCCATCATGACTTTGGATAAGGCATGTGTGGTTAGATATGCTGAATAGGAAAAAAAGACTTGAAAGCTGTCATTTTAAGGCAGATCAGAAGTCAGTTTAGCTCAGTATCCTGTCTCTGATGCTAGCTGAAACAAATGCCTCAGTAAGAATATACAGAGCAAACATACATGAAGATTTCTGAAAAGCTCTTCAAGCCTCCAAACAAGTGGTTGTAAAAAGTTGTAATTGAAACAGGAGTCTCTCTTGGAAGCTTCCTTTCATTGTCATTTGTAAGTATAAGTTCAAGTATTATACATTTGGATGATTTTGTCAGTCTGCAGAAGTAAGGCCAAAATCAAACTTTTAATCTCTTTGCTTTTCTATAAAATGCAGTGGGGGAATGGCAATACTTCTTGGTTGGAATTTTATAAATTGTATTTGCCTTTTGATGCGTAATACTTACAAAATGTTATTGAGGCATCCAAAGATATAAATTAAGTAAGTACTGAAATCCTTATGGCAAGCATACTTACAAAATGTTCATGTCCTAAATACTCAGAAGTGTAAAAAGTATCTTCTCCACTGCTATACTGAAAGTGCAAAGATGTGGTTTTAAGAGATGACATTCTAAAACTTGAATTACTGAATATAGCACCTCTAAACAGTTTATGCATAAAAATAGTATCCAGACCCTATCAAAGCTTACTATGAACTTGAGATGATGTCTCTCTCCCCTTCTTCACATGAGGAATGCTTGCTGCCTAGGCATCTCAGCTTGGATGCAGGTCTGAAGGGAGTGAAAGGCTTTAACCCAAAGCAAAAGATAAACTTACCTTGCAGGGAGGAAAAAGCTTCTGAGCGGTACAGGTTGTCATAGTTCCTTCCTAAGGCAGTCAGTTGTTGTGTGTGCTGTATGGTCTCCATACTGAAGAGAACAGAATGGACCTCATTGCCTACTGGAAAAAGGAGAAATGGGAAGACATGCATGCTAGGATATCACCGGGTAGGCAATAATAAAACCTCTGGCCTGGTTGCTGGGGTACCATAAAATTGACAGAACCCTCCCGTTGAACAGGCTATGCCACAAGCTAGGATCGCTGCCTGGGAGCATTTGGTAAGGTGTTTTCCTGGATGGCCCCTGCTTAGCACCATAAAGGGCCATCTGTCATCCTTGTTTTTTGGCATCAGGTTTCAAGGTCCTTTTTGGAGTTAAAGGAAACCTGTTACATATACAGGTGCTTGCAGCCTGTCCCTTTCCCCAGATGAGGAACATGTATTTTCCAGGCCACTTGTTCTGGGAGATGGTCCAGGAGCCCTCTGCTGGAGTGAACATTGACAACAGAGTGGTTGGTAAATAGTGTTATCAAACTTGAGTGCAGGAACAGGAGGACAGATTGATAATGGGCACAATTCCAGATTTGTGCCTCCAATCAAATTTTTAGTACCTTCACCCTCCATGGAGGCCTGCCAATCCTAGACAGAGCATGCTTTTGGAGCGTGTTAGTCTTTGCCCTCTATAGGAATGATGTCCAGGTGAAGTGCTGCATCAGGCAAAATCATTATCTCCATGAAGCTCAGAGTGTGAGGACTGGAGGCACTGAAAGCTTGTTGAGAATTCTGAGACCTTTTCTGCTGAAGTCTTCTGACCCTGTTTCCACTAGCCTCATGTTTCCTTGGAGCACACAGGAAGTAGCCATGTTAGCTGGTTTGTAAATGTTTTTATTGCCTTTGACTGTGGAATCCATCCAGGTGGGCCCTATTTCCAGGCTTCCAGGAGATAAACTAAATAGGATACCTGCTGTGCTCTCTGTGTTGTCTTGGAGTGCACCTCGGGAATGCTGGGCCAACTGAGACAGAAGGCTAAGGGAAACTTTTTTTTAACTTTACTTTTTTTTTTTTGTAGCAGAGAGGTCCACAAAAACATCTGAGTTGAAGCTCTGGTTTGTTGTTCTTTTGGGGTTTATTGTTCAGCAGATTTTTTTTAATCTCGTTGGGTTTGTTTGCATTTTCTTTAGAATGGAAAATGTTTTCTTAGAGCTTTACGCCTTATGACTACAACTGGAGACTTCCATTCCAGCTGTGGATGTTGTACCAATAGACTAAACATAGTTGGGAATACCTTCCATCTGGAAAGTGATGGTGTTCTCCAGGTCATCATTCAAGGCAGTTAGTTGGGGCAGTTCTGGCTGACTTAGTCACAGACTTCCCCAGTGACAATGGGGTGAAGCCTGACTGATGCTCCAGCTACAGTGATTCAAATCTGTCAGGGTCTGGTATGACTGTCTTCCAGAAGGAGATTTTGTTCTGCTTCAGAACTGGTCAATACTAGTGTCCCCAGAAATATATCTTGTAACTTCAGAGCTGGTATTTCTTTGTGGTACAGTCATGGAGATGACCTTTCAGAAGGTCCTGGAGGTAGAAACTCACTGTTGTTTCTTTTACTAGTGAGTCGTCGTTATGTCCAGGAGTTCAGGACACAAGTGATACAAATTTGAGGGCTGGTTCTCATCAGCTGTGTGTTCTGGTGTGGCTGGATTGAAGGTGTTACTTGCTCTTGTGTTACAGAGTTGGAGTTTAACCCATACCTGACCTTGTGGTAAACACAAACAACTGCCTACACACTGCTGTCTTTTTCTCTTTTTGAAACTGAGTTTGTTCACTAAGGGTTAGTATAGGTGATGTGTCAGAAGATGCCCAGCCAGTTTTCTTTTTAAGTATCCAAAGGCCACCAATATGACTATGGACTGGATGGTCTCATTTGGGTTGCGCTAATCGGAGACTGTCTTTGAGAATGACTTAGGAAGGAGATGTGACCGTTAAGGTTGTACAAAACCTGAGTTTTTTCTTGTTCCCGTGGGAAATACTGTAAAATCAAAAGTTGGAAATAGATTCTTTTGGATATTATGTAAAACACTTAACTGCAGTAGAAAAAAGGTAAATTTAGCTGATAGTGTAATTACGAACAAGTAAAATATCAAAGAGTTCACCCTCATTTTGTGCATTGAAAAGAAGTGTTTTTTCTTACTGTGTTCAATGAGTGTGTTACATCTTGTGTGTAGAGATAAAAGGGTGAACTTCATGGAAGTGGTTTGGTGATGACAGCGTCAAAGTGCTGGAATTGTGCTTTGTCTCCTGATATTTGAAACATATTATATGGCGAAATTTTTTTTTTTTTTTTTTTTTTTTAGGTCATGAAAATAGATGGTGCTTCACTGTCTCTAAAAAGGCCTTCACAGGTGAACTAGTCTGTGTATCCTACAAAGGATAAAGGCTGTGGTGTCAGTCACATCATTTTTACTGAAATTGGGTGCCTTATTTGGTTTTTGCTTTCAAAACTGACTCTTAAATCACTATGTTTGTCAATTGTCTGAATATTGTTTTGTTAGGTACTGTTGTTTTATAAACGTAAGGTTTAAAAGGAGTAATTTTCAGTTATGAGTCAGCAGACAGATTTGTAGTCTTTATTTATGTGTCTGCCTTTCAGGAGGAAACCAAAGCTCTTTTCACTTTTCTTCCACTTCTGACTTTTATAGTTGAACTTGAAACTTGTTCTCCAAGACAGTACAGGTTTGTAGTTTAGGTTTAACAAACCTTCTTGAAGGAAAAAAAAATCCCCAAGTGTGTCACTTTTATAATGCTTCTTTTCTGGAGAACGGAATTTTTGATGTAGATAAGCAGCTTGAATCTTCTGTGTTTAGTTAATGCTTCTGATCGTCATTGTGTACTTTTATTAAACCCTAGTAGTTTACTTTTGGTCTTTTTATCAGCATTCTTTTTAGAATTTGTGCTGAAAGCCATGTCTTGGGAATAAATACAAATAGAGTTTTACTCATGGGATGTGATAATGCTCTTCTGCCATTTTGTGTGTTACTTGAAGCTTTTATAGCCTTGATCTTTGGGAGAAATGTATTTGTACTCCCAATTTGCTTTCAACACTTAGTGTGGATGTTGCTTTGTCTACTTTTCTCAGGACTGAATCTTGTAGCATGACCCTTCCCCAGTAGGTTCCTTTGGTTGTATTCAGTCTCATACATTGACCTTTGTAGTCATGAAGGGTGCACTTTTGTGTGAAAAGAACTGTCAACTGAAAGCCTTCTCTAGTTGAGATGTGTTGTTTCATGATACTATTAAATGTAGCAGTTGATTTAAACACATCAGGTGTCACAGAAGCAAGTCTTAAAAGTGATTCTGCCAATTTAGTATTCTGTAATCCTAGTAGCTACATTTTTTTTTTTCTTTTTAAAAAAAAAAGTACTTTAAAATTAATTTCCAGTCCTTGGGTTTGCCAGTTGTGCCATTTAGGTTTGATAATGTCCCTCTGTTGGCTCTGCCTACCATAGTGCTGCTTTTTAATAGCAGAATCCTTTGGGAAGGAAGGGCAGTTTTTATTGGCAGTTCATCTTGCAGACTCCTAATACTGTTGGTATTTTGATGTTTTTCTGTAACCTTTTCAAACTGAAAAACATGCATATGCTTTATTCTAGATTGTGAAGTGGTCAGACTATTGTTCACTGTTGGCTTATAAACCTGGAGAGCCTTATAAGTTAATCGCTGAAGCAAGTGTAGATAATTTCAGTAACCTTGGAATAGCATTCATGGAAGACAGGCTTCAAATGGATAATGGAATGGTGCCACACAAGATTGTTTGTAAGTATCTTCACAAATTGCTTTTAATGGTAGAATATGTTTGTTTCATGGTTATTTTAGGACCGTCCATATGGTCTTTATATTCTAGGCAGTTGATCACTCTGTAGCACTACCATATTTCGTACTGAATACTATCAAAGATAGAGATCCTTGAAAAGTTAGATGACTTTCTGAGTGAGTTTCTCTCTTTACAGAACATCTTACAAATGCAGCAACAGAAATAACAGAAAAATGGATCAAAAGATTTTTGGAATAAAACCCTCTCTTTTTCTTTAATGCCTCATAAGCTACTGCCAATAATTAACCTTAGTATGATGAGATCTCAAAGTATCCAAGATGGTGTTTAACCTTTTGCAAATTCATGAATGCATAAATGTCACAAAGGTGAAGTTAGAAAATATTGTTTCTGTAAGTCATTTCTGTTAGATTAACTAATCTAATTGAAAAAAACACAGAAGGTTTTATGCAAATACTCTTCTTTTTTCAGATTTGAAATGAAAGTGTATTCAAAGCTAAATGTAGGCTGATAACAACTGCTGTAACTTGAGTATCTTAATCCTTTAGATCACTGAGAGAAAAGCTCACAGATGCTTTCTAAACAGGGAGAGGGGGGATAATCAGGGGAAGGAAGGTGGTGTCATTGCTAATTGAATTTTGAATTTTTGGTGGATGGTTTATTTCTTTAGGGGGGTGATTTTAATGATATCAAAACTATGAGTTGTTGTGTCCTCGTTAGCTCAATAGTTTCAGCTAAGGCAGGGAAGGAGTTCGTGCTTGCACTTGTAACACCGTTCTTAAGTAGAATTGTTGTCTGGGCTGTGGGAATTCCAAGCTTTGCCTCCTTTTGCTGCATGAGATTTGAACTTCTTTTTTGCAGCACCGTTCTAAAAGTGCCATAATGTGCAGTCTGTAGGGTATTGTAGAGTAGTGAGCTCTTGGGGGGTAGAGCCCCATGGGTGGGATGTGGGGGGTTTTTTGTTCACCAACAGTCTCATTTCTTCCTGCTTAGTTGTGTCTTCTCAACTGTGTTGATAAAACTGTCGGTCATGTAGAATAATAAAATAATGATTTGGACTACAAAAAAATCCTATTCCCTGCCCACCCCTGCCCCTCCGCCCCTCCCTCCCCATCCCACCCCCACAGAAAAAAGGGTGGGTTTTTTTTGTTTGTGTTGGGGTTTTTTGTGTTTGGGTCTGGAGTTTTTTTGTTTGCTTGGCTGTTTTGTTTGTTTGCTTTTTTTTTTTTTTTTTTAAATGTAGATCATAGTGTATTGGCAGAAGTCAGGGAATGACAAAATCGAGAACAGCTAGCTAAGGTGCAATAGGGTAGGAATATGCTCACAAACATATCTGATGTGAAACTGTCTCTTGGTGCTGTTCTGCATGAAAATATTCATACAAGGAGGGGATGGAAGCTGAGAGAGTGCCCCAGCCATTTACTTTTCAGAATGTTTTCTGGCTCATTTTGCTTCAGGTACTGTGTTCGTGCCAGAACTGCTCCAGGAGAACAGGCTGATGGAGGCTGTTGATGGAATAGCATATAGGCTGATAGTTGTGAAATTCTCCTGGGATGAGAAAAAATCTTGCTTCAAATTCCTGCTCCAAACTAGGCAAAGGGGGTATAGTTTCAAGGGAATGCAAGTGTTCTTAAATGAAGACAGTGATTGATCTTGGATCTGGTGTATTGTGTGCCAGTTGAGTATTTTGTTAAGTTTCTCACTGAATTTCTTTGAGAAATCAGAAACAAAAATGTAGTAAGTTTATTTGGCCTTATAGGAGTGGCGAGGGATTCAGTAGAATTTTGCAGACTTTGATTTGAAGTATTTTCATGGCTCAGCAGCTGAAAAAAAATTACCTCATGAAGAATATTTTTCCCTCTCCTGTTATTTAGTATGCTCTGCAAGTTTCACAGTGACAGTAATCATCTTTGCCCTTCTTTTCTCACTTGTATATGAAGAAAGTTTCTATCTTTGCATTTCCATCCTTTCTGGGGGAGAAAGGGGAAGGTTTAACAAGTCCTCCTGTTTGCTACTTTCCCCCCAGATTCTTAGCTCCCAAGTCTTGCTATGGGTGTGTATGTCTCCCTTTCTGCAGACTGAAAGCAGTTCAGATTTTTTTTTTTACTCCTTTTTACTTGTGCCAGACTTTTATCTGCCTTCATTTATAATGCCTTCAGCAATGCAAGAGACATAGTTTAATGTCTCCATCTTAGCCAATTTCATCACTGTATTAGCTTATATCAAAATAGTTTATTTCAAAATAGCAGCAGGCAATTTTCCACCCTGCCCTCCTTAAGAGACCAGCATTTTCCAAAGGTACTTCCCTTGCTTCATTTTGTCCTTTTCTGGGGACAAAGGGACAGGCAAAATAACAAGCTGGCGAGGTGAGGCATTTATGAGAACTTCATCTTCCCACCCATAGACTGTTGTTCCATTAAGAACACATCTGCATTGTGTATAGTAGCTGTCATGTTTTACTGTATGCAAATGTTTTTGCACTCACAATACATGTTTGTTTAAATGTGTCCTGTAAATATTGAGTGTTGTGCTCTCAGTCAGACTTTGCTGAAACAAAGATTCATTAGAGTAAATGACTTGTGTTATGAGTGCAAATTTATTATGTTCTTGAGGTGGGGGGTTAGGATTTGGTGTGTCAAACAAGTGAAATTCTTTCTATTATAGATTATTTGTACTGAAATTAAATCCTGTTGTGGTAGTGATATTCATCATGGCTTTTTTAATATAATTTTTATAACCCCTTTTTCTTATTCTTTAACTCTTCCAGCTGTCCATTTACAGGAATCTACTCTGAAGGAGTTGGCGCAGGTGGCACCATCTGTAAAAGAGCAAAGTGTAAGCAGTACACAAATGGATGAAGTAACTCATGCTGCTACTTTTGGGACGACTGTTAAATTGGGATTAGGAGTATCTGACTCTACAGGACAAGAGAAATCCAAGCTAGAGAAAGAAAGTGAGAAAGAAATTGAGCATGAAGATGAATCCAACAATCTATCTGACAAAGAGATGGGTGTTGGAGAACATCATCACTTGCATCTTTCCAGCTGTCATGAATGCCTGCAGCTTGAAAACAGTACTATTGAATCAGTCAGATTTGCCTCTGCAGAAAACATTCCAGAACTTTCTGATGATTGTAATAGCAAACTGGAAGAGAAAAATAATGACTGTCTAGCAAGAGGAATAAAGAGAGTAAACCTTGCTGGAAAGCCCCCTAATGTATTGATTTATCTTGGCTCTGAAACTGCAAAAGTGGAATTTGAGCAGGTAAAATCAATCCTTCAGGAATGCATTGATGCAGACAGTTATACCATCTACCAGTTGCATGAGGAACAAGTTCTGAAAGCTCCGTGGATTGATAATTCACTGCTATTGATCATTGCCACAGACGAGGCTATTTCTGAGGAGAACCACAAACAATTTATGAAATTTTTATCTAAAGGTGGAAAGATTCTAGGGTTTTCTTCATCTTTTACATTTGATGGCATACAAATAAAGAGAAAAAGCAAACTGAAGAAGACTGTTCATGAATTAGTGGTCTCTAAAATGGACAACACTGAAATTAAGCTAAATCTTTTGGTCAGTGGCTGTATTTTTGAGAAGGTGATGAAGGAAGATACCAGCAAAGTGAAGACATTGAGTCGATTAAATAATGCTGATAAAGATATAGTTGTTGTTCATCTCAGTTATGGAGACAGTGGAGGAGAAGCCATTCTTTCTCAGGTACTGTGTACGCAGAAGCATTAATTTGCTCATTGCTACATGATGTTGTGGTATGCTAAAAAAGTTCACTTGTTCCCATTGCGTGCTCTTGGGGATGCTTGTGAAGGGGAGGTATAGATGGATGTCTTGGTGAATGTACAAGGACTCTGAATGCAGAATGGTTTTCACTTGATCCTCAGGAAGCTTAAAGAATGATGGAGAATGTCACTGCTGTTCCACTTCCTTGTTTTCACAGCGTAGCCATGCACGTGTAGATCATGCAAGATCACAGTGGGTGGTAGAGAAGATTTGCATAGTAAGCAAGCGTCTTCAAGAGCAGAGCTATCCTCTTCTGCCTTCTAGAAGTTGTGCAGTGAGACAACTGCGCATTTTTCAGATTTTGGGAGGTGGGAACAGGAAGAGCTGAGTGATTGGTGGACTCGGGGTGAAAGCTTATATTGGCAAGATAAAAACAGAGACATCCTTACAAAAACATGAACTATGGTGAAGCAGAGAGTCAGGAGAGGATATAAATTAAACCTTGCAGGAAACCTGAAAAGACATTTCCTCTTAAGGTTTAAAGTTAAGGTAGCCAGCACTTCTGGAAATCTGACTAGTGGATGAGAGAGTCCCAACCTCTGTTACTTCTTGCATGCCATGTCTAAAAAACTGCTGTACAATTCTTGCTCAAGCAAGTAATTACACAATAAAGATTAGTCTCTGACTGCACTGAAATGCCATTGTTGATTAAGGTCTCTTGGTTCTTTTTTTGCTAGCATTGCATGGTGTTGGCCTTGCTGCTCTGTCATTTAAAAAAAACCCTTTATTCACCTGGAATGCATTTTTTCTATTTACTATCAAAATGAAAAATCTAAAACTTGTCTTTTATTTTCTAAACCTTGACATGTTATCAGTCAGTAATGTATGCTCCTATTTTTGAGGGGGGAGGGGAGGCCACACGGATGGGGAGAATCTAGTCTGCCGGAAACTTGTGGGTTTTGTTTCCTGAGTCTTCCTTCAGGCTTTAAACTTTTAAATGTTTATCATTCTGCACCTAACAAATAGCTCAGAGTACCTGAGGGACAGAAGTGGGGGAGTCTAGAATGAGTCACAATCTTATTCATTCTACTTAAGAATAATAACATCCCAGCAAACGAGTACCTCTCCAATGTTACAGTATTGTGATCTGTGTTTAAAAAAAAAAAAAAAAACCCAACAACTGAACAAACCCCACACCCCATCAAAAGTTAAAAAAACAGATAAATTCAAGTGTTCTTGATCCTTTTTGTTATTGTTACACTGTCTTCCTGGATAATGGGTGAGGAAGCTTCCATGGCTGTGTTAAAGGTAAATGTTGGTCACCGATTGTTTAAATATTCACAGATGTCTGGCTAAAGTTTTGAGTGATAGAAAGGCTGATAAGAGGTACCATTAAGTTTGGAAAATAATTCTCCGGCCCGGAAGTATGTATCTGCTACCTGGGTATATATAACCTGTGCTATTAAATCTAGAGAGATTTCAGCCCTTTCGTAGTAAAACTTTTAAAGTGAGCCTGGAGGCAACTTGCGTGTTTTAAGTTAGCCTCAGTAGGAGCAGAGGTAAACATTTTCTTTTTAGCATGGCTGTTCACAATCATATCACTTCCCTTACTCAAGGAACACACTGAGAAAAGCAGAGCAAGATTTGTTTACCAGTATTAAGTAGATGAGGAATATAATGGAGACACAGATGAACAAATTTTATGAAAGACTCTAGGACCTGTTTATACCAATATTTTAGTTACAGGAAAACTTTCTCAGGAGCCCAGAGCAATTTTCAGTATTTTGATCTGTGTTTTAAAAAAAAAAAAAAAACCCAACAACTGAACAAACCCCACACCCCATCAAAAAGTTAAACAACAGATAAATTCAAGTGTTCTTGATCCTTTTTGTTATTGTTACACTGTCTTCCTGGATAATGGGTGAGGAAGCTTCCATGGCTGTGTTAAAGGTAAATGTTGGTCACCGATTGTTTAAATATTCACAGATGTCTGGCTAAAGTTTTGAGTGATAGAAAGGCTGATAAGAGGTACCATTAAGTTTGGAAAATAATTCTCCGGCCCGGAAGTATGTATCTGCTACCTGGGTATATATAACCTGTGCTATTAAATCTAGAGAGATTTCAGCCCTTTCGTAGTAAAACTTTTAAAGTGAGCCTGGAGGCAACTTGCGTGTTTTAAGTTAGCCTCAGTAGGAGCAGAGGTAAACATTTTCTTTTTAGCATGGCTGTTCACAATCATATCACTTCCCTTACTCAAGGAACACACTGAGAAAAGCAGAGCAAGATTTGTTTACCAGTATTAAGTAGATGAGGAATATAATGGAGACACAGATGAACAAATTTTATGAAAGACTCTAGGACCTGTTTATACCAATATTTTAGTTACAGGAAAACTTTCTCAGGAGCCCAGAGCACTCAAATTTAACTGCTCATGTATCAAATAGCATACGCTCTTCTAGCAATTACGTAATTCAGAAATACTCATCGGGTTTCTTAGAAGTGTTTTTGTCTCTTATCAGTTTATCAGATTAAATGTGCTAACTTTTTGTAAACTCTGTTATACATAGTAGCATGTTTGTAGCTTTATGTAGGAAGCTTTACCACCCATGTGCTGTATGCTTGTACTAGAAAATTGATTAGATACTGTTGCTATCCATTTCTTCAAGTTCCATGGTAAAACCTGCTTTGCTGTACCGTTTAAATTGACCCTTCTGCTGTAGTAAAACTTAATACTGCAGAGGTTTTCCCCAGAAAAAGGGCATTACAGTATAGCTTCAAAAATCAGATTAAAAGGATTAGTGTGTCATTTTATAATTTTAAATGACTTCCAGTCTGGATTTGAAAAGCTTTATTGTTTTCTTTTCAGGGGTCTGACAGTGACATCAGCCGCTAAGTATTCAGTCACAGAATTGTTGTTTCCCTTTTTTCTGTACTCTTCTGTTCCCCTCCCCACCCAGTGTATTTCTCTGAATTTCAATAAAGTAGATCATATATGGCAGCTGAAGAACATCATTAAAATGTGCAAAATTGGAGACATGAACAAAGATAATAGTTTGTAGTATTCATTAAATGAATATACATATAGTAGGGTACAAAAGCTCCTAAATATCTGGGAACACTTATATAAAAACCAAACAAAACCCCACAAAAAACACCAAACACAAAAAAAACCACAAAAACAAACCAAAAAGGAGGTCTAGAAGGGATTCCCGCCCCCCCCCCCAGCATTTCATTTCTACTTTTAAGTCCCTGCTTCAGCCTTGAGAAGTGATTCTCTACAAGGTGATGTTCCAGAGTTCTTAGTTCTCCTTCAGGCAGCAGCATTTCTTTATCTGCACTGATTGCAACTTAATTCATGTGACATGGTAAGGAATTGCTCAGCCTGAATTCAAACACAAGTTTGAAGAACTCTTCCAGAAGATCAGTTTATTAAGGGATATTTTGTGTACTTTTCAGAGAGAACTGTACGGTACTGGCAACTGATCCCCAAATCGGAAACCATAAATATATAGGTATTCCCTAGTTTATTAGGATAATAAAGCCCTACTTTTGTAGATATGATGGGGGCATGAGAAACTTTTAAATTGCACTAGTAACACTGCTGTTCAGCAACCCCAGTCAGGACAAAGCTGCTTTTGGAACTGTTGTGCTTATTTCTCTCTACCATGCTAAAATGTATAATACAAAATAATTTATTTTTTTTTATTCCCTTTGCTCATATCTTGCCAGGCACACTTGGAACTGGATATCAATTCTGTGGATGTCCAAACTGAAGATGATTTTAATTTGCTTAAGATAAGCAATACCAAGAGATTCGAAGTTCTCAAGGAGATCCTAATATCACTTGGCCTGAGTTGTGAATTAAATGAAATTCCTATGTTAACACCTATCTACCTTCTCTCTTCTGATGAGGTAAGGCTTCTACTTACATTTCAGTTGTTTGAGATTTATCCTACAAGACAAATTCAGTGTTCAGTTAAATACACCTTTTTTCTTATGTGGTATTTTTGTTTGGAGAGGTTTACGTATGTATTGCAGGTAAGCAAAAAGTTTAATTTCTACTCTGTCACTATTTTGTACTTGCTAGTGGTAATTTTGAATTTAACCATGGGGAAATTGTGCAGGGTTAACTTTTCAGATGTATTTGCTATATTTCTGTTAAGAACTTTTATGCTTATTTGTATGCTTCTGCAGTATCAAAACACAAGGCTGCAGTAAGTTACAGAAAGAACTGATTTAAAAGACAGGATTTGTTTTTCTTTTAAAATAAGGTAGAAAGTTCTGTATAGGCTGATCAAACCCAAATTATGGACCAAATATGGCAGACCAAAACTGAAAGACCTGAGTGAGAAAGGAAAAGTGTGTCATTATACAATGAAGAGCTTTCTTCTTGAGGATGTTGTAATATTTTCTGGAAATAAATGGCTTCTTGTAATTCAAATAATTAGCTGACTGTTCTGGACTTCTCAGTTTGAGACGTTACTGTGAACAATTGCGAAGAACATATAAAGCAGTAATTTTAACTTTTTTTTTTTTTTTTTAAACATGACTTCAAATACATGAGAACTGTATTATATTGATCTGAAGAGGTGAAGCAGTAGGTGATTAAAAAGCAATACAAGCTACTTGGGCTCTTTGAGGTTGTTGTTTCCAACCCATATAGCGCTGTCACTACTTGCTCTTAGCATGCTTGCCTGATTCCCACTCCCTTTCTGTATCACCCTTACATTAGTACAGAAATGAGATTTCTGTCTTTAGGGGAACTCAACTGTAGAAGCTCCTCTTTGGATGCCTGTTTCCAGCAGTATCATATATAACATCCCTTTTTGGCTACAGGGTTAATCAATGAACAAAGTGGCGTATTACAGCTGGATGTTTTTAAATAACTTGGATGATATTTTAGATTTAGATTGTACTTTTCAAAACACTGTTCATTAATCCAGAAGGTGGGTATGATAAGCGTTGCACAACTTGTAGATTGGGAATATGTGATACATGACTTCATTGTATGTCAGTAGCAGTCAGTAGATCCAGACAAACTGATTAAAATACTATTATTAGGTGTATCTGTAAATTCAAATCTGCATTGGTTTTCTATGTCTCTGAAGAAACTGCTAAAACTTTCTACTGGTGCATTAAGTAATGCCCTGTATAGCAACTCAGTTTGGATGTAACGATTGATCAAAATCGGGCAAAATGCAGAGAGCTTTCTTTTATTCCCCCTGAATAATTGCCCTTTCATGTGTGCCAGACTCTTCCAGATCCATCTCCACTTTTCAACGGTGAAAATACCATTGGAAGCGCTTCTATCCAGCCTTCTGCTTGAAGCAGGGCTGTTGCCAACACTAGATCAAGTCAGCCATGCCCTTTGTCTGGTTGAATCTTAAAACCTCCAAGGGTGCATGCTACAATCTGTCTGTGCAACCTGTTCCAATGCTGCTGTAGCATTCTAGTGAATTTTTTTTCCTGATGTCCAGCCTGAACCTTTCAAGCTGCAATTTATGGCTGTTGATGCCTTATTATATTGTTCGGCACTACGAAGAAGCATTTGGCTCTGTCATTTTTTAATTCTCTTAAGTAGTTAAAGGTTGTTATTAAATCACTTCTTAGCCTCCTCTTTGCCAAAATGAACGAACCCAGCTTCCTCATCCTCTTCTTATAGATGTGTTGTGTATCCCTAACCCCTTTGTGGTTGCTTTCCAAGGAATCCTAACTAGCAGTTCCTTGCATAAGCTGAAGTCTGCTTTCTCAAGAACTAACTGCTGCTTCCCTTCTCAGCCTTCCTCCAGATCTTGGATTCTTGTGGTAACTACAGCCAGTGCTGCTGTCTGTAACCAAGTAAGAAACAAGTTGTTCTCTGTCTGTGAGCAGTAGATTAGTAAGAATTGATTATCTATTTGCGTGGCGGATGTGGAAACAAAACTAAAACCCATTTAGCCTTTTTGACTAATAAATGTGCTTTATACAGAAGACTTGTAGTTCATTGAACTCTTTTTTTTTTGTTCTCCTCCTTCACTCTCTTTTTCATGGTTATTTCTTTCTGATGCACTTACAATTTTCAAACATGTCATGAATAAAAAAAGTTAACTAATTTCTGTCCAAACTTGCCATCTAGTGGTATATTACAGGTTGCAGGCCATCTATTAGAGATATTTTTGCAATGTATACTCTGTGTTAAAGTTTATACCCAAATTAGTTTTTTAAATGCTGTTTTTGCACAGGTTTGGTTTTTTTTTAATGGTAGTTTTTCTGTGCTTGTATGTATGGTCATTGTTTTAATGTCTTTTGCTTTAGTCATGACATACTTCCAGAATATTGTGTGAAAGGAAGTTGCAACTTGTGTGTAAAAACTACAGTTAATAATGAAGAGATAGTATATTAAAATAAATAAAGAGTATGTGATAGTTCAGCTTTCTAACAAGTTATTCATTTTTCTCCATACATCAAGTTCTACATAGGGAGCCTTGCTTTTCTAGAGAGCAGGGAGATACCAGAAATTTACCTGACAGGTGAATAACTTGAGGAAATACTTAAACTTGTTTAAGATCAGAGTGAGTCAGTAGTACTGGAAATGGAGGAAACTGCCTTGCAAGCTCTAGTGCTCTTGAACTAACTTCCTTTTTTGTCAGTATTTGTATGGAGATCTTGTCCAGTACAGGTTACTGGGCATGTTGTTGGGGATAGTATATTCCTTCCCTGAGAGATTATCAAAGTAATGCTCATTGACAGCAACTGATTTTTGGATTATTTTCTTATGCTTCCCTGTAATAAGAAATGTCACAATGAGTCAACTAATGATCAAGCAAGCTCAGTGTCCTGTTAGCAGTTCCAGAAATGGAAGAGTGGCAAATGCTGCTGCTCTTGTTTTTAAGAGTTGGCACTTCACTAATGATTCCTCACCCCCAAACTGGAGGTTGCATCTGTACCATTATGTTTAAAAAGCACTGGTAGACCTAACCTTGTCAGATTTTTCTAATTAATTTTAGAAACTACAAGCTCCTTTTGCTTATGTGGAAGACATAATAATTGATTTTGCTCTGCCTTTTCTACTCCATTATGAAAAAATGTAGGGTTTTTTTTTTTTTTTGGTCATTTTAAAATTCTTTAAATTTAAAGTGCTAGTTTGGTTAGTTTTTTCTTTCTGATCTGTAAGCTTCAATATACAGTAAAGCTGTACCCTTTTCAATGTGATTTCCTTGGTTTCTCTTCCCCACCTCCTTTCCTCCTTTATCACTTCAGAACTTTCATCAGACCTATTTTCTACTACATTGTGGACATCAGATAAAACTTTCTCAACTTTGTTATATGAATAAATAGCTTCTCTTGTCTTTGCCTACAATTCCTGAACTATCTGTGTCTTTTTGCATCATTGTTGTGATGCTGCTTATAATCCCATCAAATTTATTATGATTTTATTTTTAATTTTTATTTATTATTTATTATGTATAAATTTGATTGTTAAGACTTTCAGATATTCCTGTTTATTCTCTGGGTCTTGGATGGTGACTTTTGCAATGTCATTTTTAGCTGCTTCTGAGAGGTGGATTGGTGGATTGGAAATTTTTTTTTTTTTTTTTTTTTTTTTTCCTCCTTAGGATTCACATTATGAAGTATTAGTTTCCAGTTTATATGGTTATCGTGTATCTTACTATGTAGTTAGACTGTGATTTTAAGTTCTACATTAAAAAAAGCCAATAAAATACGAGCAGAACTGGCATTAGCTTTTTTAGAATTGGGGGAGACAATTTATTTAATTCCTTAAAAAAAAAGTTAATTCTGGGGAGAAGAGTTGAATTTTTACTTTAAGTGTCCAGGATTTAATATATGTTATCTCTTACTTTTTTTTTTAAGTTTATATATAATAAAACCTGGGGACTAGTTTGATGTATGAAAAAATATGCAAAGGTGTAATAAACTTACACATAATTAAATTCGAATGTAGTGTCCTTTTATTTGAAAATACTTGGAAAAGCAGATGTTAATATTTCATGAGGAGTTACAAACTCTGTAATGCACTTTTTGCCTTTGGCAGATGAAAAGAAAATTTTAGTTTAGGGTGGAATGTAGGAGACTTGGGAAGAAATATTTAAAACTTGACAGTAGTTGTGTTGAAAATCACACAATTAAATTTTATTACTCAAGAAAAATACATTAGGAACAGGATGGTCAAGCTTTTAAAAAAGTGATGTATTGACTGCATATGGCTTAGTCAGACTAGATTTATGTTGCTGATACTGTTCTAAAATAGGCAAAGATTTCCAGCTGTGCTATATTCAAGTTGAAGATAGGATGAGTTGGTAACTGTACTAAATAAGCACTGAATCTCATTTTATCTGTTGAATATCTTTCTAAACAGTGGAAATTAGATCACATTGTTACTACTGTGGGGATAATAATATTTAGGTTACTTGTCGGTAGAAAGTTAAAATGTCAGATTGAGGTGTCAAACTACAAAATATGATTTATTAAATTTTTGTGTATATTGCAGTTCTCAATGTTACTGCTGTGATTGATTCCCAAATCTTAGGGATTTTCAGAGCTTGCTCTTTTTTTTTTTTTTTTTTCCCCTCCCCTTCTCTGTTTCTTTTGTTCACCTGGCTTTTTCTTAAAATGTCCACAGGCCCTGCCAGTCTGAGATTGAAATTCTGGCAATACTATGGCTTTGAATTCAAATAAAAGCTTTAGCGTCTAGAATAATGGATGATAATCTTGCCACGTATAATTATGCTAGTCAATCCTCAGCAAGTGCTTGCTGCTGTTGGTGTTGAATGATTGCTGTGCCAGTGTGCACTTTTTATTCCTGATGTCCTCTCTTGTAAATAAAGTATAAGGTAGGGGGCCTGGAAAGTAACAGCACTTGAGGCAACTCTTTCATCACAAGACTTTTTGCACTGAAGCTTGCAAATACTGTTTGCTTCAGATACACACATACGGATGCTTTTTAATTCAGTTAACTGGGAGAAATCCATATTCTATTGATACAGTGCTACAGCAGTGAAGGCAGTGTTTGAACCAAGAGCAATATAGCATGAAAGGCAGGTTACTTGCTGGTTAAAAGTTTAGTTGCACAACTTTGTTGGTGTTAAATGTAATTTTAGAGACAAGTGTTGATACTGAAACACAGCAGTTTTTTCTTTTCATCTTTCCTTGATCTGGTGTAAAGCAGTTAAGCAAATTGTAGACTTGTACATTGCTGTAAAAAGAAAATTCTGTGTCACTGTGGAGCACGGTGAACTCAAAGTGTTGAAACAAATGGTGATCACTGTAAGCCTGTTGTCTGGCACCCATATGTTCAGTGGCAGCTTCAAGCGTAGAGATCTGATTTTTTCTGCAGCTTTGCCTTTAAACGCTCAAATATTTACTCCTTCACATTGCCATCTTAAAGGATAATTTTTCAGACATAAATGCTAGGATTGTATTTTATTGCCATAAGTTTCAGCATAACATCTTCTAGGTTTCAAAACAAGAATTCACTCCTTGAAGAATGAGAGAGATTTGTCAGAATAGTGATTATTTCCATTAGGAAGTATATTACACCCACACATTTGCTGATCTGAAGCCTCTTAAACTTGACTACTAACTCCTCAGGCTGTGTTAGGCTGAGTCACTTTTCTCAGTATCTTCCAAATGGATGGCAGCCAAATGATGAAATGTAATCAGTCTTCATTACTTCGGCTCAGCTAGTAACCATCTTTTAAACAGTACATTCTTCCAGGATAATAAACAATCAATACAAACATATATTGGCTGAAGCTTGAACTTGGGGGTTTTAACTCTTGTTTATTGTAGGCAGAAAGAGTAATTAAGAAGTACAATTGAACATACCTCTTGAATTTCAAACTTTCCGTTAAAGGACGCTTTGAGATGCAGAATACTGCGCTGACAAGGGTAATGCAGTGCGAAGACAACTTTGTGTATTTGAATAACTCTGTACACTACAGCACAATCAGAATTCAGTCAGACCAAATTTACATGTCTTGACCTGCAGTTTTGCTTCTGTGATGGCATCGGCTGTTTTTAAATTCCAAGTCCATTATGTCAGCAAAGAGAGTATGAAGTTACTTTATCCTGAATAAATCTTTCTTTGAGGATGGGAAATTTGAACTCTCAGCTAACACTATAATGAACCTAGATTTCAGGGTACATTTTGAGACAATTGTTTCTGAAATATTTCCATGCATATTCATGTGTATTGTAAACTTGACATTCAACTGTGAAACTTAAGCATTTTTTAAAAATTTCCAGTGCTAAAATCAGGGATAGTTATACTGAAACTCCAAAGCCTTATTTTTATTGCTATCCAAGTTTTCATGCTTAAAAGTGAACCAAAAATGTATAATGTACAAAATAGGAGACTTGCTTGTTTGCTCCTATCATCCTCAAAGCGTAAGCGTTGTCTCTGCTGTTTCAGCTAGTAGGAAAAAAGCAAGAGACTTTGGGAAGTATTTATTCCAGAAAGGAAATTTACTCTTTGCTCTAGCTCAGAAGTAATCTGAGAGCTGAGAAAAATGCTGAATGAAAAGCACACCATGTGAGAGATCTGAAAGGATTCTGTTGATCACCGATAAGTAGTCTGTCTAACATTTTTTTACTTTTGTTAACGTATTATATGTAGTATTTCAAACGAACAGTGCATTGTTGCCAGAAATCTTTGTCTGTACTTGAAAGCTTTGCCAGGTTGTCTCTTGGCTAGGAATGAAAATAGATTTTATGGCAAAGTTGCTCCAGGGAAAGAAAAAAAAAGTATATACAGCAATGTAAATGCATCTGTACCAGTAAAAATGTGTATTTGCTGGAACAGCTTATTCTTTTTTGGAAAATGGATTTAATGTATGCCATGTGTGAAACTTTTTTTTTTGCTGTAAAAAGCTGTGTTTCTACTAGGCTGGTTAGGCAATGCAGTGCATTTGGCAAACCATTTGCGTTCTGACAGGTAGTATGCTTTTTCTCTTCAGTGGCTTTCTGAAGAGATTATCTGTAAAACAATGCAAGGACTGATAACAAAGTACTATCAATTAAAAAATATTTGTAATTTAACTCCATGTGCTTAGGGTTTTTTCCATAACACATTCAAGGTTATTTGTTGCTTTGCAAGGCTTTGACTTGCATGTGTGTGCAGGGAGGGTAGGTTTGCTTTTGTTTGTTTTGCATTCCTCCCTCTCCTCTCCTCAGATTAACTTTTGTTTCTTTATAACAAAACTTGCAAACCCAAATGGGTCACACTGATCATAAACTGAAACTATTTCAGTGTTGTCATTCATTGAAAAGCTCTTTGTATCAATGTCTGGATTCTAATAATAGTCTCTACTGTCTGCTGGTGTTTAAGCGTGTGGTTCTGAAAGGAATGGCCCTCTAAGAGGGGATGGTTATTTGACAGTCAGTAGCTCCTTTTTTTTTTTTTTTTTTCCCTCCTTCCTCTCCATCAGCACTCAATATAATGAAGGTACACGGGGACCATCTCCTGTTTCGACAGTTTAGAGCTCTCTCTTGGTCAGAGGAAAGCAGAAAGCCATTATTCCAAGAGCTAATGTCACCCCGACTGAGGTGTGAGCCCCTGCACATTCTGGGTTTGTGCCCACTTCCAGAGGCGAGAAGTTTGCCAGCTAAATCCTCTGCAGGTTCAGCATGGGGCAACACCGGGGCCCTGGTGCAACTCCTGCCTCACTCATGCTTTTTCCATGAGTTACCAAGACTCGTCTGTAGCTTTTTTGGTTGTTTGGTTTTTTTTTTTTTTTTTTTTTCCTTTTTTTCCCTCCTTCCTCTCCATCAGCACTCAATATAATGAAGGTACACGGGGACCATCTCCTGTTTCGACAGTTTAGAGCTCTCTCTTGGTCAGAGGAAAGCAGAAAGCCATTATTCCAAGAGCTAATGTCACCCCGACTGAGGTGTGAGCCCCTGCACATTCTGGGTTTGTGCCCACTTCCAGAGGCGAGAAGTTTGCCAGCTAAATCCTCTGCAGGTTCAGCATGGAAAAAGGCCAGTCTCAGAAGTACTTAGGCTGCATAGGGCTTTTTGGGCACCAGCTCTGTGATAGTGCTGGGTGTAAGAAGAGAGAACTCAGTGGCATGGAGGAATAAATTGTAGAGATGATGTGTTTGTACTTCACACTTGTAAATAGCTAAGAGAACGATTATGGTTAGTTACTGTGGCTTACCAAGCACGGAGTAATTTCTTAATCTGTGGTAGTTTGGTAGAGTAACTGAGAGGAGGGATGCTCCTCTGTTTTCTGCCCTTACCCTCTCTAGCATACAGAGGGAGGCTGAACTATGGGACTTGAAGGTAGGTGCAGCATGAGTGAGGATGGATAGAAAGGGGAAGAGAAGGAAGTCTGCAGATGGGAACCAAGATACTGGTTCTTGTTTCTCAGTGATACTACTTCTTGTACCTCAGTGAACAGTTTTGTAAAAGTTGTCATACAGTCATGTACTAGACAGAGGTAGAATAAGTACTGTATATTTTAGCGTGTCTTTCTTCTTTCTCCTCAGTCTTCATTATTCTGCATACCTTTATTAGTGTAGTTTTCTAATAGATCTGCCAGTTCTTCAGTAAAATTTTTTAACTTTTGGATTCCAGCTATTTGTTAGAGGTAAAAACTTAAAAGAAGCTGTCTTTCTGTAGAAAATCTTATGAAATATAGTTCAGGGCAGGATGCTTTTCAAAGCTAGTTATGTGCCAAGGCAGCCTGTCAGTCTTGCCTGGCAATAAAGAGATGCTAGTGGGAACGCCAGTCTGCCTAAACACTGCTCTGACAGAAGCACCCATCATCTTCTGCTCCCCTCCCAGCTGGCAGGGCAAGCAGTAGCAAAGAGGCAGGAACTTGTGAGGGACTGAGCTGTTGCTGGGAAGGGAGGAAAGGGTTATCATGGGGGGAAAGAGGTATGGGAGCTTGGAGATAAGGATTGATGTGGTAGAGTGATACCAGTTCTATGTATAACTGCACAGGTGATCTTATGGGGGGCTGCAATAACATGAACAGTAATAGATAACTATAGATTTGCTGCCTGACACCTATGTTCTTCCCCGTAGCTGAAAGTAGTGATGAGAGCGTGAGGAGGTAAGCAGCACACTGCTTTCACAGAAAGAATATCAATGTGATATTGAACTGGCTCCTTCTTCTCATAACACCTCCCCACCGCCAGATAAGGGAGGAGCGCAGGGAAGGGCAATGCTTTCTGAATTTTCAGGTCTCTGCTGTGGATTGGAGCTGTGCTGGTCTCACTGCCTAGAAACAGGAGCAGTCCTCCCTCTCCAGAGGCTGAAGTGTCTTCAGATACTAAGAGCTTGCTTGGATCAGTGAGGGTCATTGTATTGACATCTTGCCTTGTTCTTAAAAAACCCTCTTTTGCCTGTGCTGCTGAGAAGCATTTAGCTGGCCCTGTTGAGAAAGGAGAGAGAAGACAAGGTGTGGGAGATACCAGAAATGGTAATAGTGACTGCATGTAGAAGGCACGGAAAAAGACGATGAGGACTATTGCAGTTAAACTAACTGTTTACCAGTTAAAATAACTGTTTTCACACAGTTACAGGAAAATGAGCTTTTCTGGCTCTCTGCTCAGAGGCTGCTTTTTTTTTTTACCAATCTTACAGTGCAAAATGACTATGAAACTATAAAAGGTTATTTACTGCCTTTTGAGACAAAATTAAAGTAGGCAATAGAGATTGTTTTTCCTGGGTGCTAACTCAGTAGTCCAGGCTCAGGATCTGACTGACTGTTGAGCTTTGTTCATGCTGGCTGTTGTAAATATTAGAAGGCTAAATTCTTTCTTAATTTTTCTACTCATAGAAGTTTCTTCAGACTTCTCCCTGGAGCTGTTTATTGAAGAAAGGCTGGCATGCTGCAGGTATTTTCAGTGCACTCACCAGCACGTTGGCATTCCAGTATTGATCAGCATCTTGGCCCAGCTGAGCTAGAACAGTGTTGGTATTACATTAAAATTGCCATGCGGCCTTTTATACAGATCCTTAGGTGAGGGAAGGTGTCTTACCGCTAGGGGTCACTTATGAGCTGGATTTAGAGGGCACAGTAAAGTAAAAAATAAGGAAGGGATGGAAAACATTTTAGGCATAGTGTGTTGTATATGGATTTGTATTAAAATACCTTTGTATGTTTGCAGCGACTGCCTTGTATAATATTTCCTCAATTTTAAAACGCCATTTTAAATTCCACAGGAATTGATGGTATGTAGTGTCAAAATACGATAAAATTTCAATTAAGAAATCTTGATGAGCAATGAAGGGGACTCCAAATACGGAGCCAAGTAATTCCAGGTGGTTGCTAAAGCTACCTTTTGGTTTTCTGTTGTTTATCTTCAAGCAATATTTACCATATATTTGGGGGAGGAGGAAGGAGAAATCTGGCAAACATTCACTTTACTTTACACTTCTCTAGTTAAAAATGTGTTTTTCTTCTTGCATAATAGCAGCAAGCATGCCGCTTATATTAAACAACCATGAATCACATTTGTAGGCACGTAATAATGAATAGCATACTTATGTTGCATTATGGTTTGTAAACAACTTTTTGGCTATGTATTGATTCAATAAATGTTTTTGACAATCATTTGGAAAATGCAAGAAGCTTTGAGGAATGAAAGAAAATATCTTGTTTATAGCAATCTCCATAAAAAGGGTCTTTATGCTGCTGTGAGAACTAAAAGTTAATGCTTTTTGTACTGAGTAGCGTTTAATCTTATTGTAGAGCTAGCTCTGATATGAAATTATTATGTGCTGGCATCTGACCAAAGTGCAACTCATTGAAGTGTATTCTATCATGTTTCAAGGCTTGCTTCAAGTCAGTGTGCGTGATACTTCACAACCACTTTCTTCAGTAGGCATGTTCTTTCTGTACTGTAGAGAATGGAAAATTTTATTATCCTTTCAGAATTGCTTATGTAATATATATTTAAAACATTTGTGAGCTTGATGTTTGTCTTCTGCTAACTTCTTGCTCCTGAAATGATAAAGCATATCATTAGGGTCGAGTACCCTTCCTTGAGTAGAGGTCACTCAGCAGAGAGCGTTGCTAGCCAGTGTGTGAAGCCGAATTTTTCTCGTTGCAGTTTATCTTGGAGTTTGTAATAGGAATCTAAACAAAAAATGTAAAATCCAGAGTGGCAGACTAATCCAAATTCATGTTGGCTCTGTGTCTAACACAGGCACACATTCTAGCTTAATGTGAAGTCTGTAATTAAATTGACTGATCTTGGATTTTGTTTCAGCACTCAAAAGTTGTAACCAATAAACCTTTTGGAGTCAGGGTTCAGGGTACTGCCTTTGAGCAGATGGGTGATTTTAGATAGCAAGAATCCATAACTTGTGACAAACGCTCTGAAGATCTCTGGCAATTTGGCATCAATTCATTTACTATGACCTCACTGGTAAAGACCTGACAAAAGTGGAGTATTTCCAAACATAAAAAACTTGAGATTCTCTGACTGTCAGTGGAGCCTGTGGCTAATTTATGTAAGTGAGACTGGGAAAATGAGAACAGGCTTGGCATCAGCTGGAGTCCTGTGAGATGCTATCATCTTACCATTGCTCAGAAATGACGATACATTTCCACAATGAGAAATCATTATAATGGTTATCTAACAATTTAATTAGTGCTTCTTTTGTATCTTTACTTTTAAACAAATTATGGTTAGATGAATTAAGATTATATATTTTAATTAAAGGGAAAAGCTGAATTAAAATATATAACCAAGAGGAAATAGAAGTGTCTACTTATATTGCTCTTCAAAAAATATAAAACTGCAAACTTCAGCTGTTTTTGAAACAGTGCATTTACCACATTGAGGTCTTGTGAATATATTTCTTGGACTCTTAACAATTCTTTGACAATTCAGTTACACAATAATGTAATCGGAAAAAAAACTGTCCACAGGACAAAGCTTATTATTTAAGTTTATCAAGCTGAATTAATTCTGGAAAATTAAGATAGGAGTTTAATTAGAGTTATCATTGATTTAAAAGACATTCCAGTATTCTCAGAGTTTGTCATTGAAGAAGATGAAGACTGCAAAAAAAAAATTACCAAGTGTGACTTGTGTCAGCGGTTGGTAGGGAAGGGACTGACTTAGAGATTCTGTTGTATTTATCATTTGACAGTTCATTTTAAGAAATGATTTGAGGTTTCTGACATGTTGAGGAAATTCTGAAATTCCAGGTGCAGTGGGAATGGAATTTGGCATGTGACTATCTGGCTGACATTATGCAGTTCTTATAGTGAAAAGCTGATTAAAGAACAGCTGTTCTCTTAAATCAGAAAGTTTGCTATAGTTTCTACTAAAACTTTTATGTGAAAGCTTTTTTTATTTGGGTTTTAGACGGTCTTCACAAGTGGAATGTGTTCCAGTTTAGTAAATCACTGTACTCAGTTACTTGGCAGTTGTAGTGGTGACATTAATTACAAAGGATTTACATGAATATCGAAGCAAGGTTTTCTCAGAAGAAAAAAAATCAGAATAAATCTTGTTCTGTTTTCATGGTACGTGTATTTTTCTTGTGCCAGTAAAATTATCCTCTGTAAAAGTGCTGAGTAGCTAAGTCCATCAGGGCAACCTGTATCCTTACAGTTAGATTATACAGAGCTGTGCTTCACAGGATTACATGATTTCATTTTAAGAATTTCAGCTGGTCACCCTTTCATCTGTGCCAGCATTTCCTTGTACAAACAGTAGAAGGTCTACACCGGTGATGAAGTTCTGTACTTAAGTATGGCACTACATCTCTATATAATTATATATACAGACTTGTATAAGCCTGTTTCTATATGTGTGTATTAATATGTATATCTTTTTAAGGTCTGTATATAATCTTATTTATTAGCCATATTGGCAACCTCAAGTTTCAGAAGTTAAGTCAAGTTGTCTTTCTTTACCCCTTCCCTAATAAATGCATTTTGTGGAATTGCCACAGGCCCAGAGAAGACGACTGGCCCTGGAGAAGAGCTCCAGCCCTGAGAAAAGTTGAGATCAAGTTATTCATCTAGTGTGTAAATTGGAGCATGCTCTTTGACTGATGAGAGCAAGAACTTTTTTGAGAGAGAAAAAGCTCAGGAGGAAGAGCTAGTGCATCTAGTTTGATATCAGATGAAAGAGAAGACAGGCACTGTGTGGGAGGAGGAGAGAGGGGAATGGGGTAACAGCTGAAGAGGCAGAGGTAAGGCGCAGGACATGACCATATAGAAAGCAACTTGTATTACTGCATTTTCTAGCGTTCCCTACAGCTGCTAGTTATTATAATGCATATCTAAAAATTTTAGCTATAAAATCTGTGCTACTTTGCACTGATCATGTCGCTAGGATGTGAGGTACAGGACAACATTTGATTTTTACAGCTTGCTTTATTGAGAATCACTTTCTTTATCTAGTGTGTATTGTTTCTCAAGCGTATAGTAAATTGTACTATTGAACTTACTTAAGGAATATTTTAAGTACTACT
This sequence comes from Egretta garzetta, assembly GCF_000687185.1. Taxonomy (NCBI): domain Eukaryota; kingdom Metazoa; phylum Chordata; class Aves; order Pelecaniformes; family Ardeidae; genus Egretta; species Egretta garzetta. The sequence continues at coordinate 9,585,160 of NW_009260028.1, read as the reverse complement.
TCAGAAAACATTTCAAAATATCCTTCTTAATTTGTAAAAAATAAATGTGTAATTAAAATAATTTTTAAAGCCAAGCCTTAGCAGGATCAGTACTGAGGAGACTAGTACAATCTGTCCCTATTTGTTTTAACATGGATAAGGATCCCTACTGCTGTTTAAGAGTAGTAGTGGCCATAATAAATTTACATTCTTTGTACATGGTGACAACCAAGATTTGAAGACAGAACAATAGATCATTTAATAACGTAGGTCTTTAGAGGTGGGTACACAGACTTCTGAGTCTCGAGACATTCTTCAGACAAATAACTCGCATCTAGATTTTTGCTCCACTTCTTGCCCGTCAATATAGACTTACTATAAAGTGAATACCATGTTTTAACAACTCGAGAAAGAGAATCTAAATAAAGACAAGGTGACTTTTATTTGCTAAGATCCATATGAGAAAGGAGATTATGGATATAATGTGTATTACTGAATAGTATGCATGTGTTTCCTTTTCTCTGATTGTCATATCTTTTTTGATGTTCGACTTGCAACAAAGAAATTGGCCGTCATTTCTTTGTAACTTACCTTTCCAGGGATGAAGTAGGTCATAACTTCAGTAGAAAAAGTTACATTGTTCTCATCATAAAATTTTTTTGAAAGGAAGAGCAATATTCAATTGGAGAAAGACACATCTCCTCCACTTTAAGGAACTGTGCCTGGATGCTTTCTGCCTATTATATGAAGACAGCTTTTAGGAATGAAAACCATCTTAAGATCCTCTGAATTTTAAGATGGAGAGAACATGGGAGCATGTCTCAGCATTTCCATGTAGTCAAAATCAACAAAAATTAATTCCAGGAGGTATTTTTGAAATTCTTTTGCAAGATAAGGAAAAACAATTGGTTTTGATGAATAATCATCAAGATTTAAATAAAAAATTACATATGGCATGTTTTGGCTTTAGAACTCATTACATGAAATAAGCAATTATCCATGCATTTTTCTGGTCTGGAAGATACACTTTTTTTCTTTCCAAAATGGAATTGTTGGTATTACAATTAGTTCATGTACCACAGCTACTTGACAGGAATAGCAGCTGCAGAGATAACTTATCTAATTAGTTTTCCATTTTTTGACTGCATTTTACATATTAGCTGATGGAAAAGAAAATACAGTAGCTGAAAGCAAATGCATATTCTTAATTTTTGCTTTCTGTAGAGAGAGGGGCACTTCCCAAAGTTACCATTAGTTGTATGAGCTGCAAATTACCATAAGTATTTGAGCTGCTTGTTTGCATTCTTGAGGTTTTGCTAGAAATACCTGAAAGCATTTAAAGTTCTACTTTTGTCTTTAGAATACTTCTGTCATTATTTTAAATGAGAATAGTTGATATTGGGAATGTTTTGAACTGAGTTCAAAAGACTACTTGTCTTTCAAGGGAGAATACTTCATTGGAACTGTGAGGCGTATGCTCTTTGGCTCACAAATCCTTAGGATGTAGATTGCTAGAAGAGACGATAGTTACCTTTTGCTTTCTGTAGTGTTCTCTCATGCATCTGCTGCTGGCCACTAGGTTCATCAGCTCTTACAATTACAGGAAGCTTTTCCTTCTGCCTCTTCTAGCCATAGGCAACATCTGGGAAGCACCATGTTTAATTTGGTGTTTCAGTCAAATGGTAAGTATGAATAGCTAGCAATGATAAGGATATGCTTTTGTTATCTCTGCAGCAACCATTTCCTTTTGGAGGTGGGAATGGACTTCAATCTTCTCTAAATTTTTTCAAGCTTTTTTCTATCCTACATTTTCTAGTCTGTCTAATGTTGGTCTCCAATTAGCAGTCCAAGAATAGCAAATTAGATATTTTTGAACTGCAATAAACCTTCCTGCAATTATTGCTATCCTTGTTGCTGTATACAAAACAATTTCTCCATCTGTTCAAGGATGTCTCTTCTTCTTAGAAGAATATGATAATTTGCTGATAGAATACTACTTTTGCAGTCACTGTCACATTCCTGATTTTATGCGATAACTGTAGCTTGACAAACTGAAAGTAGACATCAAACTTGAAACTCAAAATTAAATAAGAATTGTTTTGCTCTCAGTTTCCTGTTTCCCGGCTATTATGTTCATGAAAGAGACCCAAACTGTCCCTATTTAACCAAGAATAAATTAATCACTAGGTGTCACAGACTGAGTATGCAGACTTTGCCTGTAGCTTGAGTTCATTAGTTTGTGTGGAACTATTGTGGAAATGCATTTTAAACTATTTTTTTCACACTTTAGTACTGATTGAAGTAATCCCTGAAATTTTTTCTCTCAAAACAATTTGGGTTTAGAAGTTACTTCTCTGTTTTGGGACTGTTAATTAGGGGCCTTCAACAAAGGTGGTTCATATTTAATCAGTTAAAAATTTATCTTTGGAGCGCGTACGTGCAGAGCTGGTTTTCAGTCTTTCAAAGCTTTTGCTTCATTCTGGTCAGGTTCTTGACTTTAGAAGTGTAGTCTGGGTAGGATGTTGTAGTCTTAGTCCTCATTCCTGTAAGACTCTCTTGCCCAGAGATTGGCTATTTTTCTTTTTAGTATTATAACAGGGTTCAAACGTTTCAGTTCTACCACTTCCTGTGGTCAGTCAGGAGCTAGGATAGGCATGATACAGCCATATGCCTTGGGAGCCAGAATCCCCTTTCACTCACTGACTGCTGTGGTGGAATGAAAAATTACATTAAGCTCTACTGTTATTCCACTTAAAAGTATACCTTGTCAGAAGTTTGAGGCTTCCACTCCAGTCATTAACCTTTGCAATAGACTACAGTAGTGCCCATATGCAGCAAGCATTCACTGTTTACATAGTTTCCAACAAGTATTTCCATAAGGCTGTATTTTGTTGTCCCCTCCAGACTGCTGCCCCCCAAGACATTTCCTTACCTGGGTTAATACTAAAATTTAATGGGAAAAGTCTAAAAAAATGAAGCTGCCAGCTTTTTCAGGTGTGCTATTCAGTACAGTCTTAAAACAATGCAAGAGCAAGTTTCAAAGCATTGTGGTTAGATTTATTTTTTTTGTTGTTGTTAAAATTAGGTCTCTTTGGGATACATTCTGCATGAAGTGTTATCATTTGAATTAATGAAATTGGAAATGGAAAATTTTGTTGGACAGATTGGGTCTTCCCTCAACTCTTTTAACAGTAATAGAGCATAAATATCCCTAAGCACGAAACAGGTGGTTATCTTCAGACCCAAGTCAAGGGAATCCAAAGTCCTTCAGAATAAAGAATGTGCCATTGTCAAAAATGCTCCTGACTGCCTGTATTTGCTTCTGTTGAGCGCTTCTCATACACTGCTTCCCTCTTGAGTCTGTTCTTGTTTGCTTCTTTAAGTGCCTTGTTGCCCAAAGTCACTCCTAAACCCCTGAATTCCAGTCATGAGCTTTGACTTCTGCTGCATTGTCTGCAATACTGTAAGTTCTATATGCCAGCTGTGGTCTTTTGGAGTAGAAGCTAGTAGCGTGTATGACCTGACTAAAGTCAGTTCAGCCCTGGACTAGCTAAAGGGTTTGTGTAGATAAATGTTGGGCCTTATCCCTGAGAGGGTTAAGTATGTTGTATGTCCGACTTACCAAATGTAATTTGTCCTTTAAAGTTTTTTTTCCCACTTATCCCAGACAATTGCAGAAATGCTTTCAGGTGGCTGCTCTCTAAGGAGGTTGGCTCTAAAGTTAGTTCTTGAAGCTGCCTGTGTATCAGGACCCTTACAGCTACAGGAAGGCATACTGTGTGATTCGCTTACTATCTTCTTGGGGTTTTTTTTCTCTGAGGAAAAATTTTTACCTCTTCTGTTCTGAACAAGGTTTCAGTCCCAGCAGAAGAAAGTAAGTGTTAAACCTGAAAGGGCTGAAAAAGGGAGAGAAGAATTACAATGTGTTAGAAAATGTGTAGCTAGGATAACAGTAACTTAGTTTGTATCATTCACTCTTACAACTAGGCATTATAGTACTTGAGCATGAATACTGTATTTTTCCCTGTGTTTTGTAAGAAAAATCGATTAATTTGTGATAAACTGAATATTATTGAGGCTTTCTTCAGAGTTCTTGATTTGATACTTAAATTTTACATTGCTGTATATGTATATGATGTATCTTTGAAGCATGAAGCTTAATTTCTTTGATAGACTCCGCTAAATAAAAAGCATTGGTTTACTTTTTTTCAAAATAAATAATCCCATGTTGTTATGCTAGTGTTTTTTTAGGATCCTGGATTAGCAGGGAGATCTTAGTTACAGTGAAAGTTTTTAGTGGTTGTTATCTTAATATTGTTTATCTTTGGAGTAGATATACTATAAATAACATACCAAGCATGCTCTGGTCATTATAGCACATAATTTCCAAGAAATTAATCCTTTCTAACATGTCTCTTTTAGTATCTTTTTTTGTTTAAAACTGTTTTGTCAACCCGAATCGATTTTAGGAAGGATTATAAAATATATGATACATATTGAATATTAGCTGTGCAACTTTAGGGACATAACTGTATTGTAATCTCTTGAGTTGCGGTACATGTGAAAATGTGTTGTGGTTTCAGCCTAATACTTCACAGACTTTTCTTTAGTTCAAAGCCCCCTACAGCATGGCAGAATTGTGGGTTCTTACTCAAAAGACGCAAAAATGAGGTACAGCTGAAATCTCGTTGTTCGGGTTTAGTGCATGTTTGCAGTGCTAAGGGGAGAATCTTTGGCTCCTGTTCTACTATTTCATATTCATGAACACTAAATTCACTCATGTTTTCTGCATATAATCCTCTAGAAAGGCAAAACAAACCTCGTGGAAAACCTTAAACTAAGAACTGTGTATTATCGGTGCTAAGAAAAAAATATTTTCTTAGGTTTTATTTACTTAACTCATTCTAGAAATAATTCCAAGATTTTCAACAAACAATTTTATCCTCAGTATAAAAAAAAAAGTTTTGGTACCAAATAAAAATACTATTATGTGATAGCTGTTTAACAGAGCTAGTTTTACCAGCTGAATATGTTGCATCTAATTTATTGCCCTGTTAGCTGAGAACAAAATTCATCTGTATTTTTTTTCTAGTCAATACAGAATACTTTTGAGAGCAATTTAAAATAAATGCATACAGCATTTTGGGTTAGATTTATATCTTAATTTATTCTTCCAAACATGACTTTGGTTTTTGTTTCCTTTTTTTAAAAAAACCACCACTTTAATACGCGTAATGTTCAGATTTTAGTGAAGTGGAATGTCCTTTCCCTTTTGCCTGGTTTCTCTATACTTATTTTTAGCACAGTTGCACATACACTCAGTTTACTGTACACTTTTCTTCAAAAAATAACAACAGTTTTGTTACAAAGTAGGTGTCATGAAGAATTAAATGGTCAAACTGTAATTTATCACGCCTTTTTCTGGTAGGATAAATCAACACCTACTAGTCCTCTGATTTATCAGCCCTTTCATTGCAGTGCTCATTTTTGTGAAGTGTTATGTAGCGATGTTATGTCAAAGGTAGACCTTGTTCTTATTGATCCCTCACCCTCAAAGTCAGCTTTACAGTCTGTTGCAGCAAACGTACCCCAATTACTGTGCTATGTTATGATACCAGTTTACCTTGCATAGCTGGTCATACACTGTTTAATTTCTGAGATTAAGAGCTACAAACTACTAAATGAGATTTCGTCCTGTAATTTTTAGTATGCTTTAGTTTAAACTAAAACTTTCTTATGGATGTTACTAAATGATGCTAAATATGAGGGGGGTTGATGCATACATTCTTTGTTCCTTTCTTTTTCTGTGTGTGTGCGTTCATGTGCTTAAATATAGTTATATGGTAACATGTGATTACAATTTTTTAAAAGTATGTTTGGCTTAAAACCTGGTTAAATTCAATCCTTTAGTGATTCTTGACAGAGCTGGGAATTCTGGAAGAGGTTTTGACATCTGAATATGGTCTATTGCATTCAAAAGTTTTCAAATAAGGTTTGAAACTGACTTGGCAAGTGCTGGCGAAGGATTTAATGCGCACGCGTTTAGTACGTCATCTTGCTCTGCTACCTGCATCATAAAACCTGCAATTTTTTTTTTTTAGTACTGAGCCTAAACCTGTTTTTAACTCGTGTAACATGTTGATGGTGCATTTGTATTAGAGGAGTACTCATTTTGTTGTTGATGTATGTGAATAGGGAGCTAACTTACTCAGTGTTAATAAAATATTTAAGAATATTTTTTAATACAACTCTATATTTTTTACCATAAAACACAGATTGAATTTTACATAACTTCTGTTTTTATTAGAAACCTTGCATGGGACTCAAAATCGGCACAAGCCACATTAAATTAGTGCAACATTTTAAAATACTGCTTCAGCAAATTAAGGAGTTTTTGTTGAAGCAGACTTTTGGCCTTTCAGAATGGAATATGGTTCTCTTTCATATGTAATGTGCTTTTTTCATATGCATGGACAGCTTCAGGTTTTTTTAAAGATACGCTTTCAGTTCTGGATGACGTTTAGCCTTTGACCCAGCCACTTTCTTACAATAAACAGTTTGTTGATGAGAGCAGCTGCTGGGAAGATTGCTTCCAGACTGTTCTGTCACAGCTGAGTAAGAAAAGCAAAAGCCAGGATGCACCTTACAGCATTGCTCTGCTGTCCTCCTTGTTCCTCTGCTCTGGTTTGCGTTGAGGACAGCGCAGCCGGGCTTTCTGTAGCTAGCCTTGTCCTGCGGCTGTGAAGGCTGTTACGTAGTCAGGGACCGTAAATGGTAGTACTTAATCAAAACTGAGAAATCAAAACAAATGTTTTCTGCTTAGAGCAGTATGCATTCACTCTTTTTTTTTTTTTTCATTGTTCCATCCCTTTAAGAATTTCTGATACTCCTTTTGCATATAACAATAAAGAAAAAATGCGATTGCCTCATTTCCTGTATTTGTTTTGCATGACTGAATGATAGCATGTGCCTTCTAGCAACCTAATACCTAAGCGTAACACTGTGCTAAAAACAACAGAGAGATACCGATATAAAAAACTTGACATGAAAACCGTTTTTCCTTTTCATTGCTAGTTGATTTCTTTTTATGTTATTTTTAACCTTATTGACAGCACTCTCTTCTCTACAGAAGGTAACATCTGATGTATTTTTCATTAGTTGGTGGATTCTGACCTGGGCCCTGCAGCCTGTTTTTAGAATGGACTGCTGCACATTGGATAAATTAATTTTCTGCCTACATACAGTGCTTTTTAAAGCTAAATTTAATTTTGGATTCAAATTCAGGCACAGATTTATGAGCAGTTGCTGGACGTGTAGACTGGGAATGGATTGAAATCTAAGATGCTTCATGTTCAAAGAAATGTAACTGCAATAAAAAGAATAAGGATACCTCACAACACTTTGTTAAAAAACTTTCCCTTTTTTCGACTAGGTATTCCACATATCAGTGGGCAAAATGGATCTACTTCTATATGTGACTGTTTCTACTCCCCATACTGCTGAGATGATGCATGGTGTAACTGTCTATGTAATGTAATACTTGTTTTTAAAAACAACACACTGAAGTGTAGAGATAAAAATAAAGAACTTGGTCTCTGGAATGATCTTTCAGAATTGATTAGCTTTTTCTGCTTCTCTGAAGAAAGTACATCGCAGACTAAAGTAACTACCTAAACCACCAGAGACTCCTTAAAAATCCAGTTGGTTGTGAATTTAAAAAGTTATCAAACCCTGCCATCTTTTTAAATGCCCTTCCATACTTCATGCAATCAACTCATGTTTTGCACCATATCTGGGTTTAGAAAATATAAAAAGATTATTAATAAACTGAAACAGATTTCCTAGTTATGTAGTGTCCTGAGAATGCATAGCAAATATCAGCCAAATAACTACAAAAGTTCATGAGAACATGAAATGAGAATGCACCTCGGCTGTACTACAATAAAATCTTTATGAAGTTCTTTGGGGGATGGGGAAAGGAGGGAGTGGAGAACTGGGGATTTCTCTCCTTCCAAAGATTTTTATACTACGAACTAAAACACAGAGTCATGAAAATAATGTCCCTCTATGTGCTAAATAAAGATGCACAGATTCTCCTTGACTTTGCCTAGAGGAGTGTCCTTGGCTAAAATATGTCTTCCTATTAATAAAATGTGCAAACCAAATAAAAATATTGTAAGTAATCTGAAGATAGATTAAAATCAGCCAGTGGGCCTGTGGAGGGAAACTATCTAGCCTGCTCAATTTTTATTTATTTCCTTGAGAAGGGACTGAACTTTAATTATAAGCAGTTAATATTAAGCAAAAAGTTTTAAATATGATTTCTGAAAATGAATTCATTTGCATATATATTTCAAAGCAGATTTTGAATGTGTTGTAAATAGCCTTTGTGTTTTACAGTTCTGTTTATCCTTTTTGTTTCAGTTATTACAAAATCCACCTTCAAGCTCACACTCGGGTATAAAGGGGCAACTGTTCAGGACTCCAGGTGTTGATGTGTAGTTTGGTAATGTTATTACATATTAACGACATCTGAACAGTATTGAAATAATGATTATGCCTACCTAATGAAATCTCTTAATTGGATTGTCTCGTTAGAGACACTGGCTTTGACACACAAACACAAACAGTACATCTGCTATCTACACCTTTTCTAAGTCCTGCTTTTTGAACTAGTAGAAGATGGCCTCTACAACTTGACTGCCATTGTTGTTTTTCTTGGGAGGGAAGAGCAACTTTTCTCCCTTCTTTGTGAGTGTTTCTGTGGGTGAGGTTAGAGCTGACCTGTTCTTCATCCTCTTCATGTTCTTCTGTCAAGCCTGTGATGGCCAAGAGATTATCTTCTTTCCTCATCTGATCTATCAAGTTTTTGTTTTGGTTTTTTTTTTTCCTCCTTTCTTCAGTCTTCTTAAAGAGAAAGACATCGTACTGGGTTTCCTCCCCCTTCTAAAAGAAAATAGTATCTTTTAATGAATGGCTGTGATACTAAGTATTTATCAATTGTTTTACAAAGCCTCAGTAAAAGGTAATATATACATGCTAGGGTTTGAAAGCAATGAAGATGGTATATAACCACTTTTTTTCTGCATCTTCTGTATATTTACAGTAAGTTTTTTGGGTGCTTTTTAATATTTATTTATAGCATTTTTCTATATTGACTGAGTATGAACATGATTTTAAGTTGGGGCTATGGTTGTGCTATGAAAAGGTCATCTGCTTCAGATCTCAAAGCATGGCATTATTACAGGAAGTAAAAACACAGGCAGCATCAGAAAAGCATTTTGTGTGCCTCATTAGCCAGAAATGTCTGCCAAAACCTTGCCCTCTTGTGCTAATAGCTGACTTTTCCTGCTCCTGGCCTCCTAAGTCGCTAGCTTTTGGGGCTGGAGTTGCCACAGTAGATGTGTTTCTTGCTGGCGCCAGCCTACTGCTTTCTACCACGTTGGACTTCAGTTTGTTTCTGTTGGATTCAGGAGATGCTATGGAAGCTCTCCAGTGGCTAATTTAACACCTTTAAACTTGTAGTGCTGTTGAGCAAAGCTGTGTAATACAAGGAGGATATATTTTTTGTGTATATGTCTATGCATGTGTGTATTTTTATATTCTGAAGTTGAAATCTGATTCCAAATGCTGTGCACTCTTTATTAAAATGTGTTCTTTGCTATCAGTGCTATTACAGAATTCATATGAAATACAGCCATTGAAGGTCATACCTGAACTAAATAATACTTACTTGAAAACAGCCAGTTCAGGAAAAAAAAAAAAGCAGGTTTAGCCATATTGAAGGTGCGATGTCTATAAACGTGGTTATGTTCCAAACGGGCTATTCATGCTCTGAAAGATTGGTACTTTATGCTTCTGTAATCTTTACTTGTTTGCAGTTAATAAACATATATGCATATGTGATGTAATCAGTACATCAACTGATAATATATGAATCAATACATCAACTGCAAACTTTTTTTAAAGTATAGTGAAGCAAAAATAGAGGTAGTTCATTGGAAATTATTTTATGCAAAGGAAGGAGAAAAATTGTTAAATCGTATCCTAGCTGTATATCCAGAAAGTGAATGCTTGGCCTCACTTCCTCAACAAGCAACAGCTAACATAGAGTGTTATATTATAGTCACAATATCGAGCCATTGGTTAGAGCATCGGTAGTTAAAATTTTCTCATTTTTCCTCCCAAGAAAGGAGAGAGCTGACTGATGTAAAAATGTTTGTTTGGTTTATGGTATTATGTTTTTAGCTTTCATTTAGTTTTGCCTCCATGTTTTTTAATAGAAACCAAGTTGATTTAGGCTGTGACTGAATTTTGTGTTAACAAAGAACTCCATTGATACAGAGTTTATGATCTATTATCACAGAGTTTGGTAGAAAAGAGCAGCTCCCAAATATGCCCAGTGAGAGAGATACTTGCATATATCTGTGTGTGTATATGAACATACATATAAAAATAAGAAAATACATCAAAATTATATACATAAATAGAATGTAAGAGTAAAGTCTTGGATTTGGGATTATTTTGAACTGTTATAACTGAAAGTTCATGTGCTTTGTGCGTAAGTCTCATTGGTTGATAGAGCCCAGGTGCAAATAAAATCTTCTCCATCAGGAGCTGTAATTTTCTGTTATTTTATACTATAACAGAGAAGGGTCCATATGCAGCTGGTTTTTGTCTCTTATGTCTCCCTCTTTTCTCCTTTTTATTCAATCTCAACCACTAAGTAAGCATTAGGAAAAAGTGAAACTAATGATTATGAAAATAAAAAGAATTTTAAACAGCAAAAGAAAATGTCTCTTATGTACCAGCTTCTTCACACACCTGACCAAACTCTTAAAATCATAGAAAGCAGTTGTTAAATCATAAATCAAATACAGCTTTTACTCTTCCTTCTTTATATTACAGTTACCATTTAAACTTACGTTCAACAACTTGCAATGTCAGACCTGCATTCCTTGATACTGTGACCCCTAACAAACCTTTGTGCTGGTCACTTGAGGACCTGAGAATATGTAGTAAGCAGTGGCGTAACTCCCTATTTCTATGAATTTTGTGAATTAACATGCACTGTATCTCCCTGCCCGCTCAGAACAACTTTCCATTTAGTGACGCCTTCAGTCTGACAATCACAATTCTACCGGCTGATCTCTTTGTCCCTGGGTATCCGATCAGTGAGGCTGTCACTTCTTGGTAATTTCATCTCTCTGCATGCTTCTGTCTGGGAGGATTTAAATTGTGCTTTGGAGTGCTGGGGAAGAATTTTTTAGTGAGAAGTGGTGGGTAGTTCCTGTTAGTGTAGTGCTTTTCTGCTTTTGGTAATTGTTTTTTACAATGCATTGAAAATATATTGTGCTTTTACAATTTAAAATATGGGTAGAAACATTTTCTCGTTATAAATATTAAATTTGTAGTTGATTATTTTAACTGTGAAAAGCGGATTAACTCTCTTGGTGACAAGTTGGTTGACAAGTCAAATTTCATTCTTTCTTTAAGAAGGAAGGCAATATCTTTGCTTTAGAGAATGTACATATAAAATGTTTTTTTGAAAAATGAACAGATTTATAGGAGATTTGGCTTGACTTCAGTTCTCCTATCCAAAACTGATGCAGTAATGAAGAATAACAATTTCATTGTTATATTTGTGCCACCCTAAAACAAGTATAGTTATTATATTTACAAAGTATATTACTGATACTATGCATAATACAGATTTTAGTATGATTGTATGTGTAAGTAGCTGCAGATAGTGGTGGTGGTGCCTGAATATGTAACAGCTACAGCTTTTTTTGATTGCATACTCATTTAAAGCTTGCACCTGCATGTTTTAGGATCCTGATAACAGTCAGGATAAGCAGTGGCCAGGAGTTTGGGTATTCCCTTACCTTGTGTTGGATGCCTTGCTTGACACACCTGATCTGGTCCCAGAGGTGTGGAAGGCCAGACAGTTCCTGAACCAACACTTTTCATTTAAATGGCCACCAGAGGTTGCTGCAGAACGGCGGTCACAGCTGGGGATAGGTTTTGAATTCAAAGCTTGAATCCTGAACTTGGCAACAAATTGCACAGTTCAGGTTCTGACATGATTATATTCCTTTCGAATGGAGTTGAAGCAGAAGTTAACCCTGACTTCTTGTGTATATGTGGTGGGTTGACCTTGGCAGGACGCCACATGCCTACCAAGCTGCTCTATCACTCCCCCTCCTCAGCGGGGTCGGGGGGAGAAAATAAGATGGAAAAAAACTCGTGGGCCAAGATAAAGGCAGTTTAATAAAGTAAAAGCAAAGGTTGCATAGGGAAGCAAAGGAAAACCAAAGATTTATTTTCTGCTTCCCATCAGCAGGCGACGTCCAGCCACTTCCCGAGAAGCAGGACGTCAGTACACATACTGGTTGCTCCAGAAGACAAATGTAGTAACAAATGCACCCACCCACCTTCCTTTCACTTATCTTTTATTGCTGAGCAGACCTCATATGGTATGGAATATGCCTTTGGTTGGTTTGGGTCCGTTGTCCTGGCTATGTCCGCTTGCAGGATCTTGCCTACCCCCGGCCTACTGGTGAGGGGGGCATGTTGGAGAGAGAGCCTTGATGCTGTGGGAACACTGCTCAGCAGTAGCCAAAACACTGGTGTGTTACCCACACCTTTCTAGCACAGCACAGCACTATGAGGACTGCTATGGGGAAAATTAACTCCATCTCATCCAGACCCAATACAATATGTTTATTTCATTATACAAAAATGTACTTTTCTGTGTGCCGGTATAATTGTGGGGACCAAAATGCATTGGTTCAGCATCTGTGTTTCTGTAACTTTGTGTGAAGGAGATTCTTACAGTGAAAATTAATTCTTTTAGCATGTACTTGGACAGCACCTGAAACTTTGCTTTGTTAAAAATGTAAAAACATTTTTTACGATTTTTTAAAAATCAAATGCTGTTCTTGATTATGTATTACTCATGTTTATATTTTTGATCAGCTCAATAAACGTGTACATTATGGGAAAATTAGCTTCATAATTATACACATGTAAGAATTCTTAAATGGTTCAGTATGCGTTAGAAACAAGAAAATTAAACCAAGAAGTAAATGTAAAACCTATGGGGGAAAAATCACCAGAAAGTACATACTCAAGAGGATAAATGGTAGGAATTGTGTGGTGTATTTGTAACAACATAAAATCACACATAAATGTGTGCTGTTTCAGTCTTTTCAGAAAGCATGCTGTGGCAGAAGTACACCAGACTTTGAGGCATAGTATCGAGCACTTTCATTGTTTGTTTAGAATGTAATAATACTTTAAGCACCTTTAATTTTTAACTTAATGTCTATTTCCGTAAGTCTGTAAACCTGTCCTTATGTGAATTAAAATTATGTTTTCGTGTCTAGGACTTGCATGCTCAATTATGCTAAGTGAATTTCTGTGTTTGGAAAGCAATAGGAAAATGCACTTTCTGATTAAACACAGTTTCCATATGGTCCCTCACAAGAATGAAAGCTATAATTTTTCTAAATATCAGTTACAGCTAATAAGTTACTCTGTGTGTGCGTGAGTGTAAAACAAGTCGGATAGTGTGTAAAGAATTCAGCAGCAGTCTGTCAAAGCTATGATTTTACACTAAGTGAAGATACAAGTGCTTCATGCAGATCAAGTCAAAGAAACGCTCATAAAACCTCTAAAGCCACATCATCATTTACCATGCATGTGCAAAAAAAAAAAAAAAAAAAGAGAAAAAAAAATATTTAAAGTATGTTTTATCCAAGAAGTTAGATGGAAAGTGTTTAGATGGAGCTTTAGAAAACCAAGAAATGAGAAGTAATTTCTCTGTAACTAATACTTAGCTACTGAGTCACTCTTAGCTCGTCCTGGGGCTTAGAAGCTAGTGCCTGGTTGCAGTTGGGAAGAGGCAATTCCTGTCTTTGCACTATGCTCTGCTACTCGTAGTACAGGGCTGCAGACCAGTAAGTCTGCTAACATTCAGCATACAAAGAACATCACACAAGAAGCAGTGTCCATGTGAAACTTGTTAATGTGTAGTTTCTGAGGATGGAAAATCTATAGAAAGGTGTTAGGAACAGACCAATTCTCTCATTCCTTCTTAAGATATAACAATGGGATTTGGAAAATTGGAGTAATTCCTTGGATAGGTAACTATTTATAGGAAGTTTGCTCTTAATTGCAGTTTGTGGGTTTTAAAGAGTTAGGTAGGAGCTCAGGGACATCTTCAAGGGCAAGAGAACTTAGTCCTGTCTTCAGCACTCATGTAGGAAACACTTGTATTCCAGTTCCCAGATACAGTAGTAATGGGAAGGAGAGGCATTTATTTGGTTAGAAGCTTTTTATTTAAAAGTCAGATGTCTTCCTTTTAAAAATTTGAGGGCAAGAATCACTAGTACATTATTTTCAATAGAAGAGAATACACAATTTTTGTGGTTTTGTATATCATATAAAAGACCGCTTTGTCTCTAGGAAAGCTCTTCAAAATCTAAGCTACAGACTTAGCAAAGAAGCCCCAGCATCTGTGTTCATAGGCTCTTAACTTACTGTTTCTAAAGACATGGCTAATATTTCCTGTCAAATCTCTCAAAATAGAATTAAATATCTCCAGAAAGAGTTCTATGAATGTGTAACAACTGGTTCAGGGAGTCACCAGACAGGTGACTAGTACAATAATCCTAGTAGTTAATATTTTAATTTCACATTAAAAAAAATTTATTTCTAAATAGCTGAAAATAAAGGAGAGAAAAATCAAAGTTTTGGTGTGTAGTTATATACAAATATATATGCGTGTACATGCATATTTCACATTCTAAATCTTTTGCACAGAAATGTGTAGTAGCTGTGCCATTGACTGGCACAATGACAACAGAGCATACATACAACTGCATGTAGCAGAATTTCCTTAGTTGTGTGCATTTTCAAGTTACATACTTCTCTTTTAGCTAACTAATTAACAGCATTAATTGTCTATAGTAGCAAAGCTTCCGTTAGCTGAAGGTATGAGCCCTTTTAGCAGTTATTTTGCTGAGAAATCAGTAAATATTTTTCTTAGCTGCTGTTTTATTCTTCAAATCGAGTCTTAGTGACGTACTAAAGGGCTTCCAGCAAAGAAACTCAGCATGTTGAGAAACCTGCATAATACAGACAAATGTGTGCGTTTCATGCTTTGGTGTCTACATAATTCATCTGCAAAGGAGCATGATCTCAGGTCTAGAAAGAGTACCAAGTAGTCAGGCCAGGCTGGAATAGAACAAGCAGCAGAAGTTGATCTTTGAAGAGGAAATTGAGTTGAAATTTCTATTTTGAAGTGAAAGATGACTGCTTGTGTAAAAATGTTCTCAGAAGAATGTTTTTATGTCTTCATGTGTAGCAGTCTGTATTTCTATGCCTTATTTTATTTCCCTTGCCCACAGGAAATCAATCTTGCTTTTCTGAAATGGCTTGAGGGAAGTGTAGATGCTGAAGGATTAAAACCATCCAGCAAGGTGTCTCTTAAATTTGTTACATCTTGGGAATCGAAAATGGAGATAACTCCATCTTTCATGCAAGTCATCACTGAGGTGGGAAGCTTCTCATCAGAACATTTCAGCCTGAAGACATATCAACAGAATCTTCAAACAAAGAAGCTTGGAAAGATTGTTCTTTTTACTGAAGTTACCACAACAACAATGAATCTTCTAGATGGGTAAGATAGTGATCTACACCATATCGAATAAGCTTTCTGATCTGGAATTTGCCATTATAGTAACACAATGTTCAGAAAGAAACTTTTTCCTCTTTGGTAGGTTTGTTGCCTGCAAGCTAGCCAAAGTGAAAAAAAGCTGATTATCTTCTAGATAGGACACAAGATAGATCTTTGTGTTCACAAAATATTAATTGATAATGTATAAAATACTAAGCCATAAAAAGGTGGGAAAATATAAGTGTGACAACTTTTTACTTGGCAGTGGAGTTTAATCACTATTCCTCTTGCAAAGCATGAACATCACCATAGGGAAGTTTAAGTTCTTAAATATGCATATTTAGGAGATTATATGCATTTTCTAGTACTAGTTATTTTCTAAGCTAGTTATTTGACAAAAGTGCTACCAAGTAGATTGTGGCCTTAATTTTATCATTACTGCTTTTTCTTGTTCCTTTTACTGAATATTTCGCTAAAACGTCCTTTAGGGGTTTGTTGGGTTTTTGTAAACATCGGTTAGGGTTATGCTAGATGTTCTTTCATCATCACATAGATGACCCTGTGAATGAGTTGTGGGGTAGCTTTGAGAGGGTAGTTTATCAGAGTTTTGAATGGGATTAAGCAATATGAAAATCGCAGTTACTAAATCTTAGGTTGGAGTCTATGTACAAAGACTTTACTGTTACATTTCATGAAATAGTCCGATGGAAAAAACTGTCTTTGGGAAGTTGTTGCTCTTCAGGACAGATTTTTCTATGTGTGTTTCTACCTGCAGTTATAACTCTTCTTGACAGCTACTTTTGAGTATCAGTGTTACTTTATCTGCAGAAATTGCAGATTAATTTTACTGTTGAAAATAACCTCGGGAATTTTGTTTCAATTTTTTTTTTTAAAATCAACATTATCAGTTAAATCATCCTGAATGTTATTGTAACTGATTAATTAACAAACAATAATAGCTTCAGTTCTCAGCTAGAGAGCCTAAATTGAGACCAGTATAAGTTAGAGAATATGCCTTCTTGCAAGTAATAAAGGTGATTTATTTTAGAATATATGCAAACAAAATCTGTGAATGAGGATGCATTATAATAGTATTAAAGTAAATCAGTTTGTAGTCTTACAGTTGACACTGGGATAGAATTTACAAATAATTTGTGCTAAAATACTGCGATTAGAGGCAGTTGGAATCAAATACAAATATTTTAATTCCAAGCTATTATCTGTGTTTGCATATGTATTCCTGTGCACACCTATTAAAAAAAAACGTTGCTATCTAATTTTGCCACTTCCCTTCCCCCAGATCTACATCTTCATACTGCAACTGATTTTGCAATGACTTTTGGACATAGACAGATATGCTAGTTCGATAAGAGGCTACAAAGAAAAGACTTATTTTATAGAAGCATTTGTAGTATTTGCTTCTTAATTTTTAGTGTTCAGAGCATGTTCAGCCCATTGGACTGAAAGCAGAAGTACTGTGAAGAAACCTACAAAGTGATAGTTCAATAGGTCAAGACCTTTCTTCTCTGACAGTTGGTTTTGGTGGTGGTTCTCAGTAAAATTATTCACACATACTGGTAAGATTAAGTATATAATTCAGAGTTTTGTGAATTTAGGTATCACAAGCTAAATAGAATCATGTCTGGCCAATTTATATATGATTGTATTGTCAAGAAAGGCAAGGGAGCTAAGAGAAGGGCTCTTGGTTTTTCAGTGACTGTAGAACGTTTACTCTCTTATCTTTGAAGTGCTGTGCTAGCAGAGTCTTCAGCACTCAGGTTGCTTTTTTACATTAAGTGGCCCAAATGTAATGAAGTGTTTACAGATGTGGGTCCTCGAGATTTTCCCCATCATAATGCAGCTCAGGTAGTCAGTGTTCAGGTAAGATGTGAACTAGAAGTCCCGGCTCTAAGTAGCTTATACTGGGAAGATGATGCTAGACAGTTTGTAATTTGAACACTTAAATCTATCTTACAGAAAGACCTTTGTTTCAATAAGTTAAAATCTTTGTCTTAAATATTATGATTGCTGTTAGTGTAAATACTTAGTTGTCATGGATAATAGAATAATGTAGCCCATGTGATTTGCAGTGCAGCAAAGTACCCTGAGACTTCACAGATGATAACATTTCATAAATCACTAGAAATTGATGCAGATACCTATTAGGTAATTTTTATTGAAGAAAAAGGTTGTCAGGTTTTTAAGGTACTTCCAAATGAACCAATATGGATTTGATCGGATATACATATCTAACTTTTTTCTAATTGCTAATTCTGAATGTCAGGAAAACATATCTCAGGAAAAAAGAGTTTCTTTGCTTGAACAAAAAATAGGTACCTATTGATCATTCGTGATTCTTGGAAAAAAAATTGCAATTCCATGTTTATGTAATCATATATTGTAATAAGCACATGTCACATGATAGACTCTCTTGGGTCTCTCAAATTTTACCAAGTTTGTGATGATTGAAAATATGATACAGACACCTCAAGAACTTAATTAGTGTAATTAGTAGTAAATTTAGTTAGTAAATTATTTAGTTAGTAAATTATAAATAAGTGTAGCATTTAACTTTCCTGGCTTTAGATTTTCTTACACCTTTCCCACCAACTGAATGTCAAACTTTTGTCTCTCTTCCTTTCTACTTCCCCAAACCTTCATACCCCCCAAAAATTAAGACATGGAAGGAGAAAGTAGGCTGGAACTAATTTAATGGCTGAGCGACCTCACAGTAGAGAAACAGCCGGAGCCTAATAGGGGTCTTTGTCTGCATTTCCACCCTGGCTGGTAACGTGCCAGTCAAAAGTCAAGCAAGAGAAACAGGTGGAAACTATTAGACCTGTCATAAAGTTTGAAAAATTGATTCTGGAGGCTAAGTGAATAGATTGAACTTGACAGTGTTGTCCTAAAGATTCTAAGGGAAAATTCTGTAGTTTAATTTGGGATCCCTTGATTGTTCATTAGCTCTCCAGATGGCAGGTCTTGGTGGTTTGCATATTAACACACACACTGTATTATCACTGGTGTACATTTATGTGTCCTAAGGTAATAAACGAAGTGTGAATTCACCTGTAGGTATCTAAAATTAAATGGCATTAGTCTAATTGTAAAATAAAGATTTGTTTAAATGTCGTAGTGTTTTAAGTGATCAATACTGCTTTTATGATTCCATGTTAAAAGATTTATATTAATCATTTGAGACTGTTTTAAAAAGCATTTCAATTTTTATTTCTTAAACTAAAATTTAAAATCCTTACCAAAGATGAGAAGTTCCCTTGTTTTTTCTCTGAAAGGAAATTCTTCCTATAAGTTTCATTTCAGAAACCTTTTCTTCAAAGATAGATCCTAATGCCCCCTGAACAGGTTAACCTTGCCAGAAGCAGTTCCACTTTCTCTGTCTCCTCTCCTCAGAGCATGTCTGGGATTGCATGATTTAAGATGAAACAATTACCTTTGAGGATGCATCTGGTATAGTGATACAAGTATTACATTGTAGAGGTATACTTACAAGACTCACAAGACTTGAGACTGATAAATATTTCTAGCACACTCTAATTGGCTGGAATGGTTTCACAAGCATTTCATTAAAAAGTTAATTAGATATACATTTTAGTTTTATTCTTTGCTGGCACCTTATATCCTGTTTTAATGTTTTAGTTGGCATAAGATTTGATTTATATGTGATTAAGCCAACATGTGATATATTCTATATGAAATACCATTGTGGATCCCTTTTTCCTGATATTTAAGAAGCACAAAAAGTGCCGTTGTTAGGAAGAGTTTGACAGAAAAATGGTGAATTTTAGTGGAGAAGAAATGTAGGTTGAAGTTGTTTTCACAATTGCTGAGTAGGATATTTAAATAAAATGTCAGCTTCGAATAAACAATTTCCAAACAGTTAAAAGATTTGAAAAATAAAATCCTTTACATTGTTGGTACCCTTTTAGTTTTTCTTTATGCTTTTCTAGATTCATATTGTTGAATTTTTAAAAATTGTACTACAGCTCTAATTTTGGAAAGTGACCATTAAGATTAATTTTATTTTAAAATTCTTTTTTTAGTTGTATTCAAATATGCATGGTGCTAATGCAGGTATGAGTTAGTGAAAAGTAAGAGTAGCATATAGCTGAAGGAGGTCGGAATGGCATTTCAGAGGCACAAGCAAAAAAGTTGAGATTGACGAACTGTATTTTGTACTTAGTGATTTTTTTTTCTTTCAAATTCTTGTGATGTTTTACTCTATGTAAACACAGTGGCCTCATGTTTAGTCATTCCATGCACCTCAGTGATCTCCCTTACTCTCTGCTTAAACCATATTTTTTTAAAAAACAGATTGAAATCAGATAAGTTGTGGGGAGTGGGTTGAAATGTGGTTTGAAGATAGAAACTTGGTATTAATGTAGCCTTTGCAAAATATGCCATACAGTCACAGTGCTTGTTTTCGTTCCGTCACCAGGCGTACCTGTTTAAAGCCTCCCCTCTCAGATACTTGCCTCAGAATTCCACTAGGACTGTAACTACAAGCCGGATTTATTCTTCTTGCAACTGTTGGCTCAACTTGATTGACCATTTTCTTAAAAGCTATGTTTACTCGTTAGCTAGTCATGTCTCATAATCTACACTCAGATGGGTGGAGAAAGCCGTTTTGCTGCAATAGTCAAAACCAACATCACTGGCCTTGTGGTTTCCTCTCTTGAAGATGTATGGGCTGTTGGGGTACAAAGTCTTCGAAGAGTCTTTCAGTGTGTTGAGACTATCCTAGTACATTAATATTCTGCTATAAATAAATACTTTATCACCAACATAACAGTTTGTAAAAATTACCCCCCTACACCCTTCTCAATCAAGAATGTGCTTTGGAGAGCTAGAAGATGCTATGGTGGGCAGGAAGGATGCCTTTCTCTCAGGAAATAGATGTTGCTGTTGGATGTTTAAAAAAACGTGTGCTGATAAATTGGTCAGTTGCATTTAAATGGTGTATGCATTTTGTATGTAATCTTTTCTACAGATACATAAGCAAAAATATTTTATCAGTTTGGGTAATGAGTACTTCTTTATGCAGAGAGCTCCCACAATAGTTCATATTGCTTTTAAAAGCTTAGGTCCCTTGGTTCTGTTTGTTAAACTGTAGTGTGGGATATGAATGCTTTGCCTGATGTATATCTAGCCTAAAAAATAAAGTTAGATACTAGTGGCAATAGTCCTGCTCTTTAAGGCATTTTATGCTTTTAACCTATATCCCTCTCACTTAACTTAGCCTTGATATCATCCCATCTTCCTTTGTTCTTTACATCATTGGAGTTACTAACTTTTAAACTTCCTTTTTTATTATTTATAGGGTTGAAGGGCTTTTTATTCTTGAAAGAAGAAAGTTAGTGCATTGGAATAGCTGCTTCTGTGCTTGTTTTCCTCAAGGGTTTTTTTATATTCAATATTTTGTGCCTTTCTTTGGTGACAAAGATTAGCTCAAATAACAGAATGTTTGTTTCCCTTAAATCAAATCAAATTAATTTCAACAGTAATTTTTGCTAATTTAGTTTCACACATATAGTATTTCATACTTTATTCTTCCATTCACTTATTGGTAGTGTTTTGCATCATCCAGTGTTAAAGAAAGCTGTCCTTCAGCCTGATAACAAAAGATCATACAGGAATTTTTGTAATACAGCCAAGAGTCTGTTCCCTTCCTCGCCTGCAGAAAGGGAGGAATTCGGAAGTTTTTGGCACTGATTTGGTTCTGTGCCATTCCCAGACTCTTCTCTGCAATACCATTTTTCATTACATGCTTGCTGAAGGATTTCTGTATTAGGATTTGTCATCTCCTTTGCGTCAATTTTCCGTGCCTTTCTTTCCACCTGTTGTGAACAGTTCTTCAGGGCGCTAAACAATTAGGTCCCTATTTTCCTGTCACGCACCTTGTGTGTCTGATTTTTCATGGAATTGAAGGCAAAATATGTTCCTCTTTATTTTTTTGTTATGTAAAATTAGTAGATTTTCTTCCTGTTAGTGAAGTGGGCCCCCCGCTTGCATGGTTTCTGTCAGTGCAGGGGGAGGTTTGGCATTCCCAAAGGGGATTGAGTCATAAAAAAAAGATACCCGTTTTGCAGAGCAATTAACCCACGTTGAACTCTTATAGTATATTGTATTACCCTGCTGCTGGAAGTTCCTGAACAATTCACATTGTCGTATGAATAGACGTGTAGCCTTAGAGCACTCATCATTCGTTAAATATGAGAGGAAACCCCATAAGGCTGCACAGTTAAAATGAGAGCTAAAGAATGGAAATGGAAGGGTTTCAGTAACATTTTACTGTTTTGTTTTACACGGTGCTGTTTTCATGCACACGTTTTAAACCAGGCTTTTCGTATTAAGATGAAAAAATTGAACGCTAAAGTTACAAATCATCACATTTTTTTGAAGAAGAGGATTAACTTGAAAAAGTGTATAATATATGTAATGGAATACAATATATCATAGTAATATATGTAACAGAATACAATATATCATAGTAATATATGTAATATATTGTTATATATATTTCTAATATTAATTACAACATATAACATGTGTATTATTGCTATTTGTTTGCTAACTCCATGGACTGTCAATTCTGCCTTTGAATTTTAACTTTTATTTAGTAAAAAGAAATGTTGCTGAAGCTTAAACTGCACGGAAACACTTACAGGTTAATGTTTGCACCTCACCGAGAAAGACATTTTCATGCTTTTCAGTCATCGTTTTTTAGTGCATTGTTAACTATAATAGTGTCAGTTCTGTAGTGTCAGTACGAACATGGATCAAGTAGGGCTATCCTCATGTTCCTCAAATAGCAACCTGCCACCTTATTGCCACCGGCCCAAGCTCAGATCAGAATATAGTCTCTAATGAAGTCATGTGCTTATCCTAATAAGTTAAAAAACTTGAAGGCAGGCATAAGTCAGTGCAGGACATGACCCATTGACTTAAAAAGGGCATAGGCAAGACTAGATAAGTTGATAACGTGGTCAGATTAAACAACCTCTCCGCCTCCCTAATTAACCTCATTGAGTCGCTCAGGGCTTGGACAAGTCATGAATCTGCAGTTCTCCCCCATAGCTTTTTATTGTAATTGTTACAATCATCAGACTAGTGAAAGAATAAATTGAAGATGTTGCGTTCAAATAAAAACAGAACAGCAGTTAGGTATCTAAGTGACTTGATAATGTGTTTGATTAGGGGGTTGTCCACATTATGTGTGGCTGAGGAAGCCCCAGTTTAGGATCTAGGAAAGAATCCACTTGGCTGGGCACTGCACATGTTTCTTACTCTTGACCTTTGAAGGAGATGTGCTGGAGATATGCAGATATTTGGAACATGCAAGTTCCAAACAGACGCCCTATTTTGTCAGAGAATGTGACTTGTGGAGAAGTAGAGCCCAGTATGCATTGCTTTGGCAACTCCTCTGGCCGTTACCCTTGCTTTAAGTGATGTGTAGGGCCTGCCTCAGCCTTGGAATTACATCTGCAGTGTAATTTTTGTCTGATCAGTTTAGGAAGCTGATAGAAAGAATCACTGTTGTCAGCCATGGAGACAAACGTGCTGTGTGCTAGGTTTTGACTTTAACTACTCTTATTTGTAACTACAATAAAGATCTGAATGCTGAACTACATCTAAGTACAGTTGCATGCAGTCTGAATGATTCTCTGGAGATGCCGGTTTCTCATTCTGACTAGACAGGGAGAACAGCCTAGTCAGATTTCATAGAAACTCGAAGTTAGATCATGGCTCTCAGTTTCCATTTTGCGCATCTCCATCTCTTTGCCCTTGATAGAATTAAAGAAGAAAAAGAGGTTGGATTTACAATAGTATGGGAGCTAAGGTAGGAGCTAAGGAACTTACAGCATGGCTCTTTAGGGAAGTTTAGACAGCAGCTGTTCCGGTGTCACTGGGAATAAATACACTGATTTTTGTTTGTTCTTACACTGCCAATCAGAAGATAGTGATTTAATTTCAGAATAATTCCCTAATTGTTTCCAGGGCCAAAAACTTTTAGAGCTTCTGTGATTTCTAACTTAAGCAGTAAACTAAGAAAATCACACAGAATCTGAATTCTTTACCTAAATCCCACTGGCCTAATTTATTTTCACTTATACTCCTAGTTAAAATATTTTAAGAATCTGTTTGTATTCAGACGAAGGCTTGCATTTATCACACCTCATATCATTTAGCCTAAAATGTCATGGCCTGTAGAATGGTGTGTAAAAAAAGTGAGGTTCCCCCACTGCAGTTTTGTGATCCCCAGGATTGCTATAAAATGCTGTACCTCATGTTGCTTTCAAAAGAATTTACTGGCATTGTTCTTGTTGCTCAACGGTTAAATGTGGATGAACTTCCAAATGTTTTTTGTAAACTTGAACTGACACTATTTTTACTGATTATATTGTCTCACATGAAAAACCCAAAAATATTTTAAAGTATTTTTTGCAAACAGAAAGCTTTTATGACATGCTATATTAAGAAGTTGCCATATACAACTATAAACCATCCTATAGACATTTTTCATTTGATCTTTGTTTGAAAGGATCATCAGTTTGTCCATTCACAGAGGAAGATGAAGAGGCATACTGAAGAGAAAACAAGAGGAGAAGGAAAAGTAGGGAGATGGAGGCTGAGATATAGGAAAGAGGAAATAAAAATATGGTATTCAGGGGAAACAAATCTTATCTATATTTACTGACTATTTCTTTGGCAAATATGTTAAGCTTAAGGCAGAATAAGTGGGATGTAAAAAGACTGCAGTATTAATCAGGGTAAGACCTACACGTTATCAGAGTGCTTAGCATACCAATTATTGATCAAAAGCCCAGTATTCCCTTGTTAAAATGGCAAATTGTCTACTGAAAGGTAATTTATATAGTGTTTGGGTTTGATTTCTTCTGAAGTTATAAAGGCTGGTAATAACTCCACTTAAGTACATGGCGGTTCCATTTCTAATTTTTTTTTTTGTTTGAAAATTGAGGAGTATGAGTAAAGCAGAGCACTATTTTGTTGAGGCTAAATAATAATTTTGCTTACCGTCATAACTGAATCTGCAAAATTATTATGTTATGCTTTGCTTGTTTATTTTTAGTCATCCTTTCAATCTTTTCTACCACCATCATAATTTTTGAATACCTAATCAGAATCCCACAAATCGCTTATATTTCATGCTTTTAAAAATGTGGCATGCAACATATTACACTGTACTTTTTGCATATTGTGTAATTCATTAAATTGTATGTTACATGACAGTAGAAGAGCTTCAGAAATCATTCCACCTGACTGTAATGCTTTCCATCCATTAATTTACTGTCTTTATTCAAATCCTTGGATAGGCAATTAAAATTTCAAAATGGGATTTCATTCACCCATTTCTAAGCCCCTAAAACTTATTGGTAGACTTAGGGCTGTGGGCTTAGTGAAAGGGAACAACGTATTTTTATACTGCTGCATCATCTTTCAGCTATAATATTTCACCCGTGTAATCAGTTCCTTTGTTCAAACGTAAGACTTGATTTTCTTATATTTCTAAAGGAGAAACTAATTTGGTTGTGCAAACTGGTTGCTACAGAACCAGCTTCCTTTTAAGGATGTGTATTGCACAATAGGACTGTTGCAGTGAAACTGAGATTTATGAACACTGGAGAAATAACGTGCAGATAATGCTTTAGTGGCTAAAAATAATCTTTCACTCTTCACTGGAGTAAATCAGGACTTTATGCCCTCACAACGAATAGTTGTTTGATATAAATGTAAATATATATGTAAATGTAAATATAAATGTAAATAGAAGTGTAAATGCAAGTGTCAGGGGTATCAAACAGGCTTGCAAGCCATTTTAGAACTGCTTATTACTGGCATTGGATATAACTCTCTGATGAAGTACTGATCTTGTAAAAAAGAACATTTTCTTTTCTTACCCCAGCCCTCAGAGAAATAGGGTTTTTTTATCTGTTTTCTTAGGGTTTTTTAACCTTTTCCTTCAATAAGCTCTGTTTGTGCTACTGGCTTCTGAAACACAAATTTTGTCAAGATCATACATTCATGAAGTAATACAGAAGAATGCTTATATGATCTCAATAAGCCATCTGTCAGGCTTCCCTGAAGGAAGAAAATAGTTTAAAATACTGTCCACAGATGCAGAAAAAAAAAAAGAATATTATTGTACAGCTTTTAAGTTTCAGGACTGGAAATTAGATAAAGAGTTCTCACTGAAGTCTTGATTTATTAACAAAAGATAATATGTATATTTTATATGGTACCAGATGTGAGATATAAAAGAAATTGCTGGTGGCCACCTGCTTTAATGCACGTTTAAAATCTTGTGTGGTGGTTGATGTCATGTAGAATTCATGTGATAGAGAATAATTTCAAGTTAGTAGACCATGTCAGGTTAGCAAGGATTGATGCTTGTGGAATGTTTAATATTTTTCATCACAATTTATCCTTTTGAAAAAAGGAAAGTGAAATAATCACCTTCTGCCAAGGTTTTTGAAAAGCAGCTGTGAGTGGCTTGGATATTTCTTGTGGTAGCCAGGCACCATGGAATTTTTAATGGAAAGGTATTGGAAAGTCTGTGGAGCGCTGTGACGCCAGCTTATTTGCCTGTCATTTGTTTCTATCTTAGCATCAGCATTCTGCTACCATTCAGTTGTTACATTTATGTGGTTTTCTTTGGAATTAAGTGCAGATTTATTTCTTCAGGGGCATGTTTTCTCCATCAGAATACATGCTGACAGAAAAAATGGACAGAAAATGCCCTTGAGCAGCACAGTACCAGTGTGCTATAAAGCTTCAAGTAGGAAAGAATCCTTATCCCAAGAGACTTCTTGCTTTTAAGAAGTAATGGCAA
The DNA here is from genome assembly GCF_000687185.1 of Egretta garzetta. Lineage (NCBI taxonomy): Eukaryota > Metazoa > Chordata > Aves > Pelecaniformes > Ardeidae > Egretta > Egretta garzetta. Next base: position 9,558,629 of record NW_009260028.1, on the reverse strand, counting down.
TGAAAGATTCTTGACATAGCTGGTTGAAATGCCTGCTGTATGGAAACTTTCAGCCTAGAGAACTACATTCAGGCACAGAATATCACCTTTGCAGTGGGTTTAACTGGCTATGCTAATCTTGTCCCTAGGAATTGAAGTTTGATTAACTTAGATTTCCACAGAGCCATGTGCTGTAGCCACAGAGCTAGAAATTCATTATAGAATATATTGTCATAGGTATTTCATTGCATGCCGTGTTCCTAAGGGGTTTTTTAACCCTTTTGACAAAGCAAGACGAGGAATTACTTTGCTTAACAGCCAACCATGGCCTTCACTGCACCATAAATGGTATTATAAAATGGTCTGGATTTGATCTAGTAATTTATCTAAGTGGTTATAACTTTAGGTGTACAAGACATATTAAAATCTTCTAGGCAAATTTATGCTATTTCTTAATCTCTGTTATAGACAAGGATTGCAAATTCATGCTTATCTTTTGGGTACAATAAAAAGAAGATTTCTGCTTATATTATGTTTATTTCTATTTCCAGTAGTTTCCTTGCACATTTCCGGTATTTTGCTACTATCAGTAGTTTTTATTTCCTTATTTTTTAGTTTTTGATTTGATTTCATGTTTGAGATGGATAAGAAATAACTTACTGTTACTATACTTTAATTAATTTGTTCCAATTATTAAAACCAGAAATCGCAGAACTCATCTTTTTTTTTTAATGTAGTTTGATATTAAAATAACTCTGATAGTTGCTGACTGATGTTAAAAAAAACTAGGAGGAATCAATCTTATTGCAGTTAGTAACTCAGACCTTGACCTGGTATGTGCTGGAAAAAAACTTGGTTTAGTAAACTGTATTGAATTTAGCTTTTCCTATACTTTGTTGTCTTAAAACTCTTCATTGGTCTGCTTTAAATCCTGCAGTTCTGAACATGGTTTGAAACAAGTAAGGTGTAATGATTAAGTAATTTTAAAAGAACGAGTAATGGTTCTAAATCTCCCCTTCCCCTCTTTGTGTCAGCTGACTTGACGTGGGTAAATCACACGTTTCTGGTGTGTGTCATCAGGAATTTGCATGTTGCCTTCTCTACCTTCTTTGTAATTTTTCATCTGCTTGTTCTTCCTAAAACCAGTTAAGACTTTTTTTACACTGGAGAATGGATTCAAACTTCTGACTGTTTTCACAGTATGGCTAAACAGTAGTATCAAATATGAAATTCATCACAATTCCACCTTCTCTTTAACTAACAACATAGTTCAAAAAAGGTAAAACCAAAAGGAAAGAATGAACCTTAGAATTGAACTGTTTACAGCAATGGGTTGCAGAAATAGCAAATTTTTTTTTTCATAGTGTTTTATGCAGAAATAGGAGTAGACAAGAAGAGAGAGACATAAATGTCATTTGGGAACATCTGCAAGAATAGGTGTAACACATTGTATACTTAATGCTAATTGATACTACTCTGCAAGACTCACCAGAAAATTCAACCCAGAATTCTATGGAAACCAGCTAGTAAAGGGAACAGAGAAACCATTCACTCTGAAGTTTTTAGGTACAAGACAGTCAGATTTTTGGGAGGAGGGTAGAAGGAAAAGGGAAGAATAAATAAACTTGGAGTAAAATTGAAGATTTCTTTTTTATGAAGTCCAGGTCGATCAATAAGCAGGTCCCATTACCTGTTGTCTCTAACATGATTCAGTCTGGGAGACTGTCTGCTGGTCGTCATTAGTTCCTTGCAGAAGGTGTGTTATTGTTCCACACTCTTCTGTTTTTTATTTCAACATGGTATGGACATAGAAAGTATGGTAGGCAGTTTGGGGAGTGCAGATAATTGGAACATTAGCATTCTACCTGATAACCTGTTTTTCATCTAGTCTACTACCTGGAGGTTTCGGCATTCAGTGGTCATCAGAGCAGATAATATTTAGTCATTGACAGATTATATTTCACTAGTAACTGGATAGACTCTGTAGCCCTGTGAAGAAGGAATGAATATTCTCCAGTTGGCTGAAGCTATAATACAGGGTGTTCATGACAACAGAATTATATTGGTTTAGAGGGAAAATGGTAATTTGCTATGAGGCATTAGCTTAATAAACTGGTGTGCCAATAGGAGACGTTAAGAAGGGTGAAAATGCTCTATTTTGATGTTTCACCAAGTTGAGCAGTGAAATATTGTGAACATGAACCTAGTGAAATGGACTGCTTTCTACTTGGGTTTGAAAGCAAAAATCTTGGTGAGTGATAATTCAGAAGTGGGACAGTGTAACAGTAGATAAGTAGATAAGTACCCTTCCTTCCCTGCTTCCTCTCCCACTGAGGAAAAACTGCTGAGCAAAAATCTGAAGTGCTGAGGTGTTTATTTTAACACTGGGAAACACACTTATTACTTCAAATATTTGCCTGCTTGTATATCATATCTATTATACCAGATGTGCCACATACAAATTAGACATGGCTCATAAAGTGTGGTAACCCTAGATTTTTCAAGATTTTGGATGTAAATTTTCCTTTTATTTAACTGTTCTCTAACTCATGTCAGGGAGGCTTTCTAGTGATGGCGGGCTATAGCTTTTTAATTAAAATCCTGAGCAGAATTCTTCCCATACTTTAAAAACACACTTTATTTTGTTATTTAAAAAAAAAAAATTTAGATGGTGTTAAAACAAGAAATGTAGAAATGGAGGTTGCATTTACTGGATCCAGAACCAGGTTCTTTAATTACTTGGCTAGGTCTGCAGCCGCATTTATCTAGTACCTAGCAAAACCTTCTTGGAAATAGGGAAGTTTTTTTCACAGTGATGGTAACTATACAAAGAAAGCCTAAAGCTAAATTCAGATTACAAAGTACTAGATCAGAGATGAATAAAATATAAAAAATAACACCAGGAGTCAAACTACACTATAATTTTTTTCACTTTTCCTTGTACTGTGAGATAATTCAGATAAACATTTTCTTTGTGTGTTTATCTTGTACTTTATATCTAATGGATGTGAGCATAGGAGACTTCACATAGCAGTTTGGTTGAAGAGAAAGTTGGGGGGTTTTGGTTTGTGGTTTTGGGGTTTTTTTTGGTTTTGTTTTTTTTTTTTTTACAACAGTGCTCCAGGCACCCTACTCTGGACTTCACCAAAGAGATGCCAGGCAGCTTTGCAGGCTAGCCTGCTGGGACTGCTCGCCCACTCTAGCTACCTGTGGAGTCATCTGGCAGTCATGTCCAGTACAGCACTAGGTGACTGGAATGAACTGCTCTTCAGTAAACTAGGTTGGGTTTTTTCCCTGTATTTAACAGAATCATTAAACACCGAATTCCAAAAAATCATGATGACAATGTCTTTACAAGCTTCTCAACCATGTAACTGCTAGAAAAGCTAAATTGTGTCCTTGAATTTTTTAAAAAATCACAAACTTTGTTTTGTTTTCAATCTGTCATGTACTTCAGTATTTCCAAAGGTCTTTTTTTATTGTGTGATATTAATATCATCAAGGGAACAAGCTGTAAGGCAGACGTATTTGCCTAGTCTGTGTTTTCAGTTTTATATGTTCTAGTAAATCTGAGGTGCTTCGTTCTGGTTTTCAGGTTTCAAAATACATTAACCATCTCTCCATCTTATGCAGTGGCTCATACCCACCTCATTACAAGAAGGGTAGGAATATGACCCCTAGATGTGGTTTTTCCTAAGTAGGTGATTATTGGTGTGTATGCCGTTTGTGCATAGATTTCTGCATTGGACCATGTTACATAGTGTATTAGGTCTTCCTAGCATTAGTTACATTTACATGTAGGGCTTTTTTGGTGTGAACACATTCTGGAGGGTGGTTTTGAAACACTGATATTCGTGTTACTGGGATATGTATGGTGTCTGCATTATTTGCCAGTAATCTGAGTTGGATTTGGTTTCAGAAAATGTGAGCTAGTTTTATGTCCACTCTGATTTTACCTACGTCTGTTTTAAAGCACCAGCTGTATGGCAGATGCTCACATTAAGGTTTTGTGTTACAAGCAGAATCAAGAAATTCTCAGGATACCTTATTTGCGTCTACTACAGATTTTTCTCCAATTTTCAGCCAATCCATAATCATGAGTGTATAACTGTTTCAGTCTTTTGTCAAAATCTACTGACTGGAACCTGTTTCCCTCCTTAAATTTCTCCTCTTCTCTGTACTGCTTCTCTTCTGCCAGACCATAACTGGTGAGTATGATCTACAGTGGACAAGAAATTCTCTTCTGTTTGTTCATTTCTATTAACTCAACATTTTGTCACTACCTGCAAGAAATGATGATATGTTTATGTTTTGTTTTGCTCTTCATTATATCCATGTCCTTAGTTCTTTTGATAGTTCAGGAGTCCAGTCTACTGTTTGTCGGTCTTATGCAGCTTATATAAGTAAATGGCACAAGTGGGCTGATCCTCCTGTCCTTCTTGGAGAGTAGCTGCTTTTTTTTGGTGACTGTGATCAATCTAGTTGGCTTTACATTTTTTTTGTTTGTTTCTGAAATGCAAATCCCCTTGCCTTGCCCCACCCCCCACCCCCATTGAACTACATATTGTAATTTAAAGACTACTTTTTAAGGTGGTACAACAGTTCTGCATGGAAGTGGACTCATAAATTAAAGCCAGAAATTTTTCAAGACTGACTTGCTCGTGTTTTTACTTGCATACCTAATCACATAATGTTTTGCTGAGGCTGTGTGAGGTTTTAAGGATACTTAGAAAGTAGAACCTGGTACAGGAGTGGGGCTTAAATTTGCCTGTCATATTTGTGCCGTTTTCCAACTTTATTTTTTTTCTTTCAATCTACAATTTTTTTCAGCAGGCTCTAAATATACAAGTCAAGACTACAATCTCTAACTGAAAGTACAATTTGACCTTCCCTAATGGGGGAATTTAACAGTCCCGTTTGGGTTTTCTTGAATAATTTCTTCTTTCTTCTCCATGCGCTCCATAAATTTCCTTCCAGAACAAAAAGTGCTAGCCCTCTAAATATATTTGTTTTCATTTTGTAGATATCATATCTTTAACAAATACACCTGGTAGAAGAGTTTTGGTTTAGAATGTAGTCATGTACACTTGAGTATATGAAATATATATGCAGTTGCGAGCTTTAATAATGTAAGCATGTGAAGACGTCTGAAAGGAAGCAAGTATCTACTTCTGGTCTTTTATATGACAAATTTTAATCTTACAAAGTGATTTCATGATGTTTTAAGGAATCCCTTTCGTACATTTATATGAATAAGTTGATAAAAATTTTGTACTCTGATTTCTTTATGCTTGGGATTTTAGCAGGTTTAGTCTTGTTTTGGAAACTAGCTAGAATACTTTTCAAGGGTCTTCCTCAGCCCTTTTTAACATGTGACAATTATGCTGTGTGTTTTCAGAGACAAATTACAGTTTTCCAGTAAAGTTGGGTTATAACATATTTAAGAAAAATAAAATGTAATTTGTTCCTCATCCTTTAGTTCTCATGACTCCATGCATCTTTGGTTCATGAGGCTTATGATAGGCTAAAACTGAAAAAATTTTGTGGGAGCTCTTTCTTCTTGTGTTGACAGAACATAATTCAGAGAATTACTAAAATAACATTTTATTTCAACACTTAGGAGGATTTGAATTGTTAGGTTTCATTTTCAAAATTAGCTAAAAAAATAACTAAAATGAAATTTGCTTCTCAGATTCTAAGTGATATCAGATGAGTTGCCTTCTCCATAGGATATTTTATAGCTGTATGTATATTTTAGGAAGTTGAATAAAAGTTACAAAATAAGCCTCGGCATAAAGGTTTGTGGAAAAAAAGTAATTTCTTGCATAGTATCATATCACAGAGATGAAAAGGTAGAAAGCCAAAGGTACACCCTTTTACATTTGAACGTAATGGTCAGCAAGCATCTCCCTAAATTGTATTTATGTTGTTATGCTGCATGTGTTGAATAGGAATGCTGGAAGTAAGAGATGTGGTCCTTATGGAAACCAAGAGTTTATGTGAAAGTGAAGGGAAAAGCTCTGCAGAGGATGGTGAAAAATGGGTTATATTGAGTTTTTCTTAATTTGACACAGTATGATATGTACTTTCTAGACCTACAGTACTGTGAATTCTACAAAATAGTACAGAGAGGATGTAAAACAGTTGATTTTTGATTTGTAGTGTAGGAAATTTCTGATTGCACTGAAGTGACTACAAAAGGATAGTGGCACTATTGATATAAATTAAATATTTGTGTCAAGCACAACAGAAGCATGAGCAAGAAGAAAGCCATGGAAGCTCAGCTAAGAATACAAATTGCACCCTTTGACCCACTCCCCACCTAATTGAAGTGGGTTTTCTGGTAACAGGTTCTAATTTAATTCCTCAGCGGTGTTGCAGAAAACTACCACTGCTGGAACTGTTTCTGCAGGCCTTCTGCATGCTTTTGCAAGCAATAAATGAAACTTTGTCTCAAAGTATCCTGTATATCTCTTTGGTCATTCCAAGCATCTTTTAAAATGCAGAACATCGGTAGGTCTAGTTTCATCACTTTTAAAATTCTGGTCAGAAATTATCCTCCAAATCACTCATGCCTCAAGTCAGGCAAGACCAGACCTTGGGCATACTACTGAGGGAAAGGATAGCAGGCCTTCCAGGAAACTCTCTGGGCATTTTGAAATAATGCCTGAAATTTTTGTACCTTGTCACAGTATTCCCCGAAATGTGCTCAAATAGCAGTGATGCCTAGAATTAGGAATATAGTCAGCGGCTACCGTGCTTCTGCAAGTGTAGCTTCCAGTTCCACTTGGATACCTCTCTGCACATACAAAACTGCTATATAAAATAGATGTCTCTGGAGGCCCAAGTTTCAGCGACTATAGTTTGTAATCTGGTAAGGGTTGCCATTCGTTATGTTTGTATTACAGCTTCTGCCAAGTACTTATGACAGAATTATGGAAGTATGAAGTACTTAAGCAGAGACTTTGAGAAAGAGTTCCTCGGAGGAAACAATATTTCCTTACTGTGGTTAGGTGACTGGATAACTATAGACCACTATTTCATTTGCACTGCGTTGGGTAAGTGCTGGTTCATGTGGGTGGTTCATTGGTTTGTTTTGCTAGCGATGCAATATTTCCTTTTCAGGCACTGCAACTCCTGATAGATAATTTAAAGGTTGATGTGTGATAGCTCTTGCTTATTTACTGTGACGGGAACACTACTGGTCTTTTTTTGGAATGAGTGTCACAGGTGAGGGCCACCATTTTGAAGTACTGCCCAGTGAAAAATCGCAGATTGTCGAAGAAACCACCTGTGTAGTTCTCTGGGAAAGTGCAGCTAGCTGAACAGACAAGTCCTTTAACTGTCAGATACAACCAGCGTGCCTTTTTTTGTGGGTACATACTTAGAACTGACGTTAATGAAGTTATGCATGACAAGTGCTAATTCTGAGAAGTTCAGTTGCCCTAAGATAGTAAAAGATCGGCCATTTCAAGAGGCATAATGAACAGCTAGCTACCCTCCCAATTCAGACTGGTGTAAATACTTAAAACTCTGTTTTCATGATCTTAAATTGTGTTTCTCAGCAGAAGGTTGTCTTCTGTTTGGGAGATGTTGCGTCCATTTGCTGATTCTTTCCTGATAGAGATTCATGGGCTGTGAATTCAGTTCAGTTGTTTGAACATCTCTGCTTCTGAGCTGCTGAACGTGCCTGCATTCCTGGCTGGGAGTCCAGCTGATGGGCTACAGAGGCTTTTCACCTGCTTGATTTTAGTCAGCCTCAGCAAGAGTGAAACTTGCAGCTAATGAGAACTCGGTGTTCGTGTTCTCAGATGAGTTTGTTTGGGAAACTTGAATTAGAACTTGAACAGGCATCTAACTGAGGTGGAGTGAAGGACACTGTGTTCCACAGGGGACAGGAAAATGAGGGACTGTATGTGTTGTGTATGTGGGGGAAAGCCTGATTATTTTTCCCTTTTCTCCAGCGTTCACAAGTGCATGTGATTGTTCGAGCACCATAGTTTTAGCTGCCATTTGCGTCTCTCATGTTTGTGAGGTAGTGCAAGGGATTATATATGACAACAGAAATTTGCCTTCCTTACATTATTTCCAGGTAAACTCAATAGTTGTGAAGTTTTATTTGAGAAGTTGCCACTCTTGCAACCATGTAATAAGCAGAGGACCAGAGCTGTCAAAATAATTGCTTTTACTGGGATTAGAGCCATGCTATTTTAAAATTGTAACAGTGTTACAATGATAAAAGTCAGTAGCATTTGCATTAAATGTCTCAGTAAACTGCATGAAACTTGGTAGCTGTGTGGGTGACAGTAGCAGATAATGTGGCAATTTTAAAATTCACTTTATTGCAAAAATTTGAAACAGAGCAAATCTGTATTATTCCATTATGGTGGACCCTCTATTTTAAAATCTGTTCACTTAGTTCATAAGAAATGCGTGCTGATGCAAATGATGCCCTGCTGAGATTAGAGAAGGGGAAAAAAAAAAGAACTAGAGATTTCAAACGTGTATAACAAGAGAATAGTGAATAAAAAGATTCTTGCTAACTTTCCTAGTCAAAATACCAGCCTGACGGAACGCTTTATCTGGCATAAGGTAGGTGTTAAGGTAGGTGTACAGTGATATCAGTCTGCATACGAAGCTTGCGTAGGTTCTCTGAACTAGTTTCGAACCAGCGCATGCAACACTATCATACCTGGTTGAGCCTGGATTCCTAACCTGAGTTAGCTTGAGTATTGTGCTTTGCTGCCCTTCTTACTATTTACAGATACTTGAGCTCATTAGTGAAAGCAAGTCTGGCAATCCCATGTGAATCTTGATTGCTGCTTTTAGCGAGCTGTGCAGTTAGTCTTGGAGTACTGACTGCGTCAGCTGTAAGGGTGTGACTTGATTCTAGGAAATTCATATGCCACAAAAGAAATCTAAAAGCTCTACCTAGCAATGATACTTATAGCCTGGTCAGTTATGCTAAGGATATCTTCCCTAATTATAAACAGATGCCTTCCTTTCTGTCTTGTCTTTAAGCTTAGTTTTCCTGAAGTGGAACCTAACAGAACATTAATTTTAACATTATATGTTCAAGTCAGCCTTTCTAATAACCGGGTGGTGGTGTGAACCTGTGTGCTTCTGAAAAAAAACTTTTTTCTACTTGAAGATTGAGAGGAGAAGAAAATCCCACGGATTTCACTGGGTTCAGGTTCTGGTTTAACTTTGTAAATCACACTTAGGAATGTAGTTTCAAACCTGCAAAAGATAATAGTGGAATAGCAAAATCCCAAAGTATGGAAGATTTCAACTTTAGAAAGTAGTTGTGTGTATGCAGTAGTGTATATACTACACTTGTTAAAACAAGAGGTTACATAAATATTTAAGTTTTTAAAGATCTATTGCAATCTTTTTTAAAATGAAATGTTTTATTATCCAAATTTGTGTATAATATCTTATTTCAGGAGTGATATTAAGTATCTAAATGCCAGAAATGTGGATTTGTCACATAAGTAGTCATGGTTCTCTCTTGTTTCTTCCTTGGTAAATCCAGCCTTGCCAGGAGACGAGGCCAGATTATTTTTGTGCTATAGAAATCGTTCCAAAACAAACCTTCTCTGTAGTTACATTATCCTTCAATGTTAAGGAACATGTTTGGCTTACATATTGCTGACATCTGCCAAAAGTTTCTTTACCAAGTGTTTAGTGTAATTTGCAGTGAGCTGGTGAATACTTAATGGTCTTTGTAGAACTTCATCTTTTATGTCCTCCTCAGCTAAAGCAAATCCTTTCATCATCAGTATTACCTTTGTGCTGGTTTTTCACTAGTTAGACCCTTGCATTTCCCACACCCAGTTTCTTTGGGATTTCTGGGTTTTGATTTGGAAGTATATGCTTTTTTTTTTTAATTAAGTGGTCCTGAAAAATATCCGATGAGTATAAGTGGTATAATGAAGGGACACATTTTTCATTTAACTCCTAGTAAAAAAAAAAAACCTTCTTTGGCATCCCATTTTAAGTTGCATAGGTCAAGTTGGATCAATATTGAAATGGAAATTTAAAAAGTAGCTGGAAGTGGTAATGATAGCTTTTCTTCTCTTCTAATTGTCTTTATGTGTACGTGCCCCTAGATCTGTTTTTATTAGGAAATGTTATTACTTTCCCTCTCTTCTCTCTCCTTTCTCACTTCTCCAGGCAAGAAAAATATCCTGATCAGTTCTGTAAAAGTAGGTTAGGCCACTCAAATTAGCTTTGTGCCATGAATCCAAACTATTTTTTAAATGGTTTGAGTTCTGAGGGGAAGGTTGGAGATGGGGTAATTTATGGCAGTAAACTTTTCCCTTTCTGGTATGAAATGTACCTGGAGTCTCTGGAATTGCCACAATGGGATTCTAGATTTTTAAAAACAAAGAATAATGTTCATTCTATTACCTACTCAGTCTCAAGTATATAATTAATGACATTCTGCTCCACTAAGTTTAACCTGAAGATTAAAAGCACAGGAATCAAAAACCTTAGTTTACAGATTATCAGTGGTCATCTCCAGGCTCCTCAGCCCTCCAAAGTTAAGCTGCCCACTTTACAAGAAATAAAGAAATCCACAGTCCATTTAGACTCTTCTAAATGCTAGATGAAGGAAAAATGGCTTGGAAAAAAATTTGTAAGACATTGAAAATATCCTTTCCCGTAAGTCACAGAGAAGATGGATAGGGTGATAAGTTTTTAAAGCAGGCAATATTGGGCCAAGCTGAGTAAAGACAAGTCTTTATTGATGGGAATGTTTTCTGAAAGCTCTGATGTTTGCTTTCAGATTTAGCCGTTGTTTGGACAAGAAGGGCTCATATTACTTTTTCAGATCTATATGAGCACAGCTTCAAGGTTGCAGATATAAAGAACTTTTACGAATTTTACACTTTCATCTATATTAGACTTAATTTATTTTTAATAATTTCAACTGTGTACTACTACTGATAGTAGAAGGTGCTCTTTAGTGTCTGTTTCCAAAGCTGGGTTTGCTGTAAATTGTGCAGCAAAGTACTTTAAGTGGAATCTTCACATTTGGTGCAACCCACGAAATTCAGAAGCTTTCTAATGCAATTCTACTGTAGAATCATTAATTCTCCTGCAATGAGTTGTAACAGGCAGTAATAGAATTGCCTTTTTAAATTGCTTATAATTTTTTTTACAAAATAATTAATTTTGCTTTTTAATAGATCAGCACTTGCCATCAAATTTATGAACTTTATCATAAGGATGCAGGCTGTGATTTTAATAGTGGCTGACCTCTACATCACAGCATTTTTCCTCCTCCTTTTCATAAATGTCTTCTCTCTGTTTAAATCTTTAAGGTTCCTATATTACAAAGAGTTTTTCCCATGTATAACCAATATAGTTCCAGGTGGAAAACAGGTTTTTGGGAACTGAACTGAATTGAATTGGCTCAGGAAGCCTTTCAGCTGCAGGTTGCTACTCACAACTGGGCCCTTTTCACAGCACGTCTGACCGTTACAGATCTGGCTTAGTGCAAAGTCACCTGGTTAGCTCAAGCTGTAACTCAAGGTAGCAAGTTCACTGGATGTCTTCTCAAAGAACCGGTCTTGGAAACTCCTGTGCAAGTTAGCATTCCTGAATTTTGGAGTACTAATTAACAGCTGCAGTGAAAACATTGTAGCTCCTTACCGCGGTTGCTGGGACTATGGTCAGGGGATTGCGCCTTGAGCAGTTCCTCAGAAAACAGCGTTACTGTGTTGTTCCAGTTTGAGGAAGACTGATGAAGTCTTTCCAGCCAGTAACACATTTCAGACCTACCGAACATCTGTGTTCTTGTTCTGACACTTAAAGGGGCTACTGAGTCCAGTTGTTAAGAATAATTTGCATATTGTAACTATGCGTTGTAATCAAAACTCATTTGTCTTTGGTCTAACAAATGAAGATTTCCTAGCAGGATTCATAATTGGTGTTTAAAAGTAAAATCAACCATTTCTATATAATTGCCCAATTTATAACCTTTCCTTTACCTTGTGCTTCACCTCATAGAACCATGGCAGTGTGCTGTAGGTAGAAAGGAAAAAGAGGAAGGAAAATGGGTTATTTGGTGAAGCATAGGGCATGCGATTGTTGTTTGTTGTTGTATGAAATCACAATCAAAATTGACACAAGTTGCTATTAAACTCTATTTCCTGTGTTAAAAAAAGTCAGTATTAGCTAAAAAGAAACCTGCAGCAGTAGATTTGCACATAGACCTTAATGAGCCCAATTGACCTTCTGTGCTGTATTTACAATTGCCTTAAAATTGTAAGCAGATGTTTGAAAAACTTTTGTTAATAGGTCCCTAACATCTGTTTCACCAATGATATTGCCCACCAAAGCAGTTGTAATTAGTAGAGCACCTAGTGCATGCATCTTTTTCTTATTGGTGCAGATGATCATATTTCTCCCTCGAGTATTAAAGTAAAATCTTATTGGCACTTTTGGTTTAATACATTCTACAACATTTCTTTTGTCAAGAGTAAAGTTTTTCCACCAAATGCAGAGTAATGTAATAGTTTTTCCCTGTGAAGTCTTAAAAAATGCAGTACAGTACCAATACATCCACTAACACTAGACAGAATGCAGTGGATGGTGAAAAAACAGAATATGAAATACTGTGTGCAACTGAAACTTTTGATAGCGTTTGTCCATTTGTGCTGCTCATATGCATGATAGAATGTGTGTTTCAAGTGGAAAAAAAGGAAAAATGAAAGGAAGAAAATCTTAAACTCCGCTGCTGCAAAAAAAGCCAGTGTCATTTGCCCATTAAAGTTCTTTTATATGACATAGTTTCCATTTATGTTAGAACACAAAAACCTGTCTGCTTGTTCAGTTTATATAGCACTCCTTTCAAAGAAATTGTTATGACAGTCTGCAAGGGTAAAGGTTCAGCTTTAACCTTGTGTTGCTTCCCAGCCTTCCTAGCTCTCACGGTTTCATTTCTTTTTAAATAAACTACAATTTGAAAGTTATTCTTTAACTCCTACTTTATAACGTGTAATATGGAAAATGCAACAGGGGGAGAGCTGTGCAAAGCTGCCAATAAAGTTTCCACTCCAGTTGTTTCCATGTGGACCTCATTGGAGATAAGTCACTGACAGAGGAGTAGCCCCTTTTCCAAAGAGAAGAATCTTTTTTGAAATGCTCTGCTCGCTCCCAAAGCAGCTGCTAGGCTTTACAAAGCACAGGAGCTTTCTGCAACATCCCCCATGTCTTCTCAAACCTGTGACACAAAGACTGCATTACGCATCAGTCGGAGTTTGTCTAAATAGAATGGATTTTCGCTACATCATTTGGGCAGTACCGTAGGTACAGGCTGTATAGCATTGTAAACTCTCCCTTCCCAAGGATAAGGGAGGGAGGAATTTTAGGAAAGGGGATTTTTACGAAGTGTCACATCCCCTGATGGTGCTACGGTTGAATTGTGGACTTGAGGTGCAGGACTACGTTATTACAGAGACATGTCCCAGTATCTTTTGCTAGCTTACTTGAACACTAAATTAATGCTTAGCTCAACATCAGACTTACTGAGGCACTAGTCGTATTTGTATGGAAGCTATATTACTAAGAAGTATTATTGTGACCACGATTTTCTGTGGTTTTAAGGAGCAGCGAGATTAGCAGAGAGACACTTTTTAGACAGATACAGTCAGAAAAAGATTTGGGGGCTCACAGTCCCGCAGTACATGGTGATTTCTACCAGACATAGAAAGAGTCTGGGGTCTGTTGCCTTTTGCATCCAAGAAAACATCCAGGGCAGCCATTAATGACAGTCCTTTACTTTTCAGCTTATGTTATAGGTTTCTGGATTGAAAAAAAAAATATTAAACTTTTTATATCTTCCCTTCCCTGTAGTCTTTGCTTGTGTAACCATTTAAGACGAGAGTACAAGAATGTGTTACTTATTTTCTGCTAGCAATGCCATTCTCAAGAATGTTCCAGTGTGTTGTTTCTTACAAAAGCTCATTTTCCACAAGAAAATTTTCTAAGTTCATTTTCTGTAATGGCTGTGCAGATGTACTGTTACTTTTTTAAAGACCTCAAATAATCTCTCAAGTCCTGTTTTCCTTCCAAGGACGAAATGTAAAACAGCTTATTTCCTATTTTTTATGTGGACCTGAAATCATGTGGATAGTAATGAAACAGGTTTTCTCTCAAGATGCCAAAAAGAAATATATTTAACTTATCGCAAGAGAGACATTTGTTCATTGTTTATATAGACAAATGTAAAAATAGAGAACATCGTTATGAAAACCAGCTGATGCACCGAGGCACTTTTACAAACCACTTCTTTTTTTATGTGGTGAAGATCCTTTCATTGATGCTTAGAGATATGAAATGGAGGAACTGCGTGTTTGCTACTGTAAGTAATTTCCAATGTCTCTCTTTTCTAATTAAAATATCTTTTCAAAATAAGCGGTAGAGTTAGTACTCTGTAGGTATGTGCAGCTCACCTTTACAACAGTTTTTTCACTGTTTCATCAGAAAAAACCCTCACTTTTTACTCACTTGGTTTTGTCAACCTTCTGTTTTGTGGTAGGTGCATCAAAAATGTCAAGTAATACCTAAAATAAGACTAGAAAGATTTCTCTTGTGAAAACCCCAGAGATTTTTTTGCCAAGTTTGAATTCAATGTGGTGTTTACATAGTGCTTCTTAGCTTTTAGATGTAGCCTTTAAGGGGGGAGGATGTATGGATGTGCCCAGGGGGTGTAGGAGGCTAAATCCTCAGTGAATACAGACTTTATGGGGAAACTGGTTTGCAGTTGATATTTCATATTCAAGTGTCCTTGGCACCTGTGACTTCTTGTAATGGAACTCATTCTAAATTTCAGTCTTCTGTAGAGATCCTCAGATTTTAAAACAATGAACAACACACAAATATTCTTTAGGTTTCCACTAAAATTCATCAAATGTTTCTTTGTTTAGTTTGCACAAATACCATCAATAAATGGAAGCATGCACTGTGCTAATATCAAAGGAATACATGCCTGGAGTAAATGCTCCCTCTCACCCTCCTCTCGCTCCCCTCTTGCTTCTCTCTTTTCTTTTAAGGCCATATAGTATCTATGAATATTAAACTCACTTGATAGACACTATTAATAAGTGATCACACTCCATATACATACCAGATTGTAATTAAAAAATTACACTTTTTTTCTTGATGTGAATTAATACATAAAATCCTGTAGATAGCCTTTAGATCAAATATTTATCCATTCAACTTTGCCTCCATTAAACCTGAATGAGAATCATATTTTTTTTATTTTTAAGCTTTATTTTTTAGATTATGGATAAGTCATCTGAAATTATTTATGCTCTCAGGCAGCTCATTGTACAGCCTGGAGAAACAGTGAGAACACCTTCTGTGAACATCGTGCAGGCCACTAAAGATGCCAGCAGGGCCATTATATTTTTTTTTTCCCCACCTCTGGTTTCTGTGGACACTGAAGATGCATGTAACACGTTTCTTATTTTAAGGAAAAAACATTGGATGCAGGTTTGAGAGTTCTAAAATTATTTAGTGTGTAAAAAGTGTAGAACTGTTTTAATGTTCAAAACCAGAGTTTTTGCCAGAAACAGGAACCTGCCAAATTAGAAGTAACATGGATTTTTTTTAGGCAAGACGATATACAAGTTTCCTTTACAGTAGCAGAGTTATTGATGATATATATTTCCAGTATCAAGTCTCAATACTCAGCTCCCTATGAGTGGGTAGGAGGTAAAAGAGTGGAAACTGCTGGGGAGCTGGGCTTTGCAACCATGTTGGCCTTCCCTTATCTATCGAATTTTTGTCTAATGAAAGATAGAGACGTTTGTTCACATACACGTATTGTGCAGCCACCACGATCGTGTTTTACGGTTTTATAATTGAGTCAGTGGTCCTGTCTGTTTATCTTAAAGTAATGGCAGTGTTCAGCTACAGTTAACAAGTGCTAAATCCATTCCGACTTTTGAGTATGCATTCTACTGTGTTACCTATAGTGCACTTTCTGACATGAGCTACTTCAGTGAAGTGTACATATTATTAAACCACTTCATTTTGGGATAAATGCCAGTTTTCCCTTTCTCCCTTTATGTTATGCTGCCTTTCCTCTTTTCTGTCATTTCAGCACTTGCTTAGGTAATGCGTGATGTTGCTGCTGTTCCTGGGAGGGCCTGGTAGTCGTGGGTCAGGTCTTTCTTTGTGCTTCTAAAAGGCAAAAAATTACCCATGTAGCCAATCTTCATCTGTACTTGTACAATTCATTATCTCGCTTAGGAATCTTGGCAATAAAGAACAGCCAAGAAAGACCCAAGACAAAAAACCAAACCAAAGTGGAAAAGAAAAATAGAATAATGTTAGGACAGCTTTAAAGCTATTCCTATTCTTATTTGTCTGATAGGCAAAATGTTGAGCAGTGGACACTTAGTTTTATTCTGAGTTATTGAAGTTTAAAAGATACTGCAAGGCTTCTTATAAAATCAGAGGTGTTGGTAACACTGTAGTGCATCCTGGTGGAGGCATCAACGTAGCAATGCATTTACACGTTCTTATAGCCAAATGGGCTGCATAAGAAAAAAAACAATAAGCTACTTGGAGAAAGCATGTATTTATTCATCACGGACTTGTTTTTGTTATGAAGTTTTTCTGAGATGAAGATGGGCTCAAGTTCCATTGTAATCAACTTTCCTTCATAGATTTACAAATACATCAGGTCAGGTGGCATAAACTAATAACATGAACTTTTTTTTCCTCCAAAGCCAAACATACAAGGTGAGATACTTTTCTCAAAAGCTGGGACATGGTGAAGTGCCTCAGTAGGCAGTGTGCATGTATTATGGCTAAAGGTTTTTTAGGAGATAACCTAACATTTTTTTTTCCCCAATTTATGTGCTGCTTTTCTAAAAAAAAAAAAGGAAATGCTGTAGAGGGAATAACCAGCAATTTTGCATGTACAGAGTAGAAAGTCTGACTGAATGTATAGAATTTCATGGTTTCATGTGGGCTGTATGGAAAACAGTAGCATTCATTATATAGTTTGACAAAATGTTCATGATTGCAGTTGACTTGCAAATTTCTCTAAAATTACACTTCTGTAAGAAAACAGCTCTTTCAATGTGTAAAAATTACCATTCGTTTCTTTAGTTTTGACCTCTGTTGATCTTACTAATTCTTAGTTATTCTCATATGTTCTAGTTTTGCTGGGAGGAAAAATGGGACTTTAAAATATCTTATATTCTGTCAGAGATTTGGGGAGATTGTTTCAGAGGGTTACAGCAGCACCCATTAGCTAAGGTAAGATTCAATTCCAGTTTCTATTACAAATCTTTGAGGAAACTTTAAAACCCGGTTACTTGAATTCCATTTAAAATTGAATGTGCCAGCCATGAGGCTTTTTTTTATGTCTTTAAAAATTAACCCAAAATTTGGTTAAACATTTAAAAAATTGCACGTAAGAAACTTCAGTAAACACACCGCTGTATTCATGCGTCATTGTTATTATAATATAGCAGTTCTAAAAATCATAATGTGAAAATTATATTCTCTGAGGGACTAAAGCAAGATACAGTTGTTTCTACATTTTTTATGATATTTGAACTTTTTAACATTTAACCTCTTGTAGTTGGCAGGTTATTTGGAGAGATACTGTAAGCTGTGGTGCGTACAGCTAAAAACTCTGAACTGGTCAGAAGAATTCTATAGAAAATCTGGTTTGCCTTCACTTGCTCTTTTTGTGAGCAAATGGAGTGTTGATTTGAAAGAGCCGTGCCCCGGGAAGGCAGTGAGTGCATCTGTGTTACCTGCTTAGGTCAGGAATGAGCTTCTGAAAGAAAGGTGACTATCCCCGCTTATTGCACTTTAGTTCACATTCCAGTGTTTTGCAGTGTGAACTGGATTCCTCTCGGGTTAAACGTAACCAGAGGATGCACTCCAGAAGTGCACCCAGTACATTTCAACTAGTCATTGGCATTCAGTCCCTGGAAGCAGGCTGGAGTTACTGCAAAATCCACCCCCCCAACCCTTTTACAGTGCGGACATTGGGTCCTCGTCGCCAGCCGTTCTGCCCTGCAGATCTGCTCGCTCTGTGTTGCACTACTTGCTATGTACACAAAGCCAGTGTTACCTACAATGAGAGAGAGACCACGTAGCTTTGGGAGAAGTGCAGTGTTATCAGACAGACAGACACACAGAGGTTCATTCATCTGGGGCCAGACTATGGCAAAACCTGCTGGTCTCTTACAGATGTGGCTGACTAAGTGACATCCCTTGCTACATAGGGGTGGCTGCTGGAATAGACCTAGTTTTTAGAGACTTTTAGAGGCCCCTTTTTAGAGGGCCTGTAAGTTGAGTTAAAGCTGGATGAATAAATATTTAGCAGTGAATATTGAATTTATTTATGTCAGTATGTGTTAGATTTTGATTTTATAACTGGTTTCTTTTTATGAAGTGAATGGCAAAGGATCTTTTTTCCATGTGTTCATGTTTTTCGCTATGAATGACAGGGTCATGTAAGATCTGTTGTATCTTAAAGCCTGTCAGTTCCATTATTTAGGGGTTTGTAGGAATGACTGCGTAGAAAAATCAAGTGGTGTTTTCTCCCAGCTGGGGTTAAGGGAAGAACAAAAGCATTGGAAAGAATTCTGCATTTCAGTGTGAAGTGCATTGAATTGGCCTAAGTTTCCTTGCGTTAGTGCCCATCATTTACCTGTCTTCATTAAGACTATTATTTCATAAGTTTTGAAATGCAGCCATTTCAACTTGATCCATCACAAAACTTAGAACTGCAGATAAAAATGGAAGTTTGTATGCCTTTTAACTTCTCAGTAAAATGTTGTTACCTACAGCTAGAAAAAACTTCACTTTATTCTTAATTAAATCTCCTTATTTCTTCTTTCTTTTTTAAATTAAATGCCATATCTCACTACCTGCCATTTTCATACTTCAATTATTGTCAATTAGCAGTGCTTACGTACTCAGTTTAAAGTCTCACATTCAATGCTAAGGTTTGGTCTAAACAGTTTTGTAGTATTTAAACCTGTCAGTCAGAGGTATGATTTATTTATTTTAACCAATGTACTTGTATTGATGCAATTCTTAGAATAATTACAGTTATATAGGCATGAAGATATATTTCCCCCGATTTTTCTTATTTCCCTTTCCTGCCTAGCAGTATAGTTGTAAAGCAGTACAACTTTGTATATGAGCAAGCTCTTAGAAAAAAAACAGAAGAGGTTATTGCCTGGTTATGGACTTCTTATTTCACTGGCCAAGATCACTGTGTGTCAGTCCTGTTTCTGTAGTATTGAGAGGACATTTCTTGATTTGTATATTGTTAGCACTGTGCCAGCGAAGTTTCGGTATCTCGGTAGGAATACATTCTTGAATGAGGAAATCTCGTTTTTCCTGTCTAAACGCAGACATGATAGTTTTGATTATTTTTTTTTTTTTTTAGTAAGAGCAGGATTTTCATCTTCTTTTATTTGTAAATTATGCTTATAGAATACTTTAGTAAACAGGATTTACTCAATTAATCAAATTTACAGATTAGCTTATTGATCACAACTATTTCATGCTGGAGATCAATGCTAATGTACTTCAAATCTTTAATTGTTAATCCATTTTTGAATTAACATTGATGTTTGTTGATATAATCCTGGCTCATTTGATTTTTTGGGGGATGCAGAAAAAAACCTTTCTTATCCATTAAGGCATTTATGGGAAGAAAAGGACAAAAAGCAAACAATTCATTTTCTGCATATAATTGAAGTTGTTGCTCTTAGCTAAAGAGTTAACATTTGACATAATAGTTGTTAGACATATATCCGGATGTCATGTATTATATTTTATACAGAGAGATATACAAGGTATGGGAAAGGTAGTAAAATATTTAATGTTTAGGTCTGGGAATTTATTCTCATTTTAATCAAGCAGATCAGTATTGTCCTGATTACTGTAAGCCATTGCTGCAATTCTATAATGACCGAATGTGACTTGCTAACTATGTCTGGGTGGTGTTAAATGTAATACAGGACAAAATGATTGTAGATTTTATACCCCTACTTGTACACTGTCTTGCTCTTAACTGGGACTGTGGACAAGAAACATACAGGATAAACTGACTTATGGGGCCTTTTACAGTCAGTGTCCAACACAAGGTTACTGGTTTCCTCCACAGTTGACTAGAGGCACCAGTTTCTTGGTCTGTTTGGAGAGTGGGTAGTGAATGACAGGGAGGAGAGACCTCAAAGTGCTATTTTCCCGGTTGCTCACCTGTCTCCCTCCCCCCCCCAGGCTAAAGGTCTGCCAAACCCAAACCCCATGATTTATTATTGGCTCATCTTTGGTCAGTTTTTCTATTCCAGAACAGTGCTGGAAGGAGATGGGAGAAAGATGGAAACTTCCATCCGTCTTAGATTGGCCTGACCTGCTGGATCAAGCAGGCAGGCAGCAAATCCTCAGCACAACAAAACACATGGTAGCAACACAGAAAAGGAGGGAGAGGTTAAGTTAGAAAGGCCTTTAGCCTGCCTTGCCCACGTAAGTTAGAAATAGATTGTGCAGGAGCTTCAAACAGGTTCCTGCTTTATCTGGCAATTAATCTGGTGACACTATGTCATACTACCAGTAATTTTTCTGAGAGTGGGAAAATGAACCTTCAGGGGATCAAAAGTTGGACCAGCATCGCCACTAAATCCTCAGCAGCAGCACATGCTATTACATCCACAGTCTATTTTAATCTCTCTCTCTTTTTTTTTTTTTTGATAAATAAACTTTCTTAGCAATCATTTATATATAAACTTTTAAATCTGAAACTCTAAAAAGGGATTATTTAGATGGCAGAGTCAAGCACTTAGGTTAATAGATCCCACATATGCCATTTACTGCATACTTCTGTTTATTGCTTCAGGCACTAATTCCCTTAAGTGAAACACAGTATTTTATAGAATTAAATAAAATAATATAAATTGTTTCTTTACCCACTTTTAATGTGTTAAACAGAAAATCTCTCTAGCAGATGAACATTAAAGGCACAGCAAAGTCCACTATTGTCGTTGGTATTATTATTGCTAAAAACTTCACCATAAGTTAGCTAACAGAGAGCAAGCATCGCAGTAGAAGTAAGGTAGTTTTCTTACACATTCACATGATTTAGCAGGTGAATTGAACGCCTGTTGAGCCAAGGAAACAAACAGCATCCTCTGTCAGCATGCTAACTTTGAGGTGTGCACACGCTGGGCTTTCATAGTCAAGAAGAAGCCATCATTGGGCCCTGGTTCACTTGTAGGCTCCTCTCTTGGCATATGCAGTGCTATTTGGACAGAGGGTTTGCCCAGCTCTGTTTCGTCCTTCGATCTATTGCAGTCTTCAGCATATATCGAAAAGCGGTGAGTCTGCATGCGCAGCTTTGACAGAAGGACTGGGAGGTGCATGCAGAGCACATTTCAGCTGCTGAAGCCTCTGCAGATATAGACCCACTGTCATCCCCTTGGAAGTATTTGCTATTTCACAGGATTGGATGCTAAACCAAACAGGTTTTTGCTCTGTTGTAAGAACTGGAGTTGTAGGATGGATTTAAGTCAGTGAAAGTGTCAGGCTCTTGATGAATTGGCTACATTTTGCTAGATAAAGCTGCTTGTTAGTACTCAATTACTAAAAGCAGCATGGTCAAGCAGTAAAAATCTGATACCCTTTTAATATGGTTTATGCTATTGTGTGGAAAAAAGCCTTCTATGATTGTTGTTTAAAGTAGGTAAGAATTGAATGTCCTAAACACATGGTCAGAACAGTCTCTCTGAAACAGCTTAACTCTGGTGATCAGGAGCAGATTCTCACTGAAGTGTCTGCTGTTTTCTTAATGACATACTTGTCAACATGTAACCTTGGAATATAGACACCATGGTAACAGTTTTAACACAGTCTCTTTAAAGAGCATAATTGTGCGGAGCACAAATAGAAACATCTTGACTCTTGTAGTCTTTTAATCCACTTAGAGAAATGCTTTTCAATCCATCAAGCAGCATTTTCTGGATCTTGTTGAACATCTGTCTGTCTTGAAATGACTTGGAATAAAAGTATAAGAAGGTCCTCCCATGCTGTGTTTGCTGTAGACCTTAAAATGAGCATTTAGGCAATGTTAGCATTTTGATTCTAAATTTGAGCTGGAGAACACTAAAGAAAGCGTTATGACATTCACTTGGCTGTGTTATAATAAAAACATGCTTGTAACTGCTGCCGTACACCAAAATCCTTAAGCACGTGCATTCTCTTAGGTGTGTAAGTGACTCGGATGCTTGGTATCTTGTAAAATTCATACACTTAGGTGCATGAATTCCCTTATGTGCATCCTAACGCACCTATGCTGTTGGCTAATAACTGTCTGGGCAGGTCTTGGTCAGTAAAGGCAGTAGGATAACTTTTTCTGACACGGTGTGAACGCATAAATGGGGCTGTGTGCTGGCAGCTGCATATTGCTGGATGTTTTGCACAGAACCTGTCTTTCTGTTAAATATCAGAGAACCATCGCCGTGTGGGTATCTTTGGGAAAAAGTAGTCCATTGCTGTGCTTAGGGCCATCTGAGGGATAAGCACCAAGGTTCCTGCCTTTGGAAGATTTTCAGGGCTGGTTATGGAAGAGCCCTCCAGGAAGGTATTCAGAGTCTGGAGTGGTTATACTGCCCTTTGGAGAGCTTTCAGGTTCACACGTGGACAGGCTCTGGTATGTAGCTACCAAGATGCAACAGAAATCAGTAACATGTCTGCTGGATGTGGCACAAACAAAGTGACTTAATAAGGTCTCATCTGATATCTTTTGTGATTGTGAGCATGCTTTTACCAAATGCGGTTCAATAACTTACCCTTTCTAGGATGCGATGACCCTCTTCTTTATGGTGATAGTAGTAGTTTATTTCCTATAACTGGCTTATCTTCGTAACCTGATAATAATTGATATTCTAGTATGGGAGAGTAAGTGCAAAACGGCAGGCAGTGCAAAAAGATGAGTCTTGGAAATTATGATATCATCATAATTTACGTGTGTTTTTAAGTATGGACTTAAATTTCCCTGAAATACCAGAAATGTGGGGGGAAAAAAATAAAAAGAAATTATGATGTGTTTCTGTATCTATGTACATATCTTTTTGTTTGACAATAACTTGACCTGAAAAAGATTTGCTCTAAAAGATTAGAGTCTGTCTGTATGTACATGACTATTTCCATGGTGGATTAGTGTGGGTAGTATCTTCTAAACCCACTGTATATTGTTGGTCAGTGTAGTCTTTACTTACACAATAGCAGCATAACCTTTTCATTCCTAACGAATTTAATTTCACTCCCTAATTTAACAGTTAGAACATCAAAATACACTGTCAGTTTAGCAACTGTCAGGTTCCCAGCAGCAGGAACATTCCCTTCAAAATCTGATTTTCAGTCCAGTTGTACAAGATCTTTTTTGCAGCACAACCTTATTCTATAACTACAGGGACATTTTCGTGTGTTGTGCATGTCTTTTAGGTTATGAGAAAATAGGGCATTTCCCACAAGCTGCCTTTCCAAGGACATGGTGTAGTTTTGGTGTAAGATCAGATATAACACAAGCACATGATGTAACTCCCATCTTACTAATATATATGGTTCAAAATACGGTTCCTGTTCCTACTTCTTTGCCTCTCCCTTAAAAAAATCAGGTTCAGAATAACCAGTATTTTATTAGAAGGTATAGTTTCTATTCCTTTTTCTTTCTCTTTACTTCAAACTAGAAAATAAAAGGCTCCCAAATCAGTTATGATCTTCTAACTTAAGCTTTATTTAGTGCTAGGAGTTGTATTGTGCGGCTTCAGTGCTGACCTGAAGAAAACTGTTGCATCTTTTCTTTATGCAGATTTGTGCAGGTTTTCTCACAGTATTCTTTCATAAATATATATATCAAAGGTTTTGCAGAGCCAAATTCCTACCCACTTCTTTTTTTTAGGAGTATTTTAAGTAAAACCGATGCATGTTTGCTATGCCGAACAAATTAGTTACATTTATTGCTTCCATCTACTTTTGGTCAATAATACCTTTTTGGAATTCTTCTGACAAAATATTAAGGATGGAATCTGGAAATTGTGAAAGACTGAGATGGTTATTCAGTTTCTGCATAAATATTTGTAAACCTACATGAACATAAATACTACCACAAAAGTACCTATGGAACAAAAAGTGGTGAGTTGAAGTGGAAGTGCAGTATATTGTTTAGCTTGTCTTCACTAAATTGTCTTTAAGGTTCTGTAATAGAATTGTTAAAAATTACCAACATTGTGTTGCTTTTACAGCTTTTTAAAGTTCTATTGCTCTGAATAATATGAGAACACTGTTACCTTATTTTCTGGATGGAAGTGTGTGTTAAGAGCTATTCAGCTATAGGATTTTCAGTGAAAAGTCAGTCCTTGTTTTTTAATTGCAACATAGAGTACTAAAATAACTTTTAATTTAGTTTTTACTTAATTGTTCTTAATGGTCTTTTTTTGTAGCTGTTTCTCATGATTCAGTTATTTCTGTGAGCAGAGACCTCATCCCATTAAGCTTAGGCAAACTTAGGCCAGTCCATTGTATTGTGGAAACTATGTGTTTGGTTCATTTCCTGTGATTTTAGAATGAGAAACATTTTAATGTCAACATTGCAGTCTTTCACTAGCCCTTCAGTTCCCTCTTTGAAAGACTAAATGGACATCTTTTTTATTGAGGGGAAAAAATGCGTTAAAACTTTTTTTTTTCGTCTTTAAGTAGGTCAGTTTGTGGTAGTCAGAAAGAGAGGAAAATATTAGTTTGGATTTTCCATCTTCTCTTAAAGTATCTTCAAGATGGTGCTTTTGTGCTGATTGCAGGATTATATCACAAAAGCAGACCCAACTGAAAGTTAGTTGTGTGACAGCTTAGCAAAATGTGGTGGTACAAATCCCTTCCCCCTGCTTAGACTGAGAATTGCTCGCTGCTGAATTGCTCGCTTGTCTTGCATGTGATATTCTGAGTTTGTTTACACATAGATGTCGGCAAGGCGTTCTGATGAATAGTGTTGACTAGAAAACAGCTAGATGAAGTATGATCTCAAACAGTTGTAGAATTCTTTCTGACAGAGTCTTTTGGTCTAAAAAACCAAATTTCTTTCCTTTTCTGAATTGAAGGCATCCAGTAGGCAGACATACCGTAACTCTTGATCGGTTGTGCTAGCACAATCACAGCACATTTTAATCACCGTGCTAGACAACATATATGTATGATGAGAGGATGACAAATGAGTTTGTGGAAATGACAGTCAGTTCTCTTGGTTTTTTCTTCATTTATCCTGTTTCAGATTTTATCACGTTACGAATGAAATGGGGCCTTTGTTGCCATAAGATGTATTCTGGGATCTGATAATCAAGACACACTCTGTGAAGTATACTTCACTATTAGTGATAAGTTTTATGAGATATGTAGTCTTTAATTAGGAGCAATGGGCATGTGTTTCACTTCCTAAACTTTGAGGAGTAGAAAATACATGGTTTTAGTAGTTTTCTAAAATGTTTTGTGCATAGTATGCTTTTTGTCAATATACTTGCTTAATCCAGTTTTGGTGACCCTACTGCACACTTCTTAAGTGGCTTCTATGATATTTTACATGCTGAAAACACCAAAAGATTCTAGGTATGCAGAAGGCAAAGGGTTTGCTTTTCGATTCTCCCAGTCACGCTTCAACCTCAGGACAGCAATAGTAAAGAAGTTTGTATTGCCTTTTGGCATCCTCTTCATCTGGAAATGGATAATTCAGTTTCCTAAAGATTAACATCATCTATATTCAGATAAAATGATTCCACTCCCCTCTCATAATTACTAAGAAAATTTGCCTCAGAGTATGAACTATATCTTTTTTCTCTTTGTCCCCATCTTCTTTTATTCTCTGTCTTCACTGATAAATAAGGATTCTGGTTTTGACCTTTCAGACTTTTGGTGTTGCTGCCTACAGAGCAGAAGGTATCCAGATGATATGTAGCCTTTTCAGAGTTTTCCTTGCTTTATTGCTCATGGATGTTTAAATCACTGACTTTGATACAATATTCAGTTAAAAATTCTGAAAAGTGTCTCACTGTATCATGGCCTACTGACTGAGCCTGCATTTGGCAGTGTTACTGCCATTTGTGAAACTCAGCGTTGGTCTATTAGAAGTGCCGCGTTCTTGGGTAGTAACTTGATAATCTACTTTTATTTCTTTCTGAAGTACAAGCAAACATACCTAAACATATTTGCATATGCTGTATTGCTGTAGCAGATACTAAGTAAGTTTTGTACATAAATATTTGCCTAAGGAGGCTTGACTGTCCTCTTTTGTAGTGGATTTGCGATGTAATGGAAACTGTAACGATTTCTATTTACAGTGGTCGCATTAATAAAAGTTTATTTTTATTTATTTGAATTTTTAACAGTTTTTTAGCGATGATGCTGTTTGCAGGTGCATCAGAAAAGATGGGTTGAATGTTTTCTATCTGACATACTGTAACAAAAGTTGGTTCTTTAAGACCTTGCACTTTTAATGAACCATCTTATTGTCGACTCTCAGAATCTACTAGTGTGCCTTTTGGTGACGTTGTTGAGAATTTTAATGCATTTTAGTTCTCATTCGGCACGGCCTATGTGCTCCTCACGGGAGGGTCTTTAGAAATAGGATTAACTTCTAGAGGAATGCATTAGCCATGCCACAGAAGTAGGCAAAGCTCTAACTAGCCTGATAGATTGCTCCACGCTTCAAATCCTTCTAACTACCCCCTCCCTCTTTTTATTGACAGCTTCTCATTGAGCGGCTAGAAGCATTAGTGTATTTAGGAGTTAGATGTTTTGTATGATCCCAGGCTGATCTCATATTCGCTTTCTGAAATTAATTTGACACTGCTTTACATGTTAATCCGCAAAGGATTGATTTTGGGAAGGTCAGAGCAGTGCAGCCTCAGAAAATGGAAGAAAAGCTCCACTTAAAACAGCTCATTTCAGTTCCCAGAAATAAGTATAGATGCCTTTTCATTGTGACACTTAACCAGCTGTAGGAGACTTGGTCATCTTACAGAATACATCAAATAGTGGCGTTTGATGGGATCTGCAAGGAAGTTGAGCTAATTAAATTTAGCTTCATTAACCAATTGCAGTTTGCATGTAACTGTGTAGTAAGAACAGTCCAGAACACAGCTTAACATAACTTGATGTCCTGTGTTTATTTTTTCTCTTACTTGACTGCATATTTAGAGAATTTTCAGGGTTACTAAAACTGGAAATAAATACACATGGAAAAAACCCCTTTAATCGTGGGATATGCTGCTGTTGGACCGTTATGGATAAATAGTGTATTTTATTTGGAGCCATGCAAAAGAGCAGAGGGCTTGAATGGGAAAGCATTGTAGCAAGAGCAGGATGACATCTAATAAAAGAAAGCATTACAAATATTGAGAAAGTGTAACTGAGTTGCAGCTGCAATTTGCTGAAATGATTCTTTTCATTTGAAAGCAAAATGTCTCTGATGGGGTGGTAATAGCTTTTGGTATTTAACAACATAGTAAGTTTGTACAAATTCAAAAAGTCAAGCACAAAACCAGATTGTTCTTTACTGTGTGAATTAGCTTAAAAATAAATACTGTCTATTTTATATTAAAATGCAAGAGAAGTTAGAATTAGAATTCACTTTTGACTCATAGATTCTTTAAACCATCACAATTAAAAATGCCAGGAAATTAAATATTTTACAGTTTGTATTTTCACCCTTTCTACTTTAACTTTCATGAGTGCAATGTACATATAACTATTTTACAAGAATAAAATTTGGATTCACATTCGGTTTGTAAGAGTTCAAACTGTTTCAGGTAAAATTTGTCCCCAAAAGCCTATAAATATATAAATTTGACTGCATTGCTCCCTTAAAGAGTAGTGAAGTCTTTTATGGAGTTCAGATGTGCTCCATTTTTGTTTTCTTTTTTTTTTTTCCCCTTTTGATTTTTTTCCTCTTATTTCTCTTTTTCGGAATTGAGCTTCATTCACATACATCTTTTTCTTAAGGTCAGAGATGACTAAAGGTCCTTGTATCCCTCCCTACCAAACAGGCCAAATAAGTTCAGCCATTGTGAGTCTTATTGTACAATGATAACACACACCATGGGTCAAATCTGGCCCTGAATCTGTGAACCTTTTCTAGCTTCAGTATAAGCTGATGTTTTATTTCTCTTTCACGATCTCTGGGCTGTAGCAGTGCTTCCTTTATCCAAGAAAGG
>NW_009260028.1:9521587-9530336 GCF_000687185.1 Egretta garzetta | reverse complement strand
TGTATAAATGTAATTTGAATGTAGTTGTTCGGGCTGTCAGGAATTAATGTAGTGTCCATATTCACCTGATAATACTTGGTCTGAAAGTGTAAGCTGCTTAATCCAATAATAGCTTAATATAAAGAGAAAAAAATAAATTCAGATTTAAAATAATTTCAGGCCATCATCTTTTTGAGATTTTTACAGCCTAATTGGCTAGTTTTCTGAGTCATTGGTGACAGAAAGCCCACTGATAACTGGGGAGCATGCAGAATAACAAAGATCCTGCTGTAGTTCATGTATTGATAAAATGAGTAAGGCCAAACCTCGGGTGAAGTGTTTAGAGTGGGGAAACAAAGCCTGTATCTTTACACTTCTGTAGCATACGGCACTAATCTGGAAGATGGTATTTATCGTTGAGAATTATTTTTGCAGTTTAGCATTTCACAGAATAAAAGTCCACAATTAATACCTAACTTGCTTTGCAAAGGTTGACAACCACAGGTCTGAGTACAGAGTTGAGGGTTAGCCGTAAAACTGAGGTCCGTCACTGGAGCCTGTTGAACGCTCTGTCGATCCCAAAATGGCAGAGCATGTTAATGTTAAAGTTAGGACTATAATTCAGATCTGACAAAGCTCTTGTTGTTTATAGATATAAACACTGTTCTGTTAAAAAACATTCTGAAGTAGCATTTGTTAAAAAAAGAAAAAGAAAAAAGTGGAATTGTCAGCCAACAGCATCTAATGTTTTTCAGTGTGATTTGAGAGTAACAAGTTTTGCATCAAAACTATAGCAGACAAGGTCTTGCAATATAAAATGGGGAACTTGTGTCAATATATAAAAGCTACAGTGCTGAAAGACAGTCATGGTGTCATCTCTTGCTTGGTTTTCAGTGCTGCTTAAACTATGTTCTTTCTACAGAAAAGTGATAGCAAAATCCATGGTGTGATAATTCCAAAAATACACATGAAACTTCAAGCAGCAAATAATGCATTCAGGGACGCTAATGGAAATGACTTATTAAGACCTGATTTTAAGAATTTTTGAATTAAAAGTCTGTCTGTGTGAAAATGAAGGAAGAAAGAACAGTGTAGATAAATTGTCATTTTTTGCATGACTTGCATATTATTATTTATCATTTGCAGGTGATTCTCTACAAGTACATATAAGTCTACCATCAGTTTGACGTCATATTTCTTTGTTGAAAGAACGAATGGGTTACAAAACTTGCTTTGCGTGAGAATATTATAGTAGTTTTCTTATGCAACCCTTAATAAAAAACTCCTCTACTATTGCAAAGTCCTTCACTTTGGTAGTGTGAGAGATCACAACATGAAGTTGGGCAATCTAATGTTATCCAACATTTAGAAAATACAACTAAGTAAATATTAATATGACAAAAAATAATTTTGCTATCGATTTATTTGGGTAGCAGACTAGCAGAAGGCTAGCAGTGCAGATTAGAAAACTTTCAAATGCCTTTTTTACCTGGAGTATTCCATTTGAGTGCAAAAATGAAAAATCCTCATCTGGAAGCAGGGAAAATAAATCTTATTTATGACAGATTCATTAGTTGGTACTGCATCCTTTTTTTGTAGAAAGGAACTTTTTTTGTTGTTGTTTAAGTACTTGTTTTGAGCTGTACCTCACATCAATAGAGGTTATAGGGTTTGGGCTATGAAACTCAATATCAAAGGTTTACACTTGAATACAACTTGTAAATGCACACACAGTAGTTCCTGGCCACCTCATAGGATGCAACTTGGGTTTATAAATTCATTGAAGACATCTTACTGGAACTGATATTTATATACACCTGCATAAATACAGAGAATAGTGATGCCAGGATGCTTAGATCATTTGTGATGGCAGGACTGCTGGTGCATGTTAAGATGTAGAATGAATTATAAAGTTACGTAGTATGTCTCCTCATTTTTGAAAAGAAAAGGTTTGGGGACTCCCTTTTTTGTCTTGGGAATCTACTAATATTGAATCTTCCATTTCTTTGTACAAACCAAAAGCAAACTTTAAAAAAGCAAACAGAAGCATTAAGCAGACCTAAGCAGTCTTCTGAGTTTCATACACACACAATTTATTTGTCATGTAGTGCTCAGTGACATGAAATAAAGAATGAGAATTGAGACTAACAAGCCAAACCCCACAACTGAATGCTTTGATTTTAAATATTAATTTGTATTCACAGGAAATTTTAGTAATATTGACTAACATTGAAGTCAGTAGTGTGAATATTGACTACGTTGTTTTAGAAAATATACATGTGGGATTGTTTGAGGAAAAAGTAAAGAAAACTGTTTAAATAGAAAATACTGGTCTGGACTGACTCCCTGAAAATGCCATGAAAAGCGTAGAGCATTTCAGCCTAGTATAACTATTTGTTTTGTATTATGCCAAGGGAAGATTTTCATAGCAAGGAAATCTAGTCAAATAATTTTGTCAAAGACATGCATTACCATTGTTGTGTGTAGACCTTGACAGGACATTCTGGAGATGTGGTTCTCTCATATTTTGGAGGAATAAACTGTGAAATAAAAGTAGTTCAGTCTTTGCTGATTGCTCATATTCCCCGTTTGTGCCTTTCTAGCAAAAATGCTCCTGGCGTGTTATGTGCAGTCTGAATACTCATGAGTGGGAAAAGATGAAAACAAACTTGGGGATATTTGGAAACCAATACAGTGATTACATTGCATGGGTTCAAACTGAAGGAAGATTGCACAAGCTGATTGGCTACATGTTGACCGTGATGACATCTTCAGGGATCGACATATAATAGGAAGAGAAGTGACTTAGCCTAAAGAAAACCAAGATGTCTTGAGGAGAAATTGAGAATAGTATAGAAAAACAATTTGTAATATTGTTGTGGTTCTTGGCTGTGATGGCCTAAGTGTTTCAGTTAGGTACAGCATGCAAAAAAAGGTGGTATCTCCTGTTACACCATCTGTTCTTGAACTTCTTAGCATTGGCCCCTAGGATCCTGTATCCCTCCCTGTGCCTGGGTGATGGCTACTGGCACTCTGCAAATGAAGGGTACTAACTGGCTGCTGTGTTGGCTGTTGAGCAGCTTTCTCTCAAGTCTTAATTCATTCCATCTTTAACTCTTTTTCTTTCGCAACTTAAAGAATTAAAGTCTCCTTAGGTAAATATAATAATTATAACAATTATACTGTTCATAATTGCAAGTTATCCTAAGAAAAAATGCTCAAAGCAGGGCTTTGTGCACTACCACTGGTCTTCTGAGATTAGCCTGTGTTGTGATCACCTGCAAGGGCACCAAGTGTAAAGATAGGTGTCTTCTCTAAGGTTGAGTCACTTCCTCTGTCTGCAGAATAAAGCCATTTAATTTTTCTGTTTGACTTTTAACTAATTTTAGAAATTTTATGTCACATCTCCCAGCTAAATGTTTTGAGAGAATTTAAGAGTGCGACACAAGAGAAAAACTGCCAGCATGTGTCAGCATCTGCTTCAAATGAGAGATGAAAGGTATGTAATGAGTAATGCATGCATATGAAGTATACCTCCTCCGATGACAGAGTATAAAAGATGTAAAAGTGACTCCTTACATGCAAATAAAATCACTGCACAGATGAGTTCATAGAAAAGAGATCCACTGAGGGTTGTTACACGGAAAGATACTGCCTTCGGCTCTGGAAGCCTCTGAGCTGCGAATTGTTAAAAGCAGGGAGACTACCCTGGAAGGGTATGGCTTTGTGCTTGCTCTGGTCCGTTACTCTACCCTGACCCTGCTTCAGGTCACTGCGGTGGTCAGGATGCAAACCTAGCTGAAGCTTTGGTTGGGATGCTAACCTAGCTGAAGCTTTCCTCTGGCACAGCATCATCGTTCTTACGTTATTGACTCACTAGGTATTATGGCCAGGTTTGAAAGAATTGCTCTACAGCATGTAGCACAGTTTATCCTAGCTCTTGGCAGATGTTTACGTGGAAGTTGAAGATTAAATGCTGCCTCAAGGAGGTCTTTGTGATGTGGGAAGGAGTTAAAGTTTCTCCCTCCACAAGAAACGAACCTTTAATCAGTCAGCCCAGAACCTGATCCTTTAACTGTGGTGTTGCCACTGTGCAACGAGATTTACTACAAAAATTTTCCCTCTGAATTTCTTTTATTTTTTTCCCCAATAGATTATTCAAGAAAAAAAATCCCCAAATTTTAGAAAGGTTATTTTGCAAGTATGTATGCAGTTATCCACATTGAATTTACCCACTTGCTGTTAAAAGCCATTGGGTTTGCATTTGTTTTATAGGCTGTCCATTCTGATAGAAATTCATTGAACTAACTGAGGCTGTAATTATTACTTTACATAGTGTTTTGACTGTATAAAGTAGTGTATGTGCCGAGTACAGTACAGTGCTCCAATATATGGCGCGATATGGAATGCCATAGTTTTATCTGGAATGCCTTTTGGAATAAGAAGCGTTTTTCAATCCCCTCCTTGAGCCCTGGGCTGTACTTTCAATGTCTGCCACTCTAGTCGGACTCTGAATTTTTCATTTCACAATTCCTTGCCTCTTATATTTGTTCAGAAATCTTAAGTCTGTTCTTTCTTTTAAGAGTTCCAGGTTGTGGCATATACCTTCTTTTAGCTGGATGCAGCTGTTTCCCATCGCAGAAAGAATTACTGGTTGTATGGGTAGACTTGAATCGCCTTCTTCCCAAAACTAACAGATGGCTTAAAGATACCTTTAATTGAGGCTGCATTGCCTTTGAGCACTTACCAACTGGTGATTTTGGAAAAAGGGCTTGTTTGAGGAAATCTGAAGCCCACTACAACACGTAATTATGCTCCTAACTGAAGGCCTGAGATTCGGTATGCAGCTTTCCCTTCCCCCTTTGCCCTCATCCAGAAAAGGTAGAGAGATCGTTTGACAGAACAGGAGTCACAATGAATAGGAAAAACATTTCCTAAAGCTGGGGTGGAAAAGTGGAAAGGACATGAATGGAAGTTACTTGTTAAAAGGTGATTTATGTGCAATCTTTAAACTACAGTTACTCAGGCCTTCAATAATAATTACTATCTGTTCTATAAGCTAAAGAGGTTTATTGAGAGAATAAGGTAAAAATCTTCCATGCCATCTTCTATTGCTGCCCTCAAACATTGTTCATTAGAGTGTAGTTTGTGATATGAATGTGACACCTACTTAATCCAGTGGAAAACTCTGTACTGAAAGACGGCCATCGTAGGCTGCTTCCATTCTTAGTGCTGTATTTCACAGTTGAAAATGGTCAGTCAAAACTTACTGTCCTTCTGTACGCCTCTGTCATAGACGCAGCTCTTAACAACGGCTCCTATTTTTCCTTTCTGATCCAACTGATTCATAGGTGCTTGCTCTGTGCCCTCCAGCCCCGCTCCTGTGGCTCCACAACGCTTGGTTCCACATAGAAGAATAATGTCGAAGAAGCTGGAAGGAGATCGTTGACACTATGCAATTAGAAAAAGAAAGTCAGTTCTCTCCTGGTTTTTACCAACATGCAAGGAAAAAAAATTATGTTGGTACTAGCTCTGTACATTCGCTGATACTCAGATTAGTAAAAAGTAGCTGTGGGGGTACTTCTTTGCTATTTGGACTTTTAAGTCATGTTTGTCGGGCTGACTTATGGATCCGTCATGGCTGGTGTCTTGATTTTAAACTGAAATATATATTTCCAGGATTTCAGAAGCTGGGGTACCTTAAAAAATGCACACATACCACCACAGGGTAGAGGTTTGCAGTAATATGTCTTACCACCACCACTAAAGAATGGTGGTTAATCTGAATGCTGTCCGAGTATGCCAGCCACTGAGGCATCCCTAATCTTTGTTTAGGTTGAATGTCTGGTTACTTTTTTCAAGTAGAAATCATCCCAGAAGGAAAAGAGCAAATAATAATTAAGGAAGGATGTATATTGCAAACTTTTCAGTCACACAAAATATGCAGTTCACATCTCATGTGTATGTGTCCAACTCTTTGTTTCTGGTGGTGTTTTCCATCCCGGTGAGATGCATGCAAAGATGTCTTTCCTTGGGGACTTTATGAAAATATTTTCTTACTGCTCTTACTGTATTCTCACTTATTTTTTTAAAGTGAGCAAATATATGTCGCCAGCTCTCAGATTTTTCTAACATCAGCTACCTTGAAATTAAGGCTTCATTCAAGGTGTAACCAAAGGGGGGCAGGGAGAAGGGAAATACAAGGACTGAATTGTTTTGAAATGCATTTTTTTAACTGAGGGAAATGATTGTTTCCAACTGATTGATAGTGTCTTGCACAGCAGGGTGCAGTCGAGCACTTTGCATATGTAATTATTTCTGTATGTAATTATTTCTAATCGCTACTTAATATAATAAGCCATACTGATACAAATACTTTAAAATAGTACTAATTATTCTTACATCTCCATAAGCTTCAGCTCTTAGCAGCCAAGTTAAGGCTGACAGACGCATAGGATCTTTGTACAAAGATCAGGTTCTGAAACAATACAAAGGAACAAAAAATCACTGTTTTGTGACAGTGGCATCTTAGTACATTAATAGGCAGTGCTTCTGCTACCTCATTATCAGCTTGGTATCCATTCTTGTTTTATCTGGAAGTCAATCTGTAGACTTCACCTCTGAATTTGATTTGGATGTAGCGCTAAGCAAGCTGTCCTGAAGTCTGAAATCCCGTGCAGAGTAGGTACAGCAAAGATATCGGCGAGCTTCCTGCCATTGCTCTCCTCGTGTTTCATGCCAAGTCTTTGGGGAACGCCTCTTCAGCTGGGCAAAATCATGCTAACCTGCAGAAATGTCAGCAGAGATGCCAGTGATTTGTCCGTTGGTGCTATATGCTGCAATATTAGCATTGAATGGTTGTATTTTGTGGAGGATTTAGCTCCATATGTGCTTTATAGGGTAACCTGTACTGTTTGTGTATGTGGAACATCCCTTCTGAGTATTACAAGGCTGCACTTCTGAATGCATGCTAAAGATTTAGAAATGACATATCAAATCAGTTTTAATAAAATGCTTTTTTTCACAAAACCTTTTCTTTTTTCATCTTTGGTTTTTGTTGTGAAACTTTCTTTTTGCAGCCTGATTACTGAATATTATTTATTGATTTTGAAAGCTCTGTGAACAAAATTATATTTTAGCTTGCCTAATAAAATATTTCTTACAGAATTGTTCACTATCACCTCCTGTGATTTTTAGTTCTGTTCACACAGTCCCCAGCTGCGTTATCTACCCCCAGTGTAGAAAATTAAGTCAATGTAAAAGTATACTCTGTTTTTTAAAAAGAGGTCACGAATAGCCTTTCTTGCCTCGGTAGTCACCAGTGTTCTTATTACGCTTCATTTATACAGTTGGAGGATTTGGGAGAACCAGCTGGGCCCCCTGTCTGCACTCATCAAGAGTTAATTTCTGAAAGAGGTGCTGTTGTCATGAACAAGTGCAGAAGGTACTCTGGTGGTCCTGCCAAACAACAAGAGCTCTTAATTAGCAGCAATGTTCAATCAGACTGCTTAACCTGCCACAGAGCGGAGGAGGTCATGTTCCTTCCTGATGCACTGCCAGCCTAAAAAGCACCCAAGAACCGATCCCAAATGTTTTGGTGTTTTTTTTTTTTTTTTGAAAACATGTACTTGGTTCCTAGAGGCAGGGAAGGCAAGGCATGATCTGTTCCTGAGAACTGTCATCAGTAGAGTGAAATTTTTTTTTTTTTTTGAAGGACGTAGAGATTTCTTCTTCCGTATCGAATGCTCTGTGGTTTTTGAGGGAAAAATGTTTTTCATCATAATGCTGAAGAATATGAAAATTTATAGACTTCCTATGGCTTGGTTCTGGTCCGGGAGGGGTTGCTCTGGATTCTGGTTATTTTACAGAAGATTTACCAGTCTGCAAAAATAAAAGCGAGGCCAGCAATGCTTTGCAATGCATTCTTTGTTCTCATCAGCAGATCTTGTGATATTTGAATGCTTAACCACTAATGATGTATAATGCATGTCTCCGAGTTGTTGGAGGGAAGTTTCTGAGAGTGGTATGGCTGCCTTGGAGGCCATTAGCTGTAATACAGAGCTCAGAATGTAAAGTGCTGGCCGACAAATTCCTTTAAAAGTCGAATTCTTGAGTTACTAGTTATTGTCTATAAATTACAAGTGCTAGATGTCTATGTGTGTATTGAAGTATTTTGTAGATTGAGGCTAAAGAGCACATGAAAAAGGAGCCCAAAGCAAATAGTCTGTTGCTGTATGTGCAACTCCAAGTAAAGAGGTCCATTAAATAGACAAAATTTTTGAAAACAAAGCACAGCAAATGCCAGAGGATTGGTAACGATAGAGTTTCAAGAAAACTTACCACTTGAACCAGTGAAACTGCTTGTTTGCCCTTTTCCGTGGCAATCAGTAGTTGATATAAAAATAGATAAAAGAAGCCAACAAACAAACAAAGTTATGCCTGAGCCAGATCCCAAGGATCCGTATCTTTTGGTTTATATTGATTATTTCAGTTGATGGTCCTCTTCCACTGGAAGGATTTTGATTGATACCGGGGGGGAGGGGCGGTGCATTTTCAGTTTTTTGTGCATTCACTTCTTTTCCATCTTAGTGTTCAAAAACTGAAACCTGACATGTATGATACTGTACTGATGAACACTCATTAACAATAAAAAAGGGAAATAAAAAGCTGAGGCCCCATCTTAAAGTGCAAGAGTGTGAGTTTTTTAATTAAAGATCTCATGCTACTGCTCACATTGAAAAGTATCTTGCCATTCTGATAGCATAAGTCC
>NW_009260028.1:9444721-9521535 GCF_000687185.1 Egretta garzetta | reverse complement strand
GCAAATGATGAAGAGGAAAATCAGTGGAAGGAGGGAACTGCAACTGTAACTACTGTTTCTATAGGTGCGCAGAAAACTTGTTCCTAGGTTTGTGTAAGGCATTTCAGTTCTGTACTCATCTCAACCATTCCTTCTTTTTATTTGAAATGTAGGAGGAATTTTGAATATGGGAAGAAAAGATCCTAGAAGGTTTTTGTTTGTTATAGCATGGGAAGATGCTGTAAACCACTGAGCTAAAAGAGGCTAACTACTTGTAAGCTTGATTTAATAAGGAGCAGGCTTAATCGTTCCTAAAGAATAGTAGTATTTCTTTGTTTCTCAAAATTCCCTGTTTTAAATAATTGAAGTAATTGTTGAGGAACTCATTAAAACAGGAAAAAGATTTGCAAGACATGATAGTACAATTTATTTAAATGTAAAGATAGGAAAGATTTTAGTGAAAATTTAACCTCAGTAAGATGTGAAGCAACTAGTAAGTGAAATGTCAGCAGATTAACTGTATATTTTTGTGGTTTAACAATGATGGGAATATAAGAGAATTAATACCTAGGACATATATTGCTCTATGGAAAGAATGAACTGAAAATATGGAATTCTTATTTAATACATAGATCAAAGTTTATAATGCCTGATTCCTTTTTTAATTTTATATTTGGAAATAACCATACATGCACACATAGGGTACATGCATAGAGACACCATGGGACCAATTTTTTTGGCTTTCTGGGAAGTCTCTTGTGCTGAGAAGACTCTTTGATTTGAAAGTATAAATGGTTACTGTTCGCAGTAACATTCAGGAGCAAAACGAGTACCCGGGCTGAGATGAGCTAAGTAATTTCTGCAGTGTTGCTGCTTTGATGTTAACAAAGTCTCAGAATACAAAAAACGTTCATTATTGATAAAATAGTTACCTTACAAAACTGTAGCTGCCTGACAGCTGCTTTCTACCTCTGTAAGAAAAAGTTGTTTCAGTGCTTGGGCTGCTTGATTACTCTCCTAGATTAACTCCTGAGTTTGATGCATAATCCCACGTGTTACAACATAGCAGTCTTGTGCAGGTGAAATAAAAAGGACTGTTATGCTTGTAGAGGTTTTTTTTTCCCTTTTTTTTTTTTTTTCCTCTTAAAGCCTTGGAGTTTTAGGACAGCTGCCTGCATTAGTGATCATCCAACTACTTTATGAGTAGTTTCAGTTAAAGAACCTTTTAATATATTTCCAGTGCAGATAGTTGTATATGTACTAGTGTAAGTCTTAACTGTATCAGAAATAACTTTTTAAAAAATCGGTTGCATTCAGAATGAAGTGAAATTATAGTATGAACAAAGAGAAGAAAAGACAGGCGATTGCCACAAGCCCCTTTTATAAGATCTTTGCTTTGGTGGGAAAAACCTGGCCCAAAGAGGCTTCTTATACTGAAGATGTGTAGATGAAGTACAGCGTAGTGTAGGTACCATTTTTGTGGACTTTTTCCATCTCATCTACATCTGTTGAAAATAGGACCTTTAATGTCACTAAAAGCAAGAATGACTTCTACAAACTATTATTATGTAAATGTAAATAAATGCAACCTTTCATTTTTAAGTTTGTATGTAGGATTGAATCCACAACATCCAGTGAGTAAGAATTTTTCTTTTTACTATTTAATGATTCATGAGATTAAGTATGTTAGAAATGTGCCGGGACACGTTATTCAGGATTTCTTTTTCAGCAAGGTTTGTAGGTGCCTGTGCTCTTAAAAATGGAAACAAATAACTATACATCTGCCATGACTGCTGAAGAAATGTCTAATCACAAAAGGAGGCTGGCAGTTAAGGCTCTTGCATTAACATAAAGCTGTGTGATGGAAAAGAGACCATCCCTTTTCATAGAGCAAAACCATGTTGGAAGTCTTTTTGTCTTTGCATATGTGAAGACGTTGCATTAATGGTTTTATACATGCATATTTAGCATGATGCATACATTGTATTGACAGCTTTGCATAGCTCAGATGAGTGCAGTGTATGTGCTGAGAAAGGGTTTGAGACCAGAATGTCTGCTGTCTTCCGGAGAAGTGTGAATCCTGGGCTCTTTGTGAAGCCAGTCGGCTTGTTACTGGTATTATATTCTGGGGTTTGTTTTTCCCCTCCAGTTGCTATTTTATCTAATGGTATGTTTTTGTAAGTTTGAATTCTGAAAGATAAGAGTGGGAAGATGTAGGTGGAACTGAAAATAAATAATTGCACTGCTGAACAAAGAATTTTGTAGATCTTTGCATTTCAGTCTTACTTTTCACCTAGTTGCATCTACAAGAATCTTAGGATAATTATGTGCATTTTGTTTTGTTTGCTCTCTTTTCATAACTGTCAGTGTAAGCTAGGACAGTTAGATTAGGATAATAATTCTTCATGAAAGTCTGGATTTCGGATGTCAAGCCCACAAACTGAAGCCTAGATTCAGTAGAAGGTGGCAAGAAAAAGAGCATATCAATCCCTGAGGCAGTATAGTTTTCTTAATTATAGTAAATGTTGTATGGATTAACTGGTCTACCAAAAAAGGGGAAGGAGAAGGAAAAAAGTATTTTTAAAGTGCATCTTATGAGCCTAAATGTACATGTAATATTTTGAGTTTTCAGACGGGACATGACGTTTGAGGTTTTGACCACTTTTTCCCCTCCAGGTCTTGGGAAGTCTCTTCTAGGCTTGAAGTCTTTTCAGAAAAAAAGTTGATCCCTGTCAGTGTTGTTGCCCATCATCTTATCCTTGTTCTGTCTTCTCATCTTATTCTTAAACTGTAGTCTCTTTGAGACAGAGACCAATTTTACTGTATAATGAGTTGCATAGTGAAGTCTCCTTCATAACTGAGACAGGGTAATTACTTTCTGCCTGAACTTCTCTTGCAGTTTTCAGTTGGAAAATATTTTCCAAATCCCTTGCTGTGAAGAGCAAAGTAATACTGTGTTTTGCTGACAAACAGCTGCTGTAGTTTGTTGCTGAGGTGATTTTATATAATGAGTAGAAATATGATGTTTCCCATTGAGCTTTGTTTCCTCGTTTCTGAATTCCAGTGTTTGCATGTTTTTAAATACACGCCAAAAAAAAAAAAAAGTACCTTTAACAATTAAGATGTCAAATGTGCACATATCTCAATTTATTCTCTTAAATAAAGTGAGCTGCCTACATGTCTAAAATGAAGGAGGGTATTCCTTAAGCAGAAATGGAGCCAGACAAATGTTCAGACTAGGAGATGCCCACTACCATCACTAAATGCAACTGCACTGGAAATTTCGATAGGCAGAAGTAATTGCACAGTTGGCATTTAGCCAGGGATCTAATTTTCTATTCTGTAATATCATGCATCAATTATTTCATAGAATAAAAATAGAATATTCTGCATGTTACAATGCAATTAATGGTAACGACTTCGAAGGGTATTTGCGCTGTATTATGCCCATGATTCACAAATAATTAAAACTTCAAGACCTAAAAGTAACTTATAACTCTGCACAGAGATGAACCACAGTTCAATTGTGTCTGTGATTTCACAGGCTGGAGTGAGATTTAAGCGTTTTTTGCAGTGGCTGTACTTGGTCTTTGCATCAGTATATTTGGACTAGGTTGTGTGTCTTGGAATGCACTTGAAATATCTTGAGAGGCTGCAGATGTACTTGATCTCATTTGCATCATTACAAGGAGAAGAAGTCAAAATAACTCTTTCTAACTTGATTTTGTGAGCATCAAATGCATATTCAAAAAAGGAAAGTGTCATGGAAGTTCACTGGTTTGATTTTTCAGCTTGAAGAAAATGATTGAACATTTTATTAGCTGCCCAAGTTCATATGCATTAAAGGTGGGAAGGCATGAAAAAGTCAATAATTTATTTCATGCTTGTATACTGTTTAATGCATAGTTTAGCTTAAGCTGTTTTGCTGTAATCAATCTTAGATCTCTACTGCATGGATATCAGATGTGGATGTTGTATAGACACCACCTCCAGGAGTCCGAGAACCTTCTAAAATTTCCTGCATACCTTGCCTTGGATTATCAGACATAACAAATGCTGTGGTTTTACTGTGCATCTGTTGCATGACTAGTGAAGTATTAGTTGGCCTTGACATTCAGTAGATGGATGGAGAATGTAAGACCAGGTGACTCCTATATGGAGGCGTAGAACAAGACATGGTAATTCGGGAGGGCCCTGAAGCTCTTTCAGCAGCCCTTTTCAAGCACAGCAGTAGATGAGTTTATGGTTAGAACTGCAGTCTGACATTCACTGTACTCTTAAGGCAAAGGTACAGCATATTTGAATGTGTGCAGCAATGTCATATTTCTGGAACATGATGCCTGTAGTTGTGGGACAATAAGAGGTTTTACATAAAACCTTTTACTTTAATAATTTTGCAGTCATTTGCACATCCACTGTTTGATTTATTTCTCTGACACCCCAGCACCTTCATCCCCAGCCATGGTGTATGTGATAAACATGATAGTTACAGCTCAATCTTAGACCATAGTGCTATTGTCTCTGATTTTCAGAAACAGACTGATCTGTGTCACCCATGGGATTAAAAATAGTATGCACAGGCCTTCGCTGCCTGTGCAAAGTCAGAGGTTCAGAGGCTGAGCAAAGCACGTCCCTCAGGTTGCTCCCAACGAGGGACCTCAGTGGACATGCAAAGCTCTTTGTGACATTACTTACGCAGCATGATAGCACGGAGCAGTAGAACAGTAGTGCCCAATGTATCTAAGTCCCCAGCTGTATCACTTTTCAGAAGCGGCGCTAGTATGCTTTTTGTGCTTTAATAGCATCATCCATCTGTGGTTTTCGAAATGCTTTGCCAATAGTTGCCATTTAGCTTTCCAAGATCTCTTAGAAACACTGTAGATAAATAGTGATTAAGTGCATACTAACACGGGGAAACAGAACCACGAAAATTATGATTTTGCTTTGGATCCTACAAAGGCATACATGAAAAATTGTTTGTGGGAAGATCCCATACTGTCAAATTAGGATTGAATAGCAAGTAGTGACTGTCTAGACAAATCAATTTGATTTTATCTAATAATAGTAGATCGAAACCAAAGTTTTAACCATTCCTTGCATGCAATCTTGAATATTAGATTAGAATTAGAAGAGGGGAACTTTGATCAAAATTTCAGTGTCATTTCCCCCCCACTTTGAGTGACATGAAGGTTTTTTTATCACGTGCAGACTGATACTGATAATTTATCTTATTCAGCTTCTTGTTTCTTTTCTGTGATTAAAAAAAATATGTATATATATATATAAAACTTTCTTTGCTTATATAAGTGATGTCTAAACTGAAAACTGGACTCTGCCATGCCTTGCCTTCCTCATATGATAGCCCAATACACAGCCCTAACACTGGGGTAGAAGAATGCTCATCAGGACTGCAGAGCTTGTGTGGCAACAGAAACTTAATCCCAGTTTGTCTGGGAAAGAGGCGGCCATGCGAACAGCTGTGTTTCATGAGGCCTCGTGGCAAACTGCCTCGCAGATAATGTTTTCACTGAGTTGCAAGACAACCAAAACCATCAAAATATAGTCCAGAGATGTTAGTCAGCCATGCAAATAACTTCGCGTTTGTGTGGGAAGGCACATCTATAATTATGTATTACTTCTTTCAAGTCCTTCAATTTACAGTGAATGCTGTTTAACTGGATTATCAAAAATTTTTCGCTGGAAAAGGCCTGTGGGATTTTATTGATGCGCATGTGCACTGGCAACAAAAGGGGGGCTAAGGGAGTAACTTAATTTGACTGCAAGCATTTTATTTTCAGTTGCTAGAATGACTTCATTTTTGTGAGTTCGTGTACACCTATAGGATATTTGTTTGGACTTAGTCCTCACAGTGTCTGTTCCACCTGGAAAGAACTGCTTAAGTTTTAGTGAGTTTTGCTTAATGGACAGATAAAGAAAGTGTTCTTCTGTTGTCGTATTTTATATTTTATGATCTCCTTTCTAAAATTCAGTCATCTTTTCCTTGTGGAAGTATCCTAAAAGCTAATGAATTCAATTATAGGAACTCTTCAATAACAAAAAAAAAAAAGTTCGTGTCAGAGGAGGGGTAGAGTGTGATAAATAATCAAAGATGTAATTTATGTTAACTTCCAAGAATTTTTTTTGACAGTAGGGTTTAAAAAAAGCATTTAAAATTGAGAACTTAACAATGTGTTGAATGATTTTAGAAGCCACCTAGCTTTATCTGATATGGGACTAACTAATAGAAGTTTTATCACTTGAAATATGTAACTTGAGGGAAGATTTTTTTTACTATTAAAAAGATTTCATTATAGTTTTTAAAAATGAATATTCATATACATAATTTATTTAAAAATAAAAATACATTAATAGGCAATAAGCAAATGTAACTTGACAATATCCAACCATTCCAGGTGCTGCACTAGATGTGAAGATTTTGGGTTTTTAAAAAAAAATCTTTACATCTTTTGTTATTGCTAAACCACTGAGAATTTCCAGGTGGTGTCACGCTGTAAATACGTGCCTCATACTTTCAGTTTGAGAGTTACACTCCTTTTGTTGTATTTGGCTTGCCCCGCTGCATGGCT
This sequence comes from Egretta garzetta, assembly GCF_000687185.1. Classification (NCBI taxonomy): domain Eukaryota; kingdom Metazoa; phylum Chordata; class Aves; order Pelecaniformes; family Ardeidae; genus Egretta; species Egretta garzetta. The sequence goes on along the minus strand of NW_009260028.1, from coordinate 9,514,969 downwards.
CAGCCTTCAGGTTCTGTAGAACAAAAAACCTCACCAGAGAATTAGGTTCTGCCCTGTTTATTGACAGAGGTCTATTTGATCATGTCTGCATTTGATTTTGGAATGAATGTTCCATTTCTTGCCGCATAAGGGTATCTGATGTGTAAAAGTATTCTGCCCAAGTTGAGAACTTAGCATGTATCTTGCCTGTTAGTAGACTTCAGGCTCTGCTTACGTTCTGATGTATAGCCATGGAATTAATGTAACGCTTCTGCAACTCAATACCTGAAACCGTTCAGACTCTCTACATGGGAAGTGCCCCTAGAATTCCAGAAAACCTGTGTGTTTATGATCTGAACATGTTCATGATAAGAACCCACATGTTGGGGGACAGTCAGTTAATTTACTGGTCTCAAAAGTCAGTTCTTTCTGTTTGTTCTGCTAATACTAATGAGAATTTTGTATGTGAGAGAGAATCATTTCCTTGTGGTGGATGGACTGTAAAGATAAAAGATGTGCCATTGCTGTCTGTACTTGGCCTTGTCAACCTACAGTGTGTAAACCCCATTTGCATTTCTCTTGCTGAATCATTGGAGCACCCTAGTCATGGCTCAGAGGCCAGAAGTTACACAAACATAAAATGATGGTTCCTGACCCAGAGCTTACAAACTGTGAAAGAGAAGAAGACCTACGGGGACGGGATGACGATGGGATGTTAGATTGAATGGTAGTGAAAAGGGTCTCAAAAGTGAACACAAGGAGCTTGTATTTGCTGCAATAGAGAAGTTATCCCATAAAAGAAAACAAGGGTGATAGGAAGATGAATTTTACAGGTTTATTCTGGATGGATAGGAATATAGTGTTCTGTTATGTTAGTCTTATGTCCATGGTTGAAAAGTCAAAATTATTTATGGAGTACTTGTTGAAAAAGCCACTTTTTAAAAAAACACCTGAAAGGAAAAGTATTTCCTCACCTTATTCTTTCTCCGTTATATTCAACAGTAAATACATTGTGAAAGGTGGAGGAGACAGACAGCTGCAAACACTTGACATTTACAACTGCAACTTTATTAATTCTGTGAAGAGTTTCTTGTTAAGCTTCTGTTAGTGGAGAAAGGGAAAGGTGATCATTTTTTCTTCAGTGATCTTTCTCCTTTTGGATGCTTAACTCCTTAGTACCACAGCTGAAGTGTTTAAACACCCTTCGTAAAACTAAGACCCATATGGAGTGGGCATTGCCAAAGATCTTCCAACTCTTATGACCTGTTGAACCTTTTTTTATCCAAAATCCATGACTGTTTACAGAATAGGTTTGCCTGGTGCATTAGAGCTCCTTGGGCTTGGGAAATAGTTTTGACTTTTCCAAAAATCTAAATGCTTTGCCTAGGAATGGTACGTTCACCATTAACATTCAGAGGGAGTGAAAAGTAGTTCCCTAAAATCACTATATCTGGGCCAATATACCAGTTATGCAATCGCTTTTTACTTTTTTTTGGAACAAAGAATTAAGGTGCTACAGCTCCTGTTTTAGCACAATGACCCATTTACTTGACTTGCTTCCATTTCCACTGTATTTGTAGTTGTTCCTTTCTTAGTCATGGTTTAGTTTAATCTGCAAGCAGATGGCATCTAAAGGGTTGTTGAAGATTACAGTTATTGATCTCCCTGCTTGGAGCTTCAGCATCACAGATCATATTTTCATTATTGGATGTGTGTGTTTGAGAAGATTGCTTGTGGTTTTCTGATTTCACTTAAGCAATGTTTGTACTTGTTTATTTTGCATGTGACTTGTGGTCCCACTGATTCACTTACTAGGCCAGACTGCTGAGGCTTCATATCTGCCAATGCACAACTCAGTCATTTTCATTAATAATTTGGATGACAGAATTGAGGGTATGGCTGTTGAAAACTAAACTCTGTTGGGAGGAGCTATAAGGTTTTACGAAGGTAGGTTTCAAACTCTAAATAATCTTGATGAATCAAAGAATGGTCTGAAATAAATAGGGTGCAGTTCTTTATGGGTAAGCATGGCATAGAGTAATAATCAGATGCAAATCATTAGATGAAGATAGGGTGCCTGGATATCAGTGTTCAAGAGAGGTTCTGGAAGTTCAAGTCGGCAATTAGAATACAGGTTAAAAAAGAAGTCTTACTGTTGTAACAAAGGAGGTGAGGACTGAGACTGAAATTCATACAACAGTGCTTAGAAGTGTCCTCATGTAAAAAGTATGGAGTAATCCTTCCAGTTCAACTCAACACTGGGAGTGCTTAACTGGAGTTATCGGCCCAGTTTTCAGCACCAGGCTTCAAAAGGCATGGATTTGGCTGGGCACAGTACAAAGCAGAGAAAAGGGAATAGCTCAGGGTCTAGGAAACATGACTCCTTAGATGGGGAGAGTGGGATATAAAAGAACTATGTTTCTATCATCAAAAGAAGATGAGACTGGTGTAAAGCAACCTTTATGGAGAGAAAATGAACAAGCATTTCTCCATTTTCAGTGGGTATGGGTCAACGTTTTAATGCAGAAATGCAAATGCAGTAATTTTTCCCTTTAAAATTGCTAAAGAAAGGTAGTTTGCCTGAGCAAGCTGTCGTTTCTCCATTGTTGTACATTTTTATGAATAGTCCAGAGAAAGTTTTACCAGACATAGAAGAGGAAGGGATAGAGACTTAGATAGCGCTTGAGGTTCCTTCCAGCCTCTGTGTCTGAGTATAAAATTGTATCTTTGACTTATATTGTAGCTGTCGGCATTGACCTACTGTTAAAGCAGGGTCTCAGCTTGCTTCTGTGCATCTGTGGCTCATTTTGCCACGATTACAAATCTGGGTACTGGGACATAGCCTTCTGCTGGTGGGGTGGATTTTTACTTTGCACAAATGTTTTAACTACTGATTTTTTTTTCTTCCACATATGCATTCATTTTATTCATTTCTATTTCTGAGCATTTTTGCACAGTACCATGTACATGTCAGTGCTGATGCTTCCCATTTAAGACATTCTTCCCAGTCCATTTTTTTCCTTCTCCAGAGCCAAAGGAATTATTTTCTACAGACCAGCCTAACTTTGGATAAAACCTTACTGTTTCATTTAAAAGAAAATGCCACCATGTCTGTCTCACAATTTCGGCTTGCTTAGCGTTAAGTACTACTAAGAGTCATAGTATCATATGACTAATCCTCCAAGTCTTCCTCCTTCTCTTTGATGCTTGCTTCTATTGCATGTGATCCAAATGGCTCTGCTCATTCACTTAGGAGCCCAGAACACCTCTGCTCAGGCTTCGCATTTGACAAAGCTTTAGTACAACTCAATTCAAGTGTCAGGGTCTACTGAACACCTGTTTTGTAGAAATGTGTGAGTAAAGCTGAATGAGAAAGTTTCTTTTCTCTGCCTGCTTTCACTTTACAGCTAAAGAGTGCACAAAAAAGTTAAGTGAAGGAGGACCCAGAGGTCTGTCAGGAGGTTCAGAAATTGTTTATGACAGATGTCAACTATTGCTCTGTGAGCCCTGGTTACATATCTGACGAGCAGATGTGAGAATGACATGTCACCACAGTCGCTGAGAGCTAGGGACGGACAATGGGACTTGCAACCAGATCCTGGCTGTTGAGATACTATAGCAGCGTAATGCTGCAGCAGAGATGGGGGGAGGGAGAGATGTCAGGGGGTGTCCCATCCTACAGTTTTCTTTGGGTTTTGTACAAGAAAGTTGACACACTGTTTATAGTGGTATACAGTTAGAATTTGACATGTTATAGTCGTCAGTATTTGCAAGCAATTCCTGGGTTTGCTAAGGTAATGTGAGAATGAAAGGCATTTTTTCTTTGACGATATTTGGTATATTCAGACTTCATCATCCACTGCGTGCAAATGTCCGCGGCCATTGCTCAGAAAAGTGGCAAGATGCCAAGATCCAAATATAGATTTACCTGGGGACCTATGCGGTTTCTTGCCCCCTAGCAGTTGCTGCTCAAACAGCAGGCATGATCCGAATACATGATTCAGGATGGTTGTGCGGCCGTTCCCACTTGGATGTCGGCTCCCTCCAATTCAGGGCTTTACCCATTCATCCACCCCTCCTGGTGAGAGGTACGTGTGCGTATTTTATCGCCATAGACTGGGCATTCCTTTGAACTTTACAAAGTAGGAAGTTACTGCTTTTCTTGCATTTGAAGGATTTGAAGTAACCAGGCTACATGGGGACCTTTAGGTTTTCTCCTACCCACCCTGACAAAGAGAATGCACTGTTTCGAGGTTTGAGTATCGGCTACATTTCGTGTTGAGTCTGTGGTTAAAGTCTACATTATGCTGACTGTTGCTGGAGTCTATAGAGGATGCTGTGGCCAGCATAGAGTAACTTCCTTATTTTGAAATCCATTCTTAATCACCCATGAAATTAACTATTGGAGTCTGCCTTCAAGTTGGCACAGTCTGATAGTAGGGGTTTTAAAAATATTTAACAACATATTTGGAAACAGAACTTTTCTGTTCTTTATTTATATGTTTTTGGATGTTGGCTCTTGCATGAGAAAAGTGCTGTATGCTTTAATACTGAATTTAGAAATCTTGTGGTTTCTGTTGGCACTGTGAGGGAGCAGCTAGTATACGACTCTGGTACTTGATGAGAGTATTTTTGTATTTTAATTATTAGACGCATGAATACAGAGCCAACTGAGTTCAGCTATTGTGTTTATTGCCTTTTTTATTCACCATTTAAAAAAGCAAGAATTTTTCTGGATTACTATCTCTAACATGATCTGCAACTCGGAATCAGAAAAAAAGCTGAAGTATTGTCAGATCTTTCTTCACAAAGGGAACGAGAAAGTGCAGGGAAATTCTGTTTAGGGATGTTGAAGTGTAATGTTCAGGATTTATAACCCAGCTCAATGCTTCATTTCAAGTCAGCTCAACAATGAACCACAAGTGCATATGGGACTTTATGCCTCGTGAAGGTTCTAGTTAGGATACCCTATGTTGCTGCTCTGGTTGATAGGCCAGACTCCTCATCCAAAAATGCATTCCCTATGAAGCATTGCGTGGCTTAGCAAAGGGGAAGCACAAGTTGGATGGCAAATGTAGCTCCTTAATAGAACCTGGGCTGTGGGAGGAAACTGAGGGACGTGAAAGCCCAGTTGTGGTACCAAGGGTAGATACATTTCAAAGTTTAAAAAATTCAAAGCTTTAGCATTTCCATGTATTTGAAGCAACTTGTATGTTTGTCTAGGCTGAAAATACCTCCCAAAAGTGTTAAGTGTTTCAAGGGAAAAGGGGCATTGTTTTCAGACAGATTAATTCCTCCTTCTCTTAGAGAATAGTGGCTTTTCTTAATATGTCTTTTCTATGAAAACATATATGTGGAAAGCATCTGATCAGGTCTAATAATGCCTTTTAAAAAACAATATTCTAAACTACACTTGCTAAACAAAGTATTTTGAATGATAACTAAAATTTTAGAGCTAAATTGCCATTTTCTAAGAATTTCTTTTCAAAATGGCTCTGACTGGAACACTTCTTCTTTAAACAAAAAAATACCTTCTTTTCCAGGTTGACATTAATTTTTTTCCTTTTGCATTAATTTCTTACATTATACTTAAGGAATTTTTAGATGCTGCACATCTAGGTTTTTTAATAGAGAAGGAGAAAAAAACCCGACATTTTTGTCTGTGGGAGTTTTTGCAATTAAATTCTGGACTTATTGACGTAGAATGATTGCAGTGCTTTTGATTGCTTTTGCCCAGCAAAAACGTGTTAGTAATACTTCTTTCAAAAATTTTGTATTTCACAATGCTTAATGGGAAAAAAGACACACAAGTAAAATAATTGTGCTTTACCTGACAGTTTATGAAGCCATAGTTGTTTTATAAGAGTTGTAACACCTTGGAAGATTTATGAAGATTTAATTTAATGCCAAGTAATGTGTCAAATTACCGTCTTCATGGTGATGCTTGTGACATACATTGTAGAGGGATTTTAGTTAATTGTTTTTCATGTTAAATTTTTTTTCAGAAAGAATGTCAAACTAACCAACAGGTCCCCCCAAGGTAATATCTAATCTATAGGCAACAAGAAATGTCAAACTATGTAAAAATATGCTACCTCTTGGTTCAGTGTAGAAAAACTATTGAGTGTACCTTTAGAGAGAGAACAAATAATAAAATTATTTTGCAGTTAGCATTGGATTAGGAAGACCAGAAATTTGCTGCATCCTTAGGTTTATAGCAACAACCTCATTACCATTATCATAAACCACCAGGGCCTAAATTTGGAGCACAATATATCTTGCAGGCATAAAATAAAAGAAACAAAAGCAAATCACAGAGGAAAATTCAAAGGCTTTTAGAGTATTCTCTTAACTACAAATTACTTCTGTGATTTTAAGTATGGTTGGTTTTGATGAAGCTTTCAATAGTAAAAGGATAAAAGAAAAATTATGAGTCTAAGGAAAATAAGTGTTAGTGCTAATTTTTTAGGTCTGCTACAGTTACTTAGCAAGGAGTGGATGGTTTTTTGTTGAAAAGCTTTAATTTTTCCCAGTTCGCAACGCAAACCTCTGTGAAGGATCTGGGGAGGGCAGCTAGTTTCTGCTTACATAGAACTCCTTTTCATGCTCGCTTTAATTTACACGATATGTCCAGTGTCTTTTGTTCTACATTAACCCTAGCGGTTTGAGTGGCTATTTGGGAATAACTTCATCACTTCTCTGGTGGAACGTGGCAACTATTTAACACCCTCTATGATTTAAGACAGGAAATGAAGTGCTGTCTTAGTAAATTGCAGAGAAATTTTCGTGAGGAAATGTAATTACCCAGACTAGAAACTGGCCAGAATATCAAGTTAAAATTGCTGAGTATGCAAAAAGTTCTCGGTTTGCTATTTTATCTGAGAGGTGACTTAAACTAATATTGCATGGACTCAGAATCATGATGGACTACTTTTGAGATCCTAATGCTTGCGATGCCTCATACTGTAAGTTAGTGAATCCAATGCTGATTTAAAATAGATTTGCCGCCTTACTGAAATGCTCTTGCTTCTTGCCATACTGCATGGGGTTACTTTAAGGTTTCCCTCACAGACAGTGACCAAACTTGTCCATTCTTATCTAATGAAGTGTGATGAAATTACTGTTAAAAGTGACATCACTACAGGCTGCATTGATCTGTACGTTTTAAATTTTTATAGCATCCGTACTGTGCTTTACTTTGGACAAGAATGGTTAGATCTGGTTTTGATCAATATGTTTATAACTTTTTATTCCACTCTGAAGATTCTATTCTTAACATGTTATGATAAATACATTTCACTGCATTCCTGTAACTATTCTGTTTCTTAAATCTTGGCACTGGAGTTCATTTTTTTTTAATGAGATCTGTTTCATTTCCATTTGTCTTATGTTAACTTTTCAGTATGCTTCAGGTAGCTTTTTCAAATAAAGAAAAGTCATGAATTGAAAAGATTACTTATTAAAGGAAAAAAAATTGTTCAAAACAGCAGAGGTTTTTGCTTTTCAAATCACAAATCGAAACAACTTAAACTCCTAAACTCTCCTCACATCTCCCTTGGAAACTCCCTCCTTTACTGTAAGTAACTTTGTGGTCTTGATGATATTCACAGAGAAGCTGATTTACTGAATAAAGAAGTTCTTTAAGTTTTCAGTTTTGGAACATTACCAGTGTGTCTGAACCCAGGTTTCAAATTTTACTGGCATTTTGTTGGCAAACCAATTTTTTGGAGTTCTTTCTTATTTGGGTATGTTTCCTGACACCTTTGGCTGTATGGTACTGTGTTTTAAAATTCTCTTTTTCTTTTTTTAAGAGGAAAAGCCTATAAACATATACAAAGGACTAATTATAAAATATCTGGTATAAAAATAGAGAGACAAGAAAATTACCAGCTGAAAAATGCAGTGAGCAGAAAAAATGAGCATTTAATGGTAGAGTTTTACCCTGCCTGTTCTGCAGGCCTGATTCTCAAAGCAATTCCACAAGCAAAGCATGCACTGTTCTGAGGCCATAATATGGTAATTTAAATCAAGCATAAGTACATGGGTGGTAAGAAAGAGGTGGTTTAGTCTCCCCTTCTATCCACTGGCCTCTTTTGCTGTTGCCTCCCTTTTGCCAACAGCAGTGTTCATTTATGGTGAGCCAGACTAGAGCATTGATCCAGCTGAAAAATAACTCCCATGGCTTTGCACTACTTACAGTCTTCCTATATACTGCAGTTTTGTTGCAGCTCTATTGTTATTAGTGCACTGCTCTCAAGAGGCTAACCGACTACCCAAAGCATAGACAAGTTGCTAATCTATGTCATTCATGGTATCAATAGATTATTCTGTGCAGAAAATGTCATGACTCGCGTAGGACAAGCTTCTTTTTGTAGTATTTATTGAAGTAAGGTACAAGAAATGGCAGTCTGAGGTTCCTTCCAGTACTTTTTTAGTTTCCACAAGTCAGGGATGTTGTAGTCCCTTAACACTTTTTCTCACTGATGTAGGACTTTAATGTATCTAAGGAGTTCAAAGAGAATTTGACACTAAATGATCCTTTCTGTACTAACATTGCTATAGGCAAACTCACTATAAAGTGAAAGAAGCTATGTATTTGTGCAAGAAGAGTGCATTCATGTAATCATGTATTCTGGCACAAATTTTGCCTGCTGGCAAAGTTGTAACAGTGCAGAGCAGTAAGATTCCTATCATTTAAATAAGCTTCAGTAGGATTAACAGTTTAGGTGTTCTTCTACCTGTCCCAACTGTGGGAGTCAATCTTTTAGGAGCCTGCCTATTGCACCTAGTCGTGTATAAAATACTGCATGGGAAGTGGAAGATGGATAAAATTAAATATCTAGGCTAGTAAGAGAGTGTGAAAATTACTTTAATCTAGTATCCTACTTGGGATAGGGGATTCCAGTGAACAGCCTTTGGGCTAAATTGCTTATTTAGTAATTAGTAGCTAATGGCTAGTTTCCAACAGATTTCCACCAAACTTAAAGGACAGCTAGAAACACCAGAGATACCAAGCTTCTGTATGTTTCCTACAGTCAAAGAATCATTCAGATTGGAAGGGATCCCTGAAGGTTTCTAGTCCAACATCCTTCTTTTAAGCAGGGTCAACAATGAATTCAGGACCAGCTTGCTCAGGGCTTTTTCCAGTCAGATCCTGAAAACATCCAAGGACAGAAATATTCCACAGTTTCTCTGGGCACCCTATTCCAATGCTCAGTTATCCTCATAGTTCAATGTTGTTCACAACTTTGATTAATGTGCATGCCATTTGCTCCTACAGGTCATTGGTAAAGATATTAAGATACTAAATAGCATAGGTCTCAGGATAAAGCCCTGAGCAACTGCAGTTGTATTCATCCTGCAGGTAGAGTACAAACCATAACTCTTCAATCCCAAAATCCAGACACTTTTTGCTCATCTGGTAGTGCATCTAGACCACAATGGCCAAACTTGAATACAAGGGTGCTGTGAAAGACCATCTTGAAGATGGTTGCAACATTTGCCCTTCTCCATTCATCTGGGACTTCCCCTGATCTCCATAACCATGATGATAGAAAACAGGCTTGATGTCCCATCAGCCAGCTCGCTCAGCACTCTCAAATGTATTCCATCTGCTCTCACGGACTTGTATGAGACAAGATTTCTCAAGAGATTTATGAGATCAATCCTTTTCTACTGTTGGTATTTCCTCTTATCCTTGAACCCTGTCTGTATGTGTAAAGGCCTGAGAGACCTTGTTGATGAAGACTGGGGCAAAGAATGCATTGAGTAACTCAGCCTTATGTGTGTCTGCTGTGCTTTTGCCTCAAGTCAGCTCCAAGCCCACGTTTTCCTTGTTTATTCTTATCACATAGCAGTAGAAGTTTGCCATATTTCTTGCCAATCTCTACTAAAGTTGAGCTTCAGCTTCCCTAACATCATCCTTGCTTGTCTGGACAGTGTTTTTGTATTTCTCCTTTGTAGCATTTCTCCTTGCTTCCATCTCTTTTCTACATTCTTTTTAGAGCCATGAATTCCCTTTTTAGCCAAACCAGGCTCCTTGTGCATCTGCTTATTTTCCTCAGTATTGTGATGGACCATTATTTTGTCTGTGGGAGGTTGTCTTTAAAGACCAGGTCTGTTGAGCTCCCTTGCCCTTCAGAGCTGCCTCTCATAAGATCCCACCTATCAGGTCCCTGAATAAACTGAATTCTGCTCTCAAGAAATCCCGGGTTTGTACTCTGTTACTTGCCTTCCTCATTCCACTCAGGATCCTAAACAGCATTGGTTCAGGGTTGCTACGGCCAAAGCCACTGAAGATTACCACCTCCCCAGTCAGCTCTCCCTTGTTTGCAGCAGATTGAGTCCATCACTCCAGTTGATCATCTGATATTTGTGTTACGAGCTTTGTCCCTAGCATCCCCCGCAAGTCACCTGGATTGCTTGCATCCCACTTTCTTTGCCTTGTAGCAGATATTGGGAGGTGGGAGTCTCCCATAGGAGTCAGGATTTGTGATCGGATGTCCTCAAGTTGCTCAAAAAGACATTTTCCACTTCCTCCTTCTGATTAGGTGGTCTGTAACAGACTCCCACTGTGATGTCATTCTTGGCGGCTTCTCTGATAGTGGCCCACTAGCTCTCAGTCAGTCTACCACCTGTTTTTCAGAAGACCTCCATATCTTTGAGCTCCTTCAGGTATTCACGGTCTCATGAAAACAGGCTTCCAAGTGGGAGAGAGAGAGACCCAGATCAGTGCTGCCACCAAGGAGTCTGCAGTGTGGACTCTGCTTGGCTAATTCTGCTTGGCCAGCACGCCCTCTGGCAGGCCATTCCACATGCAGAGCTTGGAATCAGACACAGCATCATGCAGCTGAGGGCTATGGAAAGGAAATGGAGGGCAATGGAGCAGAATTCAGGAAGAATATCAGTAGGCGCACTGCTCATTTTCATGTTGGACATAATGGACAGAAACAGTAGATATGAAGTAGTAAAGCAAGTGTTCAGGGCACTTTTTTGTCCAGAATAATACAAGAAACTGGTCAGACGGCATGTTCCTTTCCATTTGACTAAAAATTGAAAGGTTTTTTTAATGTTGCTTTTATAATACTCTATAAACAAGCTATCTAGGAGTGAGATTTTCAGACAAGGAACTTGAAGTGAAGGGAGAAATCTGTTCATAACTTACCCTCTTATGCCCAGGTATTTTAACATCTGGAATGTAATGCTGCCTGTTGTAATACCTCTGCAATACTGTAACACAGCAGGATGCATTAATGAGAGTTTCAACCTTAAACCCACAACATCAATGAAATTTATAGTTGTCAGGCCGTTAACATTATTCAAACATCGTTTTTGTGGTTTCAATTCCCATTTTACGTTCATGTACGAAGAAAAGTCATTGTGTTGACTCGCCATGAAGACAGAGTCCTCCTTAGACTTGAAGTTTCTATAAAACAATTAAGTATTGTTTATTAGTCTTGACAGTATTCATAGTATGCACTACGGGGTGGGGCAGGTGGTGGTGTATAAAAATTGTGCTAGAATCTCTCTCTTAATATTTCATCTGGTTTAATATTCTTGAACCCTAAAAGTGCCTTGCTCACGTTTTGGAAAATACCACAAAAATGTTCAAAGCAGAAAAGAAAAATTTACATTAAATTCTGGTGTCATCTTCTATGGTCATATAGGTGCCGTCTGATAATTCTTCCTGATGAGTAAATTTGTCTTCAGATGTTTCGTGTTTCCCTACTCTTGTATCTCAGTATGGTCCTTTGACTTAATATGTAGAGCAACTTAGTTAAAGAGCACAAAAAAGAACAGAGAATTTCTTGGAGGCAAAAATTTCAGGGGGAAAATGTGGTGAGCACTGTGATTAAGTCGCTCTGCAGAAAAATGAAATTGTTAAATCTGCAAGTGATTAAGTTGAAAGAAAAGAAGGGAAGTCAATATGTAAAAAAGTGCACGTACAGTTACTCTTTCTGGTAAAGAAAATCCAAGTTGTTTCTCCCAGAAAAAAAACTAACAAGCACACACAATTTACAAAGCTCTGAAGTTTGGGGGGGCAGTTGTGTGGGGTTTTTTATTATCATAGGCTTCATGGCAATTCCAGCACAATCTCAGGAAGTAGTAAAAATAAATCTATCTGTCTCTTGCTGTATCAGTCTGGGTATTAACAACTTCCCCATGTTCAGTCCGTTAAAGAATTTCTTCATGGCCCTTAAAAGTACACATTCAGTCTCTGCATTTAATATGTTGTTACCTGCTGCCAAGCCTCTAATAGCTACATTCAGACGTTCTGTTAATCATATCTCTTTGTTCTAGAAGCCTGTGTTTTGGATTCATAATTAGCTTTTTTTTCCTGCTCTGATTATTTTCCTCCCATCATGGCAGCACATGACTTCTTTTTTTCCTATTTAAAAACAAATATGTAAATGGAGAAGTAACAGAAATCGGTGTATTTCGACAAAGCCTGTAATCTCTTCCTAACTGTGCTTCCAAATCTAAATTAGATTTTCATGTTGCAAAACCATGAACTTGGTGTTGTCACTGAAATCATGCTGTTCCCAGAAGACAGGGATGAAGCCTCATGAGGTAGAGAGGATTTTCCCCTAGGTACCAGCATAAGAAGAGGTGTTTTTTTAATGTTAAAGGCTGGCGGTAGGCGGGTGAGCCTGGTCTCAGTGTGTCATCCATAGGGTCCAAAGGAAAGAATTATCGAGCTGTATTTCATGTGAACAGGAAGGGGGCTGGCAAAGAGATCTTCCAGCTGTTGCTCTTTGACAACATCTCACCGATTCAGGAGTAAGGTGGGAAAACATTGTGGAGCCTGTTACGGCTTCTGTGAGTCTGGGTTCGAGTATTTCTAATTACTGAAGGCATTTGTGGTCCGGGCTTTTCTTGGGCCCTCCAGTAACCTCCCATTTTGATCATCATGAAAGCAAGCCAGCCATTTGAAAGATACTTTGAAACCTGGGGGATCCTACTTGCATTTTGCTACCGCTACAGCCCCGAGAGCTAATGATGCCTTGCCTTTCAACCTGCGAAGCAGGAGGGATGGGTAGTTGCTGAGCTTGCCGCCTGCCTAAAGACGTGTCTGTGAGTGGCAGGGGGACGCTTCTGCTTGCAGCTGGTGTCTACTGCCCCGTGATACTTGCTTGATTGCAGAACTTGAAACACCTTTCATACGTATCTGAAATTCCGAGGAAATCATTTTGAACGGTACTCTCTGCTGATTTGGACTGCACTTATCTCCAAGACAAGATCGCTTTTATATGAATGAACAACGTGATGTTTGTGCCCATATTAGAAGTAGGTTTGTCGGCTATAAATCACTTTCTGGGTTTACCTTGCTGGCAACATCTTGAATATCTGTTTTATCTGTTAAATAACTCTTCCTGAAAATGTGAAATGGAGGAGGTTCATAGTACAGTTCAGATCTGTTTTAAAGTGGCTTGAACAAAGTTCTCACAGTAGGGTTTTTTTCTTCTTTTTTTCAAGTCTAGCATTGACTCATTTGGCGGTGTTAAAGTGCACTTTCTACTTATCCCCAGAGGAAAGTTAGTATTCTTTTAAGTGAAACTATTTTAAAAGCAGAACACAAACCTAAAATAAGCCAGTGTTCTCTAGAGTTCTCAGAAGGTGTAGATTTATTTACTGTAGTTAAATCATAATTAGTTCTCAGGGGATAGTGTATCTTTTAAACTGCTTTATTGCCACCATATTGGTTTTCTAAATAATCAGAAACTGCTGCCCTTATATTCTGTAGTATGAACAAAAATTTGCTGTAAGTAGAAACAAATGTCTGGAATCGCTGGTTGTCACTTACTGAAGATAGTGACACGCAAAGAATAAGCACTTCAAGAAAACGTGAAGAAATACAAACCGTATGTTATCAGAAGGCACCTTAAATGAACTATGGCTATAACTTTTTCCAGCGTAATAGATACAGTAATGTTTTACATGATCATTTTTCAGTTAATCTTTTTTTAATATTCTAATGCTTTTTGGTCAAGAATAAATGTTAAGTGAAAATGGATAAATGGTCGTGCAATGTTAACATAAAATATTACCTGATATTTAAGCCTAGATTTTTATGAATGTAGCTTAGTGTTCCAGCTGATAAGCATGGGGTTTTTTTTTTTCCTAATTGGCAGGTTAATGTTCGAGTTGCCTGAGGAGATGGGTTTAATAGCAATTGCTGTTCGACAAACACGAGGGAAAGGTAAGTTTCCTTCTAGTGCTAATAAATGTGCATTAAACATATGAAATAGGACATTTTAATGTCACCTAGCAGCTTAAAGATACATTATGAGTATTTTTCATAATAAAATCTGTAGAATAATCATGTCCTCTTCTCCTCCCACTTGAACTGGGGATTCAAACTCAAAACCTAAGTTAATAGAGACCAAAGTAAACATTTTCAGGATGTTTGGTGGCTTTTGCAGAACTGATTTAGTGGTCTTCTAGTTTCTGCCAAAAGTCTCCCCAGTCATGGAAACTGCCATCGCTACATTTAGTGTAATACAAGTCAGACTTTCAAGTCAGAACTCCTTTTTGGCTTAACTGGAACAAGACTAGGTCTTGACTTGCTCTGAAATAGAGGTTTCTTGAGTCTGCAGGACCTGCCTGAGCTGTCATGTGGGCTTTCACAATCTTTTGCAGATAAATATGAGCAAGTTCTGTCTCTTTCTCAGGAAGGTGCTAGCACTGATTTAAAAGCCACGATCATTTTATTAGAAGAACACAGTGCCCAGCCTAATAAGCTCTACTGAGCACGGATCTACATGAAGATGGTTACCAGGCTTTCGGTACCGATCTAGCTTGTGTCAAGTTGATTGACAATGTGGATGGATTTCTAGATGCACACAGAGCATCTTCACAAATACTTCTTCACTTAAACAAAGCAAGATTTCTTGAAATGTTTAGGTTACCAGGTACCAGGAAAATCCTGGAAGCAAGTCATTTAGGACATCCTAGGAAACTGTGTAGCAGCATGCGCGTTAAACAGCCTGCCATTTTTCCTTCAAAATTAGTTTGGAAACTCCATTACAGGACTTCTGGTAGATTCTTGGGTGGATACTATTGAATCTTTCTCTTTTGTAGTTGTCTACATTAACAAAGTGATCTTTTTTATAAATATTTTTTTCTTGAGTTGGAATTAACTTTTTTTCTCTCCTTCCTCAGGTCGTGGTGGAAATGTTTGGCTCAGTCCTGTGGGCTGTGCACTATCCACCTTACATATCACCATTCCTTTACATTCTAACCTCGGCCAGAGAATTCCTTTTATTCAACACCTGGTGTCCTTGGCAGTGGTAGAGTCAGTTAGATCAATACCAGGATATGAAGTATGTCATTCTAATTTATCTCCAAATTCCTGTTTCTATTTTCATTAAATTCAGGTTTTAACTATGTCTTCTGTGTGTTGAATGACTGAATGCACAATATATTCTTCAGCACTAATATAGTGGTAAACTTAGCCTTCCTACATGCTTGATTATTTATATGTTTTAAGAAATCTAGTATACATATGATGAATACTGTCTTTTACTGAGCTGATTAAGTAGACTACATTCATTTCACTCATAATCTTACGAAACTTAAGACTCGGTCTTCAGCAGTAAAGAAAACGTCAGTTTTGTTTGTCTAACAATTGAGTTAATTTGTTTTGATTTTGAAGGAGTTAGGGAAGAGGGAGGAGGGAAAAATGAATAAAACTGACAAATCCTTTTCTGCTTTTTTTGTTGGTGCTGTTTCAGTGGTCACTTTATCCCTTTTAAAGGATTTTTCCAACCCTTGTTTAAGGTTGAAAACTGATTTCTAAAGCAAGAACTTAGGAGTATTGCTCTCAAGAGGGAATCAAGTGTCCTGTCATCAGTATTAAAATGAAGAACCAGTCTTCTTCATCACCTCATATATCTTCTTTTTAATGTTACCATTTCCTAATATTTGCTAACTATAAAACTTTGGTATTTTACAGAAGTAGTTAACTAAAGCATATGTTTCCTATATTACAGAAAATCAATGACTTATACACATTTACACATGAACTTTATTATAGTGGCACCCAGTAGCTTTGCTGTAGTTTAGGGTCTGTCAGCTTTTCTATTAAAACCTTCTAACTTCAGTGCTTCATAACTTGACTATAAAAACAAAATGCTTCAGGCTAAAATTTGCAATATAAAATATTTGGCTAGAGTGAATAATTTAACCATGTAAAATAGAAGGGACAAGAGTTAGTTTTATAAAATATGAGTCTGACTGGGGAAGGAGTTAATTTACAAATGGAGGTGGTTTCGCTTCCGTACACCTACCCGGAGTACACTGTGGCATTTTTTATTTTATTCCATTCAAGAGGAAAAAGGTGACTGAAGTATTAAATATTAATATAAAAATGGTATGTGTCAATAATACATGTACTGTACGTAGCACGTGTACAATACGTAGCTTGCTAGGACCAAGACAGAGCTACTGAATGTCTTTTAACAGTGCGTCCACCCTAGACAATGGGTGAAAACAATGTTAAGGGTCTGGACTCAAATATTTTAAAGCAAGGAAAATTCAACGATTTATCAGAAACTCAATCCTTAGATTTCCCCTTTAGATGTAGGTAACACTGGGCTTTTCTTTATGTCAGATGAACATCCATGCCATGCAAACTCCAGGAACTGCAAACAGTGGGCTGATCTGTAGGTGAGGTTTCAGTCTCCTCCAAATTTCCATACCTCTGTGGCCATATATCAGAAGCTGAATAGTACTTTAATTTATAGAATCATGGAATCATTTGGTTGGCAAAGACCTTTAAGATCATTGAGCCCAACCATACCTGTCCAAACGCCTTTAACAAACACACTGTGATGTTGTTCACTATGCTCCAAGTCCATTTCAGGTTTTTCATTCAAAAACCTGAAATACCTATGCCTCAGTTTATGAGCCAGTCATCATTTTTAGGATTGCCACAAATGTTGACTGGGCTAAACAAGCAATGACTGAGAAAATCTGACGGCTCAGTTGGAAGTTTTGCTGTCAGATGTTAGTGCTGCAAATGTGAATGGGCCTCATATCAAGAGAGCGATATGTCTTATCACTCATATCTGCTTTCCCATTCTGAGAACAGCAAGCATCTCTCGAGTAAGTGAAGGTAGGGTCGTGCTCCATTTCCAGCCTATTTTGCAACGCCCATCATTTCTTTGACACATGGGTAGTTGTGCAGTACCTTGTAACTCCATTTTGTGGCAAAATCTGAGCTGTGCAGTCTACATCATGAGAATACCCGGTTGACTTGGTTGTTCTTGTTGTGCGCTGGCAGCCCAGAAGGCCAACCGTACTCTGGGCTGCATCAGGAGGAGTGTGGCTAGCAGGTCGAGGGAGGTGATTCTGCCCCTCTACTCAGCTCTGGTGAGACCTCACCTGGAGTACTGCGTCCAGCTCTGGAGCCCTCAGCACAAGAAGGACATGGAACTGTTGGAACGGGTCCAGAGGAGGGCTACAAAAATGATCCGAGGGCTGGAGCACCTCTCCTATGAGGACAGGCTGAGAGAGTTGGGCTTGTTCAGTCTGGAGAAAAGGAGGCTACGGGGAGACCTGATTGCGGCCTTCCAGTACCTAAAGGGGGCCTATAGGAAAGATGGGGAACGTCTTTTTCATAGGGCCAGCTGTGTTAGGACAAGGGGAAATGGTTTTAAACTAGAACAGGGTAGGTTCAGGCTAGAGGTAAGGAGGAAATTTTTTACAGTGAGAGTGGTAAAACACTGGAACAGGTTGCCCAGAGAGGTAGTGGAGGCCCCATCCCTGGAAACATTCAAGGCCAGGTTGGATGGGGCTCTGAGCAATCTGATCTAGATAGCAGATCCCCTGCTCACTGCAGGGGGGTTGGACTAGATGACCACTA
This sequence comes from Egretta garzetta, assembly GCF_000687185.1. NCBI lineage: Eukaryota > Metazoa > Chordata > Aves > Pelecaniformes > Ardeidae > Egretta > Egretta garzetta. The sequence goes on along the minus strand of NW_009260028.1, from coordinate 9,497,124 downwards.
GTGGTCCCTTCCAACCCTAAACATTCTATGATTCTATGATTCTATGATTCTTCATGCTTGCTGTCACTTCAGTTGCAGAGCTAGTGTCTGGTGTCTTACAGGTGTACATTTTCCTTAAGTAAGATCTACTGAATAGCTCTGTGGAAGATCTCTTAACACTGATAATACCGTTTAACTGTGTCATACCTCGCGTGTCTCAAGAATCTTCTATAAATCCTGTCCCAGTGAGGAGTCAAGTTGTTTTCCATAATGAATATGAATTGGTGATACTCTCTCTTAGAATGCTTTGATGGCAAAATCAGGTAGTATTTCCTGTCAATGTACGTGTAATGGACTCCTTTCTGGCTTTTAAATCTGTCAGGAAAGTAGACATGGACCCAGGTGCAGTTTTCACACATCCTGTAAAGGGATTTCATAATCTACAATAGGAGGGAATGTGACTCTTGTAGTCCTGGAGCACCTCCCATAATTTGCCTCTGGGGATACAGTCATATGCAGTTTTTCAAACTACAGGAAGCACATTTGCTTTCTTTCTGTGTTTAAGTAGCCGGTGCGAAGTTCAGTTCAGTTCTGTGGTTTCAACAAAAACTTCTCTATTGCACTGGAATGGTGTCACACAGCACAGTTTGTGTTTCCAGCCCCATGGTGTTGCTTGAGCATAGCTGCCGAAAGCGTGAATACATTTAGGACATTACTGAAGTATTTACATAGTTGTGAACTGGAATTTCTCCTGTCTGCTAAATTTCCTTTCTGAAATTCAAGATGTCATTGTCTCCTTGTCTGGTTTCTGCAAGGATCCTCAAATACAGTGTCGATGTTGTTGTGGGCTTCCCCTGATTGTTTATCAGCCGCAAGCAGCAGTGGCTGCCACGGTTTGCATCTCTCTTGAATAGATCTTTTACATCTTCAGTAGGCACTCATGAACAAAGGAAATGAATTCTATAAAACCTCACAATTTTGAGACTGAAAATCTCTAGTATCTTTCATCCCCCTTTTGGTTGCTCTAAACCTTTATTATCTGCCATAAATTTTAAAAATTTATTTATTTTTCTCTGACAGCTGCCAACCTCCTTAGGAAATCATGTAACCATGTTACTGTGACTTTTTCAATAACTTTTGTGGAGCACTTAAATAGGTTCTCATTGTGAAGAGCAGTTGACAGTATCACATTCGGTGTGGCAAAGAGGTACAGAAGGTATAGAATGCGAAGTGATGAATGAGCCGTGTTCTTAAAATCAGTATCGAAGAGCAAAGTGTTTCTAAATGTATGTTTTATTTCTTTAGGATATTGATCTGCGAGTGAAATGGCCAAATGATATTTACTACAGTGATCTTATGAAGCTTGGTGGAGTTCTGGTAAACTCTACACTTATTGAAACAACATTTCATATACTTGTTGGTAAATGTCTATTTTCAAGCTTTTCTACACTGTCTTTTTGTCAAGAAATTTGTTGTTAATGTCTTTATGAGTTCAAATGATAAGGACAAAAACAAATAATGACAGCTGGCATAAGGAAATAAAGCACAATATTAAATCAAAAGGAAGCACAGAAAGTAAATATTTTCATTCTTCTTCATAATTCCATATGCTTGACAAGGAAAACATAAATGCAGGCATCTGGGCTGGTGTAGTGGAGTTCAAAGAAAGAGCATTACAGGAGAGAGGGAAAATGTCTTCCTTGATCTATTGCAAAGCTAGTAAAATATATTGAAAAATGTATCCATTTTTTTTGATTTTCATTTTTTTGCAACGTGCCAAATAGTTAAATAAATAACCTGCCTTTTAAATCAGGAGGAAAAGAGCTACGTACCCACAGTAATGTTTTATTTTCTCCTTTCATCCTTTTTAAATTTATTCATAACTTGTTTCTGTGGATACCTTTCTAGAAACTGGAATGTTGCTAGTGAAGCAGCAGTGAAGTAATGATTTGATTAATTAACTTTATTAATTCACTTTCTTTAGTCCTCTCTAAAAGTAAAATTTGCAACATAGTTGGGATGGCTGGATGGGGGAGCAAGGACTGTCGTCTTTTTGTTTATTGTGAAGATGCACAGTCTGCCTGGAAGACTGATTCCAAGGAAGGTAGCGTGGCCAGTCTCAAAAAGAGTATCTGTGTATTTTCCAGCAAGTCCCAGTGCTGTCACAGGAGAAGATACTTAGATGCACAAAATATGTATTGAGATGTTTCTGTTGTTTCAAGTCCGCTAGTCATCCTGCTATTTGTTAAGGAAAATTTTTCCCCTAACCAACAGCAGCACAGATCTGTCAGACACGCTTAGAAACCCGCCAGCAGAGATCTAGGTTCTGGTTCCAAAAATAATTATCTGTGGTATGTCTAAAAAATTAAATGAAAGTTCCTTAGCAAGTCTAAAAGGCTAAAGAAGATGATAATATTTGGTTTATATTTGAATGTAGCACAGTAGATAAGAGTCTTGCAAAGGGAGTGTGGGCATTGCATCGCTTCTGTCAAGGTGCTGTAAATTCTAAGGCACGAACAAGCAAAACGGTTGTAGTCATCATCACCTCCTTCTGTGAAGTGTGCCCAGCCATTAAATTTTCTGTTTGATTGTTATATCCTCATTTTGTAGATAATCTACATGTACAGAATGGAAGTTGCACCAAGCCATTTAAAAGAGTCTCTGTGACCCATCAACCATTTACTGCTTCCATAGTTTTTTCCGGAGTAGAGCCTGTTCCAGTTAACGCAAGAAAAGCAAAAATGGCTCCAAAAATAGTTCACCTTATTAAATATCTCTTTGCACGTTACAAATTTGTTTTGGACCTTGTGTTTCTTAGCCTAAACACCAAAACATTCAAATTCGAGTGGAAACTTTCTGTATGCATTCTCTCCGATTGCGGCCTTTCAGTACCTAAAGGGGGCCTATGGGAAAGAGGGGGAAAATCTTTTTAGTAGGGCCAGCTGTGACAGGACAAGGGGTAATGGTTTTAAACTAAACCAGGGTAGGTTTAGACTGGATATAAGGAAGAAATTCTTTACAATGAGGGTGGTGAAACACTGGAACAGGTTGCCCAGAGAGGTAGTGGAGGCCCCATCCCCGGAAACATTCAAGGCCAGGTTGGACGGGGCTCTGAGCAACCTGATCTAGTTAGCGGTGTCCCTGCTCCTGCAGGGGGGTTGGACTAGATGACCTCTAGGGGTCCCTTCCAACCCAAAACATTCTATGGTTCTGTGTCCCTAGGAGCCATCTTGGTGGTGACAGGTCTGAGGTATATGCAAAGACGTACATTTTCATCAACTTTCTTTCATCTGGAAGCTTCTAAGATTGCAAGTTACTTGCCATACAGGATCCAAGGATCTTTTCCGTCATTTCAGTGATGTATGTCATTGAGCGTAGTAGGGGTGACTTGTGACATCTAACTTCTTGTAATAGAGGTAGCAATGAGATCAAACTTCTACAACAGGACAGGTAAGCCTGACGCATCATCCCCTTTCTACAGTCATGGAGATTCCTTTCTTAGACCTCAGTGTTTCCATGACACTCATGAAGAGGATTCCATATGTGAGGGAAATTATCAAAGTCAAAGATCATCTCCATGGCTTCACTGCTCTGAGAAGTACCTCAGAAGAATAAGGCAAGAGACAAACTTGCCTTTTCACCTGTACCATGTACTCAAGCCCTCACAGATGACACAGTTCATGTTCATACTTTTAAACATGTTTTTAAAAACCTTTTTTTAAGAACTGAATTATTGTGGGACTTTTGGAAGAAGAGCTCTGCAGAACATAATTCATCAATGTAAGGGCTAGGCTCAGAACAGACACAGGTAGCCAAACACAGCTGGAATGCAAGGGACAGCCAACGTGCTTGACCTGCTAAAGCTCTGTCTGCCTCTGTGTGCAGCTAAGGCATGTCTGACCAGCGCACAGATGCTGAAGGCAGGGCTAGCCCTGGAACTGGAAGATGTATTGGCCACACCAGCATGCTGCAAGGTCGGTGCTAAATGTTTATTTTGTACTCTTCTCACATGGGCAATGCAGAGATTCCCTAAGAGTCCTGAGCACCTAATATTTTTTTCAAATTAACTGGCCACATTTTTGCCACCGCATTTATCCCCAGATGCTTCTGCCTCAGCGGAGCTCGTCATCGCAGTATGTCTGTCGTGTCCGTGTCAGTTTTTGGATCGCTATGTAGTGATCTCCATACACACATGCCTGAGTGCCCTGAGCCCGCGCTGTGCACCCTGACAGTACCAATCACAGTGCAATGGCTACGGTCACTCTCTCTTCGCTTGTACCATATTTGAGGGTAACCGGCTGAGTTGGGATGGCACATTATATTTTCCAGTTCATTTTCCTTTGTCTCTTTCTGGTAACACGATTCTCCTCATTTCCATAGGATCTATGTATTGGTACTGGTACCACTGCGGCTTTCTTTGCATCCGTTCTCTGAGTAGTTAAAAGTCAAAAACTCCTTTTCACTGAAGAGATCCTTCTCCTCACAGTCGATACGAATTACTTCCATATATGAATAGTCTCATTAAATAGGAATTTTACAGAACAGTGCATCTGGACCGTCTTGCAGATGGAGCTGTATCATGTCTAAACCTGATTGACAGACTGGGATTTTATCCCAAATGTCTGAGGAAAGAAAAACCCAAATTATTAGGAGAAAAAAATAAACAGGTAATACAATATATTTCTTTACATACCTCGAAGCCTGTTTCAGCAGGCTGCAAAAAAGGCCCCAAGAGCCATGTTTAAATAAGAAAGGCTTTCTGCCAACGTTATTCTAGCTGGAGAAATCTCAGTGAGAGACTTGAGGCTTCTAAAGGATATGCTGTGGTAAGATAGGTTAAGTAAACTGGAGTCTTACATGGCAAATGTAAATCTTCTGGGCTTTTCAGAGCAAGCCAAACAAGGCTTATCAGCTGAGTAAAAAGGCTTAATTTTCAGAAAATGTGATCAGCTAACTGTAGTAAACAGAAAGGTCTCTTAATTAAATTTTAGACTGAAAGATAAAATTCCATCTTAGAGTATGATCAGTGATTTACTCTCAATTAGCTAATGACCTGTCAGCTTCCAGAGAGTAAAAGAATTTCTCACTTTGATATTATTGTAACCAACACGTAAGCTACTGCTTACCATCTTCCTAAGCCTCGCTGATAGGATGTGTGCTGTTGAAAGGACCGCACTGGATTTGCTTCTACAATTTTGAGGCAGCATTTTAAAGGCAAGAAACAAGTAAAATCTGGACTGTGGTTTGTAATTACGCAAGTAGGAAGCTTTAAAGGTGTAAGAGACTGAGGGAAAACAGCTACCGGAAACATCCTTAGCGAGAATTGTATCGCGTAGTTGAAGAAAGTACTGACTTCCTGTTGGTAACAAAGTGTTTGTATTTACAGATCATGTTCTCTTCTTTTGGTTTGTCTTCTTCAGGCTTGGGATTTAACGTGAATAACAGCAACCCCACCATATGCATCAATGATCTCATCACGAAATTTAATAAGGAAGAGGGGACAAAGCTGAAGCCTTTAACTACAGACTGTCTTATCGCAAGGACTGTAACTGTGCTGGAGAGGCTTATAGATATTTTTCAGGAGAAAGGGCCCAATGGAGTTCTTCCCCGTTACTACAAGTACTGGGTACACAGGTAAGTATAATGTTCTTCTTGAACCTTCTTTCAAGAAAGTTGGAAAGAACTCATGGATATTTTGTCTTTTTCTACTTTTTCTACTAGATTGCCTTTAAAACCAGTGCCTTAATTAAAATATACTCCCAAATAGGATGTAATTTTTTAAGGGGAAATAAAAATAGCACATAGTAAAATCAACAGATAGCGTGAGTTAAAGAATGCTTCTAGCTATTTTACACATATCATCCCAAGACAAAGGGAATTGGGAGCGATTTGTTTAGCTAGTGATGAAGCTGCTGTACTCATCTCCTTTACAAAAAAAAATTCACTGTTTGGATTAACTCTAGCTCTGTTAATTGCACAGAAAAAAATTAAATCAGGTAGAAAATGCTGCTGAAAATCATTCTCTGTAAAGAACCAGTGAAGTGGGAAATACAGCTATTCTGCTAGACATTAGTCCTCTAAGCTATTTTTAGTTGTTTGCACAGTGACCAACAGTTAATTCCTAACTCTATTTATTTGCAGTGGTAAGCAAGTGCGTCTCCACAACGAGGAGGGTCCGATTGCGTGGATAGTTGGGATAGATGATTATGGATTCCTTCAAGTCCATGAAGAAGGCAAGGGTGTAGAGTCTGTGCACCCAGACGGCAACTCTTTTGACATGCTGAGAAACCTCATAGTCCCAAAGCATTAATAGTCCTCAGAGCTTGCAGCGCAAAAGGAGGCTCTTTAGTATTTGGCACCAAGCAGCTAAACTTGCTTAAAGGTGGGAAGGGTAGTTGATGGCTTGATTATTTTTTTTTTCTTCCTATTTTCTGATATCTTTGTTCTTTGACATGGATAACTTCAACAGTTAAGAAGAGGTAATTATCTCGTTGTTGAAGGCCTTTATTCTTCCGTATTAACTTCAAAACACATCTCTGTTGCCATTCTTTGTAAGCATCTATTCTTTAAAAGGAACCTGATCGCAAAGGAATGCCTTGCAATGAACAGAACTTTCTCTTCAATTACACACTGTAGTTGAGAAACCGAAGTGGCTCTGTGTTTTATTGTGCTTTAGCACAATCCAGTACAATATTTACATTTTTACTATGTTTTTTTAAACTAAGTTGTGGTGTATGCGTTGTCTGCAGTGGAAACAGCTGGAAGACCTCATCATATATTTCTGAATTCCTGGGATTACCACTGTGTTTAGATTCAGATCTAAGTAGAGCCTTGCTGATTTGGTTCTCCATGTGGGCCTGTACAACAGTTTACCACCCTGTGCTATGGTCTCAGGTCTGCAACTCTGTCATGGCTGCCTTAAGATTTTGGGGAGTTTTCCATCAGTGCTTAAGAACTGTTGGTCAGTTATTCAAATTTTTTGTACTCTGCTCTTCTTAGTCAATTGGATCTGAGTAAATCATCTTGTATCTCCTTTGAATCATAGTCTTCCAAGAGGCCCATAAGACTAGCCCACTGGAGTAGTGTATCACCTAGCTGCAGTCCTCTTATGCAGGTTATTGTAGAATCCCATGTCAGGAGAGGGAAGTCTAAATAATTTACAATTTAATAGTAATTCTATTGCAATAGTCATGAAGTTAAGTGACTAATTAAGAGGAAAAAAAAATCCCTGCCTGCTGTAAACAACAACTACAGTGAAAAAGAGAAAACACGTAGTCAACCTGTGTCCAAATTCTCTTCCATTGTTTCTGCTGTCACCCCCTTTCCCAGAGCAGGGCGTCTGGTTTTGCCACTAGCCATTAAAAGCAAGAGGTTTAACATCTGCTGACCCGAAAGTAGCTTGCTCTGGGGGCTGGCTGCAGAGTTCAGGGTTAGGTGTAACAGCTTGCACAGGACTGGAACGCAGCAGGACGTGGGCATGTGGGAGCTTCCGTGCAATGGCAGCTTGTTCGGTTTTTTCTCCCAGGCGAGGCGAATTTGCGCCAGGAGGTTTGGCCACCGCAGCATTTCAAACGGTTCTCTGCGAATGAAAAGTTTGTCCTAGGTGTGATGTGGCCAGCTTCATTTCCTCAAGTAGGCAGCACTGCTTATTACGTTACCTTCTCCCTACTGAAGGTGGATCAGCCAAATTGGTTTCCACAAAGGACTTCTGTCTCCTAGCCAGAAATGGGTTTTTTAGGTTAAAGTTCACCTCATAAACAATCTGAACATGTTAGTAGATTGTTTCAGTTACAAAGCCAAGAAGTCTTAAAACAAGGAAGCTAGTCTGTAATGGTAATTTAGAGTAATCCTCACATATTAGGGTTTAGGTGGTTTGGCAGCAAGTGCTAGAAATTAAGTTGTCCCTGTTACACTTAGGATTTTATGCTCCATATCGCAGTAGATTTGTCTGTGTGCCTGGTTGTCCGTACCCTGCTGTTTTGTTTTCCCCCATGATCTGCATTGCATGAGACCGCAGACCAATATTTCATAGAATTGGACAGTGGAGCGTAGACAGCTCTTAATTGGCATAGTTAAAGTGATACACACGAACACCAGTTTTTGCTTTTTCCCACCAGATGCTTTCAAAACTGCTTTGGGCAGTTAATTTTTGGCAGCTACCTTTATTTCAGAATCAAATATTGATGCATGTTATAATCAAATGGAACTTGAGTCTGAGTTAATAAAGTTTAAATAAAAAGAAGAGCCCATTTATATATTTATATAAAAATAAAAAATGTGTGTGTGCATAAGCACACCCACGTCTTCCTTGTGCTTCGTCACTTCTTTTCTGCCTTTTCCTTCAAGCAGCCTATGAGCAGCGCATGCTGATGCAGGTCAGATGTGGAAAGCAAAGCGCTCGTAGTATTTTTGCAATGACAGAGTTTTACAAACCTTTAGATCTGTACCTCAACCCAATATTTGTAGCTAAAACACCCTCTCTGCTTTGGGCCTGAAGGGTGTGCCCATAGGAAGCACCTTTGACTTTGCTCATATTCCAGATAGGCTGATGAGTGCCTGCAGAGATTTCTTTTAACGACCAGGTCATGTGTCAGGTTTTGACTTGAATTGCTTCCTCAGAGCACGCTCTCCCTTCGCTAGGGACAAATACTGTAAAAGAACGACGGGGGAAATGGTAACACATATTTGTCTATGAAGAAAGGCAGAACCAACCTGAAAACCTTCACTCCGCTATGCTACCGCAGTGCCTGAACAGCAGGCAGATGGATTTTTAATGGTAAAATGCTGCAGTATTTCCTGGTTGCTATCGTTCCTTTTGGATTTCTTCCTAGCCTTCTTAACCAAAAGCTCATTCTATTCTCACTTTGAGTTGTAAGATTATGCTGAAAATTTTTGCACCGGAATGAAAACTTAGCATTGAGCTTCCTTTCCACACGTGATAACTAACCAAGCGTGGACGCGTCGGGGCATAGGTGGGTGCCGTGGGAACGCAGCCCTTTGCCTCTACTTCGCAGTGGCCTGTTCTGCGCGTACAAAACTGCCTGTCGTCGTGAGGAAACAGCCTGGAGTTGGATGAAGCAGCGTTTGTGACAAACCTGACCTTGCCTTCGGAAGAACCAGAGGACTTCACAAAGAAAATTCCCCTGCTGTAGTGAGGAGCTGCGTAATGTCGTTCCGTCCAGCAGCTCTTCCTGCCGAGGAAGCCCGTGAACCTTCCCATACCGCGCTCACCTTCTAAGGTCGATGGGGAGCGTGGCCAATGGTCTTATTCTTTTTATGCCAAACTTGGCGCTCCCAGAAAGCCGCAACATTTTTGTATGAAAATCACTGTGATTATTGTTCTCTACGTAGGAGAGACAAGTGTGGTGTAGGGTGTCTCTGGATGTAGGAATGGAGTGGATCCGACAACTCCAAGTCCAGAATTAATGCACTGAAAATGTTTCATTTCATTCTGCTTTCTAGATTAGTTCAACACCTCTTTCATTGTGAGGCTGATGTCATATCTTAAACTATTTTCTTGATGAAGTGCTTTCAAAAAACATTTATTATGGTGTCCGTATTTCTGTGACTTCATTTTTTTTCCTCCTGGACTCTGTTATAATATATCTCATTACACACCATGAAAATATTTGTAGAGATTGTTTATCGATAGGCAAACTTCTGCCGAGCAGGCTGGGTGTGTTGGCACGTGTCTGTGTTCAGAAAGAGCGAGCGGGCTGTGCCCAGTCAGCACCAATGCGGTCTCCAAAGGTTTGAAAAAGTAATCACGTACTTAACATTTAAGAGTTCTAGCAGTACGTCTCACTTCTAGTAAAAGATTTCATAAGACTTCAGAGTGTTTTTTAAAATATATCCAACAAATATCACATACATCAGGGGCTATTGCCTAGAAATAATAGTAAAGCATTTAATTCTCTATGCTGCACCTTCACTGTACGGTGATTTTTTTTCCTTTGCATTTTCTGATTCAGCTACAAGGCATCAGCAGCCTAAAAAATTACTCGCTGCAGCTCCTTTGGAATATACAGTAGCTATATAAAAAAAACCTGAAGCGCAGCTTAATATCTGTCACGAAAAAAAATTGTGCCGCGAAGAGCTGATTCCTGGGGGTAACTGGTTTGATAAAAGCATTTGCATGCGTAAGGTACTGCAGTGACGCACCGCGCTGATCAGGCACCGAAGAAATTAAATCCGGACTGAGGAAAGAACAGAGGTCAAAAAATGATGGCGTGCCGCCGGTTGCGGTCATGTAACGCACGATTGAGAAAAAAGAACCGCAGGGAAGAATTGTGAAGCGTCATCACGTTTGAGTGTCTCGCATTAGCGCGTTTCATTAGTGCCTCTGTTATTTTCAGTTCTCCCATAGTCTTCTTTGAAAATGCAGCATGGCTAAAATACAAAAAATAAAAACAAATGCTTCTGTTTTGTAGTCCGTTAACTGTCAAAAGCGGCATGTGTTACAATTGAAATAAGTTTTCAAATATGCAACAGTATTCTTCGTGAAACCCCGTGTTTTGTAGTAAAAAAGCAAGCCAGCTCACTTTTCCTTTGGCTACAGGATTTTATTAACATTTTAACAGTTTTGTTTTACATAATAAATAAGCAAAAATGCTTTACATTTTTAGGGAATACATATATAATTCTGAGCATTAATAGGTTGGTTGTTTTGCGTGCTTTTTCACCTACATTTGCCAAATAGCTTTTATCTGCATCATATAAAAAAAAGCAAAATCTAACGTTCAGGAAAAAAATGGAATAATAACATTTTCTCAGTGTTGTTTCTGAAGTATGACTGAAATGTGGAAAAAATCCTTGCTGTCCAGTTTTGTGGTTTTTAGAGAAATACTGGTATTCTGGCAGGTTTCCCATTTGTTTGCACTTTCCCTCAGTGGTAGACTCTCCAGTTTTGCATCCATTGTCCATTGCGCTTCATTTCCTTGAATGGCTTTAATGCCCTTTTTCAAGTTACAGGGCTGCTGCGACCTGGAGAGAAGGCTGTTCCCTTATCACCTTATTTACATTGCGGTGTTTCTATTAGTAGGATAAAAACTTCTTGATGAAAACTTCTTGAGACCTCAGTATGGGATTAACATTTCCGACTTTACATTTTGGTAAGATACTGCCTGTCTCACTCTCCTTCTCTCCCTCTCCCCCCATGCTGTTTCCCCGCTAGCCCTGAACTCCCCTAAGAGTTAAAATCCCATCGAGTCGCATGGCAAAGGTACCTAGAGCGGCTCAGACAAGTACGGGAGAGAGAAATGAGGTTATTTTTCATAATATATTCCAATTCACACTCCACTGCTGTGCCGTATTTTTTTCCAATTATTAAAAACGTTGCCACTGTCGATGGCTGTGCTGCATTCTGCAGTACGAGTCTGCTGTGAACATCTGCAGTTTAACTGACTGAAAGTCGTATTTTTCTCTCAGTATAATTTACTCACATTCCAGATGTGAACATGCGATGGCCGTTTCTATTTTGGAATGGCGGGAAAAATGTTTCACACATTTGCTTTTTTAATCACAGGTCTTTTCTAAAACCTGCCCTGTATTATCATCTGTGAATGCATAATTGATCCATTATTGCCTAACAGGGAAAGTTCATGTACCCGAATATCACATACCGTAAAACATCTGTGGGAGAATGATGGAACACCTCCTCTGCTCAGGCTCGCCGAATAAAGCCTGGAAGTGTGAATAACAAGGTAGACGCTGGAAAAATATTTTGTGGCATTTTACTGAAAAATATCAATGGCATTTTTTTGGCCGAAGCCTAATTTGAACGTTCCTGAAAACATGTTTTTATAGCGAGAAGTACTTAGAAGAACAGAAAAAAACACCAGACTGACTTTGCGTGCAGCAATGCCACTAACGAGGTATAGAGAAAAGTGTGGTGTGAGAGTTGTGCATCAGGTTTCTTTTTAATGATGCAAACAATGTCGGTCGCTCCTTTATAGGGCATGGTTTTAATTTAACAAAGTTAACACAAAAGTCTTCGCATAATTGTAGCTTTCAAGGTGTTGGGCCCGTTCATTAGTAACGCTGGCTAGGAAGGCTGTTAACCAGGGCCACTGTAAAACCAACGTGTGCCTCATCCCTTCAACGTATAAAGTCAGCGTGACAGTTACCGCTCGCTCATTGCGCTTCTGCGGACGCGCTACCTTCTCTAGCGCTAGACGAACCGAGGAGCACAGTTACGCTGAGTGAGTGAATAAGCTGGTTTGGTTCCGCTGCTTCTTTTTGTAAGTCAGTATTCTGGTGATGGTTGATTAGGTATTTTTTGTTATATTTATCACGAAAGACATTTTTCATGCTTTTTTTTAGCGAATGAAAAAGCCAAACAACTGTGAGCTTCCAAATGAACATCAGTTTAACTTCATAATAAAGCCGCCTCTGTTAACCTTTTAATAGGAAGCAACAAAAATACTGAAAATTGTTTTCAAACTTATGTTTCAAAAGTATTTTGTGTACTCATAGCAATAAATATTCATACATACAAGGAAGTGACTGAATATTATTGCTGGATCTAAAAGATGGAGAACATATAATTTTTAAGAGTGCGTATTTCATTACATTTTTATCTGACAGGGTGCAATCCATGAGCAAGTGTTTTTCCATATTGCACAAGCCAGGTAAGCATTTTTTTCAGCAAAGATCTCTTTAGAGAGAATCTGATAAGAGAGGAAGTTTTAAAAGTGTAAATTTGCCTTGAATTGGGCAAAGAACTATGGCTAAGTATAGCTGACTCAGGGCTGCAACAGCCTTTATTGTTGGTATTCACAGCTGTTATTTAGGGAGCCATTCGGTGTTTTATCCAGAGCGCTCAGTGTTTGGGGAAGCGGTTGAAAAACAGAGCGGACTGACTCTCGTCAATTAAACACACACGGATCCATACGTCTCTTCATTTGTAAACTTGACAAAGAAGTAAAAGAAGGGGGGGGAGGGAATCTATTCCTAATAGGCTGGGCGAAATGTAAATGTGTGCTACAGTTTATTAGCACAAATTGAGATGTGCACAAAGCGTTCAGCTCCAAACCCTGGTGTCCTCAAACTCTGCTTTCCTTCAAGTGCAACTTTGGGGTTTGTGGTTGTGCAGCGACTTTCGACTTTCAGTATTCGGCTTATCCACAGACATTATTTGTGAAGTGCACAAGTCAGTCAAATGTTAATCTTGCCTTTGTGTTGACAATTAAATTTATGCTTAAGGAAGTTCAGTGTGTTAAAAGCCGAACCTTTCAAACTTTGGAAGGCTACTGGTAAGTTTAAAATAAAGCATAAATGTTCCTCATTCCCTTGACTATAAAGAAAACATTTCTGGTGCTGTTATTAGGATGTATTTTTGACTAGCTGCAGATTTTCAAAAATCTGCACAGCCTTCTCCCAGAATACTCAGTGAAACGTGTGTTTTATGGGGACTAGTCTTTAGTTCCTGTCACGTGATTTGTCCCAGTTTGCCATGACAAGACCTGTAACCCTTTAATAGGTGTCTTTGTATGTATCCGTTTGTCATACCATTCCTTGTCAAGATAAATGGTGGTTCTAACAATCTCAGAACATTGAAATCTATCTTAAATAAATCAAATTTAGATTTGATTTATTTAAAGACTTTTGGAAAATGAATAAATAAGCTTTTTCCAAACCGAGTTCTGTTTAGTTAGTACAGCTGTATTAGGGATCCTAAAAATCACCACTCTTTAAACAAAGTTCATTTGTCGGGATGTTTAACACGTGGGTGGAGAGTTGATGTGAGGTTTCACACAGTTTGTCCAAAATTGCTAAACTAGAGTGTATAGTTTATAATGATGATAAAAAAAATCTTGAATGTATTTTGAGAAGGGGGGGGTTAAGGAAAAAATGTTCTTCATATAAATCTCTGCATATAACACCTATCATTTCATTCTGTTGCACACTATAAAATAACAAAAATAAGATCTGTAACATGTCTTCTCACTGGCACCAGAGCTTGATCTGTGACGATGAAGCGCTGAAGCGAGATGTAGGTTTTTTTCCTGACCTTGAAGGTGCTGTTATATGTGGCTTGCCAGGAATACACGAGTCTGTCCCTCATTGACCTTCAGCTATGCTCAGTAAATGTAACCATGTTTTCTCATGCTTTTTGCAAATCATTACAGTTTGGCTTCTTAATTAAATGTAAATACCCCTCTATTACTGTCACCTTCCATTGGCTATTATTACAGAAGTTCCAATATAATGGGGTAGTGCAGATTCCTTGTGGGTTTCTGGAGAAGAAGCTGATGAGGGGCTTTGGTTTTTGTAAATAAAGGTATTTACTTCTTCGGAATTGTATCCATAATTTTCTCCTACATGTCCTGTTGCTGTACATGATGAAGTTTGAAATGTACCGTGTTTGGCTAAAACATGGTGATAATTTAGAAGCACAAATGGAACTTGTCCAGAGGGTCTCACATCCATCACGCGTTCGCTTTCGGAGTCATGATCAAGCTTTACAGTCATTCTCTCATCGCTGTCCAGTTCATCGAGATTTGTAGCATGGTGACTAATATGCCCATATTTGGGTTCTTTCATACAAATCCTTCTTGTTTGCTCATATACTGAGGGCATTGGCAGGAGATGACTTAATTGTCCTATAGCTTTAGACTGGAAACATTCCGATTTTGGCAACAAGGAGTTAGCTATTGAGTTTGAAAAAGAACTTTCATTAATGCTCACTTTTTCTTGTAGGTCTCTGTTAAAAGCTAACTTGTTTTCTTCTTTAATGAGGTGGTGAGATGACTGAATCCTGGTTTCTATTTTGTTGGGTTTCATGATGCCAGAATCATAAATCTCTTCTTTATATCTGCTGCCTGGCATGGGTGCTGTGCAGCTTGTAAAGTTGTCAGATAGAGCATCTTGGCTGTATCTTCTGTTTGATATGGGCACTTGCAGGAAAGAGAAAACACGTTAATTACTGACAATGAGCTCATGTAATAGATAGACTCTAACACTTTTTATGACTGAACGTTACTACCCATTTGGTTTGGGCCAGATCCAAGTCCCAGTGAAGGCCTCAGAGGCATTCCCATTTGCCTCAGTGGCTTTGGATAGGTCTCTCTAAGACAGTGCTGAAAAGTAAAGAAAAAAACCCCACCCGTTCAGAAGAGCCAACAGTGTTGAACAATTCTGAAAAGGCTTTCCAAGTGAAATGCCCATTTGTTTATTTGACAGAATAATTACAAATCGTTGTCATTATTAATATGGTTAAATCGGGGAAATTAAAGCAAAGAAGTATTTGGAAATGTGACCTGCTATCAAAAGCTTTGACCTTAAGTAAGCTCTTTTCAGAGATTTATCAAATGATTTACCAAAGGATGGATAACATTTATTACATGTCAGTGATTCAGTGACTAGAGTAAAACAGAATTTATTCTTCCTGTCACTGTGGAAGTGTATTGGACACTTGCCCTTGTAAGGAAAGAATAGACTGTGTAAGTGCTGAGGTGTCAGTACCTAATTTGTGATATCTATTTGTGATATATGTAATATCTAAATTGTGTCACGTTAAAGGCTTTGCTTTTTCTCTTTGAAAAACCAGCATCAGCTATTAAAAGCATCTATTGAAAAGCAACATAAATACTTCTTGATTAATGCTGTATCTCTGCTTTTACGGTGCTATCATGTAATAAAGCTGTATGTGTAATATAAATGTAATTTACAGCATACACTGACAATGTTTGTTTGAATGTGCCAGTGCTAAACTGGGCATGCATGGAAAATCAGAAGCTGGGTTCTTAAATTTTCAAGAGAGTATGAACCTAGGATCTCTATTCAGGCTCTTCCTCTAAAATATATTGAGTAATCTTAGTTTTCTCTTAAGTTTGTGCATGGTAGCTGAACTCTTGAATCAATTTGAATTGTTTTTATCCTTTTCTGCTTGGCTTACACAGCTTTTCCTTTTTGTACACTCCTGTCTACAAATGGTAAAAGAAAAAGCCACTGGTTTACTCCTATATAGTATGGCTAAAATTAGGCGAGTACTAATTTTTTTGCACTGTCTTGTTTGAACAGTTTGACAGTTATACTCCTCCTCCAAGGCATACTTGAAAGTTTTCTGTTAAAGGTTAAATGAGGCGCTTGGCAAATTTCTCAAATTAAACCTAAACTCTATTTTGTGTTATGCTCACTGAAAGCCCTGGGCACCTAAGTGCCTTTTGTAAAAAGGATTTTCTGTTTTGCTAAAAATTTCATTCAACATCTTAAAAGTTTTGGAGTGGACTCTCCTATAGTGGTTGCTGATGTAACTGTACCCTCTAATAATTAAATAATCCCTGTGCTATAGTAGACTGGCAAAGCCTTCATGTATAACAGAGGAAGCAGAAATAGCTCAATTGTACCTTTTTTTATATGCAGAGTTTCATTAATTTCAGAGGGAGTTGCACCACATAATTAACACCAGAATTTAAACAGGAATCTGGATCCAATTTCTTCTTGATCAACCCACCACCCTCCTAGAAACAACAACCTTTCAAGTTATTCTTTTTAATTTCCATGTATATATTTTGAAGCAAGAAGTATATGCAGGCCTAAGTAAACTGAATTCTCATCAGCAGTTGAAAAATGGCCCTCTTAGATCACAGATCAAAACAGGGATTGAGCCACATGCTTGAGTATAACTTAGAAATTTTACCGGGGTAATTATACTACTATAATTTTAACTCCACGTTTGGCATTTTTACTATGAAGTAAGTACACATGCAGAGAGCTACTGACATATAACTACTATGGTTTAACTAATCTGGTATACTGGCTTTAGTGTTTTTCCCACTTGAGACATCCATGCGAGTGATGCGTTTGTTCTCTGACTGCAGCTTGGAGTATTGTTACTTTATGGCTCTACTCTAATCTCTGCACAAAAGATTGTCTTTTTCCATTTTTAGAGCCCACGCCTGTAAGAAATTGAAGCATCACAGCAACCAGTTGGCCCCTGTCTTGTTATCTTCATTTTTGTAATCTCAAATGCTGCTGGGCTGATGGCTGCCTTCTTGATACCAAGAAGTAATTTGCATACTTGGGAGATGTACAGGATATTATCCATTTTGTTCTGTCCTGTTTCTCAAGCATGGTTTTTGTCTCTTTTGTTGAGGAAGAAGGTAAGCGTCTGGTTAATTGTTTGCAGGCTTTCATTAAAGTTGTCAGCACATTCGTGGAGTTAGGCCAGACAGTCAGGCAAGTCGTGTCTGCAGTGCAACAGAGCACAGTCGTTTTTGTCCGCTCACATTCAGAACAGTTACCGGAGCTAGGCTTAGACCTACTTTTGTCTTCCTTTGCAGACAAAAACCCAAGGATGCCCTGGGACAGAATCCTCCTGGGGAGCTTTTCACACAGAAGTTAATGGAAAGCTGACCAGCTGCTTTGTATTGCTATAGAAGGGCAGCACCCCAGGACTGCTTCCACCCATCAGGCATGTGGGCAGTTGCTGGAGTACCTGCCTCAGCAGGTGCTTGAGTATCCCATGCATTCTGCACTTCTCCAGCCCTGGAAACGCTTTACCATTGTTGAAGCCAGCACATTAATTCGGGATGCTTTCCGGACCACTCTTCCGCCAGAGCAACTCAGCTATGCCAGATGAGATAGACAGACGGCACATCTGAGGTTGTATATCATACCAGAGTGACAGCAGCTTTCTAGAAGGCCCTTCATACTTATACTGCCTCTGTTCATAGCAGCCGACAACTGCAACTGAACTCCGTCCTTCAGGCATCATGGCTCGGTTAATTCTTGCCAAGTAGCTCCGCTTTCCTGCTGGCGTACAGGGTGCAGCTTGGGCAAGTTGAGGGAGAACCTGGAGATAAGACCCCCATCACCTGGAAGCCTGCTCATATTTTAGCATACAACCATCCAAGTGGGAACAGGAAGGCGACTCTAGCAGGTGTCGGTCTTTGTTTAAAACATGTCATGTCTATTCATAGTTAAAGTATACTGGAGCAGTCTTTTGCCTGTCAAACATAGTGCTGCAGTGAGGAGCATTCCCTCCTCACCTTTCAGTAATACAAAGATCAGATGGTGTTCAATGGAGAAAGATGCTTGCAGAAAAGGTATTTCATTCACAAATGTGCCTTTCTGTACCAAGACCTTAACAGATAGAGCTGGTCCTTGTTCTCTCACTGCCCCTGTCTATTCCAGTAAAAATGAAAGAAAGGCATCTTGGGACCAGGTTAAAGCAAAGAAAGACTGGTGATCAGCATTGATCTTCATGCAAAAGGTATACAGTCTTTAACAGCTGAGTCTTGCATCCTGTACGTGAAAAACCTTGTCTGTTTTTAGGACACAGTTGAAGCCCCGTCTGCATGCATGCTTTGTCTTGCATAGTTTTTCTTGAGCTTTCTGATCTACACTAATCCCAGAAGAGTGTACTTCCGACAGTTACTATATGTTTTGAAAAGACAATATGCCACCACTTGAATGTTGACACATAGCCTATGGTGTTCCAGTATGTTTCCTAACCCTTTGTACAAGAGGCCTTTCAGAGAAGAGGAGCAATTACTCAATCGCTCTGAGTTTTGCTGAAGACCAATGAGTGGGGCTGCTGTACTGCTCAGGTCACTCTCTCCTGGGTCACAAAGGCATGCTGGTATTCCTCTGTGTCAAACAAGGCAAAGATACAACAGGTCTTAATAATGTCCGTGCCCATGAAGAAGACATTTTTTAGATTAGCTCAATATCTCTGCTGTGTCCTGGTCTGAACCCTAATTGCAAATCATCTGATGTGTGGGCTGATGTTGTAATTACTATGTTCTCCATTATTCTCCCTCCAAAAACAATAGTAAGAAAACATGATCTGCAAGACCTCTTTGTCTCCAGTGGAATACCCTTTTCAAAGACGATGTTTGTTTCTTCCAGTAGTCACAGGCTAAACCTGGGGTGTTGATTTGGGGAAGGAAGATAGACCAAAGTTTTTCCATAGGTTTTCTTAGTATTCATCATTTCCTGAGTTTTGGCATGACTAGTGGCGCTAAGCTTCACAGAGATTGTACAAACTGGCCAACAGCATAACTTACAGAGAAGTGGGTACTGTGGTACCTACAGTAGTGATGTATTCATTTGAGCGTACAAAGGAAACTTCCCTGGCTAAGAATATTGTTGCCTTCTCTGCAGTGAATATCTTTTCTGATGACTCGGCCAGCTGGAAAAAAGTGGAAGAGGCTTCAAAACCAGATTCTGAGGCAGCAGCATCTGATTTGCAGGCAGTTTTATCTGCTACGTGCTTTTCCAGAGCTTTGATGGCTTGGCATGATCATCTTAAAATCTCTGATCTCTCCAAAAGAAGCTATTTTCCATAGAGAAAAATGTCTCTGGCCTACGGCATTTTTGGCAGATGCTTCTATGGATGTGATGTGGAATAGCCCTTGCATCCAACCCGGTTGCCAGATGTCATATTTGGCATTGCCTTTGGATTGAAGATAATGACGCTAAGCAGATCCTCTCTGCTTTGAAGCTTACTGGCTGTCAGTTTTGCAGTGAACCGCTGGAAAAATTAGCAGTTGACAATGTAAGGAAGATCAGATGCCCCTTTCAATTCAAACAAAAAGTTGCCTCCAAAGGTTCAGATTTCTCTTCTGCCACCAGCCTCAGCAAAAGTACAATAGGGCTAATTCTACCTCAGGAGGAAACAAACTCTGGAACAATTGGATATAAAGACTCTTTGCAGTGGAGGCTCTGTTTTTCTTTCCCCTTTTACAACACTGTGTGTGAACTCAAGCAATGATCTCTGACCGGGGCTGAGTTTGACCAGATTCTTTTTTTCCTTCTTAAATAGTACAATTCTAAGTGCTTTTGCAGAGAATTAATTGTACCAAGTCAGTTTTCATCAAATGCTCAATAGCTAAACAACCATTAAAATACATCTGTGTTCAAAAGAGAACCCACATATTCCAACTTAAGCAACAAAACCTTAAGTAGAAGTAGAACCAGAAGTAAGAACCGCTGGTACCACATCTCCGTTTTCCTGTTCATGAGGAAGTGGTGAAGGTATGCATGCATGATGAAATTGAAAAATATCAGCAGTTGCTTGCAGTTTTTTGTTGGGATTTTTCCCCCCTAACATATTTAACAGTATTGCTGTGAAGTCCTTCTGACAATATATTTACTAGGAGTTATCTGCCCATATCAACCGACCGATGGTAAATTGTTTGTCTGCTGCTATGCTCACTGGGCTTTTCTGGCAAATGTTATGGCCACGATCAATTTTACAGACTGTTCTCTGAACAGGCTGTTCTTTCCACATCCATTCTCAGTCTATCTGACGGCACCCTCTGACCAGCAAGGGGTAGATCTACTTTCTCAGTCAGTCTCACAGCATCTGTTAGTCTGGAAGCAGAGAAGAAAAGCTGGGCTGACTTCTGTACACCTAGAATAGCTTTGTTCCTGCAGACCTACTGGGGATCTGCAGGATTTACTTCAATCCTTATACTTATCCTCAAAACATGTAGCATTTTTTTCTTTTCCACAAAGATACAGCGTCTTTAGAAAGGACAAACCCATTTCTTATTGTTGGTCTAAAGCTACTCGTTTTCACACCCAGTCCACCACAGCAACAAAAGGAAACCAGCACATTAGAGGAGCATGAGCTCAGAAAAAGCATTTAACCTGAACTAGGCTGTAAGAAGACTTTCAGTCTTGTTCATTTTCAACCTAAACACAGAACAGTAAAATAAAATGCTACAGTCAGCTAGGTGAGGTAATCAGCTAGGTGAGGTCAAACGGTCCTGTGAAGGACAAAACCCTGGGCAGAAGTTATTTGCTCCTCTGTGGAAGACACATTCAATGACTGGGTCCGTCTTCTGTCTGATGTAGCAAGCTCAGCTTTTAACATCTGCAGGTGTTCCCTTCAGATCTAGGATGTCTAATGTCATGTCCCGAAGTGAATAAATGCTTTTTTCTGGTGTACTCAAGAACCTTGAGCCTGTCTTTTCAAGCTTTTTTATTTTAAATTTCCACTACTGCTTCCTCTGTCTCATCCTTTATGAAGCTATAAGAAAGGAGTATTTCCATCTAACTTTATAACAGTATGTCAACCAGTCAGTCCTCATCAGTGATTAACTCATCAAAATGGTGTATGCAGATAGATGTAATGCATGTGAGATCTAAGGATTAGTGTGTCTTGAGCTTGTTCACATTTAGTTACTTTATAGGTTTGCAAGGTTATTTCTTACAGGTTGCCACCTCAGAGAAGTCAATGTCTTCAGTGCTTCCTTCAAATATTTAAGCTCACCATCTTTATAGAGATGATGCCGTTGATTGGGGAGGAGCACTGAAGACATTTTTAAATAAAGCAGAAGACAGTGCATTTCATTTACTCATTCACTGTAAGGTAAAGTCATTTAGAATGGCTTCATACTCAGAAAGGACAACCTTCAATTTTTATGGATTAGATCATATTTATTTTAATTTCTGTATGTGGGCTGAAGTACATTTGTTTCTCTCTGACTTCAGCAATGACTTACCTGAGGAATTCCGCTAAACAACTCAGTGCAAAACACGAAGGTAAACTGTGCCAGTACTAAAGGAGGTGGTAGCTCTGTCCTGTTCTAAAAGTGATTATGGTGAATACATTTTTGTAACTGATACTTTGATAATATTCCTAATCAAGTGCTTATGGTAATGTGAAGAGGGATGAGCATGTAAACACTGTAAGCATAACAGTCATTACACTTCACTGTTTCTGATTTTCTGTGTTTCCTAAACACTTTGTACTTCCTGTTTTCAAACTACAATTACAAATCTTTCCCAGACACCCCACAGCTTTGCTTTTCTTTGTTTCTTTTTTTAAAGTGACACCCACCTTCATAACTCTGTGCAAGATTATGTCGGATGATGTTCACTGGCTGATCAGGAAGATTTTTGGATGGTGACTGGCTGTTGGGTACCAAGGAGTTGGCATAATGCCACTGGCATTCTCCATTTGTCTGCAGCGTACTCAAGAAAAATCGAGCCACTTCACAAGGTGCTCCTTGAGACTGCCCAAACTTTGAGGGCAGCATTTGCTTTTTGCTACTGAAGACATGAGAATCTACAGGGAAGTGTCCATAATGGTAAGAAAAAGGCAAGCTATATGACGGGGCATATAAAAGTTCACTGTTTTCTGAATGGAAGTTTTGTTCTTGAATGGTGGCAGCGTTCACTGCGGGGCTGGATCGCCAGTTTCCCACCTGGCTGCATTCCAGTTTGTCTGTCTGGAATGAGCTGTATTGCTGGGGGAAAGAAAAAGAAAAGAGGGGAAGAGAGTTAAATGACTAATTTTTATATGAGACCACGTAATGAGCCCAAAGCTGGACGTCTTTGAACTGCAACCTCACTGGCTAAAGGGACTAGCATTTCAAGATCCTTGTCTTCACAATAACTTTACCTTCACTTAACATGCAAACGAAAAATCATTTTGTCATCCTAATGTTAGGGGTTTATTTGATAATTTTGCCTGTTGGATTTTAGCTAGAAAATACCAGAGGGCAGAATTTTGTTGCAAAGCACTGGAAGTCACTGATAAAAGGACTAGAAGATCATGAATATGATTTTGCATATGTTGGCATGTCAGGCTTTAGAACGGTAGGAACACAAAATCTTCTATCACACTGATTTTCTCTTCCCACTCTCTCCCACTCTCCTCTCCAGACTCCAAATGTTTTTTGCGCTCTCACTGTTGTGAACGCTAGCTGCATTCACTGCTGTTTTAAGCTAATAGTTGCTCCTTCCAGCAATATTCATTGCAAAGTCTCAGAATGGCACATGGTGGGTGTCAGTCTCACCAACCTGGTTTTATGGACAATCTCCATTGTTTACTTTCACATCTGGTTCTAGCTCACCCAGTGACAGTGAGAGATATTCTAAATCCCGCTCCAGTGCTCTGTTTGCTAGGATTAATTCTTGTGATGCATTCTCTGGCATAAGGAAACTGCTAATATCTATGTGACATTAAGAACTCTGAATATCAACAGTGAATGAGGTGCATTCTGCACCAGCGCAAATTTTCACAACACAGCTAATCTTTAGTACATATTTTTCTTCTTTTTACCAAGAAAGCACATTGTCTTTGAAGTACTAAACATACTCCAAATCCAAAAGTTTTTGCATTTGCATCACTTGCCGGAGTTGGTTTGTACTACTTGTGCTGTCCACCCCACGAACAAGAGGGTCCAGTTGTATTCTGGCCTACAAAGGAGTTCCTGTGGCAGAGCACACTATAGTTGGTTTTACAGTAAGTTCAGTTCTGGATGATCTCTACTCTGTTCCAAGCACTCTACCACAATAACTGGTGAGTAAATATTGCTGCAAATGTTACCTGTTGTGGGTAAGGCGTTGTTCGGAGTTTTGCCTTCATTTTATTACTTTTGGGTTTTACCATTTTCCTTGTTTCCTGCGAGGTAGATACTGAGTTTCTGCATGAAAACTGTGACTTAGAAATGGTAACCTGGTCCAGTGACAACTGAAGTTCCTTATACTCAATATCTCTGCAAAAGACAGTCCAATATATTACATACTCAAACATACCACACAAATCCAAAATAGCTCCTTTGAAAATAGGTGTTAGTTTTCACAATGTTTTCATTTTCATTCTTCCAGGATTTTCACTGACTCTGCAGTGCGAGTCTGGGGATGTCAGCAGGCAGCGGATTTTATGGTCTGACCCCATCCCCACGCAAGTTTATCACAAACATTCCACTGGGAACCACGTTAACATCTTTGTACTAAATAAGCCCACTCTCTGAATCTAAGCTGTGCCAACTTCTTCTCAGCCATCCATGGCACCCTGCAGTTTGGAATCACAGCCATGTCAGCTGACAGAAAGACACAGCTCAATTCATCTGCCTCCTTCTCAGTCAGGAATTGGTCTCTGCCTTGGCTCTCCCAATTAACCCCAAGAAAAGGAAAAAGCAATGATGTTCCTTTTTTGTCAGCGCAATGTGCTTGTAAGTAGACCACAGAAGCCGCAATGTTGTTTTTCTGACAATCTCTAGACTTTCATTTCTGCTCTGTTCTATTCAGTTTTATCTGCCTCACAGGCAGGGCAGATTTTTGTATAAAACAGGCTAAAAACCTCTAAAACACGCTAAAAACGGACTGTGGATCATATTTTGAAACATTAATTTTTACAGTTCTGAGGATTAAATGGTGTCCCCTAGTTTTGTCAGTTGCAACAGTGGTGCATATTTTTGAAAGAATAACTAGAAAAAAAATCTACTTCTCTCCTAATTCCTACCTAGAACTCATTTCCATCACTTTTTGGTGGTGAATAACCAGGAAGTAGATTCAACTCAAGAATAGGCTGTTATATATCCCTGGCACAGTTTCCTCCTTTTTACTCAAATCACTTGCCCCAGCTCAAGGGACTCAAGCAGATTGCAGGGCTGAGTCTTTCCCTCATGCTGCTGGCTCTCACATCTGTACAGGAATGAGGTGTTGGCCAGTGTGTCTAGGACTGAGTACCTACTTCAGGTAGTTTAAGAAAACACTCCATAGTTTCTCAACTCATACACTTTAACTCCCCAAAGTCAGGTATCAGAGACAACATTGTAATATGCAAACACACACGATCCTACCACACACGTCATGCAAACACATCTTACTTTCAAGCTGGATAAGAAATGGACCAGTCTAGACAAAAGAAAAGAGTGTATAGTTCACTGCTTTTTTACACTATTCATCATAAGGGGTGCCTACTATCCTTTTTTTTTTTCTCTTTTCCCCCATAGATAGTCTCTTCAGTCATAGTCTGTTTCACTAGTACTTATCCCTCTTACCAATATAGATTTCTGTCTCTCTCAGCGTTATGTCAAGATAGGAATTTTGTAACACCTTCGTGACTGGAACCAGAATTCATAAATGGCAGGTCCAAACCGCTGTACATTCACCAGCTCAGTGGGAGCTACTTGCCACTGTGAGAATGTAGTTTTGCCCTGAGTATCTGTGCAACCCAAGGCAAGTACAGGAATCCCTGGTGATTCGCCTGTCCCTGAAAGGAGTAACGCTTCCTACCATTGTCTCTGTCTCGCAAACTGACACTGTGACCTCTGATGGGTAGCAGCAGCTTTCAACTGTGTCTGGACAGCCCCAGCACAGTTCTGATGCTAATTACAGAACTGGGGTCCAGGTCTAATGCAAATGGCTACATATGGTGTATGAGGTAATCATCAGGAATACTAGCTCTTTTTAGCTCAATGTAAGTAGAAGAGGGAGGATATGAGGACAGAAAAGTGTCTGTAATGTGCAAGCACAGAGTGATACTGGAAGACACAAGTAAAGCAAACTTAAATGATTTAATTAGTAATGAATCAATTACTGATAACACGTAATGGTACAAAGTATTTTGACTTACGTAAGGACATAATTGACACTCACTATGCAGTGAGGCCGTGATGAACGGCTGTTATGCACAATAGTAGCGTAGCTCTGTACCCAAACCCAGCCTCCATGCTTGGACAGTAGTCGATAGTACTTGGTTGTGACTTGGCCTTTCACCAACACTGTGAATACAATACAAAAAAGCATTTCACATTGCTTGGACTTGTGACCACTTCCTGGAGAGGTCTATTTGCAAGGCAGGGACTTTTCTCCCTCCTCCCCCACCCTTAAACCTCCTTCTCCCACCAAACTTTAAATAGCTCCCCTGCAAAGGTATCTGTCCTGCCCCTTCACATAGTTTCACGAGGTCACATTATTTACAAATAGTATGTTGCATACTATTAAGGTTTGTCTTCTTTTCCCGTTCACCCTGCTCTCTTATGCTTACATTCTGCAAAACCACTTAGTGTTTCTAATCTTCTAACTGAAAAAGAAAAGTGAGAGGCAGCAAAAGTATTTTGAAGCAGACACAACTAGCTTGAATTTTTCCAGTATATTTGGAAACACTTTTGTCACTCATAGTTTGAAAGATTATTGTGTATTTTGCAATGTATTTTACGGTCTACATTTTGAAGGTTGATTTAAAAGGGAAAAATTAAAATGCCATTTCGTTCTTAAGCACACAAATAAAGACAAGGCCAGAGACATGAATCAGTCATCTGACAGATTTCACTAGAAATTGAATCCTCTATACACCAGTTTGGATTCTCTGTGAACAAAGAAGTTTTGACATAAGGCTATGCTGTAATAGGGGTTGTGCAGCATCTCTAAATATTTAACCTAGCCACAAATATTTCTGGTTTAGTGCCAAGCATTTATCTAATGATTCACTAGAAGATAATTCCCAGCCTTCAAAGGTGGTTCTCTTGTGTGACCCTGGAGCATTCCTCCAGGAAACTCCATCTTCTTACTCTTCTGTACAATCAGTTATCTATTTTAAATTAGGAAATAAGTGACTGAGCTTTTTACACAAACTGTGTCCAAAAAATGTAATCAGTAACACCAATTCCTTTATATAATACATGATTAAGAAATGGAATTACTGCTTGCAAATGTAGGACTTCTACTAGACTGAACTTAGTAGCAAAGCTCACTGTAATTTTGTTCTGTCATTGTACATGCTTGGTGCAGAAGCAGATACATAATGAGGAAATTGAACAACAGCTTTCCCTTTCAGCCAACTCTAGTAGAGCAAATGATCACTTGAAATGAAAATATATGGCCTTATAATTAGTGAGCGTAGAAGATTTTTCTGACAGGGAGGGCATCCAATGTTAAATTGGGAACTAAAGGGTGCATAACCTTTGGGGGTTTGTTTACTGTTTGATAAACAATTATATGGCTACCAGTCATCTCTGGGGTTGGCTTTTTTTGTTCAGTTGTTACTTGGGGGAGTAGGGGTTTGTAATTTCAATAGTAATCAGAGACCGCCATAATCCAAATAATGTGAATAGCCCAATGTAACACTGACAGAAATAGAAGAGCAAGAGTTCTTGTTCTTGCTGAAAGGTCCTCTAAGTCTGTAGCATATAGGTAATCTCCCTGGACTTCTTACTTTCCTATCCATCTGCACATGCCACAACACATTTAAACATTTCTTCAAATCCAGTTAATCTCCCTAAGAAAATCAGGCTCTTACAAAATGACTATAGACAGGTCTTTCTGGAAGTGTCAGTTCTCCTTCCATTACTAGATGTGGTATCCATTTGTTCAGAAAGCAGCAAGATGAACAACATCTTGCAGGACATTCAAAACCCCATCCTTGCTGACACCAAGCCACTCCTATTTAGAGTTTGAAGTCTTTCTTAGATACCAGCTTTTTGCCTCATACTTGCTGATGGCCTTTTTCCTCCCTACATTTCTACATAGAACACTCTATGGGGTGGAGATTTGGATATCTACAGTTATTTAAGAAAATCATGAGGAATATGTGTGTAAGTATGTAAACGCACCTACAAAACACAAAGGCACATGTACTCTTTAAGTGCAATATATTGCTCCAAAGTAGCTGCTACTCAAAGATTCGGTGTTACAATGCTAAATAAGTCTGTTGTAAAAATATTTGTTAATAATCACCTATATGCCATGGAATCACTATGTTTCTCGGTGTTCTATAGTCCAAACGGTCCAGTTCTAGGAAATGATGCTTACGTTTTGGCCTAGATCGTCTAACAGATATTTTCTGTAATGTGGTCTAGGCTTGTCAGAACTAAGTCTTCATGCTAGTTTAATGGTCAGGTTTCCCCTGAATTCAAAATGCCTTGCTACTCAGTCTTCTGAAATAGAAAACAATGGTGTAATGGATTGCTTGCTATAACAGAGTTCTTCCATGTGCTTTGGGACTAGTTTTGACTTTCTCTCTCTCTCACTGATTTTTTTTTTTAAAATCACTGTTTTAGCTCTCCAGTTAAGACAGTATTTTAAAAGATGTGAAAACCACTGAGGACTACAGTGTTCAGCTTTCCTTCCTAATTATATGGATAAACCAATATTTCTCCTGGGACGGGGGAGGACTCCATGTCTCCTGCATTTTTAGCAATCTGGGGAAAGTCTGACCTTGGCCAGGGGACAGTAGCTGTGCTTCCGATACAGTAAATGAGGTCAATTTCCATTTGGCTCTGTGTTAAATTACCCTGTTTGATGCTGATTGGGAAACCTCAGAAATGGGAGTGAGGTAAATCCACTACCAAGACAATCTGTGCAGGCTCAGACTTCTTGGTGGCCTCCACTGCAATCAAACGGGGAGGATTTGGTGGCTTTAGCCTTGGCTCTTAGATGTGCCATTTGTAACTGGGTGTTCCGCTGATGTGGTTCCCTCCTGGTTTAGCAGGCAAGCTGAAAAAGGCACTGGGCTGGCTGGGCTGGTCCTTCTGGTCTGTCATAGATGGCTATTTTAAAAGGCTCCAGCAGGCTCACAGGCATGTGGCTGGGAGTTCCTAGCCTGCATTTAAGGATACCACCAAGAGAAATGGACTTCTTGGTTCCTCACTTGCAACAGTTATTGTTTTAGCTTCCCTGGCGCACACAGCCGGGTATGTCATCGATCCAGCCCTCAAGCAGCGTGGTCAGTGGATGGTGCCCTAGCAGACTCTACAGTTGTTTTGCTCTCTTAAAAACTAGTGCAGCTCTGCCAGAAGGCTTCATTGCTGGGGGAGCAAAAGTAGACTCCATGCCATGGACAGAGTGTAAATTGTGCTATGCTGTAAGATAGGTTCTATAAATACATAGGTTGACTTCCAGGAAGCAGCAGAATGGTTTTGTGATGACATCAGCTGGGGTTGGGGCTTGCCTTGCCAAGGCACAGAGATGCAACTCATGTAAAAGTTTATGTGGGAAGAGCAATAATGTCACAATATGTGGGATGCACAAAATCCTCCTCATAGAGGGACGATGGTACAAATGAAGTGATTTCTCTGAGGCCAGAAAAATATTTGGTCTGTACTGGAACAGAGGAATATTTTGTCCATACTGTAACAGCTTCCTCTGTCCCGTCTTTTAGAACGCAAGATCCTTAGGCAGGGACTCATTATTTGTGCGGCTGCATTTCCCTAGCTGCAGAGCAAACACTGTCTATATTGGTGGTGCTGTAGAAATAAATAACACTAGTTCAAATGCCAGAAGTTTTTTCATATAGCTGGAAGCTAATCAAATGTTTAAAACAGGAAACCCTGTTTGCTGCCTTGGGCAGCACACCTTGGGCAAATATTCACATCTACATTTTCCTCATAGTCTGATGTTCTTGTTATATCCCTTCTAACTTGTTCCCCTCACTGTTTCCTTTGTTTTGTTCTCTGTGTTGCCTAACTTAAAGTTCAGTTGCTTTAGGTCTTCAGTTTGGGAATTTTTTTTCCTCTTTGAAAAAGCAGTTTGTTACCCTAGTTTAGGGTTGCCTTTTTTTTTTTCCTTTTCTTTTTTTCTTAATACCCTTATTAGGTGTAAGATGTTTCTCTCCAGATTTCTTCATCAGATGACACTTAATCATCGAATTGCTTTATAGAATGGTACGTCAAACCTGCCAACCTTTTACTGTTCATGTTCCTAAGACATTTACTGATGGATGGTGGGGGAGTTATAACAGTGCTCCCCAGAGGAAGTTTGTACACTTCCTGATCTGTTTTAATCGTTTCTAGTACTTGGTATTCTGACCGTGATTCTGCACTGTTCCCACTGTTGCCCAAGCATTAGCCATTATTTTTTGTTTCTTGGCATTTGTTTGCTTTGAAACTTTCATAAATTTCTATGCATGTGTCTTGCATTTTTCTTCTGTTTTTAAAATTTACAATAATTTATCTTTGTAATTCAGATACAGTATCTAGAAAACTTATTTTAGTTACTCTCTTTGGTTGAGGGTTTTTTTTTTCTTGTATGGGTGTGTGGGTGTTAATTCAGTAAATATGATGTGTCTCTACTTAAAACTCCAGTCATACATAGATCAAACTGGCAGCCACAGTACAAGTCTTCTACTGCACAAACAGAATTATCCATCACTCTGCTCTAAAATGGAAAACTGTTTTCCAGAGATGATTGTGGCTATAATGGAATCATCTCTATCCTGGTTGACACAGGTATTTCAAATAGTCTTGTGAAAATAACGAGTGATGTTTCATGCAGGTAACAGTCACATCCAAATGCAGATGTTAACAGTACAAAGAGGATGCCCCCAACAGGACATTACCGAGTACCCTGGTCATTCTAGCTTTTAGTTTGCAATGGCCCAGAGAATTCAATGGTGTTTTGGTAAATTTGAACTTGCTGTAAAGATTAGTTTCTGCTTTCCCAGGTGTAGCACACACTGCCATCAACAGAATTCGGCACTTGGAATTTCAGCACTGACTTGCCAAATACAGTTACATCCTCCTTTATATTCCAGATCATCAAGAACAGCACATATTAAGGTGAAGAAGTGACTACTTTCTCCTTCAGGAAGCCTAAGAAGGATTTGACTCTGGCTGCTTTCAGCCCACAGGAGAAATCTGGAAAAAAATTCACTGACATTGGTTTTTGGATGTCATCTTTGCATCGTATGGGCTGTGACAGACTGAGCCAAATCCAGAGTTCAGCTATTCCCTCAATTTGCTTCTCAAATTAACGTGCTACTGAATGAACTACTTCCCAAATCCAGATGTTTGAAGATATGATTAGTGTCTCTGTTGGCAGATGAAGAATTATTAAATGTGTAATTTTTTTCCTGACACTCCATTCTCCAAACCTCATCCACATGCTATTAATGAACATTCATCTAAGGATTTTTTGGGTTTGCATTCAATTCAAACATGGGATGATTATTACTAACATATTTCAGAGGAATGGGGAGCTGTTGCATCATTTTTCTTTTAGCAACAGAGGCTAGTAAAGTTCAGATTTTCCCCTCTCACTCACTCACTTGCTCTTGAAGGTTTTTTTCCTTCAAGAGTTCACCACCCAGAATCAAGCCCAAATTTTCAAAACAGCCTAGATCCTTTAAGTAGAAAGATAAAAGTGGCCAGATATGTTTTTTTCATGAAGCACAGCACATTGAGTATCTGCCTTATTTGCAGAACTAATGGTTTCCCGAAGTGATAGCCAAGCACTTTTGAAAATCTAGCTCCAGTCAAGATTTGGAAAGCTTTCTTTACTTTCCAGCACACTGCCTGTTGTCTGCAAAACTTCTCACTCTACTTAATAAATTTCAGTCTAGCATTCTTTTTACTTACGCAGATGATGAGCATATCGTAAATGGAACACATCACAGCCATGAACATGGTGGTAGAGGGTTTTTTCTATCAGATCTTGGGGCTCATATCCAGTTAATTCAGTCACCCTGGAAAAGGAAGTTTCCATAATAAGTGAAACCTCTAGGAATATTCAGTTTCATTAACCTAATATTTGATTGTGCCAACAAATCAAATGCCTAAAAACTGCAGGACAAAATGTTAGTTTTGGAAACAGAATCCTCATCTTTATAAGAAAACAAACCCTCCCAACCCAGCCAAAGCAAGGTGCAGTTATTCCCTGGCCAGCCTTATACACAGGCAGGAAAAAGAGTTCTTTTGCTTATTTCCACTTTGGGCTTTTGCTACTGCCGTGCATGATCCTTTGCACAAAGATCCAGTTGAGGAGCCATTCATGAAACAGTAAAACTGCTCTTGCGGACTGCTGACACATTTTCATTTGCTTTTGCAAACATACAAGTGTAGCATGTATGTCAGTCCATAGACACTGTGATCATGGTCTATAAATAAATTTAGGCTAATGCCTAACAGAAGAAGGAAGCAGGAGCTTATTCCAGCTGAGAATGTGGAAAGCCAAGGAGCTATGAAGATAACAAGCTAAGAAAAGGAAGTCTGAAGCTAGACTTCAGAAAAACATCCTCACATGATGAGAAGTAGAATAATGGAACAAATCTGAAACAGCAGCATCTCTGCAGATGTTAAAAAACCAGGCTACACTGGTCAGACTTACACTGGGTCAGACCCGAAGAGTCAAACTTCATGGTTCAAAATGGACTTTTGTCTATTTAGCATAGTTGCTTGAGAATAAAAATGCTTATAGTACATTGTGTAATGCAGCCATAATGTGGCTTGTTTACCTAGTGTTGCTGGGGGTGTTTTACACTGTCCTGGGCTTTCTTCACCTAAAAAGGCAGAACAGAGGTACCATACAAAGGCATGTCTACGTTAACAAGCAACACAGTCCATTAGTAGGCGATCCGTAGAGTAAAATTGTACTTCTGCAGCAGCAGATGCATCTGCATATTTTAATTTTGGGACTTTTACTTGGGGCTAGCTCTAGTCTAGGCCTGTGGACTGGAAGCTTTGTAATAGTTGGAGCGCCTTAGACATGCTCTTGCAGGTTGTCCTCCATTTTAGATTCACACAGAAGGAATCCAGTTCAGATGCCTAAGGCCTCTTCATGACATGAACTGCAGTGCAATGAGTGGGGACAGTCAGAAGAATGCTTCTGGTCTGAACTTAAGCACTAATGTCCCTGTATCAGAGGATAACAAAGTAGTATCTACAGAAATGAATACAGGGATCTCAAGCAACTTGTGTCATTGGGGGTGCAGATAACATAAACTTTGATTGTAACTGTTACGCATCTTCTTTACTCTTACCTTAATGCTAACCAATCATGTGGACCCCACAGAGACTAGGACTGTACATTCTACTTGAAAGAGAGCGGTTTTTTTTGGGAGGGGAGGGGGCAGGTTTTTTTGAAGGAAATCAGGAAAACAAAAAAAAACACCCAATGCCTTTGCGGTCTGATTTATTATAAACACAGTACAAATACATCCATACCTCCCCTGGCTATGCCTTCATCTGGGAAACTCTTGCATGCCTTTGCCTCAGTCAGGGTCTGCCAATGCAGAGTGAGCACACGCGCTCTCTTTCTGCAGGAGGATATGTGAACATATGCTTGTGTTTCTCCTTCACACTGTGGACTGTCCCTCCTGGCTTACAATTCTAGGGGCCCAAATTCTCACTTAAGCCTACCAGCATGGTGAAATACAGGTGGAAGGTCTTGTTCAGGTTTCAGTGCTCCTTCTGACTTCAGTGCAATTAAAACAAGGGTGGCAGTTTCATCCTGCTCAATGAATTGTTGAGTACAGAAATAGCTAAACGAAAACCAAACAAAATGCCATAAACCTAAGCCAGGTGTTAATTTTTCTGGAGGTGCAGCCTCACTTTGAAGCTGGTCTTTCCATGGGCCAAAAACACATCATTAACAGTTACAAGGACACCCAAACTTTCAAAAAGTTTGGATCTGGACATAAACTCAGCTGCTTGACTTGCTTAACACAAAATCAAACCACCAATAAGCCACTGTAGGGAGCCTGGGCTCTGAAGATTGTTCTTTGCATGTGACAGGGCACACAGAAGGAAACAGAGCTTGCCCCAATGATCAGTTCTGCCCTCTAGACTTCTTTAAAGCCATTGTAAACCATGTAGTGATGAATGCATAGGCTGCAAATCAGAAGGAGCAGATCACTTTGGAGGGAAGTAACTGTCTCCTTTTTCCAGTGACCTCGATAAAGGAACTCTTGCATGTTTTACATTGTGTGTAAGTGTCTAGAAAAGGCCTATGGCTTTCATACTGGCCTGCCTGCTATTGCTGTTACCTGTAAAGATCTAGCAACACTTTTTCTTGTATGGATACCAGAAACAAACCTGAAACCAGTTTTATCTTACTCCTAATACGTCCCTGCTCTGAGCAAGTATCATTTGGTTTGCTCAGCTGGGAGAGCAAAGGGCTTTGGTAATGCTTAATACCCCTGATTGTCCTATGTGTGCGACAGCCATCTGCTCTTTCATAAACACAGCTATGCAACAGTACTGGTTCTATCTGTGCTCCTTGTCAACACCTCTGGTTATACCATCTCCTTTGAAGACATTTATGTCTCCAGGCGGTTCCTCTTAGGCACATCATTTCCCTTTTTCCACATGCAAAGACATGTTGCTAAACCCCTTGTGCTTCTTTGTAGCAGTTACATTAAGTAAAGCATGCCAAAAAAAGAGAAAGGATTCCAGAAACAACTAGTTCTTTGTATTTTAGCAGCTGATGGCCCACTATCTCACTGACTTAGCATGGAGAAAGAGCATGTTCTTGCACGGCTGACCTGCCATGCAAAACTTCCCCACTGTCTTGGATACAGACTCTTTTTCACTGCTACACGTGAATGTCATTTCTGCTACTTGCAAATCCCGCATGCCAGGGAAATGAGAGAGTATGTGACATACTGTTCCTCATGCAGGGGTTTCTGAAGAACCATCATCTTGTCAATAGTGAAATCTGTTAAATTGTCTGGGAATTGGGCTTTTTCTCTCAAGGTATCTTGAAGTGCACGGTACAAATCATCATTGTATACTAAAAGATAGCATGTTTCAAAAAGACAGGAATGAATAATTTCACAACTGCTGCAGTTCTGGTTTTGTGCTCTTCTCTTCTTAGCTGAGGGTGGAGGCAGGGTTCTCTTTCCTCAGCAATAGCTGGTTTTGTAAAGTTTTGTTTAAGAAGGATGTGTTTTCATGTAGTAGCCAATTGAATGCATTTTCATTTTAACAACCCCATTACTAGGGTCGGTTTCATTGTTAAGGCATTACACTACAGTGCGGAAAATTATGTTTTCTTACCAGTCTGTCAAAAGCTTTCTGGATGACCCCAGCAAGTCATTTGACCTCAGTGTTTCAGCTGTGGTTTTTTGTGTTGTTTTTTTTTTTTTTTAAATTGTGGATGATGGTACATCCGTATTCCTTTCACTAGCTCTGTTTATTAAAATTTATGCCCTTTAAGGTAAAAATGTATTATTGCTCATCTTCCAATTACTCACAGCAAGAAGGCTTTAGTTGAGTCTCTGAAACTGTAGGTAAATTGTACAGACATTCAAGACAAAGTATGGTCTATCCAGCTACCTGAAGGGCTTTGAAGACCCACATGGTCTTTGTGTTCCAGATCTGATTTGGACTGCTTTATTTTTTTGTGGATATTTTTACCTGTTTGGAAGCCACTGTAGCTTACAATAACACTTGACTTGGAAAACATTTTATGCTAGAAATTAAATAGCTGCTTACCTGGAATCTAGGAATATTAATTTTAAGTCCAAACTTGCTCTGAACATAAACATGTTACTGTGAAGTTTGATCTCAGTAATTGCACTGGGAGGTAAAGATTGACCTACAGCCACCAGTCCAACGATTTGGTAACAGGAATCATACAAAGACATATCTAGCATATACTGACGTATCTTCAAATAGCCACTGCAGTGGATCACCTGGCATGAGAAGAAAACACACTCAGTATCTGATGGCAATGGAAGAGGCTGCAAGTCAGCTGACCACCCAGTTTCAATGAGGTTATAACACAATACACCCTTATAACACTTAAATACTGCATAGTTTCTTAAGGCTTCAGAAGTGTGGTTAATTCATAAACAGAGATTAAAACACAGTAAATGCAGGTTTCTTGTTTATTGCCAACATGATTAATCCAGTAGGAAAGCACATGCTCTTTGGGTGCTATCTAGACTACTTTCTAGTTAATACTTTAAACTCTCTCTAATATAGATTTCTTGATGATACAGTCAGAATTCCTGTTCATTAACAAAAAACCCTGGAAGTTGCTTTTTTAAATGACTCTCTCGCACATAGACACAGAGGTATCTATAAACATTTATATTTTAATGAGTTATTATTCTGATGAAAAACAGACACTTTAAAAATCCAGTGGAGATTAATGCATCACATTTATAAAGATTAACTGCTGTGTATGTAAATGCACTACAAATGAGTTTTAAGTTCTGCAGTCAAAGTTCAGATGACATTCTTTTGACATGTGACCAAGCCCAGGGTCTTGAGACCAGATTCCCGAATCCTCATATATAATTCCTAATCACAGGAGTGATAACTTCAGTGCTAGACTGTAAAAATTCACAATGTCAGCTGAAGAGGGGGGAAAATTGTAACCTGGGGACTATTCCAGAACATAAGATTTATTTAATGTAGTGCTGGTGTTTAGAAATCATTTGTGCTCCTGCCAATTTTCTAGTCCAAACAGTAGGCATACTACACATCTTTCAGCTTAATTTCTGTATTGGTTTGACTTTTAACTGTGTTCAGTGGAAAGGAATTAATTTCCACTTTAGTGCTCCTGAACAACCTACTAAATAGTCACCTATAAATAGGTTCCTGCTGTATAACCTGCCTTCCTCCTCTCCAATCACCACGTGATTTGTAAGTTTAGCAAATGTACAGTAGCAAGAAAAATTTATTTAAGATCTCTCAGCAAATCCTACTAATTCCCATACTATTTGATTCATGAGTTTTTCCTACGCTTCAGCTAATCTGGTGATATTTTCAAAATTATTAAGTCCCAACTCCAAGTACAGTCAAAGAAAATAAATTTAGGCCAACATCTCTCTAAATGAATACATCCTGAAATGTCTCACTGCATAAACTTAATACTGAACAAAAGAAGGAAGAAGGTGATACCTCTGATTAGCAGTCATAAAGGGGGGTGGGGGGGTTGGAACCTTCTAAAGATACCACCACTAAAACTCTACTCTTTTACCTGATTTCGGATTCAGCTTTGGAACAGAAGCATTTTTGCTGGGAAGCAGCTGAGCAAACAGGAGCCTATGTAATGAAGAATTATCAGTCTAACCAGGTAGATAGCAGTGTAAATAGACAGATATATGTCTGGACCTTGAACACATTCCTTAAAAGAACTCTGTTTCTCTTGCATGCTTTTCTTTTGAATGACTCAAAATGAATCCTCACTAGACTGTATGTGAAGTACCCTTCTCTTCTGATGCTTAAGTGATGGATTTATACTGTGTAGCTCAAAGAGCAGCAAATGCACACTGTAAAGCTGAAAATAAGAACTACCTGAATGAAAGGTGTTATTATAGAATCTTAGCAATGGCTGTGGTTTCTGATTTCATGTAATAAATAGTAAAACAATATAAATGATAAGATTTATAAACAGACTTGGTGGTTTAGTACAATTCAATCCTGAGTTGGTAGTAATGATTGTTTAGGGTAACATTACAGTCTCGTTAATGTTGAGGTAATTCTGGTCAGGCCAATGAGGTGACTTGTGCAGCTGGGTGGCTGCTCAGCCAGAGCACAGTAACACCAAGGCAGAGGGATGTGGGAAGACTTCCAAGTTCCTGTGTCTGGGTTCCTGCCTCACCTGCGTCCAGTTCCATAGGGGAATAAGACCTAGCTGTGTGCTCCCCTTGCACCTCCATGGCTGTGCTCCAGCTGATTCCCCAGTCTGGAAGATCAGGGACCAGGATGTGGGAATGTGCCACAAAGCAAACTCCAACTCACTGTGAGAGAGTCTAGATTTAAATTGCTAAGGGAATCTGCAGTCAGCAGTGGCATTTTTGTATCTGTTCTGATTCTTTCCATTATTGACTTTGCTTTTAGCTACATATACGCAAAAAAAAACCCCCACCCTAAATAAATAAACTGGTCACTTCTTGAATACTTGGGGAGCAGAGGGGAAAGCTTATATACATTACCTTGTATCCACTGCACGTCAATCCTGCATTCCTCTTGGCTAGGACACACTTCATTCTCAGGAAAAACGATCTCTCAATTTCATATTCTGAAAGCATAAACCACACTTCTTATTTATTACTGAAGATTTTGAAACTGTCCAGAACATTGCCTTTCATGATTTAACAGACATGTTTATGTCTCGGCCCTAGGCAGCAATAGAAGTCAGCCATTCTACTTTTCCCACTCAATCTCTGCCCTCAGGATCTATTTCACCTTTGTGTTAGGATTCTCTGTGAAAGTTGGACAAGTCAGCATGACTAGGTCTCCAAATTTCTGTTTTTACCACCCTTCACGAGGCAATCACCTTGTTTCTGAACAGTTAGGTACAAGCCCATATTGATAAAAGGAAGGAAACACCTCCTTTGAAGCACAGGTGAATGAAATAGAAATAGCTGAATAGGAAACAAGAAAATTCATTGGTTTTATAATAATTTGAGCGTACATAGCTAGTCATGCCCAGACTGGTGAACTTCTGGCCTCCATAAGCAATATTATTACCTGTTTCACTGACTTCCAAAACCATGTTAGTAGATGGGTTTTAAATAAATATCTTCATGGATAACCTCCAGAAATGTTTTAAAATTAAATATTGCTAAGGTAGACACATATTTTCTGCCAGGAAAAAGTTACTATTCTCTTTAACATTAATTATTCTCAATAACAGTTCAGTCATCATTAATCATTCTGACTTTTTTTTTACTGAAAGTTGCAGTTTGGCAGAACACAACTATATTAGGAAAAGAAAACTCATTTGGTACATCTGTGAATAGGAAAATCAGGGAAGCAGAGGGGTTTTCAGATTTGTTGCAATGCGTATTACCTCCTAACTCCCCACAGGGTCTGATCCAAAGTCTACTGTATTCAGCTGAAGTCTTGCTTTAATTTGATTTAACTGTTGAGTTGTGTTCCCGATTTTTGTACATCCATCACCCAATTAACACCTCTTAGCCACACACCTGCAGTGGTTTGAGCCTCAGACCACTACCTGGAAATCAATAAACTCTCTACATTAAGTTCTGAGTTTAAAGGGCTGAGGATACAACCACAGAAAAAGGACTTAGTGAGGAGGGAAAAGAAATGTAGTATGTAGTGCATCTCAAGTAGTATCAGCCTTCCTGAGTATTTGAATTTTCCATTTATTGCCCTAATGCAAATTAGATCCGTATGGGGGAAAACAGACACTTAAATGAACTGGCACATCTACTATAGAGTTTTAAATACAAATGCATACAATTTGATGGGAGGAAGCCATACAGTACAGATTACTATTGCTGAAGCATGATCTCATGAGTAAAGAATGGATCTGGGAGTTGGGAACATCGGTGCAATTCATGGCTTCAATACAGATTTTCTGTGTGAACTAATACTAGTGCTTGCTCTGTTTCTGCCACTGTCCCATGAACACAAAATAAAGGTAACTTTTTCCCTTCAGGGGTGTCAAGGGAGAAAAATAATTAACGCACAGTAATGAGGTTACAAAGACCATCTTCAGACATGGACTGAGTTGCTAGCAATTTTTATGACTTCCATGATTCTATAAAAAGATATGATTGGTGGAATTCAAATCAATGTCTTAAACTTCTCAGATGTCCTGCCACAAGACCTAGAAGAGTCTGTTTCAGTAACAAGGTCTTTCCAGGCACCTTATTCATCAGCTTTCTATTTGCTGCTTCCTTCATTTTTAAATACTCCTGCAGACTAGTGCACTGTTACAGAAACACTCAGTTAGCTCTAACTTCATTATTCCACCAGGAATAGATTATGATGTACAGTGTGGTCTTTAGGTGTCTATAAAACTAGAGTAGTACCCAGACTGTAATTTTTCGTTTATTATTTAAAATTGGTAATTATTTCATTATTTAAGAGGTCTTGTCTCCCCAATTTCATGATGGTAGATTGTAGGCAAGAGGTCTCCCTGGAACATTAGTCCTTGTAACTAGCTACAGGCTCTCTAGGAAATCAAGAGAGTGATTAAAATAATTAAAGGGCAAGGATGCTGTGTGGTGTAGGAGGACAGAGTAAAGAGGGGCAGAGCTGCACCCTAGCACTAAGTGGTACGGGGAGGGAAGGGTGATAGAATTGTAATTCAGTAGTAGCTGCATGTGATTTGTGAGACTTCAGAGTAATAATCAGTAGCTTTGTTGTTGTGTGCAATCAAGTGCAAAATTATATAACTGTAATTTTGTAATGATGTGCTTATTAATTATTGGTCATTGAATTATGGGGTTTAGTAGTGCGTTGCTGAATCAACAAACACTAGACCCTTAAAACAGTTGCTTCTCATGCCTGCAATCTAAAGAGGGAAGAGATACCCATGAGGTAACTAGGGACTTGTCTGGGAGCTTCCATTTTTGAGGCTTGAGCTAGCTAATATTAAGATGCCTTAAGTAAGCAAAAGCAGAGATGGCCCATGTGGCCAAACAGAATCTGGGCCCTGAGTGACGTACTGCTTTTTTACCTAAAGTGTAAGTAAGTCAAAGTAGTGTATACATGATGATAAGCGCTCCTCCTCCTGTCTGTATTAGAGTGATTGTTTGTGTTTGTGTGGGAGTCCAGTGTCACTGTGAGAGTTGCCGTTTTGGGGGGGAAAAAGCAGAATGTGTGTAAAGGAGAAAAGGAGAGCCTAACCATTCCTGGATGGTCTGGGGCCATAATAACTGTTAATGCAGTTATATAGTAATGCAGCATGTCCCATACCACAGGTGGATGCAGGGTGCCACAGCATTTTTAACCAGCCAGCTGGGATTGTTACATGGTTGGTTAAGGTTAATGGTTATGTCAAGGTGCCCAGTGAATAATGTGCAGGTGCTACATGGTGTCTGCCATCTTGTTTGCAGGATTGGAGCTGAAGAATACAAAAGTCAGCAGTGAGAGATACTTGTGTGTGTGTGAGTATAAAATCTGCTAGCAAGCTTTGAGACTGACTTGCTGGCAAGAAAAAGCAGGACCAGGCCCTTCATATTGTTTGTGCCTATGTGAATGCTATTAAAGTGTATGTGGTGCCCGTGAAAGCACTGCTCTGCTTTCGTCCATGTTGATCTGTCATTGGTGGGCTCTGTGTACATACATGCGTTTGTGCGCACCTACTGGGAATAAAACCATCTCCAGACCTGATCAAAAGACTGCAAAATATAAAGGAGCAGTAAGACCAAAAACCTTCACATGAAGAATCTAGAAGTGCAAGACTGTGAACAGTGTGAACCAGCATTCATATTAACTAATACCTTTGCCAGTATGATTCCCCAATACCCTTGAAAGTAGCAGAAGGGGGTAGAAAGCAAAAAAAGAACTAAAGTAAATTTGTAATTGTAAAGCTGATATTGGAAAATAAAGAGCCCTGGTATCCTGCTGGGTACTAACACATCCATCAATATGATGCAAAGCTTAAAATATCACATCCAGGCTCTACCTGATGCAATTAAGATGGTCTACTCTGATGAAGAGAATGTAGGAAGAAAATGAGGTGCTTAAAGGTTTAGCAAGCAAAGAGGGAAACACTGAATATTCAAATAGGACAAATCAGATGAGCTGTGAGAAGAGTGATTATTAATGCATGCTGTCCTGCTGCAGAGGTTAATCACAAAATTGTGAGGAGATAGTAGGCATGAAAGCTCAGTTCTAAAGCAGGAAAAAAGCCTATAGCATAAAAAGCCAGCACCTGCTGTAAAAGTAGAATGGCTGGAGATGTCCGGGGATATAGCAAAAGTCTCAAATTAGGGAAGGCAGAAAAACAGTAAATGTGAAGTAAGCACTTCAGGCTTAAGAAAGAGGTGAATGTAACTGATTATTCTTGAAAGTTAAGTGATTTTATCAATCAGAATTAAGTTTTGAAAAACTGAAAAAATACAACAACATAAAGCATCTAGACCTAGTAATGTAATTGTTGATATTACTAGTGTTCTTTCAAGCAAACATGTAAGCACAGCACATATAAATAACAGAAAGAATCTTAGGCTATCAAGAAGCTAAAAGAGGTTTGAAACAGAGAGGAAACCAATCAAGGGTTGAGAGAACTGTGGATTAAGCACATCTGTATGAAACATAGGAGAGAGAATAAGGAATAGTAAAATGTTATGACTGAACTAGAATATAAGCAACACTGAAGGAAAATAGCTTCTTTAATTATTAGAGAACATTCATACCTTCTAATAACTGAAGCTTAACCACTGTATTTAATTGTTCTGCAATGTTAACTATATGCATGTATCACTGTAAGTGATGTTAACGTCTTTCCTTTTAGTGGTAAGAAAATGTTAAAAATC
Organism: Egretta garzetta; assembly: GCF_000687185.1. NCBI lineage: Eukaryota > Metazoa > Chordata > Aves > Pelecaniformes > Ardeidae > Egretta > Egretta garzetta. The sequence continues at coordinate 9,455,492 of NW_009260028.1, read as the reverse complement.
TATGTATAAACTATGTCTGTTTGTTACAGAGAAAAGATGAAACCAACAGGTTGCAGGCATCAGCTAATGAAGGACAAGAAACAAAATGCTACTGAGTAGACCAGAAAGACTTAAGGATATGTTCCAGCTGAGTTAACACAAAGAAGAATTATTAATAACAATCTTTGTTGGGTTTTATCTTCCACATGTATCACAGAAGAAAAAGTAATCCATTAAAACCCTATGGGTATTGATAACTATTGCTCGACTTTGGTTTTGGTTTGCTTTTGTGAAGATGTCATCTCTAACCAAAGAAACCCCATTTCTCTGCATGATGATGTACTTCATATTATTATTAGTGATAATGATTAAAAAACAGTTACAGCACTGTAATCTCCATGTAGGTACTCTATGTGTGTTCATATGGATGTAGCTTGATATATTTACAAAACAGCATTTTTAGAGCTGTAAGAAATAAAGGAGACTTCATTAAGCATAGCAATGTCTCCCATGGTAAACTGTACTTTCCAACCAACACCTGGAACTGAAACAACTTTATCTTCACACAGTGTGGTATTGGGGATATTTTAGAATGGAGTATAACAATTTCATGTGTAAATTCACATTTTTCACTGCAGGAGGTATTATATATTATATTGCCCCATTGACTACAGCTTCCAGAAACAAGCTGAAAAACTGGAAAACTGACAACAAGCTGAATAGAATAGAATAGAATAGAATAGAATAGAATAGGACTATTTCAGTTGGAAGGGCCCTACAATGATCATCTAGTCCAACTGCCTGACCGATTCAAGGCTGACCAAAAGTTAAAGCCTGTTATTAAGGGCATTGTCCAAATGCCTCTTAAACAGTGACAGGCTTGGGGACCACCTCTCCAGGAGGCCTGTTGCAGTGTTTGACCACCCTTTTGGCAAAGAAATGCTTCCTAAGGTCCAGTCTGAACCTCCTCTGGTGCAGATTTGAACCGTTCCCACGTGTCCTGTCACTGGATACTGGGGAGAAGAGCTCAGCACCTCTTTCTCCACTTCTGCTCCTCAGGAAGCAGTAGAGAACAATAAGGCCTCAGCGTCCTTTTCTCCAAACCAGACAAGACCAGATTCCTTAGCCGCTCCTCACAGGACATGCCTTGCAGCCCTTTCACCAGCTTTGTTGCCCTCCTCTGGATGCATTCAAGGACCTTCACATCCTTCTGAAATTGTGGGGCCCAGAACTGCTTGCAGTACTCAAGGTGAGGCCACATCAATACTGAATGCAGTGGGAGAAACACCTCTTTTGACCAGCTGGTTATACTGTGTTTGATGCAGCCCAGAATGTGGTTTGCCCTCTTGGTTGCCATAGCCATACTCAACTTAGCATCAACCAGCACCCCAGATCCCTTTCTGCAGGGCTGCTCTCCAACCACTCCTCTCCCAGCCACCTGAGGTTTCAAAAAAGTGAGCAGTCACCACACGGAGATGGCAAATTTTGCTGCAACTTATGCTAAATTTCACTACTGTTGTATCTCTTAGCACCATTTCTTTCAAATACGTACTATTCCAGCAAGTCCACCACATATGACAAAATTTGTCTGTTTAATTGGACCTTCTCTAGCATTTCTTGTAGCCATCTATAATTTTGGCAAACAGCTGTGTATTGCTATGCAAGGCTTTAACACAGTTTTCATGTATGGGTGTAACTATTGCAGCATGGGTCTGCTTTTCCCATCCTCCCCTTTACTTTCCGTGTCAACATCTATTTTCCCTCTTTACCTGAATGTCACTTGTTTCCCTCTCCCAAAAAATTTAAAAATAATCGGGAAATTGATCCTTCTTTTCATGAGTTGAATAATTTTCAAAGTTTGCACATTGTTCTGTTCAAACTTTTTTCAGAAGATGAATCAAGAAAATGTCTCAATAGCTGCTATAGCTAAAAAGAAGCCTCTGCCCCCACTTCTAAATTGCTAAGTATCTTGAAAGGCTCTGATGATAGCTTCCTGAAAAGCAGACCAACCATCTTCGTACAGCTTTTAACATTTCCCAGAACTTACTGACATTGTGTTCATCTACTACAGGAATTAGAGATGAAAAGAAACCTAAGAGCTTTATAAGGTTCTTTCTAAATGTTTACCCTCCCATTTTTGGCATAGTACTTTTCTTTATCCAGTAATGTGGGACACCACTGCAGGTCTATTCTTCTATTCCAGCTACTTTCAATATTTTTCATAACTCGGATTTACTTACGATAGCGTATTTCTGATTTTGTTTGTCCTGTATCAATGTTTAACACTTGAAAGTGATTGTCCTCTCTCTACTGCTCCACAAACTTTTATTGAAATCTTTTTAAGGATGACCTGTGAGACTCTCAGTTCTTATCCTGGAATTCCATTTTTCACCAACTGGGTGATTGGTAATAATTCAGAAATGAAAACTGATGCAAGTAAAATAATAGTTTTGATCAATATGATTATATACTTTGAACAGATTTTTCTGTCTTTTCTGCTGCTCTTCTTTGGAAGGGTGTAACTAAGGTTACTGACATCCTGACTTTTTCAATGAGTCCATATCCATGTCCAAGATGTCCATTTCTGCATCACTGTTTATTTTTTAGCCAAACTCCATGTTTCCCTTATCAACTTCAGAGAAGTTTTTCTATCCTACTAATATATTACTATATTGCCTGGTCATCTTAGAAAGGCTCCCTCCCTGTAGTTGAGTAGATTCAGTAAAAGCTATAAATGAGGCAGAGAGTAAATGGCTTCATTGAAATCCCAGCCCAAACTTATCCATATATTAACATCCTCACAGAGCTGAAACACAACAACCTGTGAATGAGAACATAGAAAAACATTGCTCTCTGTGGACATACAGAAGATGTATTTCTTTCTCACAGTACTGAGTGCCATTTCTACAATGTATGCCTTCTCCATTAATCCCTTTTCTTTTCTTAGCTTAGTATATCGTGCAACACAGTTTGACTGCAAGTACTAGTCAAGAATAAAATAGCCTATTTATATCTTACAGATTTGTATTTTCTTACTCTCATAAACAGAATAAATGTCATGGTAAAGAAAATGAGTCTTGGCTATTTTGGATAAAGAATTTGTGCATTTGTTCACTCATATTGCACATGACTGCCAAACAGGATTCTCCAAGTATTTCTGTGAAATTATGGTTAGCTTTATGGAAGCCAGAATTGTCCATCCCTGGGGGTGCAACTATGAAATCCGTCTTTGCTTTCAACTCCATCTTTCATCTCTTTTGAAAGAAAACAGTCACAAAATTCTGCGGTTTGCATGCTGCTTGCAAAGTGGACTGAGGAAAAAAGATCATCATACATTTTTCCACAGCTTCACCTCTCATGCCTTTATTTTCTCTAAGGTAAAAGCTTCTATTTTATATCTCTCTCAAAGCTCCCAAGTTTTGACATTAGCAAAATATGGCATTGTTTTCTTGCAGAACCACTTTGTAAATTAATATACATCAGCATGCAAACTGCACACTTTGCATCATGCACTGTTTTAAGAATGTATGCCTCATCTGTCATTACAGAAGATACGAAGCAGCATTAAAATTGGGAGCTCTTGACACAGCCAACAATTCATGTTGGCTCTGCATGGCAGCTTGGGTGCAACGTCGAAGTTCAGCTATAGTGTAGGAGACAAAAACTATTCTCAAAGGGCACATTTAGACCAAAGCACTGTGCACGCGGTCACCCGCTTCTACCTTCCCTCCCATCCAACTTGTGCAGAGACACATGCCTGCCTCAAGCTAGTGCGTTCCTCTGGAGACAAGGCACATCTGTGTGATAAGCTGCGTTCCATGTCCCTGCTGGACTGTTTTAACAGGGTGGAAACACAGATACCACAAGTTCATGTCTGGATAACACTTTACTGCCCATCCCCCAAACACCGCATATTTTTGCCCTTTCATTTGGTTATTTTCATCTTACCTCCTCTATACTATAAAGTTGCACATGTTCTACTCTTATTCTTGTGTAATCTACAAAGCATCTGGGTCCCACACAGCACATTGCTGACTAAAAGAGCATGCAAGTATCTTGGCTAGTCTTTTGTGAGCATAACAAGGCTACAGATTTTGTGAGACACAAGAGAGAATACTGTGACTTCTATCCCTTAATTCTGAATGAGGGTGACACTAGCTTCTAGAACAAAAAAGAGGTAAAAGCACTGTAGGGCACACACAAAAGAGATGCTTGGATAATAGTGCATGCAATTTAAAGGTAGTCCTTGATGCTGGGAATCCAGGATTGACCAACAGGGCCAGCATGAGAAGGGGCTTGCAAATGCCTTTGGTGGACTTTCCTCATGACAGCAAAGCAGGCCTGGAGCCTGTTCAGAAGCAGGCCTGGAGATGAGTTAGTGGAAAATGAGGAGTCAGACCTATAAGCCTGGTGCATGCTGACCATCTTCATTATTGCTATGCCAGAAAGAACAGTATGGAAGTGAGGTTGTGACTAAAACTATTCTGCTAAGTAAGTGAAATGCTACATGCAAAGGGATGTATGAAAACAACATTTCCCTGTCCTTCCTTGGTATGTGTGATGAAAACTGATTCCAAGAGCGAAGAAACAAAACAGTTGTTAGACATACTTTCCCTTCACCCTATTACACTGCAGCATCGTATATACACATGGAGGTTACAGGCTTAAGTATTTGAGAATACTCATCTCCTTTTTAGCAAATGAGTGGCACCAGTTGAATGATAAAATATAAATGCCTTACATGGCAAAACTGCAAATTATATATAGAGAGAGAGCAAGTTCCTATGCACATGCTAAGCTGAAGTTTGTGGGCTGACTTGGTTTTCCCTGGTAATGCTCTTGCTATAGTAGGAAAGCAATCAGTTCTGTTGTTAGCCTCTGTCCTAGAGTTCCAAGCTTGCATTGAGCTGCTCAAATTTCCTCCCCATTTGGACAGTTTGTTCTGTGTCCTGACGGTGCTGTGCAGAGGGTGAATTGTCTCTATTAGCATTCCTGTCATCCAAACTCAGACATTTGCTAGCATTTGGCCAAATTCTCCTTTGCTCCTTTAAGTGATGCTTCCAAACTTTTCTTAGAGAAGAAACTCAATAGGCCACTAGGCAGGAAGGAAAAGAATAGCTTTTGCAGTCTGAGACACTCTACTCTCTTTGGTATATTTTACTGTTAATTATCAATGAAAAAAGATTTTTTAATGGGGTGCCAGCAGTCTGCCTCTTTTCCACTTTTGTACATCCAAAATAATAATATTTTTTAAGTTTCTTAAGTTTAAAATAACACTAACAAATAGCAATAATAGGATCATCATATTAAACCATTATCTTTCAATAATGGTTCTCCTATAAAATATTTCTAAATTTGTTAAAATAAAAATGCCTATCAACATTTGTCTTTTGCATATGTACTACTAGAAACTTTAAAACTTAGTGTAAAAAAGATCTTTCCAGATGTACAATTTTCTATTCCCGTCTTTTAATATCGAACTAAATATATGTGGCGAAGATGTTCTTCCTCAAGGGGAAAAAAATGCACTGGCATTTATTTCTTAGCTGACTGAAACAGTGCCCTTAAAGCACCAAACAGAGTGGAGAAAGCCTGACACAATGTATTCCGCGTTCTTTGTGTAACTTATAACAGGCTTATAACCATATAAGAATTATCTAGTTGTTAGCAGACAACTGGGATGTATGCAATAACTACAGTATTCCTCTTTCCCTTTGTGTGCGCTAGGGAACGTTAATAAATTGCTTTTAGTATACCATACCTTGGTGTGCAAGTCAGCAAAAGTTGGGATGCTATAGATGTTTTAAAGGATCTAAATCTCAGAAAAAGCATATGAAGCCAACAGAAGACACACAATGTCTGACTCCAAATACACACACAGAAGAGCAGCACACAATGCTGAGCCCCTCACAGCATTGCTTAATTTCTTGTCCTAGTTAACCTGCAGTGCAACTCTCTCTTATTTCACTTGTTTGCTTGCTTGTATCAGCTGCAGTGATGACAGATGGACTAGTCCTACCTAGCTTGCATTACCCTGGTACTTTACACAAAAATTTCCTTCCTTATTTTTATAGATATGTTCAGAAAGTACAGCGTTTCCCAAAATGCTCCAGCTGGTTTAGTGTTACCGTCCTGCTACAAACCTACCACTCTATGCTGCTAACTGTCAAAGAAAACTTCCTGCAGAAAGGTTGGTACAGACACACTTTCAACAGCGACATCATTTGAGGGCTTAAGGTCCTGACTTATCATAGTATGTGCATCCCAGCTTATGTCAGAATGTTGCTTCCTCTAATGAGCACGTTAGGAGGTGCTGGGTGTAGCCAATAATCCTGGTGCAATCCTCAACATTCAGTCCCTGAAAGCCAACCACTATTTCAGACACATGCAAAATGCTTATCATCTCTGGACAAGGCACTTTGTAACGGTCGCTTCACAAACCTCTGCCAACATTGTACCCCCCACCATGCTAGTACTAAAATGCTGAGCTCTAGCAGCTTAGACTTACTAGCCTGAAGGACTTAGAGTGTTAGGTTATATGTGAGGAAGGGGGCAAACTCCTCACATGCCTCCATGAGGTTCTGGAGCTATTGCTGGCTAGGCATAATTTTGCATGGCACCACAACCACAACCTACTACGTCTCCTGCACTAAGCAGAGGAGATATGCAGCATGCAATGAGTCTCTACAGTCAGTCATAAGTTGTAGCGTTGCAGTCTTCCAAGATTCAGAAACTACCATTACCTCATCATCCCCACATTTTGGAGCCCAGCCACCCTGCTGGATGACTACCTTGTGCCCCAGAAGGAGAATCTCACCCAGTGGACCCAGTTTGTTAGTTCCACTACTTGAAGAAACAGAAAAGAAAAGCTTTTAGAGCTGTAAGTGCTCAAGGAAAGACAGCATGCATCAAACCCACTTCTCTACATCCTAAGAAATCAGTTTCTCAGCCCTACACCATGAAACAATTGCCACATTCCTGTTAGTTAAGTGTTGCATATGTTAAGATAGAGGCCCAGGAACCTTGATATCAGCCTATGCAACAGATACAGCTGGTATAAGGAGTGCAAAACTGAGGTGTAAGGCTGCACAGGTACAAAACTAAGCCAGAACACACTAAAATCCTGCAGACCAGAAATACATTAAGCAATATTCGGAAATGCGTGAAGGGACAGTGAAGTCATCTGAGATCTGAGCACAGCCAGTACACATCACTTGGAAAAGATATAAAATTTTTCTCTTTTTTCTTTTTTTTTTTTTCCTTTTTCTGCTAACCCATCCCAGTTGAAAATAATGGATTCATTTTGTTACAACTGGTGCAAAGTTGGCCTAAAGACTCAAGTGAGGTGATTTGTTGAGGCATATCCTACCTTTAATATGTATGTGAGACAGAGTGTTCTTTTTCCCCACCCCAGCTACCCTCAGAAAGAGACCCCAGCTGTTGGCTTCTTTCATAGCAAGGGATCAGTACATATTGCTTTACATTTTCAGTGCTGGTCATCCAAGTAAAAAGGCAGCTTAAAGACTTTGTAAGCTAAAGCTGAAATTCTCCAAAGTCTCCACAGATCATGGGGCTTATGGCTTTCATTGAGTGATAGCTTGTAGACTTTAAAGGCCAGAAAGGAGCATTAGATCATAGGTGTAACCTGTACATTGCAGTTCATCAAACTTCAGTCAGTTCCTCCTATGCTGAGCTCAGTAACTTCTGTTTGCCTAAAGCATATCTTCTATAAAGGCATACAGCCTTGATCTGAAGACATCAAAAGAGGAAGAAACCACTGCTTCCCTCAGTATTTTGTTCCTGTGGTTAATCAAACTCCTAGTTATAAATGTATGCATTATTCTAATTTGAGCTTTTGTGGTTTCAATTCACAGACATTGGTCCTTGACATGTTTTTTCTTCTAAAACAGTCCTTTAGTTCCCAGTATTTTCTTCCCTTGGAAGTATGCATACACAGTAATCAAGTCACCTCCCAATCTTCTTTTTGATAAACCAAACAGATGGTGTTCTTTCATCTCTCATTATAAGCCTTTCCAGTCCTTCAATCATTTTTGTGTCTCTCTTCTGTACTTTCTCCAATTTGTCATGTTTTTTTAAAGTGGACAGCAGAATTATACAGAAAAATCCAATGTCCATTCACTAATACTGTATAAAGAATTCAATTATTCGTCCTTGCTATTCCTGTTTACTATTCCCCTGATTACAAGCACAAGGATTTTCCATTACCCCTTTTTGCCACAGCTTCACAACAGGAGCTCACACCAAACTATTTGTCCTTTATGACCTTTAAATGTTTCCCAGAGTTGCTGCCTTCCAGTTTCTTGCCCCAAAAGTTTTTCTTACCATAAATTGCTGTAGCACCACATTGGACTTATCTAAAGAGTGATTACACAACAGCTAGTTCGCCAACATCCATTTTCCCAATTTTTACCACATTTAATATTGCTATGAAGTCCAAGCTTCTGGAAGCATGTGATTATTCAAGAATTTTAACCATCTTTTAAAAAAACTAAGTATCTACGCTCTATGTCTGAAGACGTGCCTGGCTGTACCTGAAACATTAGGAAGTCCAGGGCAACTTAAAAAAATTTAAAAGTTATAATTTAAAAGGCTTATGCCTTTTAAACTAATATATAATTTTTTGAAAACCAGGCTGAGATATCTGAAGAAAAGCAATGTGAAAGTGAGCATTATGTAATGAAATCCACACTATGTCTGATTTTATGCAGTGAGCAATAATTTGCATTTTCTTGAGAAATAAAACTCATGCAAATAAGATTTCCAGAGCTCAACAGCTGCAAGGCTTCTACATTTCTCACGTTGTTTGGTATTTGAGAAAAACTTCTGTGGAATTGACAAAGCACTGGAAATACAATGGAAGGTTTGAAGAGAATAATGAAGGAAAATGAGGAAGATTAAAAGCAAACAAAGAAATAAATAAAGGGATAGCATCAAAATTTACAAAGACTGTAAAACTAGAGGTCAAAAACAATCTGTACTCTGGGTTATTCAATATCAGTAAGAGAATACCACAAAGTATAGATATGCATGTTCACATTTGTGATTTTATTTCTGTCATAACAGATCTTATCCAGCTACAACTACTGAAATAGCAACTGAACTAAAAACTTATATATGTATCTGAGAATGAGCTGAAGAACACATCTTGAGAAAGTAAAGTTACATAAGCCAAGCTGTAAATTTGTGTCATCAACATCTGTGTCAGCAGTGCAATATTGATTTTAATCCTGAGTAATACCACAGATTGGAGAGATCTGTAGTTCAATAAAGTTATAAAAGTAAAGGTTTTATTCAACCCAGTGACTTGATGATTCAGTTGTGTTTTAAAAGATTAAAAGAGATAAAATCAAACTGAAATGACAAAAAATGCTCTTTAAAAAGTCTGGTTTCCTTTTTATTAGAAAATGAAGCCACTTTGACTCAATTTCCCTCTGTCCTAAGTTATTTGTAGAACTCCATGTTTTATTTAAATATTCAAAATATCTACTAAGATACAGACAGAAGTTGCTTCATTCCTGTCACATATTAAATAGGTTTCAGGGCTTCACTGAAGAAAAATAGGAAACCTGATTTGATTTCTGTAGGCCAGGTAGTTTCAGGTTATACCTCAAGATATATATTAAAATGTGTACACTGCAGAAAAGGGAACTACTGGCACAGGGAAGACAAATATAAATAAATATTTGATGACTTTTTGTTCATTTTAAAAAGATTTAACTACGGATTCTGGATATTTTAACACACCCACTCCACACATTGTATGGGGAAGAGACACGCAGAAGTAAGATTTGCATAAAATAATCCCTACACAAACCAGAACACAGCTTAACTAACTCCTTTATTTATCTTCTCAAAGTCTAGGAATCCAAATAAGATGCTGTTGGTTTGAGGTTTATATCAATTTCCTCTGCTACACAAAATTTTACACAAAACAAAACATATGTAAATGGATCACATTTCAAGGTAAATTTTCCTTTACCTTTGCATTATTGAGAAACGAGAGCTGGATGCTAATAACAACCAGCATCTATGTAGAATGAAGTAAAGAAAGCTACAGAGAATGAGGTATATATCTGGGGCTAATTATACCATCAGCAGAATTTCAGACTGAAATAGCTGCATGTAAGCTGAAATTAACAGTTTCAATTCTGTGTAAAGTCTTTTCAAATACAACCAGAACAGAATTACACTTCACATGTAGCGAGAAGAATTTGTTAAGGAAATCAAGAATTTGACCGTAAGCAGCTAAAATGAGAGAGACCTGATTGTTTTAGAAAACAAATGCTAACAGGCAAGATAAGCATCCAAAGACACCCAAATATGAACAAAAAACAGGCAGTACCTAGTTCTGGACAAAAAAAAAAATCTTCTGGAACTGCAGTACTAGTGTGTTGTCTCACTGCTGCTAGTAAACCAGAGTCATGATACTAAACAGAGAACAGGAAGAGCTGCAGGGTTATTTGCATCTGACAGAGAAATGAATTCCAATCATGGAATGATTGCCCATGACTTTAAATTTGTAAAAAATCTCCAACTAACAAATTAAAAAAAAAAAATTGTAACAAAAACAGGAGGCTATTGCCATTGTCAAGACAGTGGGTATAAAAAAGTCTTACTACCAACTCTGGATACCAGCAGAACTTCATGAGAAGTCATGGATTTATACCAGAGGGATGCTCTCTGCTTATCAGTAAGGTAGGAAAAGGGAAAAAAATGTTGTTATTTTAAAAATGTCAGCATTTAAACAAGAAATCCCTGGCAGAAGAATGAG